>NC_136061.1:1281005372-1281733872 GCF_964261635.1 Lissotriton helveticus
ATCTCGAGCGCTAAAAAACGTACTGGGGGGTCTCCCACAGCACTAGAAATATGAGCAACTTCGCCACGGATCTGTACACCAATAAACCACCGGGAGCCGTGCATCTCACCCCAGTCCCTTCCTAACCACAATTACCACCCACCACAGGACAGTGTGAAGTAAGCAACACGATGTGAGGCAAGCACACAAATGAAAGAAAGTACGAGCAAAACGTAGGCCAGGGAGGGCAATCAATAAGCAAGTGGGCAAAAGTTCAAATAGGCAGTTCAAATGTCTCAGCAATAGCAACAAGGGCAATGATAGACAGGAGTTCAGTCTCGCCGTTAGGAAAAGCGGGGGTTTCCCTGCAAAATAGAAACACGACCTCATCAAGGCAAAAACAGGCAGCGGTCCACCAGTGTTCTCAGGCACCCGGGGAGGATCAGGTCCCCGCACGACATCCAAGTCCCCAAACTCCAAACTTCGAAGAGCAGGAGGTTCCAAATCCACCGGCCAGCAAACCCGTCGATGGATAGCGACAGTAACCCTCGTAGCGACCGAGGGAGGCGAAGCAGTGGCATCACTGAGACAAGAGGGGACCACGGAGGAGCGTTCACCCAAGATGGCGGTGGAACAAATCGAGTCTCCCGGAGCACCGGGGGCCAGGGCCGCGCGTAAGGATCGTAAGGCATCAAGAACATCTCCAATCGTAGGCTCACGCACACACGTCCAGGCCCCCGTGCAGTCCAGCAACCCAAGTCCGTCATCACGAGGAGACCCACAGCACAGGTCGTCGGCAGCCATTTTGTGAATTCAGCCTCCTCACCACCCTCCGCGATTCTCGGAACAGTTCACAAATGTGGGCCTTTACAGATTTCCGGGGGGTCCCAGCAATGGCAGCCTCGGTGAAAAAAGGAGATTCGCCCAAGGCGGGGGGCCGTCTGCAGTATCGCTGGCGCTCCTCTCAAACAGAGTCCGAGGACGAGGGTCCAGGGTCGATGGACGGAGCAGCGGCGGGGGGACCCCTTCTCACGATCAGTCCGCGGAGCACCGCGCCCCGCACCAGCCTCACGGCCGTCAAGGCGGGCCCGGATCAGGGTCACCGGGATGTTCTCACAACGGCTCTCACCAGTGGCGCAGTCTCTCGGCCGGGGCCGACGGTCACCACAACGCCAGGTCGGATCCGATAGGCGAGGCCCCGGTCTCAACACCACGAAGGCCCAGGTCCTTTCGGGGGGCACAACTTCGGAACCGCAGCACGCCGGAGTCTCCAGGCCAAACGGTGAGTAAGAGCGAAACGTTGCGTTTCTATTTCTTCGGAATTATGTCGTCTCTGGGCAGGATATGCAACAGGATATGCGAGTCAGGCCAGAGGGCTGACGGAGCCGAGCTACAAGGCGACCATTACGCTCGCGAGCTTGGCTCCTCCCCCCTAATCTCACTTTCTGACGAAATTCAATCACTTCTGTCTTAAGTTTGACAAAATCTGTATGTTTTGATGGAACAAAAGTGAGTCCTTTTCTTAAAATTGACTCTTCATCTTTTGTGAGCATTTTGTTCGACAGGTTGAATATCGGCGAGGGAGTCAGTTCTTGTAGTTTTGTCGTCTTGTCGACATCTCCCATGGTTGAGAATTGTTCCTTGTCTTTCCACGTTGTTTCGTTTGGCCTCTGGCTAAAAAAGGTCCTTGATGTTGTTGCTGGAATCCTTGATGTTGCTGTTGAAACCCGCCTCGTCTGTTGTAATTTCTCTGAGGGTTTGAATTTTCGCCTTCACTGGAGCTCCCGGATGATGATGTATCAGAGAAGGTTATGAATTTGTTGGAAGATCTTGCCTGGTATTGTTGCAAATGTTTTCTTGATTCCGGTCTAGAGTAGAAATCTGGTTGGAGGAAAGGATATACCTTCTCTAAGTTGAAATTATTTTTGTCTTTGTCAAATTGCGCGGTTTTTTGATTAATTGTATAGTCTTTAAATTCTCGAATATCTTTCTGGACTTTTTCAAGTAATGTTTTAGCATCTGTTATTAGTTGATTAGTGGAGATTGCAATTTCCAAAGCTTGAATTTCCTCCAACTGTATTTTGGATAATCTTTGTGCCGTTTCGATTGTCAGTACCATTAGATCCCGGCTACATTTAGTCTCTATGTAGCTATAACCTTTTTTGTATATAGGATCCTCTGTGAAAATGACCGGGACGTTTTTGATCTGTAGTCCGCCTGGGATGGTTCCACTCCTCAGGTGTTGCAGTAAAAAATGTCCGTGTAAATCCGTACGGATTTGTTTTTTCTTTAGTCTAGTGAGTTTGTCTATTTCGTTCTGGTTTTGAGCAGAGACGCTTAGCGATGCGGAGACGAATAATGGGGGGGCAGCAAGCAGATTCTTTATATGTTCCTCACTATAAGCGAATGATTCATTCTCAGACATACTATTAAAACCTCACACTCACTCTTCATACAAGGTTTCTCTAGCCACAAATAGCAACACGACGCAGAACCTCTATTTCTGCTAAACAGTGTTCAAACACACAAAAAAACTTACAAATCCTTACTCAGCTATTTTGGCTGGGAAAAAGGACCACACAGGCTACTGCCTGCAATTACAAACGAAAAACCCCATTCTTTAGAGTGCTGAGAGCCAGGCAGTGCCACATAAAACATGACGCCAAAATGAATTAACAAGTAAGTGACTGTAGAGTTGCGTGTGGCAGATAGTTGGAAGACGTGGTCTGAACTTGTTGTTTGACTTTGGTTTTCCCTGCATTTGTTGTAGTTGGACGTCGTGAACAATTCATTCAATCTCTGATGAGCGAGAGGTAAGGTGTGGAGGCTTGTAGTTTTGGGGATAGGCAGCTGGGAAAACAACTAGTATTCTAAAAAAGCCTTTTTGTGTTCTCCATTACAGATTTTGGTCCTGATGAGAACTCCTAACTGATGCGAGTTCGAAACGCGTAGACTTTCATCAATAAGCCAAATCAAAGAATAAAAAATTGATAGGAATCAGTAAATTGTATATATTTTTTGGTTTAAACATATATTGGCTTTTGTTGTGAATATTCAAATTCCTGCATATATCTAATCATTGATGTATCTTTGTTTTGTCTGTCGGATGATTGAGGTTTGAATGAAGAAATGTTGAGTATATTATTGTAAATATAAAAATTGTTTTTTGACAATAAGATTGTGAATTTTGTTGTGTATATAAGGTGTTAGAATTTGTGCGAATAATTGACAAATCATATGTTTAAGCAGAAGAGTAATTCATAAAATAAAAGCAAATAAAATAATTGGAATTAAATCCAACCAACATATTGTTCCTTTCGTATGTTGTGACCCAAAAAGATGTCAGGTTAACTAGTTAACGGCACGTGCATCTATTTTGTTCATTATAAGCTTGTGGCAAGCTGTGCCGATGGGAGCCCAGACCCAGTGGTGGTTTTTCGTCCCTTAAAAATATTCCAGCCACAAGATAAAAATATTGAATGAAGGGTGTGAGGACCAGTGGGTTGTCAGTAGGGATTGACCATGCCAACTTTATGGAAGAGCTCTTTTCCCTTGGCAATTCCCTGAGAAATGTTTTCCTTTCTTCAAAATTAGTGTATGCTAGTACAAATTTTAAGAGCAAATATATGACATCTTATAATTTCGCTGCTATCAACGTTGCATCAAGATTATTCTGTTTGTAAACAATATCAATATTTTCACATCTGACAATGAGATAGGACTCGCAGAATCTAAGAACCATGAATTTGATCTTTGCACACACGTTGTCTTCCAATTTAAGAGACCTAAATACTACTGTGTAATGTATGCACTGCGTCTCTTCCCAGCTCCACACAGATACACCAGCCTATTTGGATATTTTGAATTCCTGCAAAATGTAGCCCTTGACTTTGAAATGTAGATGGAGAAAGTCGCACAGGGGCTTATTTATTTTGAAAAACAGATTTTATCGTATCTGACAATCACATAATGCTTTTTGCATGCATATTTTAAATTGTCTTATTTACTGATACCTATTGGGACACTGTGTTCTATACATACCATATACCCAGTCCCAGTTTGGTCTATGGGTTTCACTCCTGTTCTTCTTCACTGACAATCACATAAGGCATACATTGGTCAGGAGTCTCTTCCCTCTTAGACATTGAGCAAAGAAGCTTCACGATGTGCCAAGCAACATGCATAATCACCATCTATTCTGAACACCCTATTACTAACCACGCCTCCCTCCCCCTTCTGCAGGTCGCTTCCATACCTTAAGTATGCAACTGGATTACTCCAACTCTTACCTTGGGCTCCTCCTCAGTCTTAGAGCCTTCTATCTCACAGGTCCAGCCTACCGGCTACCCTAAGTTCAACTGGATCTCCTTCCGATGCCTCCTCTGCTGCAAACGTAGCCACAACTATTAAGAATCCCAGGGTGAAAATGGACGCGGACATGTCAATGAAGTCCCAGGTCCAGGCTGTGGCGGGCACATGCTTTGGCCTACTGAAAATGTTGAGAAACTTCCTCCCACTACTCCATAGGAAAACAGTAGTCCAAGCACTGATTTTGGCCCGCCTTAATTATGTGAATGTTCTTTATGTCGGCCTTCCTGACTATCTTCTTGGCCGTCTACAGTTGGTGCAAAACACTGCAGCAAGAGCCATGCTTATGGTGGACCTTAGGACACACATGACCCCTCACCTGAAGTCCTTGCACTGGCTTTCGGTACGAAAGAGGACACATTTCAAAGCCCTGGTGCTGGCTTATAAGGCCTTTCATAATATTGGGGCCTTAAATTTGAGAAACAGATGGCAGCACTATGTTCCATCCAGAAGTCTGAGGTCTTCTAATCAGCTGCTCTCGCTGATCCCTAGGTTATCCCGCTCTCGCCTGGGCGGGCATTCCTTTCAGGTGGCAGCCTCTCGGCTCTGGAACAACCTGCGCCAGCCTTATGTCAGGTGCAAGACCTCCTCAGTTTTAGACGCGGATTAAAAACTTGGCTTTTTTCACAATAAGTCAGCTGCCCTGGGGTTGCCTGCACTGCTCTGTCATGGTTCTCTTTCCCAGCGCCGAGACACACCAGGAAGTAGCTGTGTGCTTTATAAGTACCCAGTAATATAGTAACATAGTAACATAACACTGAGTGCCCAACTCACAGATGTCTGGATCGCTAATGCTGATTTTTGTTGCCAAAGGCAAACATAGATTACACAAGCGCACCATAACTTAAGCCTGTTTCACGGACTGCGGTCTTGTTGGACCAGGTGGGGTGCCCAAGGTGCTACCCTCATATAGATGAAAGACTACTTCCTTCACCAGGAGTTAAACAGCACAAGTGCAGTGGTGAGAGCATATCATATAGTGATCAGTAGGAGTGAACACGTCCTTTAGACCTGTTCCACTGGAGTGAGCCGACAGGCTCATTCACTTTTTAAAGTTTACGTTGTTGTGTGCTTAACCAACCTTGACCTACACCAGGTTGGTGTGGAGTGCTACCCAATGCAGATGTGGTGTACCTGCGCTGGATGTATGTGTGCCTGGGGAGGGTGCCGTACAGAGATTATGGAGTACTGAGTACTATGCAGTGCTGGAGGTGCCTATGAGTGGTGCAGTACCCAGCCGCGGTTGGTAGTAGGTGTACCTGAAGGGCGGTGACGTGGGGAGGGGGAGGGGCAGGGTGGTGGTTGTAATCTATGGATTACGAAGTTTTACAGGTAAGTAAACATATAAGTAAATAAAACGAATTTCGTTGCGTGCACTGCATCGCATTTGGAGATGCAGTGCATGGAACAAAATTAGTTTTATTTATTTATATATTTACTTACATGTCAAACTCCGTAACCCATAGATTACTACCCCCCACCCTGCCCCTCCCCCTCCCCATGTCACCGCCCTTCAGGTACACCTACTACCGACCGCGGCTGGCAGTACCTGAAGGATACACTGCTTTGCAGTGTGTGCAAAATAAGTGCATCTGCTGGTTGTATGTGTACCTGTGAGCGGTTGTGAGAAAGTGGCTCTATATATACTGGACCAGAATAAGGTACAGTGTGTATAGAGTCCACAAACCCCAGTGGTATAACAGAGGTTAAAGGCAGGTGGGACCTTACTCTCTAAAGTGGTAGCTTAGTCGAGCAGTAAGGCAGTACCAGAGGACAGTGTAAAGCATTTGTTGTACACACTCAGTCAGCAAAAGGTTTCACACACTCAAAGACTGAACTCCAGGCCAATTGTCGGGGTCGTCGAGGAGGGTCTTTGGGCACTGGACTTCGGGTCCCAGTCGCCGGGGGAACGTCCTCCTGGTCCTGGATCACTCGGGCATGGGCCAGGCTCGGCGGGTGCAGAGTGGGTTGGTCCGGAGCTGCCTGGCTGGCACCAGGGGTGTTGTTGCAGCAGAGCCTCTGCTGATGGGAGTCCCAGGATATAAGAGGGTCAAGGCATGCAGGTCCTCTGGGTGTCCCAAGGTTGCTGTCCGCAGGAGTCGCCGGGATTAGGCAGGAGCAGGTTCCAGGATCGACTGGCCGGTAGGGCTGGGGCCAAGTCAGTTGTTGTCGTCCGGTTGTTAGCAGCTGCACTGCGGGTCTTTTTCCTCTTGATCTTCTTTCTTCTTTTCTTAGCGGGATCTAAGGAAGGAAGGTTCAGGGAGCCCCTAAATACTGATCTTAGGGGCGTTACAGGTAGGGCAAGGGCAGGGACCAATAGGTCCCTGTCCCGGGGTGGGTACACCCCCTAGCCTGCTCCTCTCCTGTGGGAGGGGGGCAGGAGCCTAGCTGTGATTGGGCAAGGCTCCCCATCTTCAAGTTGGACGGAGCCCGGGGTCGTGCTTCACCTCATCTCCCCCACCTGAGGGGTGGGGTTGGCTCCGGCTGGCACCCCCCCTTCCTGACGTAGTTTTTCCCGCCAGTCTTCCCACCAGAGTGGGGGGTCAGGACTGGTGGGGGCCAGTTGCTGGGTACAGCAAATGGTCTGGAGAAGCTCACAGAGACGGAATGCCTTTGAAGCTTCCCCCTGCCCAGGATGGGGAGGAGGCCCAGCACCTCGCCCAGGATGTGCATTGCTGCAGGCCCAGGAGAGCGGGGGCTCTCCACCCAGGGGTCCAGCAACATGTCTGTGGTGTGGCAGCCTCTGCAGCCACTCAGCCCAGACGTGGATTATGGTTAGGTTTCAGGGGGCATCTCTAAGATGCCCTCTGTGGTGCATTTCTCATTAAATCCCACACTGGCATCAGTGTGGATTTAATGTGCTGAGAAGTTTGAGAACAAACTTGTCAGTCTTCAGTGTAGCCATTATGGTGCTGTGGAGTTCGTAATGTCGACCTCCCAGCACCATATACTCTTAATGGCATCACTGCACTTACAGTGCCCAGGAATGGCCCAGGGTACTGTAGGGGCACAGGCTCATGCACCTGTGCCCTCACCACTGGCATAGGGCAGCCAGCTAGAGGGGTGACTGATGTATGCCAGCCCAGTGGGTTTATGGGCATGGCACACAGGAATGTGTTCCATGTCGACTCTTTGTTTAGTTCTGTACTTAGGTACTCAACCTGCAAAGGCAGTGCGTGGGTGCCGGGGTACAGGGCCCCTAAGGGTGGCACAATAAGTCCGGAAGCCCTTAGGGGTCTCCTCTGGTCACCATGCCCTGGGTACCTAGGGTACCATTTACTAGGGGCTGACAGGTGGGCAGATATGCCAATTGGGTTTCAGTTTCAACACAGGTTTAGGGAAGGAATACAGGCCCTGGGTACCTGGTTGGCAGAAACCCAGGGCACACTCAGTCAAAGCACCATCAACAGTTCAGAAAAAAGTGGGGGCATACCAAGGTAAGAAAGATGGCACTTTCTCACCCAAACGAAAGATGATGAGACTAACCTTGCCCTAGGGAGTCTTCATTGTCTAAGTGGAAGAACCTGGAAAGTCCATCTGCATTGGCATGGACAGTCCCTGGTCGGTGTTCCACTTCAAAGTCCATACCCTGTAGGGAGATGGACCATCTCAATAGTTTTGGAGTTTCCCCTTTCATCTGCATTAGCCATCTGAGAGGTCTGTGGTCAGTTTGAACCAGGAAGTGAGTTCCAAACAAGTAGGGCCTCAAATTCTTCAGGGACCAAACCACAGCAAAGGCCTCCCTCTCAATGGCACTCCAACGCTGCTCTCTGGGGAGTAGCCTCCTGCTTATAAAAGCAACAGGTTTGTCTTCGCCTTCCTCATTGATCTGGGAGAGGACTGCTCCTATCCCC
The DNA here is from genome assembly GCF_964261635.1 of Lissotriton helveticus. Taxonomy (NCBI): domain Eukaryota; kingdom Metazoa; phylum Chordata; class Amphibia; order Caudata; family Salamandridae; genus Lissotriton; species Lissotriton helveticus. Next base: position 1,281,013,574 of record NC_136061.1, read on the forward strand.
AGCTCCGAGGCATCAGTCCGCACTATGAACTGCTTGGAGTAGTCTGGTGCTTTTAGAAGGGGTGCTAAGCACATTGCTTCTGTCAGGGTGTCAAAAGCCTTTTGGCAGCTAACAGTCCAGTTTACTTTCATGGGCATTTTATTGGATGCGAGTTCTGTGAGGGGAGCCACAATGGACCCATATCCCTTCACAAACTTCCTGTAGTATCCAGTCAAGCCAAGGAATGCCTGACTTGGGTCTGGGTGGTTGGAGCTGCCCAGTCCATGATGCTCTGGATCTTGGGCTGTAAGGGTTGGACCTGGCCTCCACCAACAAGGTGGCCCAAGTACACCACAGTGCCCTGCCCTATCTGGTATTTGGATGCCTTGATAGTCAGTCCTGCAGATTGCAGGGCTTGTAGAACCTTCCCAAAGTGGATCAGGTGATCCTGCCAGGTGGAGCTAAAGACAGCAATATCATCAAGATAAGCTGCACTAAAGGACTCCAATCCAGTCAGGACTTGGTTCACCAACCTCTGGAAGGTGGCAGGGGCATTCTTTAACCCAAAAGTCATTACAGTGAACTGATAGTGCCCATCAGGGGTGGAGAATGCTGTCTTTTCTTTGGCTCCTGCGACCATGCCAATCTGCCAGTACCCTGCAGTTAAGTCAAAGTTGCTGAGGAATTTGGGTGCCCCAAACTTGTCTATCAACTCACCTGCTCTTGTAATGGGGTGAGGATCTGTTGTGGTGACAGAGTTGAGCCCTCTATATTCCACACAGAACCTCATCGCTCTCTTTCTACCCTGTTGATGAGGTTTGGGGACCAGAACCACTGGGCTAGCCCAGAGGCTCTCAGAGGGTTCAATAATCCCTAGCTCCAGCATCTTGCTGACTTTAGCTTTGATGCTTTCCTTGACTTGGTCTGATTGTCGATAGATTTTGTTTTTGACAGGGTTACTGTCACCAGTGTCCACATCATGGGTACACCAGCTGGTCAGACCAGAGGTCAAGGAAAAGATGCTAGCAAACTGTTGCAAGACTTGCTTGCAGTCCGTCTGCTGTTGGGGAGAGAGAGTGTCTGAAAAGACCACTCCATCCACTGACCCATATTTTGGGCTGGAAGAGAGGAGATCAGGGAGAGGTTCACTCTCTGCTTCCTGTTTCTCATCAGTCACCATCAGCATGGTGAGGTCAGCCCTGTCATTGTAGAGTTTCAAGTGGTTCACATGGATAACCCTTTTGGGTGTCCTGCTGGTGCCTTGGTCCACTAAGTAAGTGACCTCACTCTTTTTTTCCAGGATAGGGTAAGGGCCACTCCATCTGTCTTGGAGAGCCCTTGGTGCCACTGGCTCCAAAACCCACACCTGTTGTCCAGGTTGAAATTCAACCATGGCAGCTTTTTAGTCATACCAGTGCTTCTGCAGCTCCTGGCCGGCCTCAAGATTCTTGGATGCATTGTCCATGTACTCAGCCATTCTGGACCTTAGGTCAAGCATATAGTCCACAATGTCTTGCTTGGGCTCTTGGAGAGGCCAAGTCCAAACCCTCTTTCACCAGACAAAGTGGTCCCCTTACAGGATGACCAAACAGAAGTTCAAAGGGTGAAAACCCCACTCTCTTCTGTGGCACTTCCCTATAAGCGAAAAGCAGGCATGGCAACAGGACATCCCATCTCCTTTTGAGTTTTTCATGGAGTCCCATGATTATACCTTTCAATGTTTTGTTGAACCTTTCCACAAGACCATTGGTTTGTGGGTGGTATGGGGTAGTAAACTTGTACTGCACCCCACACTCCTTCCACATGTGTTTCAGGTAAGCAGACATGAAGTTGGTACCTCTGTCTGAAACCACCTCCTTAGGAAACCCTACCCTGGTGAAGACACCCAGGAGTGCCTTGGCTACTGCAGGAGCTGTAGTAACCCTAAGGGGAATTGCTTCAGGGTACCTAATAGCATGATCCACTACTACTAGAATGAATTTGTTCCCTAAGGCTGTGGGAGGCTCAATTGGACCTACAATGTTCACACTTACCCTTTCAAAGGGCACCCCCACCACTGGCAGTGGTATCAGGGGGGTCTTTAGTTTGCCACCTGTCTTGCCACTGGCCTGACAGGTAACACAGGAGCTCACACACTCCTTCACCTTTTGGTTCCTCTGGGGCCAGTAGAAGTGGCTAACTAGCCTTTCCCAAGTTTTGGTTTGCTCCAGGTGTCCAGCTAGGGGTATATCATGAGCTAAAGTTAGGAGGAACTCCCTGTACTTATGTGGCACTACCACCCTCCTGGTAGCTCCAGGATTAGGGGTTCTTGCCTCAGCATACAGTAATCCCTCTTCCCAATAAGTTCTGTGGCTACCACTGCCATCTCCCTTTGCTTCAGCAGCAGCTTGCTGCCTCAGGCTTTCAAGAGTGGGGCAGTCTCGCTGACCCTGGCATAGCTCTTCCCTAGTGGGTCCCCCTGGGCCCAGGAGTCCAGCCTGGTAAGGCTCAAGCTCCATGGGCTCAGTTCCCGCTAGGGTTTCCAAGTCCTCTCCCTGAGGAGAGGGGTCCTGAGAGGCTTGCTGTGTAGAAGCTGGTTCCCCAGTCTTCTTGCTTTTTCTCTTGGTTGGTTGGGCCATACTTTCAGGCTCCAAACTTACTTGTTCACCCTTCTTTTTGCTCTGTGCTCTGGTTTGCACACACACCAGTCTAGGGATATCCAGCATGGCTGCATGGGTTACTTGCTCAACTTCAGCCCAGGCTGAGGTTTCCAGGTAATTTCCAAGCAGACAGTCAGCTGGCAATTGTGGAGAGACCACTACCAGTTTTAGGCCAGTAACCTCCCCCCACCCTAATGTCACCATAGCCAGAGGGCGTTGGGTGGTAATGCTGTCAGCATTGGTGACTGGGTAAGTTTTCCCAACCAAGTATTGCTCTGGGGAAACCAGCTTTTCCTTTACCATAGTAATGCTGGCCCCTGTATCCCTCAGGGCTTTTACTCTAGTTCCATTAATGGAGGGGTATTGCAGATACTTGTTACAGTTGGGTGGCCAACCAGCTACATTGGCAACCTCCATTTCCCCCAAGGAGACTAGACTAGCTTGAGTGTATTCCCAGATTTGCTCTGGGCACTCATCTGATCCCATCTGTAGATTTACTGTCCCTGGAGTAGCTGTATTGGGTGCCTTAGGGGCTTTATAGTAGGGGCAGTTTTTGTCTACAGTTAAATTTCCCAACTTTTTAATGTTGTTACAATAGGCCTTGTTAGGATCAAAGTTCTTCCCCCTATAGGGCTGAGGCACATAGGGAGTAGTTTGGGACCCACCCACCAGGACAGGTTTTTGGGGCCCATTGGAAGACTCAGACGTGTTAGCTTGGGGGTTCTCACCACCTTTCCCCTGGGGAGGTTTTGTAACTACCTTCTTTTGGTCACCCCCAGTGGCTGTCCTTGTCACCCTAGTCTTGACCCAATGGTCTTCCTTCTTTCCCAATTCTTGTGGAGAAATTAGACCTAGGTCCACCAAATGCTGATGCAACTTTTCATTTGTGCAATTACTCAAAATGTGTTCCTTCATAAAAAAATATAAAGTCCAGTAAAATCATGCACATTGTGTCCAGTTAACCAACCATCCAGTGTCTTTACTGAGTAGTCTACAAAATCTATCCAGGATTGGGTCTGGGGTTTGTGAGCCCCCCTGAACCTAATTCTGTACTCCTCAGTAGTAAGTCCAAATCCCTCAATCAGAGTTTTCTTCATGAGGTCATAAGACCCTGCATCTGGCCCAGAGAGGGTCAGAAGCCTGTCTCTGCAGTTACCAGAGAACAGTTCTCACAGGAGTGCCCCCCAGAGAGGTTTCTTTAGTCTTCTGATATCACAAGCCCTCTCAAAGGCTGTGAACCACTTGGTGATATCATCACCTTCCTCAAACTTAGGGACAATCCCTTTGGGGATGTTAGGATCATAAGATTGCTTTTTATCCTTATTATCGGTATTGCTGCCACCAGAGATGGGGGCTAAGCCCATCTCTTACCTTTCTTTCTCTAGAGCCAGGAGTCTGGACTGTAGGTCAAATCTCTTGGCCAACTTTGCTAAAAAGTTGTCCTCTTCATTGGAGCTCTCCCCAATGTGTCCTCTGGGGCCTAGTCCACTTGTGTGGTACCCAGGCTCCCAGAAGCTGGCTCTTGGAGTTAAGGGTGTAGAGACCCTTACTTCCCTAGAGATGGGGGATTGGTATTATCCTCCTCCTCCTCTTCTTCTTCCTCTGAACTGACGTCACCCTGTTCAGAGGGGTGGTCTTTTGCATACTCAGCCAGGAGCTCCTGGAGCCCTTGTTTGGTTGGATGCAGGCCCATGACTATATTTTTAAGTTTAAATAGGGACCTCAATTCCTTGAAATTCAAGTGCAAATAAGGTGTGAGGTCGAGCTCCTCAACCAGGTCCATGTTATCTTAACTAACAGCTGGGTTCTGTTGAGACATTCTAAACTGACAGTTCTAACCCTCTACCCTAACTATAGTGACTTTTTATTTTTCTGGAATTCTAATGGGACTTAATCAAGGCCCTATCAGACTTTTAGTATTTTGGAAAACCTAATCTCAGAATTCTAAAGGCAATTTATGAGTTCTGTTGTGTGATCAGATGGTAACCAAGTAGTCTAACAAATGCAAGTTTGTATCCCACCGCTGCCACCAATGTGAGAAAGTGGCTCTATATATACTGGACTAGAATAAGGTACAGTGTGAATAAAGTCCACAAACCCCGGAGGTATAACAGAGGTTAAAGCCAGGTGTGACCTTACTCTTTAAAGTGGTAGCTTGGTCGAGCAGTAAGGCAGTACCAGAGGACAGTGTAAAGCATTTGTTGTACACACTCAGTCAGCAAAAGGTTTCACATACTCAAAGACTGAACTCCAGGCCAATTATTTTTATATCAAAAGATATAGTTGTTTTATTTCTAGAACCAACAGGTATCAAAAAATATACTGTTCTCAATATGAGAGGTCTCAGATGAGTACTTTGCAGAAAGGCAATAAACTTTGTAAAGACAATCGATACAGGGGATGCAGTAGGCAACACAATTCTACACACAATTTAACATTGAGCTCAATGGATTTCCTTATATGAACACAGTTGATTACTTTGTAGATTACTTTGGTAATTCCAGGACTGGCTCCTAGGTTCATTCCGGGGGTCTAAGCTGAAAACAGTTTAGCAAAAATGTTTTAGGTATTGTAGTGACTTTTCAGGAATAAAAAGCTATTTTAAAAGTTCACACAGAAACTTTTCAACAGGAATCTGGCAATGTTTTCCAATGGGAGAAAATTCAGGTTGCAGGTAAAGTACGATCTCGTTACTTTTGTAATCCAGTGCTGGTCTCCTGGGGCCAACACTGGGGTCTCAACTCAAAACAGGTAAGTAATTACGTTTCAGCATTTCGTTTTATTTTTAAAGAATATTTCTAGCTTTCAAAAGAAGACACCTAGAAGAAATTTCATAGAAAAGCATACAATGGATTCCTATGGATACAATACAAGTTACTAGTAAACCCGGTAAGGATTACTTTTGCAGTTCAGTACTGGGCTACAAGGCACAGTACTGGCTTCTCCCCTGATCACAGGCAAGTCCTTCGGAATTTAGAATTTGGGTGATTTTATATGAATATTTTTAGTTTCCAAAACTTCACACTTAGAAGATTTTTCGAGTCAATGTTATCCAATGGCAGGTAAGTGAGTTATCGGTTTCCAGGTGAGTACTTGGCTGGTGAAGTTAGGGTTCTGGGCATAGACTCAGGAAACCCCCAGGGTAAGTAAGTACAGTTGGTTCACCCCCAGCGGCACAGGGGCGGCCGGGTGCAGAGGTAGTTAGGCCCAATGTTATCCGATGAGGGAAAGGGGGCCTCCGGTTCGTGGCTGCTGGCTAGCCGGCCAGGCGGCTGTGGGAGCTGGGCTCCTGGTCACTTGCTCAGGGCAAATGGGGAAGTAGGATAGGGTACAGGATGCACTGCCAGTGGCACTCGGGCGGCTGGGTGCAGTGTGCTTTTGAGCCGTTGGGCACTCAATGTTATTCAATGAGGAACTTGAAAAGGGAACAAAGGCTGCAGGCTCGGGGATGAAGGTTCTTCTGGAGTGACCAACACTTCGAGGGGTAAGTTGGGGTCTTGGGGGATAGGTAGGCACCCAGGAGTTGGGCACAAGGGGGCCGTGGGGCGCCCGGTGCAGGGGTGTCTTTTGAGGTCGGGAAATCTTACCCCCTGCTGGTTGCATTCGGAGGGATCCTCTGTCCTGAGGCTGCAGGCGTCGTCGGGGTCGTCGAGGAGGGTTTTTGGGCACTGGACTTCAGGTCCCAGTCGCCGGGGGGACGTCCCCGTGGTCCTGGATCACTCGGGCACGGGCCAGGCTTGGCGGATGCAGAGTGGGTTGGTCCGGAGCTTCCTGGCTGGCACCAGGGGTGTTGTTGCAGCAGAGCCTCTGCTGATGGGAGTTCCAGGCTTTAAGAGGGTCAAGGCAGGCAGGTCCTCTGGGTGTCCCAAGGTTGCTGTCCGCAGGAGTCGCCGGGATTAGGCAGGAGCAGGTTCCAGGATCGACAAGCAGGTAGGGCTGGGGCCAAGCAGTTGTTGTCGTCCTGTTGTTAGCAGCTGCACTGCGGGTCTTCTTCCTCTTGATCCTCTCTCTTCTTTTCTTATCGGGATCTAAGGAAGGAAGGTTCAGGGAGCCCCTACATATTGATTTTAGGGGCGTTACAGGTAGGGCAAGAACAGTGACCAATAGGTCCCTGTCCCGGGGTGGGTACACCCCCTAGCCTGCCCCTCTCCTGTGGGAGGGGTCAGGAACCTAGCTGTGATTGGGCAGGGCTCCCCATCTTCAAGATGGCCGGAGCCCGGGGTCATGCTTCACCTCGTCTCCCCCACCTGAGGGGTGGGGTTGGCTCCGGCTGGCACCCCCCCTTCCTGACGTAGTTTTTCCCGCCAGTCTTCCCGCCAGAGTGGGAGTCAGGACTGGTGAGGGCCAGTTGCTGTATACTAACCAACAAAATAGAAATGCCAGTACTGATGTACACGATTCAACAAAAACAACTTAACACCAGAAACCCGAACAATAAATCAGGAATTGGGATTACTCCTTAATAGTATTTTATTCACATTATTTTCAACATTTGACTTAACATTTGATCCATACTACAAAAGGATATATTTACAGTGGACACAGGGGGCAAGGAGGTATTAATCAATTAAACATTCACTCAGGTTACACTCATATCACAAACAACATCATGTATACATACTGGGGAGAAAAGAAAGGAGAAATACAAAAAATTACAAAAAAATACCAAGGTCTACAGATTTTTTCAAAAAAGTTTTTTACAAAACTAACTATTTTATGGGTACATTCCTATAATTCTACAGGATCAAGTGCAACTCATTGGGGACACTATTACATGGTAATGTACAACACTATGCTTTGGGTTCAGCTGGTTCAATACCCAAAGGCATCAGTAGACCAGTGAGGTGGTCTACTGATGCCTTTGGGTATTGAACCAGATGAACCCAAAGCATAGTGTTGAACATTACCATGTAATAGTGTCCCCAATGAGTTGCACTTGATCCTGTAGAATTATAGGAATGTACCCATAAAATAGTTAGTTTTGTAAAAAACTTTTTTGAAAAAATCTGTAGACCTTGGTATTTTTTTGTAATTTTTTGTATTTCTCCTTTCTTTTCTCCCCAGTATGTATACATGATGTTGTTTGTGATATGAGTGTAACCTGAGTGAATGTTTGATTGATTAATACCTCCTTGCCCCCTGTGTCCACTGTAAATATATCCTTTTGTAGTATGGATCAAATGTTAAGTCAAATGTTGAAAATAATGTGAATAAAATACTATTAAGGAGTAATCCCAATTCCTGATTTATTGTTCGGGTTTCTGGTGTTAAGTTGCTTTTGTTGAATCGTGTACATCAGTACTGGTATTTCTATTTTGTTGGTTAATTTCTGGGCTCAGCCTTACTGATTAGAGCCAGCCCCCTGTTGTTTTTTGCAGTTGCTGTATACAGCAAATGGCCTGAAGAAGCTCACAGAGGTGGAATGCCTTTGAAGCTTCCCCCTGCCCATCCTGGGGGAGGGGCCTAGCACCTCGCCCAGGAGGTGCATTGTTGCAGGCCCAGGAGAGCGTGGGGCTCTCCACCCAGGGGTCCAGCAACATGTCTGTGGTCTGGCAGCCTCTGCAGCCACTCAGCCCAGACGTGGATTGTGCTTAGGTTTCAGGGGGCATCTCTAAGATGCCCTCTGTGGTGCATTTCTCATTAAATCCCACACTGGCATCAGTGTGGATTTAATGTGTTGAGAAGTTTAAGATCAAACTTGTCAGTCTTCAGTGTAGCCATTATGGTGCTGTGGAGTTCGTAATGTCGACCTCCCAGCACCATATACTCCTAATGGCATCGCTGCACTTACAGTGCCCAGGAATGGCCCTGGGTACTGTAGGGGCACAGGGCTCATGCACCTGTGCCCTCACCACTTGCATAGGGAACCCAGCAAGAGGGGTGACTGATGTATGCCAGGGCAGTGGGTTTGTAGTCATGGCACACAGGGATGTGTGATAAGTAAGTATAGGGGTGGAGGTGCACTCCTGATGCTCTATTTATACCAGTGATCGCTATGTTGGGTGCAGCAACACGCAAGGTTAGTCTGTCCTTGCAGTGATAAATGATTGAAAGTACAAGCGTGAGAGCTTGAATGTGTGGCGCACTGTTCACCTGGTGTACAAAAAACACCACTCTATGTACCTTAAAATCAATCAATGTATTCTGTTATTTATTTATCTTTTTACTATCTACTTGTTTCTTTAAATGTGCTCAATCGTCATATCAAAATAACTTTTTATACATTGTTACATCACAATGATTTTAACATATGAAACATCTCAAAGCATATGTACAAAACTGATTATAATCGCATCTGTTATTCAATAATTCTTTGTCGATGCCCAATGCATTTCAGAACTTGAAGCAGTTCCTTCATCAGGGGCTAATCTGTAAATCAAACATATAATATTGACTTTAACATACATGACAGTATAACAGGATTCCATCAGTGATTCATAACCTCACAATGTACATCTATAATCAACCATGATACGGTTCATGTTTTTATATATGCCTTAATGTTGTGTAATTTATTAGTCTGTGTGTTCATACCTGTCACAGAAAAAATGATCCAAGGACTTGTTGTTTCTCAAATTCACCAGCTAGAATCAACAAAAGCACCAACAACAACCTCAATCACAATCCAATAATCCATTGTTTAAAGGGTTAATGCCCATTGGTAAAATAGATCTACCCTTACCTTCCAAAACCAATCAATTATGGTAGGATCTGAAAAATAATGCCAGAGTTTAAGTTAACTGCTGGGACTTCTGGACCTCACAAAAACCACTGATTAATCGTGTTGCCACAAAGGCTTACCTTGTGGCAACACGATTAATCAGTGGTTTTTGTGAGGTCCAGAAGTCCCAGCAGTTAACTTAAACTCTGGCATTATTTTAACAATGGATTATTGGATTGTGATTGAGGTTGTTGTTGGTGTTTTTGTTGATTCTAGCTGGTGAATTTGAGAAACAAGTCCTTGGATCATTTTTTCCGTGACAGGTATGAACACACAGACTAATACATTACACAACATTAAGACATTTATAAAAACATGAACCGTATCATGGTTGATTATAGATATACATTGTAAGGTTATGAATCACTGATGGAATCCTGTTATACTGTCATGTATGTTAAAGTCAATATTATATGTTTGATTTACAGATTAGCCCCTGATGAAGGAACTGCTTCAAGTTCCAAAATGCATTGGGCATCGACAAAGAATTATTGAATAACAGATGCGATTATAATCAGTTTTGTACATATGCTTTGAGATGTTTCATATGTTAAAATCATTGTGATGTAACAATGTAAAAAAAGTTATTTTGATATGATGATTGAGCACATTTAAAGAAACAAGCAGATAGTAAAAAGATAAATAAATAACAGAATACATTGATTGATATTAAGGTACATAGAGTGGTGTTTTTTGTACACCAGGTGAACAGTGCGCAACACATTCAAGCTCTCACGCTTGTACTTTCAAACACTGGGATGTGTACCATGACGACTCTTTGTTTAGTTCTGTACTTAGACACTCAGCCTGAAAAGGCAGTGCGTGGGTGCCAAGGTACAGGGCCCCTAAGGGTGGCACAATAAGTGCTGCAGCCCTTAGGGGTCTCCTCTGGTCACCATACCCTGGGTACCTAGGGTACCATTTACTAGGGGCTGACAGGTGGCCAGATATGCCAATTGGCTTTCAGTTTCAAAACAGTTTTAGGGAAGGAAAACAGCCCCTGGGTACCTGGTTGGCAGGAACCCAGGGCACACTCAGTCAAAGCACATCAGCAGTTCAGAAAAAAGTGGGGGCATACCAAGGCAGGAAAGATGGCACTTTCTCACAGTGGTACAATACATGAAGGTTGCAGAGCTTGCATGTTAAATGCACATGCTGAAGATATATGTGCATGGGAGTGGTTACAGTACATAAAGGATACAGTGCTGGGCAATGTGTTCATGTTCAAGCATATGCTGGATGTATGTCTGCCTGTGAGTGGTACAGTGCACGGAGGATACAGTACTGTGCATTGCGTGTATGTTGTATGCATGCCCTGGGTGTATGTGTGCCTGTGGATGGTACACTACATGGAGGGCTCTGGGTTCTATTTTGCGAGACTCAGGCCTGCATGGTGAAACATGGAATGTAGATTGATCCTTCCAAGACAGATTTCCTACATTCCTTTAAGCTGGGTGGGATGCACACTCTGGAGGGGAGGACGAGGCCTCCCCTATAACCTTCCAAGGGTGCTCTTTGATTCAGTGAGAGTTCACAAGGAAGGGGCCTAGACTAATTTCAAGAAGGAGATGGTGCTGATAAGACAATCAAAAAGAGTAGGGTCGGGAGCCCAGGGCTAATCAAGGAGAGATGTGACTGTAATGTAACAAATCCTAAACCAACGTGGGTTATAAGGTTTCTCTCAAAACTTTTTTAAAGGCCAGACACACCACTGTAATTTGGTTATCAAAGCTAGTGGACTCAAGATATCATTGAAGGGACATGGTTTAATATGGGAAGAAAATCGTTGCCTAGCTCTGGAGCTTTTGTCCTGAAAGGGAAGATCCAATTGAATCCAAGTGGTTGTGCCAATCTACAATATGCCAGACTGACAAAATACTACTTCTGAAAGAACACTCTACAAACAGAACTAAGCATTAGATCATTTACACTCTTACAATCGCATATTCCATGAGTGCATGTCATCAAGATCAAATAAAAAATGGCGGCTTCCAAATTACATGGGTTTATTAGGATTAAAATGATGCTTAAAAATCTCAGTAATACCCCAAAACCCTGCTTTCTAACCTGGAGACTAAGTTACACGCAAATCTCCTCCTGACAAGCAAGAGTGACTTTTACACTTACCTCAAGATTCTAATTGCTGTCAGACAGTGAGACAGGTAACATCAGGGGGCTGTATAGCCTTGCATGTCCAGTCACTCATTAGCTATGTACATTGCGCTCCGATGGTCACCCGCACTGAGGGTTCATCCACCGTGTGAGGACCTGAGATTCCATTTTGGAAGTGAGAGTAATTTATATCACTGCGCGCTGACAAGCAAACCACTTTTATAGCACCTTATTCTGATTGAAATCAAGTTCATCATTATCCTTATGGGGTCTCGAATCTGATGCATCAGCAATGTGGATCAAGCAAGAAAATAAGTGCAACTTTAAACTAAATACTTCCCAGCAGTAGTGCCGCACTTAATTCTCTAGCGCATGTGAGCTTTTAGCTGATAGCAGCGGGCCACTGGCATAGGTACGCCTACCAGATCTTTTAGTGCCGCCAAAGCCCAACCTGCTACCCACTAAAATGAGCACACAGTGCTAAGGCCTCCCATCAACATGCTCTACTCCATGGCCCAACATAGTACTCCTCCGTGACACCAAAAATTCTAGGCTGCAAGGATAGTAGATCAAGACTGTGAGACCTGCATTACTATATTGCCAGAAACAGTATCACTAAGCAAGGCACACGACTGAAAGTTCAGGACGTCTTTTTAACACCAAATCCTGGCCTATGTGGTAGACATAAAAGTCTAGTTTGAAAAAGGGCCAAAGCGGAACCCCCGCTGGTCCTAACCCGCTGATTAAAAACAAAACAGACATTAATTCTCCAATGAACACAATCTTAAAACACTGTCTGATGTAATTATCTTAGCCCTCAGAACTAAAACCCACCTCTTTCTGTAGTTGTCGAGTTGAAGTGAAGCCGTAGCCAACGCGCCGCAGGCCTATAACCTAACGATTAACGAAGTTAAAAAACTGCCCGCCTGGGCCTTACCTGGTGAACAGACCGAGTTCACAGTCCGGTCCTTCCTTCTATCGCCCTGCTCCAGCCAGCAACCACATGGACTACCTGGAGCTGGTAATGGCACGAGTCCCAGGATGATGCTTCTTCGGGACACAGCAGTAGACCTGCCTCGACCTCAGCTCACTGACACTAATGCAGTCCGCCTGGACCCTGGAGTGTAAAATGGCTGCCACGTCCAACTGCCACTCCAAATGCTGACACACGCGCGCGGGAAGCAGTCAGATCTGCGTCCTCCAGCCTGCGCAGACGGTCACGACTCGACTCCTTGGCTGACGCACCCTTTTCCAACTCGTCACAGGGTTGGTCCCTCCCACCATGCCCTGTGACGAGTTGGAAAGGGGTGGTGACACTGTGGCAAGCTCTCCTCCACTCTCTGATTGACGTGGAGAGTTAGCGATCCCGGGCTTGCATTTAAAAAGCCGGGGGCTAAATTAACCTCCACGCCAACAGGGGGTGAAGACTGGGCCTTCCAGCTATGCCTTTGACGAGCCAATGACATCACAGCCTTCAGGGCTGTGAGGTTGTCGGCACGGCAAACTCATCGAAGGCTTTTTTGGGCCCGGCCTCCAGGGAGCAAAGCAATTAGTAGTCACGTGACGTGACATGACAGCGGACCTGCTGCGGCGGTGAAGGTGAGTGGGGTAGACTGCTGCTGACTCAGACAGTGCCCCGTGTTCTTCTTTTGAGATTTATCATTTTTTGACATGCTTTTTTAATAAAATAAAATGTTATCTAATCACTTCCTAAATGTGAAAAATGTACCTGGGGCGGAGCCCTGACGCCCTAAAAGAGAAACCGCCACTGGGGGGGGGGGACATATTCTTTGGCCACCATTTACGCCACTCATCCCCCGGATTGTGACGAAAAAAGATAATTTCAGATTTTTCAGAATTGCACAGCAGTTGATTCTGTTTAAACCACTCAAATACTGCTGACAGACAGGTGTTTATCTCATTCCCAAACAGTGACTAATCCTCACCGTATGTGAACAACAATTGTGTATCATCGGCGTAAGATATGACTTTGGCACCGTATTGTCTGCCAACGGGGCCAGGGGGGCCATGAACACATTAAAGAAAGTGGGGCTTAAGATAGATCCCTGTGGAACACCTACATTAAGTGGCGAGATAGGGGACGCAAAAGGGGGAGACCAAACTGTTTGCTGACGATTTTCCAGGTAAGATGTGAACGTCTGAAGGACCGTGCCCCATATACCACATCCTTGGAGTCTGTCCAAAAGGAGGGCATGGGGCATGGTATCGAAAGCTGCGGAGAAGTCCAACAATATCAAAACAGCATAAACAGCCTTGCCTCCTTGTGTGGTTTTAATAGATTCAGAGATTTCCCGAAGGGCTGTTCAGTACTGAAATTAGCTCGGAACCCTGATTGGCTAGGATGCAATACGCGATTGGATTTGACAAAATCTGCAACAACCTTATTTACATATTTCTCCAGGACCTTGGAGAAGAAAGGTAGCAACGAAATTGGGCTGTAATTACTGGCTACAGAAGGGTCGGCGGAAGATTTTTTTAGAAGCGGGAGGATTTTCCCATGCTTCCAACTGTCCGGCATCACCCCTTCTGACAGAGAGAGGTTCAGAACCTTGTTGACGGCCAGGTTTATCACCTCTGCAACAGATGTGAGTATTTTCGCGGGACAGGGGTCCGAGGGGGAGCCTGATTTTAGTGTTTTTATGATCTTCAATGAATCATCCAACGTGATTGGGGGAAAATGCAATAGGGTTCCACCAGCGTTGGGTAAAGCAAAGGGGAGCTTACCAATAGTGGCTGCATTAGCAAGGGGTGCTTCCCCAAGCGAAGCTTGAATGGTGGTAATCTTGGTATAAAAATAGTGTGCAATAAGGATAGTCCATTCATTGGTAGGGGTGAAAAGACTGTGGCGCAAGGAGAGGAGAAATCTTTAACAATTTTGAACAGTTCCTTACTCCTGTTCCTGCTTTCTCAATTTTTAAGGACAGAAAGTTCTTTTTTTTCAAGTGAACTTTAGCATAGTGGGCTTTTAATGCCACTTTATATGCCAATTTATCCTCAGAATTAAAATTCTTCCTCCAGACTCTCTCCAGACGTTTGCAGGTACTTCTGCTTTTCCTAAGAGTCTCAGAGAACCATGGGACCGAGGCTCTGGCGCCATTAGCTGCACGGGACTTAGGAGAGGCAAGCTCATTCGCACGAGATTCAAGCCACTTTTCTAGTGAATATGCATTGTTTATTAAGTTGCCACTAGAACAGATAGGATGATTTTTAAGTGCTCTAGCTAGTGCTACTGCTGTCATCTGATTGAAAGGTCTAATACTCCTGGTGCGTGGCGTACAGTGTACAGTGGAGGGGTGCATGTCCATTAACATAAAGAAGACTTTTCCATCCAAACAATCTTTCACATAGTCAGATGCGGTGCTTAATTTGTAAAAGAATAAATGCCAAGGCCCAAGTTTTGCTCAGAAGACTGCGAACGACACTATCGAAGGTTGGAGTGTCAAATATTAAGGCGCCATAGTTTTTATTTCACCTCATTCCACTGTAATTCACCACCAGGCATTGCCTAAACCGTTATCTCACTCTTGCAGGTGCTTCTTCTCCATCCCTGCTTTCTCACTTTGTTATGGGTTTTCAGCCTTTCTCTTCCTCCCTCTTTCCCCCTGGTGTGTTTTTGCCCCTCCTGCTCTGGACAAAGTGTGATAACAAAATATAAGTGCTTGTCTGGGTTAATGAGCTGAGGTGGGTCTCACCTGCAACCACCAACTCAAACTGAGCACTAGTCAGAGGTTTTACTGAATATCCGTTAATGATGATAGACCCTCCAAGATCTACAATTAAGAGGGATGTCAAACACCGGGCGAAAGAAAAACATAAGGATAATTGAGAGCTAAAAGGGAACAAAGAAAGATTGATAGGCTGGGACAAAGAAAAAGGAGAGAGTCATGCTGAAAGAAAAAGAAAAACGAGGTGAGAAGAAGGAAGATATTGTGAATTATATAAAGTAAGAAACAGATGAAGGAGTAGAGAAATGTGCAGAGAGGAGAGCGGGAAATTAGAGCTGTTTCTGCTTCCCTCGCTCCTTCTTTTGGCAGAATGGGTACTGAATGTTTGATGGGCTTGGACTGCCGAGGCTTTAGTTCCCAATGGGCACCGATCCAGATGCTAGTTAGGGGAACGCTGATGATGGGCTCTTAAGAAGTTACCGTACATTAATTTTCCTTCACAGACGATGACCTGCTTACGTGCATGTTTGCAAAGCGTGCACTTTCCAGAAGGGTCTCATGCACAGGACCAAAGAAAGAAGACGTCTCAAACTGTAACCAGGATGCTTTATGAGGAGGTGAGACCAACTGCCACAGACACACAGAGTTGACAGTACATCAAGGCGGTCACAGAAATGTAAGTACTGCACTATCACAATGGAGCTCCGGATTGCGAACAAAGGTCGTAAAGAACCCTGTGTTAATATGGATATCGATGCGTTTATCAACAAAAATGAACTATCTTCCTTATTAATAGAATTGCCTGTTCTGAACTCCGCATCTACTTCAACACACAAGTATGTAGTCAGGCAGGCTCTGCGACCCAGGCACGGGACTTCTGATTGATGAGTCACAAGTGATGCATAGCTGGCAGGCAAACCCTAGGACAGGAAACTTGATCAATCCCACAGATCGGCACAGCGACATTACAATGGCCAGGAAAGATTGCTCCAATAAAGCACACAAGGCTGGAGGGGGTGCTCATGCCCCTAAAAACACTATAAAGTCAGATACTACATGAGTTAGGAACACATAGCCAATCAGGAACTAGCACACTAAAAGATCACGCATTACCCATGCTAGACATCTGGACACGTTCACCACTGGCCATGCAAGGTCGAGACCCACCTCTAGTACCATTTGACCATTCATTTACGACACTAAGGCAGCAACCAATTTTCCTCACCAAATATGGTATGCTGAAAACTTTTATTGAGTGTTGTAATTTCGTATATCAGAAGAGCACAAACCCAATGTAAATTGAGACAGTCCTCAGGGATCACTGACAAAATATCGACCTAGAAAATATCGACCTACAGGAATATCGATGCAGAAATATCGAAGGCAAGAATATCGACATCCTATCTACAACATGGTTAGTACAAAAACATCGAAAAAAATATATAGATGTTAAAAATATCGATGTTAAAAATATCGTTTTTTTTCTTAAAAATATCAATGTAAAATAAAATAAATAACACTAATAAATAAAATAAACATAATTAAAAATATCTAATAATGTTTCAAATTAATAAATAATACATATATAATAATAATACATTAATTAAACATATACAGACAATATATAATATGTACATACTGAACAATAAGTTGTAATAATTATTTTAATAATTTATAAATTAATAAAAAATATTATAAATTACAAATACATTTACAAACATAAAAAAAAATAGAAAGTAAAGAATTACGTTTAATAAATTAAAAAAAATTAAATATACCTTTAATATTTTTAAAATTAATTATATACTAAATTATCTGAATTTATATAAAAAAAATTAAATAGCTAAATAAATAAAAATACTATTCAAAATCCATAAGTAAAAAAAATACAGTAATAAAAATTTTAAATAGCATAGAACTTAAAATTACCATTCCCACTCCAGAGAGTGCAACAGTAGAGAAACCGTTGTATAAGGAGAGGTAAACATTACTATTCCAACTCCTGAGAGTGCAACAGTAGGGAAAACATTGGATAGCGTAGGGGTAAAAATTACTATTCCAACTCCAAAAAGTGCAACAGTAGAGAAAGCATTGGATAGCGTAGGGGTAAAAATTACTATTCCAACTCCTGAGAGTGCAACAGTAGGGAAAACATTGGATAGCGTAGGGGTAAAAATTACTATTCCAACTCCAAAAAGTGCAACAGTAGAGAAAGCATTGGATAGCGTAGGGGTAAAAATTACTATTCCAACTCCAAAAAGTGCAACAGTAGGGAAAGCGTTGGATAGCGTAGGGGTAAAAATTACTATTCCAACTCCAGAGAGTGCAACAGTAGGGAAAGCATTGGATAGCGTAGGGGTAAAAATGACTATTCCAACTCCAGAGAGTGCAACAGTAGGGAAAATATTGGATAGCGTAGGGGTAAAAATTACTATTCCAACTCCAGAGAGTGCAACAGTAGGGAAAGTGTTGGATAGCTTAGGGGTAAAAATGACTATTCCAACTCCAGAGAGTGCAACAGTAGGGAAAGCGTTGGATAGTGTAGGGGTAAAAATTACTATTCCCACTACAGAGAGTGCAATAGTAGGGAAAGCGTTGGATAGCGTAGGGGTAAAAATTACTATTCCAACTCCAGAGAGTGCAACAGTAGGGAAAACGTTGGATAGCGTAGGGGTAAAAATTACTATTCCAACTTCAGAGAGTGCAACAGTAAGGAAAGCGTTGGATAGCGTAGGGGTAAAAATTACTATTCCCACTCCAGAGAGTGCAACAGTAGGGAAAGCGTTGGATAGTGTAGGGGTAAAAATTACTATTCCCACTCCAGAGAGTGCAACAGTAAGGAAAGCGTTGGATAGTGTAGGGGTAGAAATTACTATTCCCACTCCAGAGAGTGCAACAGTAGGGAAAGCATTGGATAGCGTAGAAGTTAAATATAACATACTTATAAATAATTGTTGTAAATAAAATAAATACAAATTTAATTTTTAAATCACTCTACATCATTTACAAATACCCATTAATAATTACTAAAAACATACTTAAAATTGAATAATTAATTAACAATAAATTAACAATAAATACAAATAAATATTAATTAATAAATATAAATGACCAAATAATAAATATTGAACACTAAAATATTTTTCAAAACAAAAAAATATTGATAATTAAAAATTGATTAACAATTAAAAAGTGGTAAACAATAAATTAATTTTTTAATAAAAACCATGTTTTGTGAAAAATTAATTACCAATTAATAAAATATAATTTCCAATTAATAAAAAGTAATTAACAATTAAAAATATCAATTACCAATTGTAAAAAATTAATTACCAATTAAAAAAAATAATTGCCAATTAAAAAATGTAATGACCAATTACAAACCTTAATTACCAATTAAAAATATTTAATTGCCAATTACAAAATGTAATTACCAATTACAAATCTTAATTACCAATTAAAAAAATTAATTGTCAATTCAAATAATTAATTACCAATTAATAATTAATAAAAAATAAAAAAATTATCAATACCAATAAAAAATAAATAATTACTTCAATACAATTAAATTACTTCCCACCTAATTCCCCTATAAACCCAAAACCCGCTACAGAACTTAAACGCAAAAAATAATTAAAATTAATTTACAATTACTAAAAAGTAATAATTAATTTACTATAATTAAATTACTTCCAACCCTATTCCCCTATAAACCCACAACCCGCTCCAGTACTAAAACATAAAATGTAATTAAAAATACAATTTTTAATATACAAAAAATAGTACACATATAATTTAAAACAAATAAAATACTTTAAAAAAACCATATAACACATACATATAAAATACATAATAAAATACATAACAACAAACAAATATCGATATTAGTAACATCGAAATTAGTAGCATAGATATAATTGATATCGGTATTACTAACTTCGATATTACTTACATCGATATAAAAAAAATAGATATTACTTACCTTAGGGTCGATATTCTGCCCAACGATATTCTTGACCTCGATATTCTTCACCTGCGATATTTTCAACTCAATATTAATGTAGGTCGATAATTAGGAATCGATATTTTGACTGTGCACCAGTCCTCAGACCTTGTGCCTGTAACTGTTCTCCCAGCCAAACTGTTTAATTAAACAAACTGTTCCTGTTTTGCCAAACACCTCTTGTCTTCTGTTTTTTAAGGAGTTCTACTTCAAGCAACACCTGCTTACAGGAGTGGGGATCTGTCACACATTAAAATGTATTTTTGCCTTGAGCGAAGAAAACCCTTGCACAGGTAATGGAATCCAGACTTCAGATGCACAGGATCACATAGAGTATTAAAAGGTCTTGGTGAGGATTTTCCTGTTAATGTAATGACCACTGAAGTGCTTGGACGATATGTGAAACGTTGTTTATGTAGCTGTTCGCACTTCCTGCTGCATCCAGTTTCCATGGGCAGAGGTCGCTGTAGAAACCAGCTGCTCCCCGAGAGTTCATTTAACATGTTCAAACAGTGTGCTTTAAAACACATTTTAAAGAAGCTGTCACGGAATTGTCAACAAAATTGTCAACACAAGTGGAAGGGCAAAAGCCTAGCTGAAAGTTGCAGACCAGGGCAATGAACTGCACAGAAAATCAGCCAAGTGTAAAGACATAAAGGATTGGTTTAAGTTGCTTAGTTCAGCGACTTGGGAGCGGTAACTCTTTGTCAAAACTTTAATGTTTATTGTAGGAAAATATGTTTTAAGAGCACAGAAAAAAATAACTTTTCTGAACATCATTTCATTTATTAGTCGTATTTATTATTGTATTTTGCATTTTTTTTAACTTAACTCTACTTAGGAGTACTCATGTCGGCCAGCGCAACTGGAGAGATAAAGTTTGTTCTTAAAAAAAACCGATGGGAACCATTCAAGGAACATATATTAAGTAGAGAAAAAGACGTAGGAGCAGATAGCTGGCTCGGCAGTAAAGAAACATCAAAGATTGAAAAACGATCAGTGGCGGCCCGCCGAGAGAGTGCTGCAGGGCAGTGAGGCGGGGGAGGTGCAGGGTGGGGGGGAGGGGGGGTGGAGTCCGACTGGAGTAAGGTAAGTAATTAAATAAATAAAAGTATTTACCTGCGCTCGCAGCATCGGCAGGAAGACCAATTAAGCGGATGCAGTACTAGACATTATCAAAAGAAACGCAATGCAGCTTTCGGCCTTGACCACAGTGCTGGATGACCTTCGCATGGCACTGGAGAAAGGTCTTCAGGTAGCACCGGTGCTGCTTGACCTATCTGCTGCTTTTGATATGGCCAACCATGTCTAGGTTGGCAGAGGTGGGAGTCAAACGGCTAGCCTTAAAATAGTCCAAATCTTACCTAGAGGGTAGATTATAGGCAATACACCTGCACCTGTATTGGTTCGTTTTAAACCATGGGCCTCATTTATGAGCCCATGCGTCACTTTTACGCCGCCGGTGCGTCACTTTTTGTGACGCACCAGCAGCGTAAATAATGTGCCTTGTTGCACCATATTTACAAAGTGACGCATCTAGGTAGATGCGTCACTTTGTAAACCCCAGCGCCACATTATACCTGCGCCAGGTATAATATATGCAAGGGGGGCGTATTGACGCAAGGAAGGGTCATAGAAGTGACGCAGTGAAATCTATGAGATTTCACTGCGTCACTTTTAGGACGCCGTTGCGTCAAAATCTTGCGCCTGCCTCACAGCAGCCATAAGACTGACGCAGGCCCTTTCACATGGGGCTTGCCCCATGTGAAAGGGAGCATTGCTGGAGTTGCGTCACTTTTGTAACACACTCCAGCAATGCGTCACTTTTGCGCTTACAGATACGTCAGAAATACTGACGTATCTGTAACTCCTTGCGACATGATGCGTCATACATTAAATATGACGCATCATTGGTGTCGCAAGGAGTGCGAAGTGAAAAGTGACGCATCGCTGTTTTCACGCAGCGATGCGTCACTTTTCATAAATGAGGCCCCCTGAGTCAAGGGAGTCCTCAGGGTGGTAAACATCCTTTTGACGAATGTGTTATAACGCATGCCATTACCCCGGGATTTTTACTTCTCAAAATCTTTTACAGCACACGGCTTTACACCACAAACCATTACAACGCATTCCCCAAAGTAACGCCCAGTTGAGTTAGAAGAGTAAATTGCGTTGTAATGGTGAATGCATTGTAATGGACTGTGTTGTAAAGCCCTGCGTTGTAAAAGATTTTGCGGGGTAAAACATGTGGGGTAATGGAACGCATTGTAAACGTGTGCGGTCAAAGTGTTCTATCCCTCTGGGTTATGCCCTTTGCCCCAAGTTGTTCATTGTCTATATTTGACTAGTAGCCCTTCTGATAAGATCACATGGCTTACATTTTCCTAACTATGCGGATGGCACACAATTGATCATTACTTTTGATCATACCACTCCAGAATGTATTATTCCCTTTCACAACTGTATGAGAGAAATCTCTCAATTGGTAGGGGCCACTTCACTTCAATTTAATAGCACAAAAACGGAAATCATGCTCTGCAATATATGAAAATGGATGTACCTTTTATCCAACGGCTTTTGGCCCTCAGAGGGCAGTGCTGCCCCAGTTTTAGCAACCTCCTTTAGTAACCAAATTTCTATCTCTACACATTCAAAGGAATAATGATATGTATAAACAAAAACACAGCGCCCTTGAGGTCAGAGCTCTAGTAGTTGTCAGGCAAACCCCTATCCCACCCTCTTTCTTATAAGATGGTCGCAGTTATTCCCAATTCACTGGTGGTCGCATCCAGGGAATGTTTACTAGTTGTCCATACCCAAGAGTACCCCTTTGACTCTTAGGAATTAGTCAAAAGTGTCTATGGTTTCACAGTACCTTCGGCAGCAAATTCAAGAGGCCCCACAGTCCCTGTTCAAGTTTGACCTGTTTCTGCAGCACGGAAGCATTCAGCGTTGTAGCGTTTGCCCTGAGCATGGGCGTGTCGAGTTCTGAGCCTGCTCAGAGAAGTTGGACTGATCTGGGAACATGTGAGAGCGAACAAAACAGTGTGTGGGAATGGATCTAATTGATTTTCTGTAGGAAAAATAAATAAATTAGTCTGTTCATATGGGTACTGATAGAGTGCGGGCTCACCTGCTCGTTTTACCATACTCACCTGGGCCCATAAAAACATACACACATTGAACAGGTAAACCTGCGCTTAACCAGATAAATAACTTTTAGGACCTATACCTTTGACTTACCAATCCTAGTCACTGGTACCTAGAGTCCTAAGGGATCAAGGGAGTTTGCAAGAAAATAGGTAGCAATTAACATTTCCTGTATAAAATAATCACAGACTCTGGAAAGGTTTAAACACTTTATCTATGTAATTTTTTTAATGTCAGAGTCCATATGAATTCATTAAAGCTCATTCAGTTAGAAAGATTATGATCAAAGCAAGATGATGTGAAAATATTATGAAACTTTCTTTAAGAATTGAAACATAGGAAGGGTACAAAAGGGAAACAGTAAAATGACATACCCACGCTATTTTATATTTACCTAGAATGGTGTGAAGACCAACCCTGGCCATGGGCTGGGATAAAGGACAGAACCCCGATAGTGCAGGTGCCAGTAGGACAGAACAGGTGAAGATCAGAATCAGGACAGGTACGGACCAAATTTGATCAGGACAGGACCACCGCAGGTCAGAACCGGCACCCACAGCTAAAGTGCAATTGCCAGCGTCACACCCCTCTCTGCAGCTATCAGTCGGACCCCGATTGGGTTATCGAATCTTCTGACAGAGTGCTCTGCCAGCGCCTCTGCTTTCGATCGCCTATTGAGTGCGTTGGGTCAATGACAGGTCAGCTATTCGGACAAGTCGGACAATCTAACTAACTAAGCCTACCTTAGTTATACCATTTTCCAGGGCAGTGTACCACCCCCCAATGTTGCAAATTGTGTGTTCCCTCAATTTGATTGGTCAAAATGCGAGGAGAGGTCATCACACCATACCAGTTATGAGGTCATTTGATTCATTATTCAGATTTACGTTCTCTCCCATAATTTTATTTTCCTATGCATTTTTACTCCACCCGGCAGTGAATGTATCAATAACAAATACAATGTATTAACATTTTATATTATTCTCTTCCTCTAGAAAGTTCATCTGGTCAGGTTCTCAGGAACATCACTGGTAGGACAGTAGCTGGCATGGATTCAATGCCATGGCTTGTGGACTCGGGTGCAGTCAGTGCATGCTCAGTTTCAGGACCCAAGATGGAGCAACAATGTACTTGATTGGTCCATACACAAGCTAATTGCAAAGTCAGAGAAAAACAGTTTTAGAGCAAAGAATAAATGAATGCACTGTATTCCACTTATCTCTAATCTACTCCCATTACTTTATTTTGACTACAGCGTTAGGAATTAAGCAGAACGAACAATTTAGTAATCACCACCCCCTTTTCTGAATCGTTTTTGGCCACTATAGGTGTGGCAGGGTATACTCAGACATGAGTCCCTTGCTCACTGCTCCATCAGGATACAAGCAAGCCGGGCCGACGAGGCTGAAATGCCAGAAACCGGTCCCCGGTAGCTTGTCTCCTTTCTGGTGAAGAATTGGCTTGGTAGTTTGGTCTGCCCTGTCCCCATGATGCACTGGGCCAGGGACAGACTAATTTGCATATAGCCAGGTTCTGAGCTGGGATGGGGCAGTGAGCTAAATAACGGTGATGGATCAAGCCCTGATCTTTGGACTGGGTAAGAGTGGTCTGCTTAATTCAGACACTCTGTTCATCACCACCCCCTTTTCGGAATCATCTTAATTCTAGTGCGCAGAAGCAAAAGTTTCCCTCCAAGCAAAGAAATACGTCATGTCACATGGGTGTGACAGACGCATGCGCAGTAGAAAATCCCGCGTTGTGGCGGCTATTTTAGTGCATTAAGATTACGGTTAGTAAAAGCACATTGATAAGCTTCCCCAAGATACTAAAATGTCGTGTGGTGCAATTATTAGTAAACGAAACATATTGGTTAGCATATTAGACGTTATTCTGAGAGGATAGAATCCAAGCAAGTCGCTTTACATGCGTAACCTTGCTCCATCAATCCCCTCTTTGATGATTTTATATATCATCACAAATTACAGAAACAGATGCCAACTTTCAACATTTATTCAGTTCAATTTCTTCAAACACTCTTATTTTTCTTATCATTATTCATGTGAAAATTGTTGATCTTCTTATACAAATCCCCATTTAATTCTTCAAGCTCAAGTTCATTAAAATTTATTTTCTTTCCTTTCGTGTTTACTTTATACTTCCTTGTGTGTCTGCAACATTTGCACCAAATTATGATGCTTAAAACCAGCAAGGGTACTCCCGATATTGGCATCAGTATTTTACCTACAATACTTTTTCCTACATTAGAAAACCAATTACCTACAGAGGAGAGACCATCAGTTAGTCTCTTCCATGCACTATCAACTTCCAGTGGTTTGAGTTCTTTTTCCAAATGTGTAGTATTCTGTACATACCCTTTGATTTCAATGCTTTGATCAGGTATGCAAGTGCAACAATGTTGCGCTTTCAACATTCTACAGTCTCCGCCCTCTTTTGCCAATAAGGTATCAAGAGCAAGTCAATTTTGTAAAACCATCGATCTTATCCCAAACAATTCAGTATTGATCATCAGAAATCCACCAGCAGTGTCAGTCGATAAGCGATCCACTACTGTTGACAATTTGCAAATTCTTTGAGTATTCAGAACGACCCCCACTGAAGGTATTAATGCACTAAATATATCACCTACAATTTCAGCAAAACTAGCTCTTTATTACGTACTAGTCCATTATTTTCTTCATTGCTTCCAGTGATTTTCTTTACATGATATACCTTTGGGAATACTATTCCAAAATAGCAACTCCGATACCAATGGTGAGGCAACTTAAAATAGGCCTTGTTCCCGCAAATATAATAAATTCCAGGGAATACTGGTTTGCTTCCATCTTTGAAACCCCAACCCCCAACTACCTTATAATTGTGTTCACATTCACTGGAACCAAGGAATACATTGTTATAATAACTCGTTGTCTTCCTATGGGGACAGAGTTTCCCTTTCTTTTCGAAATCCATCAAAATAGCAGCGTGAGACTTGCAATTTGAGGTAAACTCATTAATTTCAGCCCATTTATGAATCTTTCGTTTCTGTTCAGTAGCTTTTCTATGGAAATCCTGTCTCCTTTTCTCAACTAAATTTAAAAATATTTTCTCCTTTTCATGTAAAATGCATGTTAAATTGTTCTTGTGTGCTTCAGCTATATCTATTGTACATATTGTTAGGAAATATTCATCCATATATCGTGTTATGTTACTTTTAGTATGTACAGGGTTCAGGTTAATACGTATAGGAAGTTCAGAAAATATAACGTCTGAGTTAGAAAAATAATAGTGTAATGGTCCTTTCTTATAAAACAAACTAGCTAAAATACTACATGAAATACCATATGTCAGGGGCAAATGGTGATACGTCACACCTTCGGCTACTGATGCGGGTAACTTCATACACACATAGCAATCACTAATTTCCATTGCGTTTACATAATGTACTAAGAGATTAGTGAAAGCATTTAAATTAGTTCCATTTTTAACTTTACTATAGTGTAATCCTTCCTCATCTGATGCTTTTAAATCTACTTTTTGCTGTTTGAGACTATCTATCCTTTCATGTGTATTTAGACTTTCAGGTGTATCCGCCTTCTCATGTATATTAGTGTCATTTTGCATGTGTCTACTCATTAGATAAGCAATAACTACTGTCATTCCTTACCATACTATGAGTACTATCACTATACTACATGTGCATATTCTACAGCATGTCTTTAGACAATTTCTTTTCAGTCTTCCATTAACAGTACCATCAGCCATTTCTGAATAATCAGACTTTGCCCCTCTTTGTAACTTTTCCACAGAATTTTAACCTGTGCACTTTTTCTCAAGTTGGCCTCACTTCTTCGTCAGTCTGATCCTCAATTAGCTCGTCATCACTTTCGTCACTTATTTCTAAGTTTTCAAAGTCTTCAAGGATGACGTAAGTCTATTCAGGGCCTTTGAACTTGCTATTCAGTCTTTTCAATCGTGGACTCCTCCTTCTAGGTTGCTCTGTGGATGGTCCAGCATGGCTTGATATTTCATTTACCTGCTCTGGTTCTTCATTTATTGTTTTAAGGCGAAATTTTAGTCTTTTTTTTTACAAAACCAGGCCACTTATCTCCTTTTCTGAGTCTCTTAGCTGGCACTGTGCTTTGACTTTCTTCAGATGCTCTTTTATTTTCATTCAATTGTGACACATCTGATTCAATGTCATCTTCTGTATCCCTCTCTGTCTGACTTGGTCCAGGTCTTATTTTTGTTTCTTCTTCCTGGATACTAATCTGGCCTTGTTCAGGAGCTTGCTGCATTTGATTTTGACTTTGAGTTTGACTTTGTGCGCCTTCTTCTTCCTGAACACGTTTTTCTACACCTATATGGTCTTGCTCAGGTCTTTCGATTTCTTGATTGTCTTCTGCCTGAGCTTTTGCCCCAATACCTGTCTTTCCCTCCTCAGACTCAGGAGTTCTGTTCGGTGTTTCAAATGGATCACTGACATAATATTGAATACAAAAATATAGACTTACCAAAATATCGATGACAAAATATAGAATGCTAAATTGTCGAATTCCTATCGACAAACAGGTAAGTAAAAAAATATCGAATCACAAATATCGTTGTAAAAAATATAGTTAGTGAAAATATCGAATTTTTTTAAATGTCTTAAAAGTAATTTAAAATTAATAAAATATTAAATATAATTAACTAATAGATACTTAAAAATACTTAATTAACCTTACAATTGCAAAATAATTAATATAAGTTATAAAAAAAACATACCTCTTTATATATATATATATATATTAACGTAATATTAATAAAAAATATACAATATTTTTACCGTAGGATAGCGGAAGGGTCAAATTTACTATTACCACTCCAGTGAGTGCAACAGTAGGGAAAACGTTGGATAGCCTAGGGGTAAAAATTACTATTCCCACTCCAGTGAGTGCAACAGTAGGGAAAGCGTTGGATAGCGGGAGGGTAAAAATTACTATTCGCACTCCAGAGAGTGCAACAGTAGGGAAAGCGTTGGATAGCGGGAGGGTAAAAATTACTATTCCCACTCCAGAGAGTGCAACAGTAGAGAAAGCGTTGGATAGCGTGGAGTTAAAAATGACTATTCCCACTCCAGAGAGTGCAACAGTAGGGAAAGCGTTGGATAGCGTAGGGGTAAAAATTACTATTCCAACTCCAGAGGGTGCAACAGTAGGGAAAGCGTTGGATAGCGTCGGGATAAAAATTACTATTCCCACTCCAGAGAGTGCAACAGTAGGGAAAGCGTTGGATAGTGGGAGGTTAAAAATTGCTATTCCCACTCCAGAGAGTTCAACAGTGGGGAAAGCGTTGGATAGCAGGAGGGTACAAATTACTATTCCCACTCCAGAGAGTGCAACCATAGGGAAAGCATTGGATAGCGAAGGGGTAAAAATTACTAATCCCTCTCCAGAGAGTGCAACAGTAGTGCTGCCCATCGTATATCGGCCCTTTCGAAGGGCGGCCCACCCGGGGACAGGAGGGTCATGTTGGGATTTCAACAAAGGGTTGTGTATGTGGGAATATTGCAAATTCCACCACAAATGCTCAAAGTGTTCAGACAGACACCCCCCGGGCAGCTGTTATGGGGCAGGGGGTGCGTACAACAGCCAGGGGGGGAGCCAATGGCAGCAGTATGGGTGGCAAGGGGGCCATCAGTAACAGCTTACGGGTACATGAGGGGGTAGAGGGGGACAATGACTTGGTGCGAAGGGCTTGTACTCCAGTTAATCCCAAGAGGTTGGAGTATTGTTTTGGATTATACAGGCGAGTGGAGGACATGGAGCTATTGAGTGAGGGGTTCCGTTGTGGGTTCAGGTTGAAGTACGAGGGTCCGAGGATTCGACAATAGGCTGAAAATTTGTGTTTAGTGGCGGACCACAAGCAAGTTGTGAGGGACAAATTGGAAAAGGGGGTCCAGGGAGAGCAGAATTGCGGATCCATTCACCGACTGGGCCATGGAGAACCTTATAGTGTCTCCAATCAGGGTAGTTCCAAAGAAGGAGGAAGGGCAGTTTAGTTTGATCCAGCATTCGTGGCCGGTGGGTCAGTTGGTGAATGACTTTATTGTGGAGAAGGAATAGTTAGTCAGTGTCTTACTCGTCGGTGGGTGAGGCCATATCACTGGCGGTGATGGCGGGGCCGGGGGCATTGATCACAAAATGCGACATGAAGTCAGCTTTTCAGCTACTTCCAGTACACCCAGAGGATTTCCAGCTATTGGGTGTGCATTTCGAAGGCAAGTGCTATGTAGACAAAGCGCTGCCAATGGGCTGCTTGGTATCCTGCATCTTGTTCGAGTGCTTTAGCACATTTTTGCAACAGGTATTCACATGGCAGACTGGCCATCAGTTGGTGACACATTACTTGGACGATTTCATTTTCTTGGGGGCACTCAGAGGAGGCTGGCTATATTCCAGAAGCTCACGGGTGACCTTGGAGTGCCATTAGCACCAGAAAAGATGGTGGGTCCTGACACGGTACTGTCATTTTTGGGCATTGATTCAGTGCAAATGGAGCCCAGGCTACCGGGAGATACGTGGGAAAAAATGCTGGATCTAATAAGGTGGATACTGGGGAAGAAAAAGGTCAAAGTGAAGGAAGTTCAAGAGCTGCTGATCATCTCCATTTCTCCTGCAGAGTCATACGGGCGGGGAGGTCCTTTTGCAGAAGGTTGGGGAGGTCCTTGTCGGGGAAAGCTCTCCCCCATCATCATGTGTGCATTCCAGCGGGGGTTAAAGAGGATCTGAGGATGTGGTGCCTGTTCTTGTGGGACTTCAACGGTATTGCACTGGCGAGACGGGAAGATCTTGAGTGGGATGTGCAGATTTTCTCGGATGCCGCGGGGACCTGGGTTTTGGAGTGTATTGGCAGGGTAGATGGTTCATGGAGCAGTGGACGGCGGCGTGGGCCCACAGGGGAGGAGCATCGATTTTCTACCACTGTTTCCATTGATGGTTGCCGTGATGCTTTGAGGCGCGGAGTTGGCACACAGACGGGTGTTATTCCGGGTGGATAACATGGTGGTAGTAAATGCGGTGAATAGACAGTCGGCCAGGGATTTGCAGGTGCTGAAGTTGTTGCGGGTGTTCGTGCTGTGTTGCTGGGTCATAACATAACTTTCAGAGCACTCCACGTCCCGGGTGTGGGCAGTGACATCGTGGATGCTTTGTCTCATTCACAGTGGGGAATATTCCGTGGGTTAGCCAAGGAAGCGGACAGAGACCTGACGTCCATGCCACAGAAGTTATGGTCCGTCTGCAACACCGGATGGTGCGACTGGTGGTAGCGTCATTGGCAGTTTCAACGCGCAGAACATACTTGCAGGCATGGGAGATTTTAGCTTCAGGGCACAGGGATGGGCGTGCGGAGAGTACGTGGTGCAATTCATGTTGGGTTTGATAGAAAAGGGTTTGTCGAGGGAAACTATTGCCGGGAAGTTGGCAGGTTTGGCCTTCATGGGGGTTATCCCCTGTCGGCAGGGAATTGGGCCATTGGATATTGGAGGGCTGGGCAAGGGAGCAGGGTCAGAGGGGGAAGACAGGAGACCCCTGTCATGTAATTTGTTAATGAGGATACCGGACTAACTGCTGGCAGTGTGTCGGGATCCAGGGAAACAGGTTTATTTTCAATGTTAATGGTCTGGATGTTTTGCGGGGCATTCAGGTTATTTGAACTGCTGTGGGGCAAGGGTAGGGGGGGCTTGTTGTGGAAGGATGTGATTCAGGCACCAGAGAGGTGGGAAGTTCTGATTCTGCATTCCAAAACCGACCAAAGGGTGCAAGGAAAGCAGGTCAATCTCAACAGCTTGGGCTTCCCTGTACAGTGCCCAGTAGCATGAGGCGGACGCTGAGCGGAGGGCTTTAGGAGAGACAGCTGGCTGGTTTTCAGGCACATACAAGGGGAGTGAGTGACAGCATACCAGCTACTGGCGATGCTGCGATCGGCGCTGGGTAGGCTGGGGTTGAGGGCTACCGAGTTTGGCACGCATTCTTCCCGCATTGGTGCTGCGTCGGAAGCGGCATCCAGGGGAGGGACAAGGGAGGATATCATGCGCTTGGGGAGTTGGTAATTGGGATGCTTCAGGCGCTATGCATGAGACTTAAGGGAGGCGGCTTGCGCAACGGAAGCGTCATTGTAAACCCTTACTGCTTTTTGCCTCTTTCCAGGTGCAGTGCAGGGCCCTGAATCGGAGGCAGTGGTAACCTTGATAGTGGGCCATTCGTTTGTTAAATGGGTAGTGTTACAAGCAGGACAGAGGGGGTGGGGGCCAATTTGGGTTTTAATGACAGTTTGTTTCAAGTGACATGGAAAGGGAAAGGGGCATGTTGTGGAAGGATTTGTTACCCCCATTGAACTGAATGATGTTAGGGCATAGGTGTCCTGATATCTTGCTTATTCATTTAGGGGACAACGATCTGGTCAGGGAAAAATGTGTGGTCTGGACGAGAATCATTAAGAGGCATCTCTTGGAAATTAAGGCACAGTGGTCAGATACGTTTGCGTTAAGGACGGAGTTTGTCCTATGGCGGGCATGGATAGGGGCGGCCAAGCCAGCAGCGATTGACAGGGCAAGGAGGAAATTGAACAGGGAGATGATTCATTTCTGTAGGGACACCAGTTTTGGCAGGATCTGTCACTCAGACATTAAGTTTGACGCTGTGGCATTTTTAGGGGGGATGGGCTGCATCTCTCCCGCATGGGTATGGACCTGTATCTGTTGGAGATCAGGGAGGTGTTAGGGAAGATGTTGAAGGTGACACGCCAGAGGCCAGACCACACGAAGGAAGGGGTACCTGGGGGGTGTCAGAAAAGGGTGGATAGGTCCCAACCCCCTTGTTTTGGTGGCAGGGAGCATGAAAGTAGGACAGGAGTTTGTGGAAGTTGCGTGGCGTTTCCATTTGGGGATCCATGTGCAAGGGGAGGGTTCAGCACGTAGTTAAAGGTTCACTTTAGGACATTTGGTATTTACATGTTCATATAGATACTCATAAGATGTAGGGGGAATTCAATTTGGAAATGCTGAAATGCAATACAGTTAATGAGTTATCTGCTGGGTGTGCATGTTTGGGGGGATCGCAGGGGATAGTTCTATGGATGTATAGCAAGGTTTTCATCATAATAACTTTATTTCGACTTTTTTGAGTCATAAAAGGTCATGATTAAAAGTACAACAATTTAAATTAAACATCAGTATTTAATTTACAATTGTGGCAATAAAAAACTACAGGAGCAACAGAGTCCAGAAAATTCAATTAATACAAAACAGCATTTAAGGCCCGGTTATTTAACATAATAAGTTAATATAAAAGACAATAAAAAGATCTATTAAACATTTATATAGGGGCCAATAAGAACAAGCACAACTTCAGGTGGAAATATAAAGTGATCATAATATCTATACATCGATTTCTAAAAGTCGCCCTCTCTTTCTCCACATTTCCTGCAAAAATTTAGACATTGCAATAACAAATAGAGGTTTCGTGTCAGATTTTAAAATTCTTAGTGTGGCTGAATAGTTCCTTATGCCTAGGTTCCTACATACTTGTATGATCCATTTACTCCTAGCCTTCTCGTAGGCCGTACAAAAGAAAACCACATGGACCTCTGTTTCTTCTTCCGTGTGACACCCAGGACAAAGATAGCAAGAATCAACTGACCACTTGTTTGTTAGTGCAAATAGCGGAAAGGTGCCATATCTAAATTAAAGATAAAGCCTCCTTGTCAACGCGGGATGTATAATATCCAGGGCTTGTTCAAAGGAGTAAGACATTTTATAATTCAAGAACACCCAAGTCGAGCTTGTGTTAGAGTGAGCTTGACTTAAGGACGACAAATTGTGCTCTTTCAGGATTTTGGCTAAAAAAAATTCGAAGTAGTTGCACATGCTTCTTCCAGTTTTTCCCAAAGGTCCTCTCTCCCAATAGCCTTACAAGAGTCCCTCACAAAGCACAACCAAGGTGTACTTCTAACTGCTCCTGGTAACTGTAGGAACGACCTGAGCTCCTCGCTGTAGTGTCTTAGCACCTCAGTACTCCAAAGCCGGCGCCAATATAGCAGTGGTCAGCTTGAGATAAGATCGGCCACAGGAGAGACACCCAGGTCCATCCTTAGAGGTACCAGTGGGGTGTTAACTGGCAATACTGCAATACTTCGGAGGAATTTGTTTTCGGTTATCGTTAATGTTTTGGATTTACTGTGCCCCCAAAGTTCCGCCCCGTACAGGGCAGCGGACCGGGCTTGCACTTTGTAAATCTCCAATAGCGGGCTTATTGTCTGTGATGAACAACCATTATTAATTTTCCTTATCCCACCTATAGTCTGTATGAGCCTCAAGTTTGCCTTTTCAATTTGAGGGGTCCAGGCCATTTTATCGTTCAAAGTCAGTCCAAGATATTCAAAGACCCTGACACATTCCAATGGAATGTCATTCATGGCAGGTTCCGGGTAGGTAGACGGTTTGGCGCTGAACACCATATATTTCATTTTATTGATGTTAACTTGTAGTTTCCTCTTTTTACAAAAGTCAGTGAATTCCTCTAGTACTCTCTGCATCCCCATAGGTGACTTAGAGAGGAGCAGGGTATCATCCGCAAACATTAATGCAGGATATTTGCGGGAACCCAGTTTTGGGGAATCCAGATCTAGATCTCCCACTAGACCATTGAGGAAAAGGGAAAAAAGGGTTGGCGCCAGTACACAGCCCTGGCGGACCCCTTTATCAACCGGAAATGGGGCCGTCAGCTGTGCATCTTTTCCGTACCTTACTCTGGCGAAAGTGCCTTTGTGAAGGCGTTGAAGTTGTAAACAGAGATAAGGGGGAACCCCCATAGTATACAGGATCTTCCATAGTTGATCTCGGTCAACCATGTCAAAGGCTGACTTAAGGTCAATGAATGTAAGGTATAGACTCCCCTGTTCAAGTATGACATGCTTCCAGTGGATCAGTTGTAGCCTAAAAAGCTGGTCCACTGTGGACATCTTGGCCCTGAAACCTGCCTGAAGGGGGTCAGAATGGCCTGATCTTCAATCCAGTCTTGCAATCTCCCCAACAGTAGCCTCCCAAACAGTTTTTGAGAGACATCGAGAAGGCTAATAGGCCTATAGTTTGATGGTTCCCATGGGGATCCCTTCTTGTAGATTGGAACAATCTCAGCGCCAGCCCATGTCGGCGGCGGAGGGAGACCGTATTGAATTGCGTTAAAGAGTACCACAAGATAAGGGGCCCAAATTATGTGTTCACTTTTGAATAGGTCGCCCGGAATTTTATCCAGTCCAGGGGTCTTATTAAATTGCAGTTTAGCCAGAGCCGATTCCACCTCTCCCAAATCAAATAGGGGTGCATCAAGTAAGCTCTGAAGATTAAGATTAAAACCTGAAGTTTTATTTAGGTTTGGCTCTTCGGGTAAGGTAGAATATAGTCCTTTAAAATACGAGAGCCAGGTGTCCTCATCGATGTTGGGGTCAAGGGTAGTTCTACCCTCTATTTTCCCATGGTGGACGAGGTTCCAAAAGCTTTTACTATCTTTGCGCTCGAGGGCCCTCTTAATTTCTTGCCACCTTGCAGTTTCCCATTCGATTTTAGCATTCTCAATAGTTCTCTTGTGGACCTTTCCAGCTTCCCTAATACTTAGAAGGTCAGACCCCTTGAGTACTTTCAAAAGGGCCTATTTCGCTAGCCTGCATGCTTTTGTGTACCATGTATTCCTTGTATCTCCAGTTCTATAGCCATTCGTGCCGCTCCTGTAAAAGAACGCAGCCAGAGCCTCAGTGAGGGTATGGTGTAGTTTCCCTATCTCAGTGTCAAAATCAGGGTACTGACATATCCCTACCAGATCACTAACCCTTTCTAGTACCGGAATGATACTAGCATACAATGCGGAGAGTGATTCCTCTGACTCAATTACCTTAATCCATCGTATCCGCCTCCCTCCCTCTACAATGGTCAGAATATTTTGGTACTTCTCCTTGTCGGGATTATTAGTTCCGGCCCATATACAATCCCACGTCATGACTAAAGGATTGTGGTCACTCTCAGATCTATATCCTATGGCAAAGTCCCTCACCTTTTGCCATAGGTCCATATGGATCATGATATAATCAATAGTCGAGAAATGGCCGCGTCTCACGAACGTCGGCCGACCGGGACCATCACTTGGGAAGCGGTCATTGCATGCCCTTAATGCAAAGTTCAGTGTCAAAGATGTTATCTGGTGGGCTAGCCGGGTAGAGCGACTAATAGTTTAAGGGCGGAATTAGCCAGCTGGAATCCTCTTCCTCAGTGATCAGAGATATGTCACCTCTAATGGCTCAAAGAAACAATTAAAATCGCCACAAATTATAAATTTAAAATTTCCTTCCAGACTTGCTAGAAAGTTGGTCAAACTAGCAATTGCCGGCGAGGTCTCACCATACTTCGTCGGACGAGAATAGACATTGATAATTGCTAGTTTTTGAGTATTCTTGCGAGTAAGGGTAACACAAATTATGTCCGGTGAGTGCGTCTTAATATGCTTGACCATACAACCAATGTCTAGAGCAACCCAGACACAGAGGCCCCCAGATGGTCTACCCATTCGTCCTTTAACTGCCCCCTCACAGTATGCCACAAAACCTGCCCTATATTTTGGTTCAACAGCACACGTTTCCTGGAAAGCACATATATCGTGGGTATCGATGTATTCCCCTCAATCTGGCTGGTCAAGTTTAGAAGTGAGACCAGCAATGTTCCAGGACAGAATTTTTAGGTTATCATTGGTTCTCTGCTCTACAGGCGCTCCTGGTCGCCCAGTTGGTGTATTACTGCCTATAGTAGGGGTCCCTGGCATGGTTACATCGGGAGGTAACAGCACATCGGTGCCTTCAACTTCAGTTAACTGGACCCCTATGATGCTGTGGGAAGTTTCTTCAGTCGTGCGTGCAGTTTGCAGAGGATCTTTAGTAAGACCCCTGGTTGTCTCCACTATCTCTTCCGAGCCTTCCCCAGATGGTTTTTGGTTCTGTATACACCTGAGTAAGCAAGGTTCTGTTGAGTGGGTTACGCTCTTGTTTGTGTTTCCCCCTGATCTGGAGTGCAGTATGTCAATGGACATAGGTTCGCCCATGTCCAGCCCTCTAAGTCAGTCTACTCCCTCCATCCCATACAATTCTGTGAAGCGATTAAAGGTGGGTACGGAGAAGTTAGCTTTAGAACCTTCCCAGTCCCCTACACCTTGCATTCTCAAGGGGTTGTACTGTCCACGTGTTGCTTGGGGCGGGGGATAGAAGTAACTCAGATCAAAAACATTAATCACTCTCCAGTCCCTTTGAAAATATTCATTAGTTATAAAGTCTACCGCTCGTCTGTCCCTATAATTAACTACAATGGAGTCCCCCGGTACGTCCTTTGTTCTTTGCCCCACCCAGCTTACCATTCTTACAAATAAAATTTCCCCATTGATGCAACCTGGAAGGGGCCTATTCTTGTTTAGCCAGAAAGTTACTTTGTTCTTTAGTTCTATGTAGCTCTCTGTATAGCTAGGTTTTAGTTTTGTAAGGCGGTTGGCCAGGAAATTTTGTGATGTGCACCTGTTTCAATGAAGAGCCCCTTTTCACACACAAGATGGTCAGTTGTCTGCGCCCCTCCCTCCCAACATAATGCTGTCATGCCCCCTTATGACCACATGACATTATTTACAGAATGGGCAGCCTCAGTGCTTCTCAGATGCACACGTCATTTACGAAGTGGCCATTTTGGGTTGCAGTTGAGAGGTTGCAGCTACTATGGCTTCCGACTGTTCCTATTTCACCATTTCTCTAGAGGGAATAAGGAAATTAACCTTTTTGATACCATCCCACTGTCTCTGTGGCTTGACCTTGTTAGCTGCTAGCACTCTGTGACTAGCATTTTCAATAAAAATACCAGTCTCTATTAAAGATTTCGGGGAGGCTGAACTTGCTTACGTTCTGGGAGTCACTGTCTAGAATACCTATGTGAAAGAGTTAGAACTAAATGGGTCTTCCTTGTCCTTTCTCTTCAAATGCCCCTCTATACACACTGCTAGGTATATAAAAATTGAATCACAAAATAGATGGCATGAGATAGAGTGACCACCGTAACAGCCACTGACAGAGGTGGAACAGGAACACAGTGGCAGGAGGGCAGGAAAGAAAAATAAATCAGTTAGGAGGGTGATTTAAACAGAAAGAAGGAGGCAAAGAAAGAAGCTGGATTTTTACCAAAGTGGGTGTCCTGGTGTATGCCCCTTGGGACTATGTCATCTGCTAATTTTTTTATGTCGATTGGAAGTTGTTTCTGTGCAAAACATGTAAAGCAAAAGTCAAGTCACATGGTTGCCCTCTCTGTGTGTGCACCATTGTTTTGTCTCGAGTTTGTAATCATGCTGGTTGAATAAAAAGTCAGGAGAGACCCAGGGATCTGTGTTGGGTGGATAAATATGATCTTTTTCCTTGTAAGTGCATCCAAATGTCTTTTCACCTGCTGAGCATTTGCCTACTTATAAACAGTTAGGGCCTGATTACGAGTTTGGTGGAAAGGCACGGCTGAATCTTTTTCGGCGGTCATCCCGCCTGCTGTCTTGCTGGTTCGACCGCCATATTACGATGCATGCGTTACATAGACAAAAGACTGCTGCGGTCCCACCGGCAGGAAATCCCGACCGCAGTAGCAGTATAGGCTAATGTGTATGTTGGTGGGCGGGCCACAAGTGTTTCCGCCGACCCAATTATGATGTGCCTTCCCACCGATGTGACTGTGGCAGGCCAACCACCACATCTGAGCTGCCAGAAAGGGAAGGGAGGGATATAGGCTGAAACTCACCTGTACTCAGTCTAACATGTCCTGTGCCCCCATGGAGCCAACCATGCATGTCCTGCCACTGCTTTTACTGCTTTTCCTTCTTGATGACGTCTAACACCATCATGGACTCAACCAACAGTAAGCTATACTCATACCCGTTTCCATTGACTCTTCAGCAAATAGATTAAGCATGGGCGTAAAATCCGTTCCGCTCGCGGAATTTGCGGATTTTCGGCAAATTCGCAATCCGCGAACTCTCGCAAATTTGCCGAAAATCCGTAAATTCACACGCGGCGGATTTTTTTTCTTGATGATACAATTTTGCGGCGAGCGGCGTTCACTTACCGTCATTCAGCGTTTGCCGAGTTGTTTTTCTCGATATTTTGCGAGTGCTGCGCCATTTTGGATCTTGCTGCGGGATCCCGTGGGAGTTTGGCGACCGCGATTACGTCATTGCGCTCGCCACCTTGCACAGCGAGAGTTTGTCAACACGAGTACGCCGTGATCACGTATCGCGGGAGTTCGCAATTGCGAACTCGTAGATGTGGCGGGCAGCAACAATCTCGCACTCGAGAAAATACAAAATTTGCAATTCTGCAGAAAAAATCCACCAGCAAGCAGCATAAACCTTCTGGAAATGATGATTTTTATCAGAATAACTTGTCAGATTGACATTTGCCTGCACTTTTTTTGGCAAGGAGTACATTTGGGGAAGGGGGGGAGGAAGGAAGTGCCCCACAGTCTCCAACTTCCTGTTCCTGTCCAGCAGGCTCCTCCCAGTGCTTTCTTCATGTGCTGGTCACTTTCATTCGGATTCTTCACCTGGAAGGATTACTTTTTGTGTATGCTGCTGGATATTTGGATTTGAGGCCTTTTTGACTTTCTTTGGATCACTTTTGGAATAGAAATTTCACAAGTAAGTTTGTTTGGGGCATTACAGTTGCTGCAACTACAATTTTGGAATTTTCGATTTTTGGGCTGTTGTTGGGGCCTTTTGCCCAGGGGTACTCAGTGGTGGGTGGACTGAGTCTTCCTGTGGGGTGTCTTGAATTTAAACATCATGGAGGGCCTGGATGGCTTGGGATTGTGCTGATTTTTCTGTGATTTTCGTTTTTTTGGGCTGTTGTTGTGGCCTTTTCACCAGGGGTAGTAGTGAGTGGTGCATGGGGCCTAGTCTTTCTGTGGGGTGTCTTGAATGTAAACATCATGGATGGCATGGGATTTTGCTGATTTTTCTGTGTTTTTTGATTTTTTGTGGTGTTCATGGGGACAGGCCACGTGGGTGGGGGCCATTTTGAGTGCTGCTACAGGCAGGCCCTGGCCATGTGCTGGGAGGCAGGGGGCCATTTTGAATGCAGGCAGTGTTCTTAGGTCTGCAACCATTTTGCCTAGCTTTCAACCTTTATGCCCAGGGGTAGTGAGTGTTGCATGGGCCTAGTCTTTCTGTGGGGTGTCTTGAATTTAAACATCATGGAGGGCCAGGATGGCTTGGGATTGTGCTGATTTTTCTGTGATTTTCATTTTTTTGGGCTGTTGTTGTGGCCTTTTCACCAGGGGTAGTGAGTGGAGCATGGGCCTAGTCTTTCTGTGGGGTGTCTTGAATGTAAACATCATGGAGGGCATGGATGGCATGGGATTTTGCTGATTTTTCTGTGTTTTTCGATTTTTTGGGGTGTTCATGGGGACAGGCCATGTGGGTGGGGGCCATTTTGAGTGCTGCTACAGGCAGGCCCTGGCCATGTGCTGGGAGGCAGGGGGCCATTTTGAATGCAGGCAGTGCTCTTAGGTCTGCAACCATTTTGCCTAGCTTTCAACCTTTATGCCCAGGGGTAGTGAGTGTTGCATGGGCCTAGTCTTTCTGTGGGGTGTCTTGAATTTAAACATCATGGAGGGCCAGGATGGCTTGGGATTGTGCTGATTTTTCTGTGATTTTCGTTTTTTGGGCTGTTGTTGTGGCCTTTTCACCAGGGGTAGTGAGTGGTGCATGGGCCTAGTCTTTCTGTGGGGTGTCTTGAATGTAAACATCATGGAGGGCATGGATGGCATGGGATTTTGCTGATTTTTCTGTGTTTTTCGATTTTTTGGGGTGTTCATGGGGACAGGCCATGTGGGTGGGGGCCATTTTGAGTGCTGCTACAGGCAGGCCCTGGCCATGTGCTGGGAGGCAGGGGGCCATTTTGAATGCAGGCAGTGCTCTTAGGTCTGCAACCATTTTGCCTAGCTTTCAACCTTTATGCCCATGGGTAGTGAGTGGTGCATAGGCCTAGTCTTTCTGTGGGGTGTCTTGAATTTAAACATCATGGAGGGCATGGGATTGTGCTGATTTTTCTGTGTTTTTCGATTTTTTGGGGTGTTCATGGGGACAGGCCATGTGGGTGGGGGCCATTTTGAGTGCTGCTACAGGCAGGCCGTGGCCATGTGCTGGGAGGCAGGGGGCCATTTTGAATGCAGGCAGTGTTCTTAGGTCTGCAACCATTTTGCCTAGCTTTCAACCTTTATGCCCAGGGGTAGTGAGTGTTGCATGGGCCTAGTCTTTCTGTGGGGTGTCTTGAATTTAAACATCATGGAGGGCCTGGATGGCTTGGGATTGTGCTGATTTTTCTGTGATTTTCATTTTTTTGGGCTGTTGTTGTGGCCTTTTCACCAGGGTTAGTGAGTGGTGCATGGGCCTAGTCTTTCTGTGGGGTGTCTTGAATGTAAACATCATGGAGGGCATGGATGGCATGGGATTTTGCTGATTTTTCTGTGTTTTTCAATTTTTTGGGGTGTTCATGGGGACAGGCCATGTGGGTGGGGGCCATTTTGAGTGCTGCTACAGGCAGGCCCTGGCCATGTGCTGGGAGGCAGGGGGCCATTTTGAATGCAGGCAGTGCTCTTAGGACTGCAACCATTTTGCCTAGCTTTCAACCTTTATGCCCAGGGGTAGTGAGTGTTGCATGGGCCTAGTCTTTCTGTGGGGTGTCTTGAATTTAAACATCATGGAGGGCCAGGATGGCTTGGGATTGTGCTGATTTTTCTGTGATTTTCGTTTTTTTGGGCTGTTGTTGTGGCCTTTTCACCAGGGGTAGTGAGTGGTGCATGGGCCTAGTCTTTCTGTGGGGTGTCTTGAATGTAAACATCATGGAGGGCATGGATGGCATGGGATTTTGCTGATTTTTCTGTGTTTTTCGATTTTTTTGGGGTGTTCATGGGGACAGGCCATGTGGGTGGGGGCCATTTTGAGTGCTGCTACAGGCAGGCCCTGGCCATGTGCTGGGAGGCAGGGTGCCATTTTGAATGCAGGCAGTGCTCTTAGGTCTGCAACCATTTTGCCTAGCTTTCAACCTTTATGCCCAGGGGTAGTGAGTGGTGCATAGGCCTAGTCTTTCTGTGGGGTGTCTTGAATTTAAACATCATGGAGGGCATGGGATTGTTTACTTATTTTTCTGTGTTTTTCGATTTTTTGGTTGTATATCTGAACTGATGTTCCTCTGTCTTCCATTGCTTTTAGGTGCACAAGACTCAAGAGAACCACCAGTGCCAGGAAGAAGTCCTGCAGCGGTGTGTGTGTGCAGCATAACGTCACGCGACGTCACGTCTGGACACAGATGACTCTGCAACTCGTGCAACTGCGGCCTGCTGTTCTGACCTGCTCTGAAGAAGATGGCCCCAAAAAAAGATCCCCGTAGCTCCTCTAGCAAGAAAGTTGCCAGTAAGGAGCAGAAGAAGCAAGTTACCAAGGAGACTGGTGTGCTGGCCGCCACATTTTTTGGGAGTAAAAAAAAAGTA
The DNA here is from genome assembly GCF_964261635.1 of Lissotriton helveticus. Lineage (NCBI taxonomy): Eukaryota > Metazoa > Chordata > Amphibia > Caudata > Salamandridae > Lissotriton > Lissotriton helveticus. The sequence goes on from NC_136061.1 coordinate 1,281,054,450, forward strand.
CGCCTGCAGCAGCAGCGGGATCTGCTGGGGACCAAGCTGGGAGCAGCACCCCCGCTCCATTGGGCTCAGTGCCACCACCACCACCACGCCAACTTAAGTCCAAGCCCTTGAGTGCTGCAGAGGCACTTAGTCTAGTTGTTCAATCACCATCGACCAGTGATGTTGGCTCATCGCAAGAAAGTAGCAGCAATGTCCCTCAATCAACACAGGTTGTTGTAACTCATCTGACGAGTGTTGAACAACCACAGCCGCAACAAAAACCACATGTGCAAGTACAAGCCCAAGTACATGTGGAAGGAGAGGCAGCGCAAGGAAATGCGCAAGCAGAGGTGCATGGTCGGTCACAAGTGCCCACAATAGTTGTTCCTCCCGAAGTAGGGGCACATCAGGAAATCGACAATCAAGGCGAGGTATCATTTGAGGAAGCCACTCCTCCTGATGATCATTCATTGTCTTCCACACCCCTAGCAAGGAAGAGATCAAGGGTGGTGTCTACATCTTCTTCAATCACACCTCCTTCTGATGATACGGATCAAAATTGGGAACCAGCACCACTGCCGTCTGAGAGTGAGGCACACCATGATCTGACAAAGGTAGTTAAGCGTAAAAGGAAGCTCGTCCAAAGTCTCAGAGTTATGGAGTGTGATGAGGCTCAACAAGAAGTGGCGGATACTGCTGCTGATGAAGACTCTCACAACGACGACCCAGTCATCATAAAGGTCACTGCAGCCCCAGCGGGCATGCAGCAAACAGACATTTTGACCCTAGCCCGAAAAGCTGCTGAGCGTGATGATGATGTTGTCGACGAGGAGGCAGTGGAAACACCACAATCATTGGAGTTAACTAGTACACCAACACGTACCGCTTCCATATTTCTTCCTCGCCAGAAGGGACCTCCATCCACCTCGACCTCAATTAGTGGTGGTGAAAGCGCACAACGTACTAAAGTTCGGCAATCCACATCCTCCACTTCATGTGGCATTAGCAGCATGACCACCACCACCAGTATCGCCGCCTCCTCCGGCCCCCACAGACACTTCAAGTCCCCAGTTTGGGACTTCTTTAGTGTTTGCCCAAAATGGGAAAAGTTCACCATTTGTAGCATTTGTAAGCTTGCAGTTAGTCGTGGTAAGTTTGGTACCAACTATGGTACCGGAAGCCAGAGAGGTCATCTTAGGAGACAGCACACTGTCCAATGGTTTGCGCACCTAAAGGAGATCAAGGAAGCCCGAATTGGAAGTCAAGAAAACGTTGATGTTTCATCTGATGATGACGAGGAGGAAGAAGATGTGTCAAACACTTCACTTACACCCAGTACCCCTGTCAGCAGCACACCCCATGTGAGGCACACTAAGAGTGTGGGAGCGAGTGAGACACCAATGCGAAAAAGTTCATCAGCGAGCATAACTGGGTCAAAGAAGTCATCATCATCCCATAAATGCTTGGTCCAGGGCAACATTAGAACCATGTTTTGTTCAGACGCGCCATATGAACGCAACCACCCACTGACGCGTCTGTATAACCCTAAGCTGGCTAAAATGCTAGCTCTGGACCTTCTCCCTTTTTCTTTTGTAGAAGCGGTTGGTTTTCTAGAATTAGTGGCAGCGCTCTGCCCTAAATGGAAGGTTCCTAGCCGGTTCTATTTTGCCAGAGTTGCGGTTCCAGCACTACATGAAGATGAGCTGGAGGTGATTGGGGCAGCTTTGCAGAAGAGTGCTGTTCACACTATACATCTGACAACAGACATGTGGACCAGTGGCGCAGGCGCTGATTACATGTGCATCACTGCACACTGGGTCTCTTTTTCAGGGGTTAAAGCAAAGCTAAACGCAGGTATTGACCCGGACCAAGTTTTTAAAGCTGCTCGGAAACATGCAACACTAGCCATGTTTGGCTTGGAGAAACGTCATACAGCAGAAAATATTTTGAATGAGTTTAACACAAAGGTGTTTCACTGGCTGTCCCCAAAAAAACGCCAGATTGGTTATGTTTCCACGGATAATGGCGCCAATGTAGTTAAGGCCATGGATCTGGGTCACTATTTGAGTGCCGTGTTTGGCGCACTGTATAAACCTGGTTGTTAATAAATTCTTGAGTGATGAAGACAGTCCAGCATGCGAGGTAATGGCCACCTGCCGAAAAATGTGCAACCATTTCAGCCATTCTTTTAAGGCCCGGAAGCATCTGAGGAGCCTGCTACATGAACGTCGAATGCCAGTGAAAGCACTCATCCAGGAGGTGGCAACACGTTGGAACTCAACCTTCTACATGCTTGAGCGTCTGTATGAGCAGTATACGGTACTCGATCACTATTTCTTAAAACAGGGTACAGCTCAGAAGGATATGAGGATGGATGCGGCGCAATGGGACCTAGTTAAAAGCCTGACAGACATGCTTCGTCCTTTTGAGGTCTTCACGCGTCCAGTCAGCAAGGAGGACTGTAATTTGAGAAAAGCTATCCCATTGTTGTGCATGCTGGAGCACCAACTGAAGGCGGTGTCTTCTGTGTTTCAAAAAGATGAAAAAAACCAAGACCCTTTTGTTTTGGCGGAGAAATTATTAGAGCGCCTACGTGGTGATGAACGTCTTTAAAAGATTCACTCAGAACAGCATTACATTTGTGCTACTATTCTGGATCCACGCTACAAAAAGGCGCTGGCAGGCCAAGCATTCTTTCCTTTTGCTGATGAAGATGTTACAAAGTACAAACGTTGGCTAGCCTTGTCAGCCAAGAGGTTTGAAAAAGAACGGCAGGATATTGAAGGAAAAGGCAGTACATCAGCATCAGCATCAGCAGGCCATCCCCAGTCAAAACAATCCACTTCTGCACCTGTGGCTGTGGCACAAGTGACCTCTCAGCCGTTAAAGACACCGGCAACCGGATCATCTGCACCAGACACAACAGTAACATTGGATGCTGAAGAGGATTGGCTAACTTGGCTTGGGTTTGGTTCTCAAAAGGTCACAGCAAAAAGTAAGAAAAGTGGAGGAACCTGTGAGGACCTTGAGTCGATGGTGCAGGACTATCTGAATGATTCAACAGAGGTCTATGTTAATGCTGACCCATTGGCGTATTGGCATGGGAAAAAAGAATTGTGGCCACAGCTCTCCAACCTGGCTATAAACTACTTGTCTTGCCCACTCGCAAGCGTGTCTTCTGAACGTGTTTTCAGTGCTGCTGGTGGCATTGTAACTCCCAAACGGAGCCGCCTCTCGCCCAAAAATGTGGAGAGGTTAACAATGATCAAGATGAATCAGCACCTCATACCACCAGATTACAAAGTACGAGAAAGCACGCTGCATGAAGACGAGGAGGACAGCAACATAGATGAGGGAATTTGTTCTCTGTTCGGTGACACTGACCTCACCCTGGCTGAATTCGCAGAGTATGATGACGAACTCTTATTCTTATTCCCTGACACCGAGCCCTGAAAATGAGACAATGAATCAATAACTTTCTTTTTCGTCCTTATTCACTTTTATTCCTGTGTGTCTGTCTTTCTTTGTTTTGCACAGTTAATTTAATTCAAACTTTAATCACCTAATCACAAAAACAAGCCCATCAGCAAAACTGTCTTCACTTGTTTGCTTATTGATTTGAAGGTGCCGCAGTCTGCATTCCTCAGGTTCACAAGTTCAGAAGAACATGCTCCTCTATCCTCCTCTTCCAGACTCCTATTTCCCTCAAAGCAAAGGGCTGGATTACGCCCAATGAAGAAAGACTCAGCACTTGTGGGGGTGTTCTACTTCTTTGCGGGTGAGTTGACGGCTCTGGGGCCATTGCTGGGAAGCTCTAATACCGGATAAAAGTGGTTTGGACCAAATCGGAGGCGGAAATTTTTTGCCGTTTTTGCTGACTTGCTTGCCTTTGAGGTGCTCTTTGGCGGGGTTCCGGGTGTTTGTGGGTGAGTTTTGGGGTCTAGGAGCACTGCTGGGACAGTCTAATCTTGATTGCATTTGCTTTTCAGGAAATCCGTGGTGGAAAACGGGAGTTATGACCTAGCTTCACAGCGCGTTTGGACCGAAGGCCGAGAAATATTGTAAGTATGAGATTTTCCTTTTTGGCTGTTTGGGGGTGTTGTGCTTTTTTGCGGGTGGGTTGGCGGGTCTTGGGGCATTCCTGGGAAGGTCTAATACCGGATAGGAGTGGTTTGGACAAAATCCATAAGGAAAAGCCTTTTGGCACTTTTTGTAACTTAGGGTTCGTTAGGGTTAGCCCTAGCAGCAGGATTGCATGTGTTTCGGGGTGTTCTAGATTTTTGCAACTGAGTTCTGGGGTCTTAAAGCACTCGTGAGAATGTGTAATTTTGGTTGCAAGTCATTTGAAGAAAATCGATGGTGGGAAAGGGGGGATTTGGCATAGTTAAAGAAAGCCTTTGCCACTATTCTTAACTTAGGGCTCGTTAGGGTTAGCAGTATTTCTATTGCATGTGTTTGGGTGGGGGGGTTTTCGAGTCTTGGAGCGATGCTGGCTATGGATACTTTTGCTTGCTTGCAAGTAGTTTGAATACAATCCACGGTGGGTAAGGGGTATTTGGGCCTACTTTTACTTTCAAAGTACGTTTTGTCACCAGTTTTCTGCTAGGCCTCGTTTTTTGAGATCTGATTGGGGGTCTTCTACATTTTTGCGACTGGCTTTAGTAAGGGTCTGGGTGGGAGCACTGCTGGGAAGGTCTAATTTTGTTCTAAAACACAGTTTACAGTACACCTAGCTTGAGGGGAAAGATCCGCTAAATTAATTTGCCCATACTTATTTATCCTTCAAAAGGTGACTCAGACAGAGTACGCACTTTCAAAAATATTGTACTGTCTATTAGGAAAATCAAAGTGTGACTTTTTGCACTACACAGCGTACATACCTTATATTTATTTATCAGTGGTGTTGTAATAGCACTTCCTGTTTTTCATTCAATAATTACAGGCCGGGTTTCAGTCTGTGCAATGGGGAAAAAAGGATGGAGTCAGGCTTCACGTTAGCGAGCCGCAATTCAGCATCCGCCAGGCAGGCAGTGGACAGGGTGTCTTCTGGTCACCAACATTGATGGACGAAGCGTCAGCTGGAATGGAGGAGTGCCGCTAATAAGAGGAATTGTTTGCTGCATGCAACTTACTTACCAAATTCAACAGGACAACTACAACAACATACAGATACAGTATCCATTGTTATCTTCTATGAGTGTGACTGCATTTCTTGGAACTCTCTCTGCTTCTAAATTGATCCCTACAGCCATTCTATAGGTTTTACTTCGGCTAATTTTTAAACCTAATTTAATGTAAGAAGAGTTTCTCTGAGTGCAGAGATTGGCAAGTGAAAACGCTGCAGCCCTGTACTGTCGCATTCTAGTACTACTTACTTTTCAGTAACAATGCATGCAGTAGGGCATGCACTTCCTTTATGTCACTTAAAAGATTTATGGTTAGCTTTGTACCCAAAGATGTCTTTATCTTCAATTATTGTTTGTCCATGCTGTGCTTTTTTTTTCTTCTCTCAACAAAACCTACCCAAAAAGAAACCCCCATTCCCATCCATTTTCCAAACCCTAACCCTCTTCCCCCGGGCTGTGTGGTTTTGCTTGATGTGTGACTAAATGACATCAATAATTCCACACACTTGCTGGGGAGGATAAGGTCATAGCAACAGGCTGGTGAAGGAATCCGAGGATATATTCTAGACTTACTCAGCTTCAGTACTATTTCTTGTAGTAGTAGCCAATGTCAAAGAAATTCAACGCAAGTACTAGTTATACTTTCAATACTTTACCATTTGTTAGGCTACATTGTGGCACTGTTCTAGTGTACTGTCACCTGCTATATTCTCTATCGTACCGTTGTAATGCTACAGTAAGGACAAACCAGGTTTCATTTTCTTTTTTTCCATAGGCATGCAACTGCCACTGTGTCACACCACTAGTACCACCGCAATGAGGACATTTCATCCGCCCAGGATTGCCAACCTTAATCGCCTTTTCCCGTGGAGCCAGCCCTGGGCCTAGCCCTACTTTCAAACACAAATTACAGGTAAGATAAGCGTTTGGTGGGAGGTAGTATAATGGAGTATTAGGACTAGATGAGAGATTGACGGTAGTACTACTAAAGTCCTAGGACTCTTCAGGAAAACAAACTTACTGTTAAACCCCCACCCACCAGACTCAAAAGCAGTAAAAAACGGGTATGGTCAGATAAAGTTTCAAAAAGTATATTTTTGTAGCCCTAACAAAATAATCTCCCTCAAGACCCTCCCTAACCCCAACGATTGTCTTTCAAAAGTCCCAAAAAGAACCCAACTCCCAAATCCCACCCCCCCAAAAGTCTCTAAAAAAGGGGCAAGGGACACTACAGTAGGATGCTGTTCACTGTAGCGGCCAGGGCATCATACTCCTTGCGGAGGATGGCATGGTCAAAGCGGAGGCCCTCCACCAAGTTCTTATAGGTTAAGACCTCCTGCTCCAGGTAGGACACTCTGAGGGATAAGCGGCGCTGGCGTGCCTTGCAACTCCTGTGGGGGGCAGCTGCTGTCTTTGCTGCTTGGCGGATGCGGTTGGCTTTGGTAGCCCAGCTCCGTACCGCTGGAGCACTGCGCTGGCTGGCATCCTGTGGGGGCACGGAGGAGGATGCAGCTGTGCCAGTGGATGTTGTTGTTGTTGTACCGGTAGACTGCGTGTCCTCCTCCTCCAGGGCCACCAGCCGCCGATATTCGGCGACAGTGGCATCCAGCCTCCGTTGCCGGGCCACTTGAGCCAGCTCCCTCCTTGATGGTCTGTTTGATTTGGAAGGAGCAACTATATGAAGAAAGAAAGACATAGTCTGTAACCAATGCTCCTTAAGATTAACACAAAATGATTGAGCAGAAAGTTGTGTCACAGTACAAGTAGCAAATTGAAAGCACAGTACATAACTATTGAGGACAGTATCTATCTAACCTCCCACTTCTTCATCCTTGCTCTAACATTAGTGGGAGTTTAAGGAACAAATTCTACGAGCACTATGGACTTCCATTACAGTCGACTATGACAGTACACCAGTCTTATTCTTCTTCTTTTCTCTTGTTTAGGAAAATTGGTACGTTATCTTATGCAAGCCGGCATAATGCCAGCGCAGTGAACTTGCACCCGAGAAAAACAGACGCACACCACGATGAGTGAGACAGACTTGCGTTACTGTACCGGTCCAGTACATGCAGGTGGTGAAGCTCTTACTTTTCTATTACGGGTGGCACTGAGAATACTCTGTTAAAAGGGCTACTGCTTAATTAATTTAGCTTTCACCCTACAGTGCAAATGAGTACTAGAAAAGGAAAATGAAGAAGCTAAATAATCTGATTATCTATCACTTGACATGGGATGTATTTGATGACATATGGGATGACTTTAGGTGCTTTGCTTATTATTGAGTGAACAGTGATACACCCACACATGAATGACGTACTACTACTAAACTAAAGTTATAAGAGAGGTAGGGAGTGTCCACCATAATAACCGTATATATGCTGTGCTTGCAGTTGCAAAACAAACTACTGCTACTATTCATGGTAGTATTTGGACAAAATTACAACTTCTTTTCCTTGCCTTTCCTACACTGGAACGGATGTGCGGGTGCGGTGTTACATGCTCTTCAAAGTAACACTTAGTTCATCCAGTGACCGTCTACTCTCTCTAGATACACATATGCTATCTAAGAGTCAGACAATACCATGATCCAGGCATCCATCCATTCAAAGTATATGCACACATACAGTTTCTGTTTCACCCACCCAGGCTGTTCTCCTTCCACCCATCCTTGCTTCATCATTCACCCAGCCATGCACCATACCATATTCTTTCCTTCCCAGCCACCTCGGGGACCAAGCAAACACATATCATTCTTCTTTGCCAGTCATCATTAAAGTTCTCGTCTTTCCACACTTACTTACACCCTTCTTTCACTTTTCGTTCATCCCATCCATCAAGTTCATCTCAGATCTTATTGGGATTCTTCTCGCCAAAAACTTCACAGCTAAGTCGAAGTACATTTAGAGCAGGCTACTACCTGGTTGATTTATAATACACCCGTGCAGAAAGCACACTATGCAGTTTTCAATCTCAATAAGTAAGGAATATATAGCTTACCTCTGCCCGCCACCACCGTGTGAACCCTCACAGGCACGTCCGGCACTTGCACCGCCTCCTCCCCAGAGTTGTTCCCCTCGTACAATCCCACCACCTCCGCGCTGGCCCCGCCACCAGATGTTCCACCTACAAAGTACATTTAAGAATGTTAGAATACACCACTCACTACTATTTAATATTTGGTCTAGGAGTAATAAAGAAATGTGAAAAAAACAGAATACAATGTAATAATTTGTGACTGTCTACTCTAAAGTAAAAATGTCCCTTTTTCCAGGGAAGGCTGTTGTCTTGCTGCACTTTTTGGCACAACTGATGAATGCTTGCTTTTTATTTTTAACACGCACCACTTTTTCTCCTAACAGACAGAAGCTTGCCTTCTAAGAACACGAGCAGGATCAAGTTCAAACCAGGTGAGAGCTCGGCTCGACCACAAGAAATGTGTCCAATTAATCGTCAGCACTATGCACTTTTCCATTTTCAGTTAAACGTTTAGTTTTATGACAAAGTTGATTTTAATAAATGTGTTTACTTTTAATAAAGCTTTTAAACTTAAATAGACTCTGTGGTTTTTGGTCCTCCAGACTAGAGTGGATGAGCTAAAGGTTTTGGAATTTTTGCAAGCATGAGTCCGTGCCTCTGACACTTCTTGACTCTGACTCCGTACTCTTGTCCTGCGTTGGATAATCTAATCATCATTGGGGATCAATCATCGGTGACTTTGGGAGCTAAATGACTCTGCCACACTATCTAGTCAGTAAGGAGATTGGGGGTTCAACTACAAAGTCTGTTATCACTGAGGTATGTGGAAAGTCTAACAGCACCTATTATAATTGATAAGCTAAGCAATGCATTATTTAGTGTCCATAGTTCTGTTTGTGCAGATTTGTCCCTGCAACAGTAGTAGAATGGATTGTCCTACTATCCAAACCAAAAGTAAAGTAGTATCTTATTCTTTCTTGGTGGTCATTCACCTGTTTATTGTTGGCAATTGTCAAAGCATAAACATTTAGAAGACTTGAAAAGACATTATGGACAATCCCAGAGGACTGCAATCAGTGCATAGAGCTATTGCTGACTAGAATGGGAGTCCAATGGAATTGCCAAATGTGCAATCTTAGTTAGCTACACAGACAGACTAATAAGAATAATCTAGTAATAACACAGGGAGTCATAGTCGAGGCAGGATAAGAATTTAGATCCAGTCTACAAGAAGATCAAAGACGATTTAGAAAAAATCGAATGAGGAACGCTAGGAAAAAATAGGTACTCTATATTAAAATTAAAACTTACTGGGGCCAGCAAAGGAGCCCTCGCCTGCCCGGTCCTGGCCTGCATCCTGAACAGCACCCTCCTCCTCCTCCTGTGTCCTCTTGCCCCTGGGGGGAGCTGATGTACAACATGAAAGAAAGAAAGACCAGAAAACATGGATGATATTTGTCAACCAAATCAAACATTTCAAAAGAACAATAACAAATATTTTGGCGAAATAGCAAATAGACAACTATTCCACACGATATATTGACCGATCTCATGTGGTCTACTACATTATTAGTATTGCTTGATTTGCGGACCGTCGACTTGGAAAGTTCTTATGTAACTCACTAAACAAACTACTAAAAAGGTTTGCCTAGGCCTGGCAGGCAGCAGGCCGCAGCACGTGAAGTGACAGACAAAGTCCATTGTGCTTGCAGATCAGTGAATACTCAAACTATCAATCCACCGACCACCACCACTATTTCTTCTTATAGCCATGTGTCTAAAGGAAGGACTGGACTTGAGCCTGTAGGGGCTGATTTAGAAGCCCCTTGCGGCTCTTTTGCTCCATTGTTGCGTGACTTTTGTGACGCAGCGGCAGAACAAAAGAGGCGCCATGGTGCGGCGTATATTAACAAAGTGACGCATATGGGAGATGCATCACGTTGTAAAGCCCTGCGCCATCAGGGGGCGTTCCAGCGCAAGGGAGGGCGTTCCTGCGCAGGAACGAATCCTAAAAGTGGCTGAGGGAAATCTACAAGATGTCAATCAGTCACTTTTAGGACAATGATGCGTGACTCAAACCCTGCGCCTGCTTGAAGCCGACGTACGGCTTGATGCAGCATTGGGGAGATAGGGCACCCCAGAGCATTGCTGGAGCTGCGCCATCATTGGCACGCAACTCCAGCAATGCGCCGCCTTTACGGCACAGATGCGTAAGGCTTCTGTGACGTTTTGGGCCCATGGTGCGCCACATTGTAAATACGGCGCACCATGGGTGGTGGTGGGCGGCATGGCGCACAATTACTGGCGCATCCCTGCTACTTTGCAGGGATGCGCCGGTAATTGAAAATCTGACCCTTAGTGTCTAGAATTACGCAGTTCTTTACACTACACTCATACATAATTTCTCAGGCCAATGAAATGAACACAAAATAGAAAACAAATAAGCATAGTAGCAAGGCTACTGAGAAGGAGAGCAGTGCACCTGAAATGCATAGAAGATTTTGAAATATAATTTACCTACAATGTAATCGGCAGCATTATTGCTCTTGGTAAAAAACAAAAATTTGCAATATAATAACACACAGAGCGGGATAAAACAGAGTAGTGATGAAATAGATAGAAATAGCTACTACTACTCACCAAGCCCGGGGATCTCTACGCCGAGCACGTCCAGCAAGTCGCGTTCCCGGTCCATGAGATCCGTCCAGCGGTGGGTGGCCTGGTTATAGGTGCGCCCGACCCCAGAGTGTTCAAACATGGCCCGGCACACCTTCTCCCACCGCTTCCGGCGCTCCCGTAGCCGGTAGCGATCCTGCCGCCTCCCATGATGGTCTTGGGGAGGCGGCGCTGGACGTGAAAGACTAGTACGGCTACCTCCTCCGCACTAAAAATCTCCCGAGCTATAACTGTCTCCCCCCTCAAACGCCCGCACGGGAGCCGGGCACGGGACCCTTCCCCTTTGCGGGTATCTTCCCGGCTCCCTTTGCCATGGTCTGGGCAGAAAGGAAGCAAAATAATAAAGAAGAAATAGAATAGGGAAGAAGAAAAGAAAAGAGTTTAAAAAAGTAGTTTAGAATTAACCAAAAGTAGCAAAAAACACAAAAATATAGAGCTAGAAAAATAGAGGGATAGATAATAAGTAAAATAAATTTAAAAAAAACTTCAAACAAGCAAAGGATGGTAGAGATTCAGAGAGGATACAGAAAGCATGCCCAGAACCATAGCAATGAATGAGAAACAAGATGGCCGCGCCCGTTCACGACCGCGTGGGTAAGTTCGCACGAGATTTTCCTCGCGATCATGCGCGAAATTGTACTAGCGAGCCGCACACTTTGCGAGATTACACATAGCGCCCGGAAACGGAATTACGTCACGCAAACAAGATGGCCGCGCCCATGTATGACCGCTAGGGTAACTTCGCAAACGTTGCGCTACAAGCGGATTGCGAACATGCAAAAAATCACGTGAACAAACACGCCACAAAAAAACCAAATCCTGTATTCGCACGAATTCGCGGCTTCCGAAATCGATCTCGCACAAATTTGCGCCCCGCGAATCGCACGAAATTGCAGAAAAACGATGTTTGCAAAACTGAAAGCACTCAGCAGGTGCAAAAGTTCAATCTTAACATTTGTAACCATTCCCTCTAGTGCTTCCTGAGGGGCCCCTCCAGAGTTCAGTTGCCTATTTGCAACTATTCTATGACCCTGCTCTGACCCTCACAGCAGGCTCATAGAATAGCTACAAGTAGGCCACAAAGGTCCTGTGAAAAAAAATTGCACTGCAACAGAAAGCAAATTACAGATAAGGAAGCAGGTGCCAGACAGGCAGTTTAAATTTAGTGACACATTAATCAACCCCAAATTAATTCATGTCAGTTGAAGCAGGGCAGGTGTGCTTGCTTTTTTTCACCCCCATAATCTACTGTGATAAACAAACAAGAGGGTGGCAGTGATGTACCAGAGGGTGGCATGGGTGTACCAGAGGGTGGCAGTGGTGAAACAGAGGGTGCTGTGAACCTGTGATGATGAACCAGACGTAGAAACAACATAGTCGCGGCCGTTGCGAGCCGACAAGTAAGTTCACAATTGCGAACTGGTACAAAATCTTCGCGAACTGGCAGAAACCCTTGCGAACACAAAAAAAAAATTCGCGATAGTTCGCGGATTTTGCGGATTGCGAATCCGTAAATACGCAAATTCGCGGATTGCCAATCCGCAAAATCCGCCCATGCTTAAAATAGATACCCTGCCATGGACCTGACAAGGGGTTTGGGTTCCCTGGGTCAAATATATTATGTGGCCCCTGTTTGGAATTGTTTTTAATGTATGATCCAATTACAGCTCTATGATGCCCTATTTGGCCAGGTCACTGGCAGTGCACATGCACACTCTACTAAAGTCAATGTGTTCACATCTCATAATCATGGATAGTGATGCGTGCATTAAATTGTGTAACACCCGGTGCTTTCACTGATCCCGTTGCATAGTACACTTAGGGTTTTGGCCCCTATGAGCAGCAACGAGTGGCCCACTATGACACGCCTGGGGGTGTGGGGTGGGAGGCAAGGAGGTTGTTGGGGATGACTGAGTTGGGGCTGGGATTGGTGTGGGGGGCAATTGAGAACGGATACTTGCACGGCACCCACACACGAAATGCACCAGAACCGGAAGATCGAGATGGATGCAAACAAAAGCAATAGACTTAATTGCATAAATGTTTCGGTTTCTTACTGAGTACACTGTGGAATGCTGACATACATGATTGTTATGACACTTACTAGTACTGCATTGTAAGTTGGTGACAAAACAATAAAAATTGTTTTGAAAAAAATTAAATTGTGTAACACAACAGCACCTCATCAATATCACACCTATTAATATCTGTGACACCCTCACATTACTCATATGCTAGGTCCTGTTGTGATATCAAAGACACATCTGTATGGATGTGTCATGAAACTGAAATATCGTCTCTGCTAATTCTCTGTAATGGACTCTCTCACATCACCCACATTAAAAGCTAATGTCAGGTAAATGGGATTCCAAGTAATCCATGTGAAAAGCATTCAAGGGTCACCATGTAAACCCTCTCTGCAAAATAGGTAAGGCTGTACCAGGGGACTCACTGGAAGGTTGGCCCCATGCCTTAAAACCTCTAAGTGCACAGGACCTGTGGTTTGAAGTATACCAGGGACAATCAATAGCAAAATCAAGTGCCATCCATATGTGGGAAATGTGTAAGTGCAAGTCACAGCTGTAATAGCTTTTGTCACATATTTAGATAACGCAGGTGTAAGATGCACACACAAAAATGGACACAAGTCCATAAAAATGTTTGCAAAGGTATGATAATTTAAAACCTTCCATGTGTGGATACATAAATATAATTTGCACATATGAAACACATATCCAACCTACATCACACAGAGAAGTGCAAGCTAAATGATGTTGACATTGGCCAAGCCAAGCTAAAATACCATATGAAATACCACCCAATGCAATATCATGCCCTATGGACTTCATCCCATATATTCAGCCATTGAACGGTTCCCCTTGTTCTGTGTGACTCCAGCACTGGTTCCAAAGTAAGATCATACTACTTCAATTGGAGGAGAAATCAGGGTGACAACCCAACTGGTGTCACACATCCCAAAGTATTCAATAAGATCTAACAGAAAAGTAATGGCAGGACAAATGTTTTCTGAACCAACTAAAAATATTTATTAATCCAAAATAACTAGATGCAATAATCCAAAGGCCAATGGCGAGTCCTTCTACACAAGTGTGCTCCAGCACACTGCAGTGCCATTAAACATGCCCTTCATGACATTACCAGGTAACCTCCTCATGAAGGGGCTTCCATTGGGATGGCAGGAGCCTCAAAGATGATACTTGTGAGGGGTCGGTATTGGGAGGGGAGGGTTTGGTTTTGGGAGGGGTGGTCCTGACTTTGGAAGGGGTATCTTTGGTTTTGGGAGGCTTCTCAATCTTCTTAGGGGTACGCCTGAGTTTAGTGGTGGGGGATCAGGTTTCTCATGAATGGACTGGGATGTGGAAAGGATGGTTTGGGGTGTGGATGAAGTTCTTTTGGCTTTGGTAGGGGGGTCTGATTCAATAGGGGTAAGGGCAAGGGCAAATAACACTCTTTCATGGGGAAATTGGCAAGCTATTCAGGAGGCAGTAGAGGCTGGGAGGTAGAGGGAGTGGAAATGTAATGTCAGATGTGGGTGGGTGTGTTGTTGGTGCAGGTGTCTGTGTGTTTTTTGGGGGGCTGTGATGTGGAAGTGCTAGGTGTTGTGGATGGGTCTGGTGGTGTGGGTGAGGTGTCCGAGGGAATGTTGGGGGTGGTTGATGGATTTGGTGCAGGTGTGGTGTCTAGGGGAATGCTGGAGGTGGTGGATGGGTCTGGTAGTGTGGGTGTTTTGTCTGGGGGAATGCTGTGTGTTGGGAATGGGTCAGGTGATGCAAGTGTGATGTCTGGGAAAATGCTGGGTGTGGTGGATTGGTCTAGTGGTGTGAGAGTGGTGTCTGGGGCTGCTGGGTGCTGGGTGTTGTGGATGGGTCTGTGGGTGTGGGTGTTGTGTGGGGGCATGTTAGAGGTGGTGGTGAGCAGGTTAGTATCTGGTAATTTGTTGCGTGCCTGCATGTTTTCTGGTGTTTCTGTTTGTGCGTGCTGCTTGGGGCTGTTAAAGTGTGTGCGTGCTTATATGTGAGTGGGCTTGGGACAGGCATGGGAATAGGGAATTTGAATGGGGAAGAGGTAGGAGGTGGGGTGGAAGCTCGGGATGGTTGGAAGGCTGCTGAGAGGAAGGAGGCCAGAGCCTAAAAAGATCTCTGCGGGACAGACATAGCAGTTTGGATGCCTTCCAGGTAGGCCACTATCTGTTGCAGATAGCTGCCTTGCCCCTGGATGGCATTCAGTAGTGTCATCTGACCCACAGAAATGTTTCTCAGGAGGTCAATAGCTTCCTTACTCTGGGCAGCGGGAGTAACAGGGGCGGGGGCTAAGGTTCTTGCAGAGAAGAAATCAGCTTCCCTCTTAGGAGAAGAGGCCCATCCAAATGGGTGAGGCACAACGGGGAGGGTGAAGATGCAACTGGGGGTGGTGGACAAGGATGAAGGTGGAACTAATCCTGTAGGGTCCGCCACTACTTGTGAGTATTCACCAGAGGATGTCTCTGATGAAGAATTGAGCTTTCGTCCTCCGTGGCACTCCCCACACCCTCTCGGTCAATGGGTCCCTCCATGTCTGTACTTTCACGACCGGAACCACTGTGGCCAGCTGTGTCCCCAAAGATGTTGGTCCCTTCTCCTGCACTTGCCCTGGATGAATCTGAAATGACATATCAAATTGGTTTATTGCAACTGCGTTACTGCACCTAACCATCATATATCAACACAAAATATTTTTAAGGTGCGCAGATCACATCAGTTACAAGATTCTCTACGTAGGCTTAAACATTAGCATAAGCACATCCATGCATGCTACATGACCTGTAAATAGTTGCTCACAGTGAAGTTATAACCACAGACGACTTCAATTGCATGAGTGAAGTTGTCTGATCTTCATCCTCATGTATCTAGTACGATATGTCAGCACCTTGTAGAGGTTGGCTATTGTAGTATACCTTAGTAACCTGATGTCATCAAATAGGATGTCAATGACAAATCCATTCCTAAAGATTCCACACAAGGCCCTGCAATCAGCAAAGGGCTTATACTACATCATGATGACATGATGGGTCAAGTAATACAGCTATGTTGCAGCAATACGTAGAGTAGCAGAAAGAAGGTGACATGGAAATGCTCATTTCATACTGTTGACACTTCCTAATAGAAACTTCATCATCGGTCCCCTGTCAGAATAGTCTCATGAAAGATGCAATTATGTAGCTTCACTATGTAGAACATGTAGCACAGAAAGGTAGACTGGATACAATATGGCCCAACAATCAGGAAGAGTTATTTACAAATATCCACAGCATAAAATTCACCTATTCACCTATACCTAGGGACATCCCCAGTCCAGATTGGTACGGGTGAGAACACCATTCTTGCATCACATACTGAAAAGCCAATCGACCACTGAAGGTTGTTGAGGGGCTCAAATCCTATTGTATTACTGAGTGCATACACACATATGAACCCTACATTTCTGCATTTCACTCCCTTACGCATGTCACAAGTCAGTCAATGAAACTTGACAAATACATAATTGAATACTCTGGGCCCGATTCACAGAATGAACTTAAGACTAAATCCTAAACTTACTACTATTCGGTATTCACAGAATGCACTTACTACTTTCGGGATTCACAGAGTGAACTTACTACTTTCGGAATTCACAGAATGAACTTACTACTTTCGGTATTCACAGAATAGATTTAAGACTACTAACTTTACGTCCGCACTCGGGCCGGAATTTCGGGCCCGGAGGCGGAGTTTCCGGCCGGAGGCGGAGCTTATGGCTTGGAGGCGGAGCTTCAGGCTCAGAGGTGGGGATTTAGTCATGGCTGAAATCTCCACCTCTGGGCCGCTAGCTCCGCCTCTGGGCCACAAGCTCCGCCTCTGGGCCGCAAGCTCCGCCCCCAAGCCGGAAACTCCACCTACGGGCCGGAAACTCCGCCTCCGGGCGGAATTTCCGGCCCGAGTGCGGACGTAAAGTTTGTAGTCTTAAATCCATTCTGTGAATACCGAAAGTAGTAAGTTCATTCTGTGAATCCCGAAAGTAGTAAGTTCACTCTGTGAATCCCGAAAGCACTAAGTGCATTCTGTGAATACCAAATAGTAGTAAGTTTAGGATTTAGTCTTAAGTTTATTCTGTGAATCGGACCTTCCCACATCAATGGCATGGAAACTGACATTGTGAGAAATTACTATAAGTCTACCTGTCATGTCCTTCATTAATTCATCAATTGTACCTGATTAATGGCATTGAGTAATGGCTTAAGTTATGTGTGACCCACCCACCAATGTATACACGCTCATGTCTGTGCAAACACACTAACTGTATATCCAGCTCAAATTAACTATTTACAAAAACTGATTGGCCTACACACATATTTGTGATAAAATCAGACATCAACATATGAAGACACATAGATCATGTATAAAACAGTGTAATTCTCACCTGAGGGTTCCGCAGGAGCAATATGTAAGTTTTGAAGCAATGTCCCAACTTCCCTTAATCACCAGGAATGCCCAACAATGTTAAATGGTGAGGTGAGTGAAGAGAGGAAACAAGGCTTTTTGTGATTTCTACATGTAAATAAAATAACATGACCGTTTGCGTATGTATATTGTTTGAATCTAATGGATCAAACTTTCATTCTAAATGTATCCACAGCTTACTGCAGTAACTACCTGTTTAATTCTCCCCTTCCACTTATGATATAGTGGTGATCAATACAGGATCAGATCACAATCTATGTAATTACGAGAGGGAACATTTGGTGTTTATAGTAATCAGAAAGGAGGACACATAAAGGGAGTAAAAAAGCAGTATATGAACAAACCTAAAACAGTGGTATTGCACAGAAACAACAAAAACCCTAAAAACATATATCCAAAAAAAGGAAGAGGACATTTTGCAAACTTGAACTGTTCCTCTAATCCAAAGCAAAAAATCACACAAAAAGTGCAGGACTATAAATATTGATTAGTTCCTTAACCTCAGGAATTAACTAATCCCTTGTTTGTATCTTTCACAATTTAAACAGGAATTCCCAACAGGAAACGGAATCTCCAAATGCTGTGGGATTAAAAGTCAGATAGGAATCAGGATACTTTGTTAGTGCAAAGTGCATTACTGCCTTAATTGTAGCTGACGATTCTCTAATGGTTATTTCTTTTTTTCCAGGTTCCAAACACTAGCTGAGCATAAAAGAAGCAAAGTGGGGAGCTGAATCCGGATCCGTGAGCGAAGAAAAGCCACCAAAGTTTCGTCCGACGAAGACGCTGATTGTGACGTGGGGTGGCCCCAGAAGCAAAAGGTAAGGTAAGGGCAGGGCAGAAGACATGTGCGCATCAACTGGAACATGAAGCACTCTATCTCTCATGTCGGCCGGTTTTATGCTAGCACTGCTCTGCCCCTCTACATAATCGTCTGGGAGCGGAGCAGGCATGACAAACAGTAGTGCAGATAATACTACAACAGGGAAAGGTGCACATGACAACATGTAGGCACTAATTCTGATGGCACCAGTGATTTTACCATCTTGTGTTACTTTACATTCTCCACTTACCAAGGGGAAGCATTGCCCAGTGACTGCATCCAAAGTGCACTTCAAGTTTTGCCACTTGTAATGGGGCTACCATCACATGAGACACAGTAGTGAGGGAACATCACTCCTGACACACTGAAAACAAGCAGCTTGTTTGGTACAATTGTCACCCAAAACATCAAACAACATGAGCTAATTAATCACTTTACTCAGCGTGTGTCTGCTCCAGACAGTAAATTGGATGTGGACTGGACTCTGCTGTGTACCTGGTCATAAAGACAATAGGCAAAGCACATCAGCTTACACCTACTACCAGACCTACACATCCAATACCTCTTCTTCTGCGTCGCACATGGGCCAATCCCAATATTGATGGGGAAATACTTGCCTTTAACACAAAGTTGGCAATGTAACATGTATGACTCTGAACAGAACTTACACACTTGTAGCTGCTGTTGGGCCTTCAACTGCCCATCAAGCTCTGGGTAGGCCACCATCAGTATGCTGGCCATTAGGGGGTTCAGGGTTCGGTGTGTGTGCCCCGTCCACATTGGGAGGACATCACCAGCTGTACCTCGGTGATCTTCCGGGTCAAGTGCCTCAGGCCCTCCCACCTTTTCCTGCATTGGATGCTGTGCCAGGGATAGACCCACAGGGTCCGCACCTTCTGCGTAATGGCTTTCCAAATGGATTGCTTCTGATGGGCGTTGACCCGTATGGATGCAATTGATTAGGAATCAATTCATCATCATTATCTTTATTTCGGTTAAAACAAACCATAAAAGAATACAATACATTAGTTTAAGGCCTCCATCATAATCAGGTAGATATCAATACATGGGTGGTAGATTTAATACATACATAAAATACAAAATGTGGACTCAATAGAAAATTAACTCTAACGGCACACAATTTGGAGAGACATTTATAATTCTCCGGGCACTATATGAGTTCGTCAACATATTCCAACAAATACAAACATGAATCAATTCATAACTGGAAGTTTTAGGATATCTGTTTGGTTGACACACATTTTGTATACACCTAGCACAAACATTAATCAAAAGTTACCACACTACCGTGCATATTCACAAAGAAATGGTACGGCACTGCAAGCGATTTAGCAGCGCCGTACTGCGTCATTTCAAAAACTCAGGGATGCGCCATATTCACAAGAATATAGTACACCTCTGTGTTTTATGTTGCACTGGCACTAAATAAAGCTGCTTATCGCCTACACAGACACACTTGCGCCATGGTGCAAGGGTGTCTGTGTTGCAGGGATGATTGTTTATGTGAAGGAAGAGACACCTTCCTGCACATAAACAATCAGTAAAGGCGATATGCTCCTTCTATCTGTGCTGCAGTATGCAGCACACATAGAAAGAGCAAAAACACGGAGAAATAAAAGCATTACTCTACGTTGCACCATCCTAACACCTGCTTTTCAGTGGCGTTAGTTTTTGGTGCTGCCATAGATTTACATATCCTTGTAAATCTGGGGCAGCATTAAAAAGCACTGGGTGTTGCGGTGGAATGTCCACAGCTATACCCATTGCACACCCTTTTTCACACAGATACCTGTGTGAAATAGTATTATATTTACAAAGCGGTGTTAAGCCACGCAAAGGGGCTTAATATCGCTTTGTAAATATGAAGCCGGGCATTGTGCCACCAGAGTGTCCTATAAAGTGACGCTCTGGTGGCGCTATCCCTTTGTAAATATGCCCAAACATGTGCAATTCTCACATGCTAAGCACTACAAAGACATGAATACACATTTTTGTAGTCATCTGCTGACTATCCTCAATCCTGGTCATGGCCTACACTGATTACGCCAGGTCACTATCATCATGCAGCCCAGGGCAATCCTACATGTACGGTGAAGTGAGCTACTATTAAACACAACAGACCATTGTAATGTTTTGAAGGGTAAACTACTTGTGCATTATTGTACCGACACCTTTACTGCCAAGCCCATTGACTTGATGCATACGGGCCATACAGACTAGTATCATATTATAGACTACATCCTAAGACTGAAAGGGCTGGCATGTGTGTCACTTAGAGTTTCCTCTATGGGGACGTGTGGGTATTAGCAAAATAACCGAGAAACTGGTAAATACACAACTATCCCAGTTTCTTGAAACCAACAATGTGCTCAGACAATCCCAAACCGGTTTCCGTCCGGGCCATGGGACAGACACCACACTTCTCGCCGTCATTGAAGAAACAAGGCACATATTGGATTCAGGAGGATCAGTGGCAGTGATCCTCCTGGACCTAAGTGCAGCCTTCGACACGGTTAACCACCGTGTCCTTCTCAATAGACTGGCGGATGCAGGGCTCACCGGGACGGCACTCAGTTGGATCAAATCCTTCCTTACAGGGCGTCCATTCCAAGTGTGGGATGAAAACCATCATTCAGCCATCCTTCCACTGACAAGCGGTGTCCCTCAGGGCTCCTCCCTGAGCCCGACGCTTTTCAATGTATACATGGCCCCTCTTGAGGACGTGGTAACACCATTCAACATAAAAATGGTAAACTATGCCGACGACACCCAGCTGGTCGTCTCTTTGTCCCAACTGATCGACCACCCAGAAAACCTGACCAACTGTCTTACAGGGATCCATAACTGGATGAATCACTCATCCTTAAAACTAAATGGGTCAAAAACGGAGGTGATGCTCCTAGGAAAACAATGGACGACCATCCCTCCAGCACTTTGGCCCGACGTGTTTGGGGAAATTCCTCCCCCGAAACGTGAAATTAAGACACTCGGTGTGTGGCTCGAGCCAGAACTTACCATGAAAACACAAGCAATCAAAACCTCGGGTACCTGCTTCGGGCTGATGCGCACGACCCGCAAGATTCTCCCCCTACTGCCACCCACCTCCAGGAAACTACTTATCCAGGGACTGGTACTGTCCCGCCTGGACTATAGCAACCTGGTCTACCTAGGAGCCCCTGAGGCCACACTAACGAAGCTCCAGCGGACACAGAACGCGGCGGCGCGCCTGCTTACCAATACCCTTTCCAGAATGTCCGCCAAGCCGGCCCTCAAGGCCCTGCACTGGCTCCCTGTGCGCCAAAGGGTGCAATTTAAAGCGATGTGTACTACACATAAGCTGATCAACGGATCTGGCCCTGCGATCCTCAGAAAAATGATCACTCCCTACACAGCAGCCAGACCCTTACGATCCCAGAATGAAAACATGGCTAGCGTTCCTAGATTCAAACGATCGCGGACAGGAGGACGACAATTCTCCGTCCAAGCTGCCACCGGTTGGAATGCTCTTCCCCGCTCCCTCAGATTGGAACCCAACTACCTGCCATTTCGTAAGAAATTAAAGGCACATCTATTCCCTAAATAGAAGCCCCTTTAAATATCTCTCCCCTTGCCCTCCCCCTCATCAGGATTACAACACTCACAGCGCGGGGATGCCCTTGGGTCACCAGGCGCTTTAGAAATCGCTAAATAATAATAATAATAATATGCGGACTACTTAATGGGATATCATAGTACATCTGATTGAGTTTGTGTGGTCTATACTGCCATCACAGGACAAATCTATTGCCATATGTGGCAATTTCACAGGGATGACATTCATCTTACCATTGTATGTCTTGTTCGATTGGTTGTGACTGTGTTAGGTACACAGGTTAGGGGGACAGGAGTTGGCTAAGGTGTTGCAGCTGGGGTGGCAGGTGTTGGAGTGGGCATAGTGAGACTCACTGTTGCATTCTGCCCAGGCTGACCAGATGCGCAAGGACCGGCATTCATGTCCACATGTCCAGGAGTGTTGTGAACATTGAGGGCTTTATCAGGGGTGGAGTAGGAGATTGTTTGGAGGCCAAGCTCTGGGCAGGTGCTGTGGCAGATCAACTTGCTGTGAAATAGAGAACATTGTTATTGGTGGAAGTATGGTATCTACATCCAAATGTTTTGTGTTACACTAAGTAGAGACCTACAAAAAACAAAATAGGCAGATATTACTATTGTAATATAGTTCTGTGGCATTGAACTTGTTAATAAAACATTTGGAGACATTCAATACAAGGACTAAAATTTAGCAGCTCATCAGATGTGCTGAAATGTTGCATTTTGGATTAAGGTGTGAACATGACATCTCCCAAACATTGAAGGCAACACAGTGGAGATGTAACATGTGTTTTTGACCATTTCAAGGCCGCATTGCGTACAATACAGGTGATCACACAACTTGGTTGTATATTTAGCATCAGTCATGATGTAAGCAGTAGAGTCAATCGGTCAACTGCCACTTTTAATCAGCTGACTTATCTTAATGCCTTACAAATAATAGAGGTACACACTTGGTGTGGTGTTACTCATGCCATCAATAGTTTCAGTTGAGTAGACCAGGACAATATCAAGCTAAGTAGGCAGAGATGTATGAGTAGAGCATTGCATGATCGCCGGTATCAACAGAACCCTTCTACACAAACTCCAAACCATCCAGAACGCCGCAGCCAGAGTCATCCTCGGGACACCACGTCACGAACACATGACCCAACACCTACGAGACTTCCACTGGCTCCCCGTCGAGAAGAGGGTCACTTTCAAACTCCTCACCCACGCTTACAAATCACTTAACAACTTCGGACCTAAATACCTCAACCAAAGACTATCCTTCCACGCACCCAAGAGGATCCTCTGATCCGCTGACCTCGCCCTGGCAGAGGTAACTCACAACCGCAGAAACAGAACAGGCGGGAGAGCCTTCTCCCACATTACAGCCAAGTCCTGGAACAAACTCCCTGTGAACATCAGGCTCTCCCCGACCCTGGACACGTTCAGGAAGGACCTCAAGACCTGGCTCTTCAACTGATCTGGAGCTGCCGCCCCCTGAGCGCCTTAAGACCCTCACAGGAGAGTAGCTCGCTATATAAAACCCTGATTGATTGATTGATTGATTGATTATGTAGATTGCTCAGTGCACAAGAACTGAACATCAGTTGTAACATTTCAGACAAGTGAGAAGGGGAAAAATCACTATTGCATATTGTTTTGAGTTCCAGAAACAGGGGCTCATGGTAGTTGTAGTAATTTCAATTTCTACTTCTCAACTCGTGACAAATAGTTAACTCCTTGAGAAATGAACATGAGTTGTGACATGTCAGACAAGTAAGAATTGGCAAAATCTCTATTGCATCTTGTTTTGATTTACAGAAACAGGGCCTCGTGGTAGTTGTAGTCATTCCAATCTATACATGCCAACGCTTGCAAAATGGTTAGTGTAACATACCTTTTGTCAAAATGCAGGTGGGCTGGACCATACCTTTACATACTAACATACATCATGGGTCCTGTGATGGTTATTTAATAGTAATACACTTACAGACAGCATTCCAACATGTGGCATGTAATGAAGATTGATACATGTGATCTTAAATGCAACAATATACACTGACTCTGACAGTCAAACTTCTCTGATACATTGATTAGTGCATGTTAGGAAATTAGGTGCACGCCACAGTAGCAAAAGCATTCATGAGAGCATACAGGATATTGAAGTGTTGTGACAGTTAGTGAGGTGTAACTTACCAGACTTAAGTCTCCGAGGTACTCCTGTCAAGCCCTCAGAATACAGGATGGCCAAGACCTTCTCCTCCTAGTGAAAGAGTTGTAATGGGGTGCTGGGAGGACCACCTCCAGTCTTCTGGGCCTCCAGGTGGTGCTTGGAGACTAGGGAAATGCACCTTCCCCCTCAGGTCATGCCACCTCTTTCTTATTTCATCCTTTATGTGCAGGGTGGTACCTAGGGCATTTACTCATTCAACTATCCAGTTCCACTTTTCCCTTTTCCTACTGTGAGCTTCAAACAATTGTGTCTCTACTCTTATAATGTTATCCACCATGAACGACAACTCAGCCTCTGAAAAACGTGGATTTTTTTTGATGTGACATAAGTGTAAATTAAAATGAGTGACAATGAAACATAATCACCAAGGGATATTAGAAATAAATGCAACTAAAGTGTGTGGAGAGTGTTAAATGGGATAGGAAAGAAAGGGATACCTTATCTGAAGAAAACATTGTGGCGTCTGTTTTGTTGTGCTGCAGTGGGGAGGCAAAGGATGATGGTCTGGGATGGAGTGTGTTTTTTATAGTGTGATTTGCAGATGTGTCCACTTGGCCAATGGATATCAGCTGTGTTGTTTTTGTATCCATCCAATTCATCATTTTAAAGCCCACGGTTCAGACACTCAGAGCACGGAGTTCGAAGTAAAACCCAAAAAGCCCTGGTCCCACTCAGTTACTGAGGGACTAGAATCCCCTGAGGGAGGGTACCTTACAGCTTCATTCCTCCATAATCTTGGCCAAAAAATCGAAGGAACTTTAGAATTAACCCCAAATCTGTTGCTGCCATCAACACCCGCATGGGGCACCAATTTAAAAGTAGACCACAAACTCTGCAATGTCAGTACAGATGCGGATTTGGAGAAAACTCCCCCAACTGAGAGAAACTGCACCACCAATAAAGCTCTTTTGTGACAATCATCTAAAATGGAAGTTCAAATAGACCTCCTACAAGCCATTGAAGCTCGCCCAGTCCACATAAGCTCCAGGATGGAGGAATTAGCCAACAGGTTCTCCCAGTACCCGGTCTCCATCCTGGGGGACTGCTCTTGTTGCTGCTCAATCCTCATGGAGAAATGGGCCTCTCTCCCGAGGTCCTAACGGACATAGTAGAGATAGCCAAAGAACGCAGGGAGGCATTGAGCACAAACAATACAGATGACAGGGCGTTGTCCAACCACAATGGCCAGGAGGCAAGACAGCCTGTACTACTTTGACCTGGATCGGAACCGAAGACTCCAGTCGAACAGGGCAGCTCAAAAACATCTCAAGGCATATCTAGCATAAACCATGGGTGCAGCGGGGGAGCGATGCCCCGGCACCAGACTTGCAGGAACTCACCCTCAGCACAATGGCCGCACAAGACCCTACTCTCTCAAGGAGAGCAAAAAAGAAGTTGAAGGAACAACTGAAAAAAACAAAGACAAGAGGGAGACAACTGCAGCTGATGAAGAGAAACCATCCACCCCTGTAAGGGGTCACCAACCCATCTCAGCCCTACCCAATCTTCATTGCTAAAAACTGGGGCAAAAAGGTCTCCCTGGCTGCTCAGCCTCCGGCTGAAGAGCAAATACAAACAATTTCACTGAGCACCCCAACTGCGAAGGACCAAAAACCTTCAGCAAGGCCAGACCAGCCTATTGGCAACATTTCAATAGCCAGAATAAGCTTGGCATCTCGTGAAGCAAGCCCCCAATCAGCGACGGCCACAATTGTGCTGCAACCGATGGATCTAGTTCCACTTCAACTAGAACCTGGACAACAGCCTGGTGCTGGGGGCACCCAAGTCCACAATAAGCGGCCCCAAGCAGGAATCTCTATGACCAAACAAGGAAGCCAAAGCTCAGGATCAATCTTGGCAGTGTCCGCCCCACAAAGGGGCATAGCGGCCCTAACCTCGGGCTCACCAATAGTGGTCCAAGAGGTAATCCTCACCCACAAAGTATCTCAGTATGGGACAGCACAACATCTTGAACAGGAGCAACATACTCCGCCTCTTCAAACATCTGGCCACCCTAGAACAGATACAAACGAGTGACATAGAATGGGTGAAATTCCTGAGCATGAAGGGGGACACACACGGCGACTCAACAGTGGTGGGCCTGAATCACAGAAAAATTTAACAAGCCAATGTGAACAACTCTACACAACTTTCCGAGTGGGGCATTGATTTCCAGATGCTGCTGCATCCAAAATACCCACATGCTATGGTACCGGATAACAGGGGAAAGGCCCCTTGGTCGATCCTGCATGGGGCAAACAGTTCGGGCTCCCCGGGCAAAACTCGGATATTCCCAAGGGTCCCATTAGGCATCAGGATCTCATGCCAAAATAACCATAGGGATATTTTTGCAGGCCTCTCTGCTTCGAACTCTCCCAGAATCCCAAGTGGGGGGCACCAGTATTCCTAACTGTGGTGAAGCCCAGCCTGCCAGGGGAGCAGCCAGGTTAAGAGCATTCCACAAACAGCAATTAACTTTAATCTCCTGGAATATAGCAGGGATTAATAAATCAGTGGAAATGAAACCTTGAAGCAGTTTCTGGAAACTGGAGACATACTTTGTCTCCAAGAGACCTGGGCCTTGTCCAGCACTCTACTGGCAGGGTACTACAAACACTTTATTCCAGCTACAAAAAAGAACCTATTCGGCCAACTAGCCAGCTGTCTATCAGTCTTATAAAGCACGAAAGTGCCCTTGAAGTTACATATATCAATTTAAACTCACCCGAATTGCAAGCTCTACACATCAAAGGCCTGAACCTTATCTCACATACATCCAATGCTACTTCTAATAATTAACTGTTACATCAATCCGGCGCAGTTCTTCATGAAAGAGAAGTATGAGGGATTGTTAGGGAAATTAGAAGACCTCTTATACAAATACAAATCTCACCAGGTTATCCTAGCTGGGGATTTTAACCTGAGGATCTTGATACAACCAAACCCCCTCCCCTGGAATCCGACAGGGTAGCACCCTTTTCCAACTTCCTTAACAGCCACAAACTGATCTCAACTCACGCACTGAAAAAAGCCCACTCAAACTCATGGGATCCTCTCCCTACCTTCATGGACATCTCAAGAATCAGCTAAATTATGGCCAGCGAAGCGATGGCGGCCAGATTGGATGACTTTGAAGTTGGAGATTGGACGGAAAGGGATCACAGGCCATTGAGAGTGGTCTTTCAGTTGATAGTTCGGTCCGCCATCTGTCACCAAACCATCGGTGTGTCAAGAGGGGATGAAAAACATAAGCCCCCATTAGGATGGCGGGCGGATCGTCTCCGCCAGGCCGGCGGTAGCCACCGCCGGCCTGGCGAGGGCGATCCGCCCACCATCCTAGCCGGAATGACACCCACCATATTAGTATGGTTGGGGGGTCCGCGACGGAGGGCAAGACCGTCCGCCGCTTTACCGCCCCGGTCGCCTTGCGACCGGGGCGGAAAAGGGTTTCTATGGTGGCGGTGTCTATCAGACACCACCAGACATATTACAATGGGCTTTTTCAGACGCCTTTCCGTGGCGGCAATGGAGGCATTCGGAGTCTGCTTTGGGGGCCCGAAGCGGGCCCCCATGGACTCCGGGGGGGGGGGGGGAGTACACATGGGGGGTACCTATGGTACCCCCCAGCAGTTCCATGCACAGCATGGCAGGCACTCCGCGGTGCCTGCCATGCTGTGCATGAAAGCGCACAGCATGCATTCCTGCCATTGTGGCGGGCGGTGCTGAGTGCACCGCCCGCCACAATGGTAGGAATGCAGGATGCGCCCGCCACTGTGGCAGGCGCATCCTAATACTAACCACGGGACCCCCGCCCTTATGGCGGGTGGTCCCTTTCACTGACCATCCTAATGACCCCCATAGTGTCTTGAGGAGGATCAAATGGTCAGACGAGATAGGCATTACGCTCCAAACGTGGCTGGATCAGAAACAGGAAGGCAGTCTGTCTTCGTCGCTCTCACCCATAAAGGACTAGGGTGATACGGTGGAGGACCTACAAGCACAGCTCGGGAATTCCCAGTCACAACCACCCAGGTCCAAAGGGCAACCAAGATGTGGCAGTACATGGCCAAACAAAGACATTCAAGATTTCAAACGGCTATTGCATAAGGCCCTCGCAAAAAAGAAAAGAGGGGGCGGACCATCAGAGGGACCGTCGGTGGCTTCATTGAGGGCAGCCCTAAGGAAGAAGAAAATATGGGAATATAAAAATGCCACCATGGAAAGGGAATGGCTCAAAGTCTTCTCCCTGATTAAGTAGAAGAACCCAGCGCAACTATGGAGACATATAAACCAGCTGAGCAGCAGAGGACTCTCAAGAGAAAACGGAGTAGCAGAAAAAGACTGGCTGATCCATGTCAAGCAGTTCTACGCAATTGCCCCCCCCCATATAAAGATAGCACAGATGGGGCCAGTGCTGGGGTGGGCCGAGAGTGGCAATCAAACTCAAAGCCAGGAGATACGATCGCTAGCCAAGGCAACCTACCCGTGGGTAACAGACCTCTGGCGGAAACATACTGTACACCACCACCCCAGATAAACCCCCAAATGGACATCAAGACCTTCAAGACCATGAAGAACGATGGGGCCCCTGTGCCCATTGGGATTCCAGCACTGGTCTTCAAAAAGGCCCCTGACTTCTGGGCAGCAATGCTAACTCCACTATAAAACTACACCTTCCCGACAGCCACAACCCCCGATTCTTGGAGGGGCTCCATCTTGGTCCTTATTTTAAAAAAGGAGACCGTTCAAAGCCATCAAATTACAGGCTCATCGCCCTACTTGACCTTGAAGCCAAGGCCTATGCCCACTTACTGCTAAAGGACTTGGAGATGTGGGTGGAAGATAACAGCATCATACCTTTTTACCAGACTGGCTTCAGGTCAAGGTCATCGACCATGGACAATGTACTTGCGCTAGCGTACTTATCAGCCCAGGCAACCCTGAAGAACCACCCTCAACTTTTCTGCTGCTTCACGGATTATAGCACATCCTTCAATAAAGTTGTTCGTAGAAGACTATGGTGGAAGTTAGAAAACCTGGGCATTCCACCAAACCTACTGAAGGGAATCAGATCGCTATATGAAGACACTTGGGTACGGGTTAAAACCAGCGCCGACACAGTGTCCCCTAAAATAGCCACGGATAACGGGCTGAAGCAAGGATGTGTGCTGACACCCATGCTTTTTAACCTATACATGGCGTATCTGGGGGATGCCCTAAAAGGAGCCTGTCTAGTAGCACCAAGATTAGGAAACATGAGGCTGCCGATGCCACAATACACCGATGATACAGCCATAATGGACCACTTGAAGTTGGGCCTACAAAGAGCCCTAAATGCACTAAATCACTTCAATAACATCAACAACTTGACAGTAAATCGAGGAAAGATAAAGGTCGTTATTTTTGGGACTTACTACCTGAAAAGGAAAGCACAATGGCAAATGGGCAATTTGCAAATTAAGACGGCGGCATCATACAATTACCTAGGGGTTTGGCTGACAGAACGGGCTAAGGCGAACGCCCACTTGAAACATCAGAGCAACAAGGCTAATAAGGTCACACACCTACTAAAGCAATTAAGCCACCACCTGATCAGTCCGACTGCCCGGTCTAATACTGAAAGTTTTAAAAGCGAAACTTCTACCAGGAATAAGCTATGGCCACCTGGCTTTCCCCGAGTCACAGCATGCCTTCCTCAACTCAGCCCAAGCTAAAGCATACAAAGCAGTGCTCCATATTACGAGGTCAGCAATGAAAGCAAGGCTATGGCTGGAACTAAGCATGGCAAGGCCGGACATGACGTGCCAGGGGGAGATAATAAAGCTCTATCTTAGGATAGGTAAACAGTCTAAATATTGAGTTTTTATTTTTGACCTACAAGAATATTTAGTACAAAATATCGGAGGGAAAGAATATCGAAATCAAGAATATCGATGACCAGAATATCGACCTGAAGGTAAGAAATATTGTTTATGTTAATATCAAAGTTAGTAATATCAATAGTAAAAATATCGATGTTTCTAATATCGATATTAATATTAGTGTTATGTATTTTATTATTTATCTTATAATTCTGTTTTTCTAATGTTTGTTAATTATTGTACTAGTTTTAAAATATATGTATTATATTTTTAGAAGCTAGTAATCATTTTTAAAAAATAAAATTATGGGTTTTAGTACCATAGCGGGTTGTGGGTTTATAGGAGAATAGGGTGGGAAGTAATTTGATTATAGTAAATTAATTAAATATTTTTTAGGAATTATTAAATATTTTTAAATACATTTTGCGTTTTAGTTCTGTAGCGGGATGTGGGTTTATAGGAGAATAGGGTGGGAAGTAATTTAATTGTAATTAAGTAATTCTATTTTTTTTTTAAATGGGTATTGATAATTATTTTTATGTTAAATAATTATACATTGGTATTTATTTTTATTGGTAATTAATTTTAATTAATTTCAATAATTGGTAATGATATTAAGTGTATTCATTTATTATTGAAGTATGTTGTGAGGCTATAGGGTAATAGGGTGGGAAGTAATTTAATTGTAATTAAGTCATTATTTATTTTAGTGTTGAGTATTGATAATGAAATTATTGTTAATTCATTATTCATTGGCAATACATTTTTTATATTTAAAATATATTTTTAATAAATGTATTGTTCATTCATTAATAATTGGTCCTTAAATTTGAATATTTATGATTTATTGGTATTTATCAATAATGTATTGTTAATTTCTTTTTTTGCTAATTGTTTTTTAGTAAATGTTATTATTTTAAATATGTTATTATTTTTTTTATTTGGTAATACATTTTTTATAAATGTTATTTAATTGTATTTAATTTAATTGTTAATTAATTATGAATTGGTAATTAGTTTTAGATAATTATTTATTGGTATTGTTAATTAATTTGTTGTATTTTAATTATTAAAATATTTTTATTTTACAAAACAATTAGTTTGATTATTAGTAAGTTATTTCGACCCCTACGCTATCCAACACTTTCCCTACTGTTGCACCCTCTGGAGTTAGAATAGTAATTTTAACCCCTACGCTATCCAACACTTTCCCTACTGTTGTGCCCTCTGGAGTTGGAAAAGTAATTTTGACCCCTACGCTATCCAACACTTTTCCTACTGTTGCACCCTCTGGAGTTGAAATAGTAATTTTAATGCCTACGCTATTCAACACTTTCCCTACTGTTGCACTCTCTAGAGTGGGAATAGTAATTTTTACCTCTATGCTATCCAACACTTTCCCTACTGTTGCACCCTCTGGAGTTAGAATAGAAATTGTAACCCCTACGCTATCCAACACTTTCCCTACTGTTGCACCCTCTGGAGTTGGAATACTAATTTTAACCCCTACACTATCCCACACTTTCCCTACTGTTGCGCCATCTGGAGTTAAAATAGTAAATTTAACCCCTACGCCATCCAACACTTTCCCTACTGGTGCGTCCTCTGGAGTTGGAATAGTAATTTGAACCCCTGCGCTATCCAACACTTTCCCTACTGTTGCGCCCTCTGGAGTTGGAATAGTAATTTTAATCCCTACGCTATCCAACACATTCCCTACTGTTGCAGTCTCTGGAGTTTGAATAGTAATTTTTACCCCGACACTATCCAATATTTACTGTTTACGTTAATGTAAAATATGACTTATTTAAAATTATTTTTTTAATTTGATATATAGTTTTGATATTTTTATTTATATTAATGTTGCATGTTTATGAATGTATTTATAATTTATAAAATGTTTTTGAATAATTTATGTTATTAGAGTAATTCGTTGTAAATATTATTAAGTAAGTATATAGTATATTTTGTGTTTATTTTTTTACATAATATATAATACTTATAATTTTAAACATATTTTTAACTATGCTTATTTTAATTATATGTATTATTTATTAAATTGTTAATTGTTTTTAAACATTAAAAAAACTCGATTTTTTTCATCGATATTTTTGTACTTACCTTTTTGTAGATAGGACTTCGATATTGTTGATGTCGATATTCCACCTCCGATACTTTTGACGTCGATATTTTCTACGTCATTCCTTAGGATATTAAGGGCCCCAGCTAACACACTAAAACACCATGGGGTCGATTCTGATCCGGTAAAAAGCGCTCCGAATTGCCCTTCGGAGCGTTTTCCTGTACGATTCGTACCCTGCAACGTCCACCGTACGAACAACGAAGTACGATCCGTACCAGGAGCCGTACTCCGTACGAATCGTACAGGGACCGTACGAATGAAATCCCCGTACGACTCTCCCTCGGAACCCGCTGTACGTGACATCTGTACGGTTCACGGCAAGTACGATCCGTGTTGGGTACGCACCGTGCGACCCTTTTCCTACGGGAGCTGAAAACAGTCGTGAAAGCGGTGTTCGCCCCGAAACTGGTATGGAACGCCCCCCCCCGGGTACGGCGCGTACACCCCATGATCGCAGGGGTACGCGCCGTACCCCTGCGATCATGGGGGGTACGTGCCGTACACCCAGCATACATGGGGTATGCACCGTACCCCATGTACGCTGGGTGTACGGTGCGTATCCCATGTACGCTGGGTGTACGGCACGTACCCCCCATGATCGCAGGGGTACGGCGCATACCCCTGCGATCATATGGTGTACGCGCCGTACGGTGTGTATGTGAATGTGCGCTTTTCCGTACGGATCGCCCTTACCTGACGTGGACCGTACGACTCGCGTCCTGGTACACCGGTCGGGATCGTACTCGTCGGGTCATACGGCATCTGTACGAGTTGTATGGAAACGGCTCCGGATGCGAGTCATACGGCGGATTTTTTTACCGGATCGGAATCGACCCCCAAATGAGATCCATGTACGACCTGGTACACCAGCCTACAAAAAGCGCTCGAAACACTGACGATTGTGGAAGATAGCATACCGCGGCTGGAAATCCCCCTGAATGCTTGGAAAAGAGCCATAAACAAACAAGTGTGTGAAACCTCACTCGATCTCGACCCCAAATCTCTCCGTTGAAGTTCACACTTAGATCCACTAAACAGCTCTTATAAGGCAGGTAAAACTCAGCCTTACCTTAGCGAGGCTCTCACTCCATTGGCCCGAAGTAAAATTCTGTCCATGAGATTAATCACTCTAGGAATTGTGGATTTTAACGCTGCATGGGCCCGAAGGGGGGAAGCCACAAACTGCAGACTGTGCCCCTACAAGAGGGAGTCGTGGCTGCACCTCCTATGCTGTTGCCCCAATCTTATTGACGAACGTCAGCGACTACTGCGCCTGATTTATACCACCAACGGAATGCAATCTTGCAGTGAAGCGTCAGCCATGTACTTTTCTACTTCTAGCACGACTACCCTAGCAAGACTTAGGAAATGTATCCATTACATCAGGTCTGCCTTAAAAGCTGCTAATGAACAAAATAAAACTCCGGTGAAGAGCACTGTAAATGCAGCAAAAGATAGCTGAGGGGGTCTTCAATGAACACTGATGCCTTTTCGCACTTCCAGTACCCCCTTTAGGATAGGGCTCTATAGGATGACTAACAAGAGGTTAAGGGGAACTAGTCACAACTTTGTAATGCAACCCATTCTCATGGAACAATGTGAGACTCTGGATTGTGAATAAGGCTACACATACAAGATCACAAACCCTGGGGAAGACTGATCGTGTTGGAACTGGGGAGGGGCGGCACATCCCATTTATCAAAAATTGTACCACAAATTGAAGTGTTATCATTGTTTTATTGTTTTAGCTTTTAATAGGTTGTTTGCTTTTACTGTAATGATTTTAATTAATGGTACAGTTAATAAATAAAATTCAAAATTCAAATTCAATGAGCACTGTTCTGCTGCTTTGCTGAGGGCATACCATGATGGCCTACTGCCGTTGAGGAACCATCACAAGGGGACTGCGAGTACAACTGTGAATTCATAATAGGCTCTGTGAGAAGCAACAGCCCCAATGGTGACAGAGTACACATCACCAACATTGCAGTACATCACAGCACAGGCGGGACTCACTCTGTCAACTGCGGTCTTTGGTTCAGGATGCATGCATCATAATAAGGCGGGCAGAAAATGCAGATGTGGCAGACTTTTAGGGACTGCTACCAAGGCAGTACAGCACTGAGACTGCCAAACTTGTAATCAGGCCCTTAATGATCATCCTTAGTGATCAAAAAGCAGTGGGTGCATTAGCTTTGTGTCCTGATACCAGACATGCATAATCAACACATTGTCCAAGAATCCGGGTTTTATTCCCCGATTTTTCCGAGCACTCTCTGGCAGGTTGATCAGGCTGACAGAGCTTGCTTATCAAAATCCATGAAAAAGCCCAAATCCTTGATTAGCTTATTTCGTTTGAAGGTCTCCGGAACTGATGCACCAAAAAAGACATCAGCAAAACTGATTTGTCATAGTTACCTATATTCAAACCAAGTAGGTCCATTCCAAAAATTTATTTTGTCTCTTAGTGTTGTTGATTAGACCAGCAATGGCCATCTGAAGAGAAACTTCAAATCACTCTCCTGCCTACTTTCTTCTTGACTAATATAATTCCACTGATTATGCACAAGATTATTCCATAAGTTGGTCCGTCCTCTCATACTGCATTGTGCATTTGGCCCATCCTTTATTTCTGTACAAAGCTATGTGGCTTTATAGCTAGGTGCACTTTTTATAAATAACAAATCCACATCAACAATTCAGTTTTAGAAAATGTTTGATGGCAAAACAGATTTTTCACTTTTGATCACCTGTGTTTGTGGACCTTAACTTCAGTAGTCTCACTACCTGAATCTCACCTTTGGTAAGGTCCCTGTAATTGGCCACAGCATTTTTCCCACCAGTTTTCACCTTTGAAGACAAGGCTGCTGTAGAGCAGTTATGAGAAGGGGCACTGGGCTAGTTAAGTGTGAACATGTGTGCACATGAGTGTGGGCTGCACATGTGAGACTTCCATCGTATGCAGCCCATTAATTGTGCACAGGCAGCCTGGCACAGAAGGGACACTGCTGGGTCGGTCCTTACATAGGGTAGATCTTCTAATATTAGTGGTCCTTCCTGGATAGGTCAGTAGGATTTACTGATAAATCTGTAGTATCACTGTGTTATAAACATAGGTGAAATCTGCCTTAAAGTGTTGTTTAGCTCCACTTAGGCCTTCACAGTCAATCGAGATGTCAGCTGGGGGGAAACATGCATGCTGAGTTGGAATATTCAGATCCCAGTAATATATGTGTATATCTTATGGCTCACCGAGAATTGTTATATTTCTCTGGCTCAGCTAAGAATCAAATGTCAGGCCTTTTGTCCCCCTGCTGGCCAAGTTATTTACCCTACTCCCCAGCAGAGGGAACCAAGGCCTCCCCATGCAAAAGGAGTAATTATGATTGTTTAACTACAGAGAAGGAAGGAGTGGGGAGCTAAATCAGTTGTGAAAATTAGTTGTCACATTGCACATGTGTTGGGACATCTTAGGCCCAGTGAAAAAATGAGGAAGCCCAGAAATTTGGAGCCAATGCAGGAGTGGCTCACCTGTGACATTTTGGGGAAATATCCACCAATGATATTGGTTAAGGGTATCTGAGCCCCTCAGAGGAGTGCTTCAAATAGAAAATTTGACTGCACCATATTGGATTGTCCTAGAATGCTGTGCAAAGGGTTGGGATAGGTGTGGAGGGATGGAGTGGCATCCCAGGATTGGCTAGAGGTGCATGCATCTTCCCACACATAAAAACCCTGCACAAGGGAGAGACAGCGAGCAAAACCCTGGACACCGACGGCAGCAACATCATGGACAAATGGAAGGAGTAGACTACAGCTGACCCACAGGTCTAAATGGGTCTCTCCAGGGCCAGTGGCACTGGGCCTTCTATGCCCCCAGAGGGTTCACTAACACAACATCGATGTAATAAATATTGATGAAAAAATTATCGAGAAAAAAATGTACACAACAAAAATATCGACTCCTATACTTAAACAGGTAAGTACAAAAATATCGACTAAATGATATAGATGTAAAAAATATAGATGTATAAAATATTGACTTTTATATAAATATAAAATAATACAAATTAAATATATTAATTATTATATTTAGGAGGCGATTCCGATTCGGTAAACCAATCGTACGACCAAATCGAATCCGTAGCCCTTTCCGTACGACTCGTACAATTCCGTCCGAATCGCGTAGTACGATTCGTTTGAAAAATATGCAACTGAATCGTTGAAAACTGTACGAAAAGCAAGGGAAAATCCGTGCGACACGGACCCTCAAAGTGAAACGTACGAATCATAAACATGCTGTACGACCCGACAAGTACGATCCGGACCGGGGAATGAGAACGCGATTAGTATGGAAAACGTCGGGTATGAGCGATTCGTACGGAGAGCCACACAATCACATACGCACCGTACCCCTGCAATCATGAGGTGTACGCACCGTACCCCTGCTATCATGGGGTTTACGTACCGTACCCCTATGCACCATACCCCTGCAATCATGGGGTGTATGCACCTTACCCCTATGCACCGTACCCCTGCAATCATGGGGTGTACGCACCATACCCCTATGCACCGTACCCCTGCAATCATGGGGTGGACGCACTGTACCCGGGGGGTGGTCCGTTCGTACGCAGTTCGAGTCGAAATCTGCTTTTCCGGACGTTTTGAGCTCCCGTAGAAAAAGAGTCGCACGGATGTTGACAAGACGAATCGTACTTGCTGGGTCGGAAAATGCTGCTTCGATCCGTACGAACGTCGCGCACTGCGTGATCCAATTGCGATTCGTACGGATTTTTAAGTCGTATGGTCTTTCGTATGATTCGTACGGAGATCTGCTTTGGGTCCAAATCGTACTTCATCGTACGTACGGGGACGTTTAATGGTACGATTCGTACGGAATATATGCTCTGTACGGTTATTAGTAAGGGATTTTACCGAATCGGCCCCTTAATATTAGCAAAATAAAATACATTTAATATAAATTTTAATAAAACATAACAAATAAACTTAATGGAAAAAGATAAACACACAAACGTAATTATTAATGCATATATATTTCCTCTAAAACAATTAATAAAGTATTCTTTTCTTTCAGTTAAAAGCTTAAAATTACATAAAAAAGAAAAATATACATCATTGATTTAAACTATAAACAACTAAAATCTATAATAAATTAAAACATGAAACTATTAAAAAATATGTAAACGTACATTTCACAATACAGTCAGTACAACAGTAGGTAAAGTGTTGGATAGCGGAGGGGTAAAAAATACTATTCCCACTCTGGTGACTGCAACAGTAGGGAAAGTCTTAGATAGCTGAGGGGTAGAAAATACTATCCCCACTCTAGTGAGTGCAACAGTGGGGAAATTGTTGGATAGCTGAGGGGTAAAAATATTTATTCCCACTCCGGTGACTGCAACAGTAGTGAAAGCGTTGGATAGCAGATGGGTAAAATGTACTATTCCCACACCAGTGAGTGCAACAGTAAGGGAAGTGTTGGATAGTGGAGGGGTAAAATGTACTATTGATAAATATCAAAGGGAGAGAGGGCAAAGGTACTGGAGCCAGTTCACTTCCCCGCGTATAATATGTATGTATTAAGGAGAACTAGCTATGGGGTCGGTGCTCCTAGCATATGTTTGTTCTACGAAAACACATTTTGGTTTTTAGAAAGCCCTCACTCACCAACCTAGCTGGTGAAATGCTTCATCATCGGGCCCCACCCAAGGCACAGAGTGCACCTTGAGTGTGCTATGACGCCTGGATACAGCGAAGCCGGTTTTGTGCCATGAAAGTGCGGTGAAAGTGGGTGAGTGAATGTTAAAAAACTGTCCAAAGGGTCCCACAGAACAAAAAGGACTATTTTAATGTATGGGCCCTTGGCAGCAATTAAAAGCAAGAGGCGGATATCTTAGGAGGTCTAAAGTAACTCTGATATCCTAATCAGTCAACATGTTTCAGCCATACTCTCTTTAGTGGGATGAATTTCGTCAGGACCTTATGTGTGGTGCAAGTTAAGTGGTGGTCTAGAAAAGTGTTTTTAAAAGACCAACCATGTGGCGCACGCGCTAAGGTGTGTTATGTGGTAGAGGAACAGCTCATTCCTGCTGGAAAAAAGTGACAGACAAACCTACAGACAAAGAAACATTTAAAATGCTTATATAGCACATAGTGGCAAGTGATTCAGGAGTGAGGTGTCCGTGCTCTATGTGAGCAATGGCATAGTGAGGATGGAGCGCGGCGTTCAGTGAGTAGTTAAAACAGACGCCTAGTTAATATGTGTTACCATGTGATAATTAATGTACATCTCACATGGTGCTTAGAGAATACTCATAAAACATATGATACGTAATTCCTTACTCAGAGCGTGTCTGGAAAATGCTGCATGAGTTCCATGTGGGGGCCCGACCTATAGTCACACTCTATGTGACAATGGAAACAAAACAAAAGCATTTAAAAACGTACACGGCTGGTTGGCGATGGGAAGCTGCCGCCAGCGTGTCAACATTGCAGCATTGCAGCATGCCCCATAAGTACCCTCTTACTTTGTCAAGGTCAAAGACCCGCCTCGGCACCTACTGCAGCCTTCATGGAGCTCCGTGGTTGTGAGTCCGGAGCCGGGAAGGTACTTAAATACCTTGCTGACAGATCATGTGCGAGCAGACCCGCTGATTGGAAGCCGCCGGGAACTGCTAGATTGGTCCAGGTGTGGGCAAATGCTGTGCCACAAGTAGCGTCTGTGAATAGAATAAACAGAAAGAAAAGACGCGCACCTGCATGTATGTCTGGTGCTTGTGTGTATAAAGTTTTGTTGACACCAAAGACATAACTTGTGTCAGATGTTTTTTTTTTATTCTATCTGTGTGTTTACAAAATGAAGTGAAGAGGCTGAAGAAAGTAAAACAAAAAAATATTAATTATAATATCGCAAAGAGAAGCAAGACTCAGCTTCCCAATGTGGGAGTTTGAAGGCTCTGTTGGTACGTGGCAGAGGGCACGAATGTAGATGAACTGGTCATTTGTGTGGCGTGACGGTACCCGATGGCAATGGACTATGTGCAGATGCATATAGCATGAGAGCTGCTGGTAATATGTAGTTCTTAGCACCACCAAAATGGCGTGAGTGCAATGTCTAATGGCAATGTGAGTTTAAGAGTTAAAGGTTCATGTGGAATTGTCATAAGATTGTAAGCCATGTAGGGGCGCACGTTCACAAGTATGGTAATGATTTACAGCGTGGTGTGTCAGTACAGTTGTTAGACATGGCACCATTGGCGTGGGTCTCCCTTCCATTTTTTGCTGTTGCCTCATATGTTTTTGCTGGTTATAGTGTAGTGTAGTTCCTATATTCCCAATAGGCTCTGCGCATTGGAATAATATATCCTATAGAATTGACGTAGGACTTAGGTCGACTAGGTCTCTATCAAATAGATTAAACTTAATTGTAAATGCCAGCTAGCTCAGAGGTCACTAGAAACTTTCTCGAACAAACAAGAAGGGATTAGAATTTGACAACGGCATACACATCACAACTTTGTTTCCCCAAGATAAAACGTATCTTCAGAGTCGTGGAAACAATAGATAGATATTTTACTCAGTCAATCGTGCATGCTTCGTTTCATCAGAGGTGCAGAGAAATAGAGAGACTGGCGTTTTCAATAAAAGGTTTATTGAACAGTCTTCTTTCTTATGCAGAAGAAATTAACTGCTACAATCGTAATACTGGCTGTAAAGTATAATGCGTACAGCAAGAAGAGAATTATAAAATAATACTGTAAAAGCATGTTATGGTTTCTAAGCCATAAAATACATACATAAATAACAAAGACTAAAAGTACTCAACTAGTGTTTCTTAAATACTCCTACCCCAATGTACCTAGCCTAAGTCTAGTACGAGGGAAGAAGTAAGTATGGTGTATCATAGGTTTTAGTTTCTTTGCCAAGAATCTATCCAAGATTTCTCTTAGGGTCTAACCAGCTCCGTACCTTGGTTTAGAATGAAGGAGGTCTGGTATCTCTATCTCTGACTCGATTTCCCAACACCCCGCAACGGGAGCTTGGAAACACTGGAGCTGGATTCTCAGCGAGAGAAAGGCAGCCTCTCTGTCAGTGCGTCAGCTGGAGGGTCAGCTTCCTTCGGCAATTGCTGTAGCGAGCTGCGTCGGGCAAGTAGATAGTCGAACTGCTCCAAACCACTGTGTGTTTGCGAGGGCAAGTGTGGACATATTTATACCTTGAAGGTGCCTGGTTTGACGTAAAATCGGACATAATAACGTCACCAAAGAACCCCAAGGGAATGGTAGTTCTTTGAAAACGCCATGATTTCAAGAACAAATCAATATTCAAGAAAGGGGATGTCGCTGACTGCTGAAGCCAGAACTAGTGGAAGTTGCCATGCCTGTCTTTGGACTGCATGGGCTATGTCTAAATATGGGTATGATTTCTATGCCTATATAAGGGCAAGGTGATTTGTACCTATATAAGGGCATGAATCGGGAAAATTACACTAGGGTCCTAAAATGCTATACAACACCCACTCCACTTTATTATGTTCGACATTACTAAATTCTAAGCATTTAAAACATATCTAAAGCATGTGTTTACAATCCCACCCAAAGTACATAAAATGCATTCTAAATGGTTGTACACGTAAATTGAGTATTTGTGTTGTACGCATTTGAAAAAACAATATTTTCATTCAAATCATGTAGTTTGACATTGAAAAAATGCTTATCAGAATGAGTCATTAAATTGCATTTATGAAATGGCTCTTAAATACAGAAAAAAGGTCGAGACCATCCCATAGCAGAACATGTTAACTGTTTTGGTGTGTGGACAAGGGCAAATATTGTCTCTAGGAAATATTCAATGAATTCTTGTTCTCTAAGAATAGTTCTACTTTAAGCAGATTACTTTGTGCCCCAAAAAAAGTTCACTTTTGGAAAAAAGTCAAATCAAATCGTAGAAAAATAGAGTTCCAAAGTTAGAAGTGTTTGTTTTTTAAAGTGAAGGTCGAATTAAGAGTTTATCAGCATGTTGTGTTCTAATTTCAAAATTCATTCTCGCTGTTAGAAGAAAACATCAAGTCTTCTAAGTTTGAAAATAATTTGTCTACTACTGTAGGTGAAAGTTGGACTACCTCCTTAAGCAGATCAATCGTACACAGATGAGAAGCATTGCCGACAGCGTCAGTCGCATTAGCAATGTTCGCATTAGATGATACCTGTGTGCCTGTTGGTCCATGTATCTCACCGTCAGCTGGTTGTACTGGTGAGACCTCCATGAATGCCGTCATCAGGATTGGTAGCCGTTGAGGACAACACAATGCATGAGCCGTTACCGAACCAAGCAAAGTATCAACATCCGTTGGCATAGCTGATGGAAGTGTTAGACAGATGTCCAACATGCATTCTTCTCCACATAGCAGGCATCGTAGAACAGGTAAGATGCAATCTTGCAAGATTGTCCTGAATGACAGAAACCATGTGGTATTCAGATCTCTTAAACGAGCCAAGCCCAAAATTTGGATTATGCACTCACGACACCTCATCGCCAGAAGGGTGTTCTCCATGGTGATCTGGGCGCCGTTGGTGGATTGGCTTGCCATATCGAAGCAGAAGTAGCAAAAATAATATTCCTGCTGCAAATCCCGAAACGAGAGGCAGTCTGCCAAACACCGAGTTTACGAAGTTTGGAAATATGCCGGGGACTACTTCAAAAGGTGCTAACAGTCCCGAAAAAATTGTCTAAAATACATGTACAATACCACTGGTATCAGACACGTTTAAGATACGATCTAACATTTCTGCGAAATGTATGGGGCAGTTTGTTGATAATAGGGCATGTATCTCTGCAGAGGACCTTGTAACTTGCAGATCATACGTCTCTTTGGATGAGGTCAGTGGTACAGTTTTTTGTAAAATAATGGCTTTCATTCTGCTTAAAGTATCAATTCGAATAGAAGAGATGTTCAGCGAAGGCCATAACGGCGACTCCCCGTCTGCCTTAGTTTTAGGAAACAATACTTGCATACAACAAGTGACCCTATTTGACACAGTTACTAGATAGGCTATTCCTGGCATCATTCCACAACAGCTGTGATCATTCAACATTATGTAGCTCCCATTGGAAAGCTGCTTAAAAATTGGATCTATCACTGCTGCCGGAGAACCTTGCAGGTGGCAGGATAAGTTGGTCGAAGAACCATCACAGG
Organism: Lissotriton helveticus; assembly: GCF_964261635.1. Classification (NCBI taxonomy): domain Eukaryota; kingdom Metazoa; phylum Chordata; class Amphibia; order Caudata; family Salamandridae; genus Lissotriton; species Lissotriton helveticus. The sequence goes on from NC_136061.1 coordinate 1,281,096,583, forward strand.
CTTCATTTAAGTTAATTCCCTGACATAAAAGTGTACCACTTAGTGCGCTTTTGCAGTTTGTACCACTAATACCTCTTTTCCCCCACTCCAACATCTGTGGGTGTATGGTAAATTCCAGGTCGACTTTGTGTATTCTTTACCCAACCTTTCATACAGGCCCGCTGGTATGTGTTTCAAGCAATATTGAAACTGGAAAATCATCACAGGCAACGTAATGGTGCCATGTATTATCCATTCTATGGCTGGTTTCTCAGAAACGGTCAATGGTAATCTTTCCAGTTTTTCTATGCTCAGCACCGTATAGTCTGCTCCCCTTTGTGCCAAAGAGGTTAAATCCAGTAAACAATGACGAGGTGTTGATTAGACGCCAAGGCACATAGCCTGAATGAAGATTTTGTAACGTCCAGCCTAGCAGCATTATTGAACGCAATTGAAACTGTCCATGTTGTAACATGAGCAAGTCCTGTTCCATTATGTCTATGGCAGAGGATACAATGCTGTCCAAATAATACATTCTGGATGACAGAGTTGTTAACCCATTATCAACTACAGAGAGTGCTTTCTCTAAATTAATATGATCAATTTCTCTTAATCGTTCGGCAGGTTCTATTTGCGTGATTTTCCATGCTTCATTATAAGCAGCATAAATACCGGCGTATATGAAACGTTTATGACGTGGTTTAAGAGGCCCTAGTAAGAAGTCTCTCAAATCGACGCCATCTTTAAGTAAAGTTAAGTGTTGTTTTACCTCCGTAAGTGTAGATTTTTGTAGCCATTTGAGGCACAGTTTTCCTACACTGTATGTTGTTACTCTCCCTGGATGTTGTCTCTGGACATATCTTGAATCTAGCCTAGTTACTGGAAACCCTTGTGTCTTGTTCAGAAATCTATCTTGACCGTTATTAGTGTCTGTGGGCCAGATTAACCATGTTTTCCAATCAGGATCAGTTCAGTTTTTAATTAAAGTGATTTTACGTCCGCCACCCCCTCTGTAGTATTCTTACTATCAGGTGCAGGTGTAGGTATGGACGGATTGTTTAATTCTTCGATCTTGGCTAGGCCAAGACAAGATGTCTGTTGAACAGTGTCATTCAAAAACATTATTTGTTCATGAATAATATAGGCTCGAAATAAAGCTTATATTCCCTGTACTTGCCAGTCTTTTGAGCCCTAGACAGTTTTTGTTTCTATGTTGTCACTCCAGAAGTCGAAACCTAACGAGGACAGCTGGGCATAAAAGGCTGCTGAATAAATGCGTCCGGCAAGTAGATAGTCGAACTGCTCCAAACCACTGTGTGTTTGTGAGGGCAAGTGTGGACATATTTATACCTTGAAGGAGCCTGGTTTGACGTAAAGTCGGACATAATAACGTCACCAAAGAACCCCAAGGGAATGGTAGTTCTTTGAAAACGCCATGATTATAAGGACAAATCAATATTCAAGAAAGGGGATGTCCCTGACTGCTGAAGCCGAGTTTTCCAAGAAATCGTTGTGGCTTTTTGGATCTAGTGGAAGTAGCCATGCATGTATTTGGACTGCATGTGATATGTCTTTTTTTTGTGCAATTTTATTGTTTTATCGTGAGTTGATCAGGTTACAAGCATATACTATGAGTGACAAAAACGACAGAAGAATAAAGCAAAAGCAGTAGAGAATACTTCATATATACAGCGGGCATTACATGAAAGAAAAAACAAAGAAAATACAATAGCAAAAAAAGAGATTATACATTAAATACGCGACAGTGTTAACTCATAAAGTTAATTTACTAGACTACTGATCCGCTTTCCCCCTCTATCCATCGCTCTACCGGTTCCCAAATTTTAATTCCCATTGCCCTTCTTTTACGTCCTTTTGTTCTATATATAGCTCGTTCCATAATATACCTTGCCAACAGACGCTCTTGCCAAGAAGAAAATGAAGGTGGGTCTGGGCTAATCCAATCTTGCGTCACACATGAGCGAAAAATCCCAACAGAGATAAATAACAGCTTTTTGTGATCGTCTATCATGGATATAGCAGAGATTCCGATCAGAACCAGCTCTGATGTAAGTATTACAGGGATTCCAAGTATCAAAGAGAGAAAATGTTGAATTTCTGATAGAATTCTTCTTAAATGTGGGCATAAAAAGAACATATGTACAGAGTCCGCTGCATGTAAACCACATCTATTACAAGCAGTGCCAACTTAGGAGCCACATTTTGAAATTTTAGCTGGTGTATAGTAAAGATCATATAACACCATGTAATGTTGGGTTCTGCTCCTTCCTGAAAGCAGAATAGAGTTAGCCAGATGGATGGATTCCTCGATCTTAATTGAATTAGATCCCAATTTCTCAGCCCATTGATTTTGCCTAAACAGTAAATCATCTGTATGTTTGGACAGCAGCTGATTGTAAAAGTAGCCAATTTTCCTTCTTTGGTACATAGAGTCAATCAAAGAAATTCGTTGTAGCGATGTACGTTCTTGCTCTGATAATGTATTAAAGTAGCTATGCCACTGTAGGTATTTAAAATAATCAACATTCGTGAGTTTAAATTTTGTTTGGAGTTCAGTAAATGATAAGAGTTTATTATCCTGTAGGAGGTCACTGACCTCGGTAATACCATAGTTACGCCATCTTTTCATAGTACTGTCTGTACCCACGAATGGAAAGATATGAAAGGAGGTCAAGGGAGTGTATCTCGTGATTCTAGGGATATCAAAAATTAGTTTAATGAATTTCCAGGCCCTAAAAGCAGCTTTTACGATTTTAAATTTTGTTCTTTTGTAGTAACTGGGCTCAACAAATTTTAGTAAACAGCCCTTAGCCTCCATCCCTAGAACCAATTCGTAAATAGATGGAGAGTGGGAATCTAGGATCGGAGCCTTATCGCTGATTATTAAGGGACAGATGAACTGCAGTACTGATGATAAGTAATAATAAAAAAAGTGTGGTATGCCCCAGCCCCCCCTATCTTTTGGAATTATCATTTTTTGATAGGCTCTTCGATGTCGTTTGTACCCCCAAAGAAATCTTCCTGTCATTTTCTCCAACTGTGTAAAAATAGGCATAGGGAATTCTAAAGGAATACAACGAAATAAATATAAACATTTTGGAAGAATCATCATCTTCATAACATTATTTCTGCCATATAAAGAGAGGTGTAGGTGATTGATGCGCTCAAGTAGAATATTAGATTTCCTTATCATGGGTAAAACATTTATTTCGGGAATTTGTGAGACTGGTGAGGTGATCTTAATACCCAGATATGTCGCAATGGGAACTATATTGCTAAGTAATGGGGGATTTTGGCCGGTAAATAAAATTTGTGTCTTAGCCATATTTAATTTATAGCCCGAGAAGGCACCAAATTGATTAGCCAGATCTTCTATCTTTGGGATTGCTTTAACTATATCTGTGGTAAGGACAACCACATCGTCAGCATATGCTAGTGCCCTATAATATATGCCTGCTGCTGCTACAGGTGTGATATCATGCTCATGATTTAGTTTATTTAGAAAAACGTCAATGTAGAGTGCAAAGAGCAGCGGAGAGGCAGGGCACCCCTGCCTGGTACCCCGGCAAATAGGAAAGATGGTTGACCTATCTACTCCAATTTTAATAGATGAGGTAGGAATGTTATACAGAGCTTCCAGTGCTCTTATCATACCTGGTCCAAACCCTTTAAATGCTAGTAAATCCCATAGCTATAACCAGGCCACTCGATCAAACGCCTTTTCGGCATCTAAAAGAGTAACCCCTACTGATGTGTTTGTACCTTCTGCCCAATCAAGCAAGGCGATTACTCGACGAACGTGATCAGTGGTATCCCTTTTGGGTATAAACCCATGTTGCCAACGAGATACTATGGGAGAAATTATCGTAGACAGCCGGGTTGCTAAAATTTTAGAAAAGACTTTACTGTCGGCATTTATAAGCGAAATCGGCCTGTAGGAGGCCGGATCTGAAGGAGGTTTATCCTTTTTTATAAATGCCATGATGGTCGATTCGGCCCATGATGGAGGGGTATCACCTTTCTGTGCTTTCAGGAATGTTGTTAACAAGTCTTGTTTTAACACGTTTCTAAACATCCGATAGAATTCTAATGGAATCCCGTCTGGTCCCATGGCTTTACCAATAGCAAGAGATAGAAGCGCAGAATTTATCTCTTCCCAAGTAATGTCCTGTTCTAAAAACTGGGTCTGATCAAAAGTGAGCTTGGACACATTATCATTTTGAATGAAATTTTAAAATAATTCACTAGAATAGTTTAAGGTATCTTGAGCATATAGCTTGAGGTAGAATTGTCGAAAAACCTCAAAAATTTCATCAGGTTTAGTGTGTATCAGACCAAGCTCATCTTTGATTGAGCCAATAAAAGTTGATGCCACCTTATGTCTCATCTTTTTTGCCAAAATTTTTCCAGATTGTTCTCCCATCTCGAATATCTGTGCTCTCATGACTGCAGCTTGTTCTGCCAGTTTAGCTGCAAACGCTTCATAAAGTTTTGCTTTATGAATACCTAATGAGGATTTTATAGGTTCGGTATCCTGATTATTCTTTATAGCGTTTGTCAGTTTCTGTTCCCAATCACGAACTACTTTATGTAGATGGTCCATTTTATCACGAATAATTTTTTGTTTATTGATTGAATAAGAAAGAGTCTCTCCTCTCACACCCGCTTCAAAAGTGTCCCATACAATGTTTGAAGGGGCACTTCCCCTGTTAAATTCGAAGAATTCCATAATCCACTTGCCCATATGTTCTATGTATTTTGAATCCGCCAGCAGTTTCCGATCAAATGACCACTGCTTTCAGTTGGTGCTAGGATAGATTTTTAGCTCTATCATAATTGGGTTATGATCCGATATTACTCGGGGAAATATCTCAAATATAGTATTGTCAATGAGGGAGGCTTCAATAAAAAAATAATCCAACCTCACCATCTTCTGATGAGGAGCGGAAAAAAAAGTATAATCAGGTGATATAGGATTCTTAACAAATGCTACGTCGAACAGACCATATTCTTTTATTAAACCTTTTAAAGCTTTGTAAGTCTTTTTCTTTAAGCCCGTATAGTTGGCACTACCATAGAGATCCAGGCCCCTATACAAATGGATATTAAAGTCGCTTCAGAATATTCAGGGGGAAGGCCATTGGGATAGTTCTAAATTAAAAAAATTCAGAATTTCAGGATCATCTGTATTGGGAGCATATATTGAGCAGATGGTGTAGGTTTTATTATCAATGTTGAGTTCCAAGATAACCCATCTGCCACATGGATCAACCTTGCTGCGCTTAAGAGAGCCCAGGCCTCTTCTCATAAGTATTGCCACCCCTTTTGTGGTGGTTCCTTGATGTGTACAGGCCAATAGGTACATGCCTAGATCACTAAAGCAGTGCCGATCATTCCAGGTCAAGTGCGATTCTTGTATACATAGCAGGTCTATTCGCATGGTCTGTATCATCTGTGCACAAATCCCCCTCTTCTTTTTATTATTTAACCCACACAGATTCCATGAGCAAATCCTTAATTTCCCCAACATTCCATTTTGATAGGATACTCCCCAACATAGATACCAAGACCATTAGAGCTAAGAATAGTACACATGATTCCTTCTTGACATTTCCAATAACATATTTCAGCAATCCGGGATTTATGATTGAGTTTCATATTCATTATCAAAAAAACTGCCACAACATACAATATAATCTCTACTTTAATTTTGAAAAATTTGCTCTTCACCTGATCAATCTTGCACCCTTCCCCTCCCATTCCCTCCTTCTTAACCCCACCCCTCCTCCACCCCCACCCCCACCCAAAGAAAGGCAAAGGGACTAAAAAGTCCCTCATCTTGATGAAAATGTGAGATGCAACTTGTGTGGCTCGCCACTAAACTACACAAAAACATCAAAATATATGTGTCCTCCATCGTCTAAGAGAAGTGAGCTAATATGTAAGGTATACAAAAAAAAGAAAAGAAAATAGACGTGGATGAGCTTAACTAGTGAATGATAACACTATCTGAGACAATCATTGCTGCAAGATATTCCATAGAGGAGGTCTGAGTTAAATCATATCGATGTAAGTAGCTCTTTAGCTGCCCCCTCTGATATTAAGAAATATGTTTTCTCCTTGAAGATAACCTTCAATTTAGCGGGATTAAGGAGGTAGGCCTGCGCTCCCTTTGCTTGGAATAATGGAATCATCTGTCGCAATTGCCATCTAAGTTGTACAGTAGAGTGGCAATAATCAGGACGGACAAAGAACTCCAGGCCCTTCCCCCTGCGCTTTCTATCTGGCCTAGCTAGATCATAAAGGGCTTCTCTTGCCAAAAAGTTATTTAGACAGATAAGAATAGCCATGGGCTTAGCATTAGAGTCGCTTCTAGCCTGTTTTTGAAAGGGGAATCTATGCGCCCTTTGAAGTTCTATATCCCACTTCCACTGGGTAAGCTCTGGGAAGGCGTCAGTAAAAAGATCTACTACGAATTGTCTGATATCTCCCCCCTCGCTAGCTTCAGGAATACCTAGGATACGCAGGTTGTTCCTGCGTGACCTATTTTCAAGATCGACAAGCTTCCAATTAATCTCTTCTTTCAGCCCCTCTAGTGATGTCAACTGTTTGTTCTGATGGGTCATTGAGTCCTCAATTGCTGATATCCGGGCTTCTGCTTCCACCACTCTAGCAGATACCTCACTACAGGTTTTGCCAACTCGTCGAAGATTATTTTGAAGGCGACGAACTGCACCTTGGGTGCGTAAGTTCTCAGTTCTAGTCTCTTCACGGTGCTGAAGCATAACTTGGTATAGGGTATTTAATGTTATTTTAGATGTCGCAGAAGTCTCAGATTTTAATACCAAAGGGGTAGGAGACAGCTCAATGGAGGGACCTTGGATTGTAAGAACCGTGTGCTCCTCGTCACCCCAATCAGGTCTCTCCGAGGATTTATCACAGTCAAAATCAGAATCTTGGGGGGAGCTATACATACTCTTCCCACTCTCATCGTCCCCCCACTCACCGCCTCCTTCTTCTGCTCCGTCCTCATTGCAGCTGCCAGCTTCCAGCGCATTCGATAAATCTGACATTGAATAAAATTGTCCTGCCGAGTCAGTTGATTCCACTTCTACCCGCAGATTAGCCGCCTCAATAGTCTCCAATGCATCTTGGAGAATGATATCAGGAGGTGAAACCACCTCCGTCTGTGCCTGCTGTATCAGCTGTGCAATGTCAGCCAAACCGGTTGTGAGGGTTAGAGAGTCTTTATTAGCCAGGATGGTTTGTTGTTGAGTAGAGAGCTGCTCGAGCTGCTCGAGCTGCTCGAGCTGCTCAAACTGTTCAGAAGTTTCCTCTTGCTCCCCTTTTCATTTATTGGTACTTTTGTGTACTTTCCTGAACATGCCATGGATTTTCGGAGTTGTACTGGGAATGGCACTACTAATCCCAGAGTGTACCGGTGGAATATGTACTTGGTCCCGAGCTGGAGCGTTCGTTACAGATAATCCTGAGCCCCCTCCAGATGGTGTTTTGCCCTGAAATACATTGCCATCAGTTGTTTCTTTTTGAGTATTCTGAGCCACTAGTGGTGCAGCAGCTGCTCGGGTGTGAGCAGTGTCCTGAACTGCCGCGGCTGTCGCGTCACGGGTCTTAGGTTTTGGCTGTTTCGGCATGCTGTGTGGAGCGAGTAGGGTGCTGCAATCTGCCGCCGCCGACGTGGTATGGAATCGGGTAACCAAGTTAGATGCGCTGCAGGTGGAGCTCCGGACGGGGATCTCACAGAGGCCGGGTGCTCCTCCTCTCCTCGAGGGTCATCGGCGCCAAACCGCCAGAAGCGAGCGGTAAAGATTCTGATGTAAATCTCTCTGCATCCCCGGCTCAGGCGTATGTAGACAGTTTCACCGAAGGAACGAAGTTGCTAACAGGTCAAAGCAGGTAAGAAATGCAGATAGTGGCGAGACCACTGCCGCTGCTCCTCACACGGACGCCCACGCGTCCGCCATCTTGCCCAACACGCATGTGATAAGTCTAAATATGGGTATGATTTCTATGCCTATAGAATGGCAAGGTGATTTGTACCTATATAAGGGCATGTATCGGGAAAATTACACTAGGGTCCTAAAATGCTATACAACATACGCTCCACTTTATAATGTTCGACATTACTATATTCTAAGCATTTAAAACATATCTAAAGCATGTGTTTGCAATCCCACCCAAAGTACATAAAATGCATTATAGTTGTACACGTAAATTGAGTATTTGTGCTGTACGCTTTTAAAAAAACAATATTTTCATTCAAATCATGTAGTGTGACGTTGAAAAAATGCTTATCAGAATGAGTCATTAAATTACATTTATGAAATGGCACTTAAATACAGAAAAAAGGTCGAGACCATCCCATAGCAGAATATGTTAACAGTTTTGGTGTGTGGACAAGGTCAAATATTGTCTCTAGGAAGTATTCAAAGAATTCTTGTTCTCTAAGAATAGTTCTACTTTAAGCAGATTACTTTGTGCCCCAAAAAAAAGTTCACTTTTGGAAAAAAGTCAAATCAAATCGTAGAAAAATAGAGTTCCAAAGTTAGAAGTGTTTGTTTTTTAAAGTGAAGGTCGAATGTGATTTTCCATGCTTCAGACTAGTTACTGTAAACCCTTGTGTCTTGTTCAGGAATCTATCTTGACCGTTATTAGTGTCTGTGGGCCAGATTAACCATGTTTTCCAATCAGGATCAGTTCAGTTTTTAAGTAAAAGTGATTTTACGTCGGCCACCCCCTCTGTAGTATTCTTACTATCAGGTGCAGGTGTAGGTATGGACGGATTGTTTAATTCTTTTATCTTGGCTAGGCCAAGACAAGATGTCTGTTGAACAGTGTTATTCAAAAACATTATTTGTTCATGAATAATATACGCTCGAAATAAAGCTTCTATTCCCTGTACTTGCCAGTCTTTTGAGCCCCAGACAGTTTTTGTTTCCATGTTGTCACTCCAGAAGTCGAAACCTAACCAGGAATGCTGGGCATAAAAGGCTGCTGAATTAATGTGCTTTGTATTTGTTAACATACTTTTCATTCCTGTCTATTTAACATTTTTAAAATAAAATGTTTCTGGATTTGTGGTATTAAACCCTGAGAAGTATGGACATTTTTCATAGATTGTTTTTGAGCAACCCTTCGGTGGCGTTGGACAATGTTCTTATGTAAGTATAAACATTTCTAGGGTTTGTAGATTTGTGTAAATAATGATGACCATAGTGATTATAACAATACATTTGTTAATAATCTGATGAACCATCTAATTATTCATGGTTTGTAAATTTTGCAGACATCTCTAAATCTGACATCATATTATTGACAGTCTCAAAGTCCCAATCATCAGAAAATGTGCTGGGTGAAACAAAGTCACTAAGGGAAACATTAAATTGATGTGGAATCTTCAACAGCTCTGCAGGACCATATATGTCATACTCAGTTCTGTCCCATGCTATACCACCAGGTATAGGAATGGCTGTGATGTTCACTGATGACAGGTCTCTTCATTCACAATGAGATGATTTGAGTAGTTTCAGGAGCAAGTTGCTGTTCTTACTTGCAGTGTCCATTTTACTATATTTTCCATCTATCAGCTTTCCCAAACTTAATACAAGAATGAGCCATAGTAGGAGAAAGAGTACACCTAACACAATACTAAATTCAACACATGGTGAAACCAGATAAATCTTTTCTAGTTGCTGAAAAAGTTCTGTTACTTGGGGCCCATTAGGATAGCGGGCAGAAAATCACCCATACCACCATGGAGCCGGAAAACAACCGTCCGTCGGGACAGCGGATAAACCGGCGGTCAAATTGGGATCAACCACGGCGATAGCAGGCTAACAAAAACCGCCCGACGCGGGTGGTGACGACCCAAAACCGACCGCTGCAGTCGGAAAAGCAGCTGAAAAGCTACACCCCGCCGCAAGCATAGCGGAGACACCGCACGGGAAATTATGATTTCCCAGATGGTCCCGCGGTACGAACCGCTGTTTCCGACCGCCGCAGTCGCACACTGCAATGAATGGGAGAGACAGCGGAAGAGCTACAGCATAGCCACCGCAGCGGACCGTACATGAAAAACAAGGAGGACGATGCCAAAACACCGCAACGATGCCTAACTGAGCAAAAATCAAAGTAGCCATGCCCCACAAATACACAAAACACATACCAATGATAAAACAAATGCTAAATAAAATTAAAATTCCCAGGACAACACCCACAATACACCTCACAGCAAAGGCCCAATCGGACACACCCAGACAGCTGAGTATAAATACAGTCCCTTTACTGATCACAATCCTTTGCAACACTCCAGAAGAGAAGGCCAAACACCACATCTGACAGGAGAGGCAAAACAACACAACACACACACCGCCACCACATCACACCAGCACCAACAATCCCCAGCACACAACACACCTCACACCTCAACACCACACACACCCCTGCACCCACAAACACAGCAAACACCAACCACCATGGCAGCATAGAAAATGCCAAAATTCACAGAGGGTGAGTTGACAGTCATGGTCAATGAGATCGTGAGAGTGGAACCACAACTGTTTGGTAGCCTGGTCCAACAGACACCATTAGCCACAAGGACACACATGTAGGAAAGGATAGTCCAAAGGGTCAATGCAGTAGGGACCACCCCGCGATCCAAGAAGGAGATCATGAAGCGGTGGCATGATCTCAAGAGGGTTGTCAAGGAGAAGTGGAGCAAGAACTGGGAGCTGGCAAACCGGACTGGCAGTGACCCTCCCATCCCAAAGAAAACATTCACATCATGGGAGGAGAAGGTGCTCGCCATGCATCCTGAGAGTCTCACAGCAGTAGCTGGAGGAACGGAGGCTGGTAAGTACAAACAAATGGCAACCAACACACTGATAAGTACTTCCTTGCACAACCCAAACACCAATGCACGGTTCACCATCACCTAACAGGTAGGCAGCCAATCTCACTGGGAGACAAGTTTGGGGGTGAGTGAGCTGCACTACCACTCCCAGCATGCCCCCTGTCCCACACTCCAGCAGCATGGATGCCTCCCCAACCCAGGAGCATGTGTCAGCCATTGCACTGTTCACCCTCACCTAACAGGTAGACAGCCATCTTCACTGGGAGGACTGTTTGGGGGTGGGAGGCCTGTATCACGACCCCCACCATGCCCCCCGTCCCATACCTGAGCAGCATGGATGTCTCCCCCACCCAGGAGCATGTGTCAGCCATTGCACTGTTCACCCTCACCTAACAGGGAGGCAGCCATCTTGTATTGGAGGACTGTTTGAGTGTAGGAGGACTGTATCACAACTCCCAGCATGCCCCCTGTCCCACACTCCAGCGGCATGGAAGCCTCCCCCACCCAGGAGCATGTGTCAGCCATTGCACTGTTCACCAAACAGACTTACAGGTAGGTAGCGATCTTGTATTGGAGGACTGTTTGGGGGTGGGAGGCCTGTATCACAACTCCCAGCATGCCCCTGTCCCACACTCCAGCAGCATGGAGGCCTCTCCACCTAGGAGCATGTGTCAGCCATTGCACTGTTCATCAAACAGACTTACAGGTAGGTAGCCATCCTGTATTGGAGGACTATTTGGGAGTGGGAGGTCTGTATCACAACTCCCAGCATGCACCCTGTCCCACACTCCAGCACCATGGAGGCATCCCCCACCCAGGAGCATGTGTCAGCCACTGCACTGTTTACCCTCACCTAACAGGTAGGCAGCCATCTTCACTGGGAGGCCTGTTTGGGGGGAGGAGGCCTGCACTATCTCTCCCACCATGCCCCCTGTCCCACACCTGAGCAGGATGGAGGCCTCCCCCACCCAGGGGAATGTGTCAGCCATTGCACTGTCCACCCCCACCTAACAGGTAGGCAGCCATCCTCAATGGAAGACATGTTTGGCGGTGGGAGGCCTGCACTACCACTCCCAGCATGCCCCCTGTCCCACACTCCAGCAGCATGGAAGCCTCCCCCACCCAGGAGCATGTTTCAACCATTGCACTGTTCACCAAACAGACTTACAGGTAGGTAGCCATCCTGTATTGGAGGACTGTTTGGGGGTTGGAAGCCTGTATCACAACTCCCAGCATGACCCCTGTCCCACACTTCAGCAGCATGGAGGCCTCCCCCACCCAGGAGCATGTGTCAGCCATTGCACTGTTCACCCTCACCTAACAGGTAGGCAGCCATCTTCACTGGGAGGCCTTTTTGGGGGAGGGAGGCCTGCACTATTACTCCCACCATGCCCCCTGTCCCACACCTGAGCAGGATGGAGGCCTCCCCTACCCAGGAGCATGTGTCAGCCATTGCAATGTCCACCCCCACCTAACAGGTAGGCAGCCATCCTCACTGGGAGACATGTTTCGGGGTCGGAGGCCTGCACTACCACTCCCAGCGTGCCCCCTATCCCACACTCCAGAAGCATGGAGGCCTCCCCCACCCAGGAGCATGTATCAGCCATTGCACTGTTCACCAAACAGACTTACAGGTAGGTAGCCATCCTCTATTGGAGGACTGTTTGGGGGTGGGAGGCCTGTATCACAACTCCCAGCATGCCCCCTGTCCCACACTCTAGGAGCATGGAGTCCTCCCCACCCAGGAGCCTGGGACCTCTCCTGCTGCTGCCAGAAGTGCCTGTTGCTGGGACCCTCTCCTGCTGCTACCAAAAGTGCCTGCTGCCTGGGACCCTCTCCTGCTGCTGCCAGAAGTGCCTGCTGCCTGGGACCCTCTCCTGCTGCTGCAGAAGTGCCTGCTGCCTGGGAACCTCTCCTGCTGCTGCCAGAAGTGCCTGCTGCCTGAGACCCTCTGCTGCTGCTGCCAGAAGGGCCTGCTGCCTGTGACCCTCTCCTGCTGCTGCCTGGGACCCTCTCCTGCTGCTGCCAGAAGTTCCTCCTGCCTGGGACCCTCTCCTGCTGCTGCCTGGGACCCTCTCCTGCTGCTGCCGAGAAGTGCCTGCTGCCTGGGACCCTCTCCTGCTGCTGCCTGGGACCCTCTCCTGCTGCTGCCAGAAGTGCCTGCTGCCTGGGACCCTCTCCTGCTGCTGCCAGAAGTGCCTGCTGCCTTGGACCCTCTCCTGCTGCTGCCTGGGACCCTCTCCTGCTGCTGCCAGAAGTGCCTCCTGCCTGGGACCTTCTCCTGCTGCTGCCTGGGACCCCTCCTGCTGCTGCCAGAAGTGCCTGCTGCCTGGGACCCTCTCCTGCTGCTGCCAGAAGTGCCTGCTGCCTGGGACCATCTCCTGCTGCTGCCAGAAGTGCCTGCTGCCTTGGACCCTCTTCTGCTGCAGCCTGGGACCCTCTCCTGCTGCTGCCAGAAGTGCCTGCTGCCTGAGACCCTCTCCTGCTGCTGCCAGAAGTGCCTGCTGCCTGGGACCCTCTCCTGCTGCTGCCAGAAGTGCCTGCTGCCTGGGACACTCTCCTGCTGCTGCCTGGGACCCTCTCCTGCTGCTGCCAGAAGTGCCTGCTGCCTGGGACTCCTCACCACTCACTTCAACCATGGGTGTTACATGTCCACAGGGATGGCAAGAACTGAGAAGATCAGTGCCAGTCCATTCACAATCGAGGAGCTGGAGGTGCTAGTGGACGAGGTGCTGGCACAGTACCCGAGACTGTATGGTGGCCCCAATGTTGTGGCAAGTTATCATTGAGGGTGCTGTTGGGCGGGGGGGGGGTCAGACATGCATGGGACTGGTGATGTGTGCGACCCACTGAAGGGTTTCAGTTCAGTCATCCTGCATGTATGTGTCATTGGCATGTAGCCTCTACACCATCATGTATGCATGCTATGATATCTATTTTGGCCATGCAGAGTGCCCTTGTGAGGTGTCCCCCCGTTTGGGAATTAGGGGGATTACAATTGGTCCTGAGTCTACGTATTGCTATTGTTGTGATAGATGTTGGTACATGCCACTGTGTAACTGGTCATTTACCCTACTTTTCTCCCATACCTGCAGCTCAAGGTGCACCAGCGTAAGGCTGTGTGGAGGGCCATTGCTGCAAAGGTACGAGCCCTGGGGATATCCAACAGACGACGCACCCACTGCCACAAGAGGTGGGACGACATCAGCCGGCTAGCAAAAAACGTGGTCGAGATGACCTTGGGGCTGCAACCATGCACTGGGCATCTGGCACGGCGCAACTTAACACCACTGATGGTCCGCATATTGGCAGTGACTAATCCGAAGTTGGATGCACGTCTGAAGGAGCATCGCCAGCAAGGCAGGGGTGAGTATTTGGGGATGGTGACTTTGCCTGGGAGCGGATGCATGTGTACAGAGCCAGTGGCAGCGGTGAGCCATGTTATGTTTGTGGGGTGGTACTGTGATGTGTCATGTGAGTGGCTGCAGGGATGTGTGCTAGTGTCAGGCATTGTGCCAAACAGCCCTTACAAGGCTGATCATCCCTGCTGTGATTTATCAGAGCCAGGTGTGTTCGGATCCACATGGTCATTCTGCATTGTGAAGGTGTGGGAAATGTATTAGGGGGTTAACATAAGGGTCCACTATCTGAGTGTGAGTTCATGTATTCCGACTTTGCATGCACCATGATTGTTGAGGGTCACACGTATGACAACAGGGTGCCCCAGAGTACCACATGGTGGTTGGTATGGCCTACTTGGCATTGTGGACTGTCATGTCCTAATAGGTGTGTGTGTTCTCCCCTCAGGTTCCCTGAAGGCCTGTCAGTGGCAATGAGTGTTGGGACATGATAGGTGTGGGCATGGCAAGTTGTGTGTGGTACACTTCATCCACGGGCAAGGTGTTGTGCTCTGTGGCCTAAACATGGCTCAGTCATGACAGGTAGTCAGTGTTGCAGGCACTGTTGTGGTGTATGTAGTGTGTTGATGCAATGTTTATGAAGGGTGTGGTGGTCAGCATGTTGATTTGGGCATCACCTGTATGCATTGTTTAATTTGCTTTGTCCTGATGATGTCATTTATATAACCCTGCATCTCTCTCTCATGCAGAATCGCCAGTGGGCACAGAGGTACAGGAGCCGGAAACCAGTATTGGCGAGAGTAGCACTACAGCTGCACCAGAGGCCAGTGGCACAGAGGTCACCAGCGCATCTGAAGGGGACAGGAGTATGCTGGAGGAATCTGTGGCTGAGACACAAAGTACTACATCATCTGATGCAAGTGGTGATGCATCCATGTTGTCAGGCACGGGGGATGGGGAGTCTGCTACATCATCTACCACTCAACGGCCAGTGCCGAGCCTCCCATCCCCGTCCTCTGGTGCTGCCCATGTCTGTAAGATGGAGCGAGTTACATTCACACCTGGCACCGCTGAGCCTGCACCTGTCCCCCCTGCTGCCCTCAGTGCTGAGTCTGTAGAGCTCCTGCGCCAGTTTTGTGTGGGCCAGACCGCCCTGCTCAATGCCTTCAGCGACTATGACAAGAAATTAGGGCAGGTGGTTGCCTACATGGAGGGCATACACTCTGACGTGGGTGGGCTCAACCGTACAGTCCAGGCTTTGTCATCTGCAGTAACGTCTGCCCTTCAACAAGCACATGCTCCCATTCCTGCTCAGGTGCCTTTGTCCACCCCCCCAGTCAGTGGCCACATCAGAGGAAAGTGACCACGGTTCACATGCGTCACATACACGATACAGCACAAGGAGCACAAAGCAGACACAACCCAAGCGGTCCCGCCCACAGACCCCCCCCCCCCCACAGAAGAGCAGAGACAGCCCAGAATGCAAAGACAAGAGCCCGTCAGGGAAGAGCAAGGCCGAAAAAGCAATGAGGCTGACATCAGCCTCACAAACCTCTGAGGCATCACCAGCAAAGGACTCTCCTGTCCCTAAAAGTTCACGCAGAGCTAGGCGTGCTGTGTCTGTGCCCACTGAGGAGGCGTATAGCAAGGGTACACCTAGGAAGGGCACAGGCCCACATCCCCCCACCACATCAACTCCAATTCCAAGCCAATTAAAGCAGGTGGAGGAGGGCACTGTAGGGGCCACCCCAGGCAAAGGGGCTAAGGAGGGCACTGTAAGTGAGACACCTGGCAAACAGGCAAAGGAGGGCAATGTAAGTGGGACACCTGGTAAAGAGGCAAAGGAGGGCACTGTAAGTGGGACAACTGGCAAACAGGCAGAGGAGGGCACTGTAAGTGGGACACCTGGCAAACTAGCAAAGGAGGACACTGTAAGTGGGATACCTGGCAAGCAGGGTAAGGTGGTCCAGAGGCGTAGCCAGACAAAGCGTTCGGCAGGATCCAGCACATCACCAGAGGGAGTGCCAGTGTCTTAACCAAATGCGGGACAGTTGGTGTGTGTACCTGTTGTGTCATCACCAGTTCCCGATAACCCCATGACAGGGAAGCCATTTCGTATTCCCAAAAAGTGGAAGGGCACCTCTCCAACTTCTCCCACCCACACTGTGTCCCAGGTCTGCATGACTCCACCTCCACGTGCCACTATACCACCTGGTCCAAACAGCCCTCCAGCTTGCAAAACGACTTATAGCCCTACATCACCTGCTTCTCTGTCTCCTCAGTCAAGTGTTTCTGCTGACCCCTACACACAGCCAGCTCCAAGTCCACCTGACAGCCAGATGTGAGTGGCAGTCCCCCTCATACACCTATATCTCATAGAGGTGTGCTAGACCTGACCATTGTTTGCCACCTGGTTGTGTTGCTGGGCATGAAAGGGTGCAGTCAAACACACTTACTGTGCAGCTTCTCATGTCCTGACTCTGCACATCTCCCTGGCCACTGGCCTTGTCATTCACTGCTGCTCTCCCCTTGCCTGTGCAGCTTCTCATGTCCCGACTCTGCACTTCTCCCTGGCCACTGACCTTGTTATTCACTGCTGTTCTGGCCTTGCCTGTGCAGCTTCTCATGTCCTGACTCTGCACTTCTCCCTGGCCACTGGCCTTGTCATTCACTGCTGCTCTCCCCTTGCCTGTGCAGATTCTCATGTCCTAACTCTGCACTTCTCCCTGGCCACTGGCCTTGTCATTCACTGCTGCTCTCCCCTTGCCTGTGCAGCTTTTCATGTCCCGACTCTGCACTTCTCCCTGGCCACTGACCTTGTTATTCACTGCTGTTCTGGCCTTGCCTGTGCAGCTTCTCATGTCCTGACTCTGCACTTCTCCCTGGCCACTGGCCTTGTCATTCACTGCTGCTCTTTCCTTGCCTGTGCAGCCTCTCATGTACTTGCTGTGCCACCTGCCCTGGACACTGGCCCTGTTGTCTGCTGTGTTAGAGTCTCCCATGTGCCCTGGACGAATCTATGACATAATATCGACAGACAGAATATCTACATACAAAAATATCGACACAAAAATATCGAAGTCAAAAATATCGGAGTTATATCTTCATAAAGGTAAGTACAAAAATATCGAAAATTTAATATCGTAGTACAAAAATATCAAAATTAAAAATATCGTTTTTTAAATGTATTAATAATAACGTAAAAATTATTTAAAAATACATATAATTTTACAAATATTAAATAAAAACATTAAAACATATTTAAAAAATGATAACTAATACATATACATTTAAAATAAATTAAAAACTGTACATATAAATTAATATATATACGTACTCCACATATTGAAACAGTAGGAAAATCGTTGGATAGCGTAGGGGTAAAAATTACTATTCCCACTCCAGAGGATGCAACAGTAGGGAAAGCGTTGGATAGCGTAGGGGTTTAAATTACTATTCCCACTCCAGAGGGTGCAACAGTAGGGAAAGCGTTGGTTAGCGTAGGGGTAAAATGAATATTCCCACTCCAGAGGGTGCAACAGTAGGGAAAGCGTTGGATAGCGTAGGGGTAAAAATTACTATTCCCATCCAGAGGGTGCAACAGTAGGGAAAGCGTTGGTTAGCGTAGCGGTAAAAATTACTATTCCCACTCCAGAGGGTGCAACAGTAGGAAAAGCGTTGGATAGCGTAGTGGTTTAAACTACTATTCCCACTCCAGAGGGTGCAACAGTAGGGAAAGCGGTGGATAGCGTAGGGGTAAAAATTACTATTCCCACTCCAGAGGGTGCAACAGTAGGGAAAGCGTTGGATAGCGTAGTGGTTTAAATTACTATTCCCACTCCAGAGGGTGCAACAGTAGGGAAAGCGTTGGATAGCGTAGTGGTAAAAATTACTATTCCCACTCCAGAGGGTGCAACAGTAGGGAAAGCGTTGGATAGCGTAGGGGTAAAAATTACTATTCCCACTCCAGAGGGTGCAACAGTAGGGAAAGAGTTGGATAGCGTAGGGCTTTAAATTACTATTCCCACTCCAGAGGGTGCAACAGTAGGGAAAGCGTTGGATAGTGTAGGGGTAAAAATTGCTATTCCCACTCCAGAGGGTGCAACAGTAGGGAAAGCGTTGGATGGCGTAGTGGTTTAAATTACTATTCCCACTCCAGAGGGTGCAACAGTAGGGAAAGCGTTGGATAGCGTAGTGGTAAAAATTACTATTCCCACTCCAGAGAGTGCAACAGTAGGGAAAGCGTTGGATAGCGTAGGGGTAAAAATTACTATTCCCACTCCAGAGGGTGCAACAGTAGGGAAAAAGTTGGATAGCGTAGGGGTTTAAATTACTATTCCCACTCCAGACGGTGCAACAGTAGGAAATGCGTTGGATAGCGTAGGTGTAAAAATTACTATTCCCACTCCAGAGAGTGCAACAGTAGGGAAAGCGTTGGATAGCGTAGGGGTAAAAATTACTATTCCCACTCCAAAACACTTCAATAATTCAAGCCATAAGAACAGAAATAGGCACAAAGTCCTGGGTGATACAAACCCAGCTGGCTGTAATTAGATTTTGGAAGAGACTGGAAGACCCGAAAAGGCAAAAAGTAGCACACTGGTGTCGAAAAGAAATCCAGAAAAGTGAACTAAAATGGGCAAAAGCCAGTAGGGAAAAAATGATGGGAATTTGTAAAACATTGAATATAGAGGTAAACCAGGAAACATACCAAGTCCATAGCACAAAAGGTGAGCTGAAACAAAGGGGGAAAGAAGTTTCCAAACGGAGGGACATAGATTATCTAGCAAAGAAAAAATCAGTAGCGCATATGCTAAATGCATGGACCAACGAAAACTGGTTCCCCTATTTAGACATCTCACCCAACCGTGGGCTCAGGCAAGAGATCCTGAGGCTACGGATTGGGATTAACCCATGGTTAGTAAACAGAGACCTCAAAACAAAAATGTTTGACCAGCAAGGTCTCTGTAGGTGTGCGCTAGGAATGAAAGGAGATCTGCTACATATTTTGCTAGACTGTCTGACACTCATAGCGCAGAGAAAACTGTGGCTGCGTCCAGTATTTTTAAAATATGAAATAAAAACAAGGTCGCAGGCAGCTAGCCTTCTAACCAAAATACCTTCAATGGATATCGTAATTGCCCTGGGGAAATTTATAAAGGGGATCTTGCAGGATCAGAGAACCCAGGAATAACGGTAGTACTGTAGGAAATTTTAGTAGAATGAAATCGCTTTTTGGGGTGAGATAGCTTATAAACTTTTTAAATGTAAATACAGGTTTTAAGAAATGTAAACAATTTCTCATTGGTATTTTTGTACTTTGAATAATGGTGGGTAGATGCTTTTTAACGGATTAATTTTTTAAAAAGGTTTTATGAATTTAATGTGTAAATTCCTTCCTGGACCATGTTCATCGCATTGTTTAAAGACTAAGGTCATAATAAACATATTTTTTGACTTTGACTACTATTCCCACTCCAGAGGGTGCAACAGTAGGAAAAGCGTAGGATAGCGTAGCGGTAAAAATTACTATTCCCACTCCAGAGGGTGCAACAGTAGGGAAAGAGTTGGATAGCGTAGGGGTAAAAATTACTATTCCCACTCCAAAGGGTGCAACACTAGGGAAAGCGTTGGATAGCGTAGGGGTAAAAATTACTATTCGCACTCCAAAGGGTGCAACAGTAGGGAAAGCGTTGGATAGCGTAGTGGTAAAATTTACTATTCCCACTCCAGAGAGTGCAACAGTAGCGAAAGCGTTGGATAGCGTAGGGTTTAAATTACTATTCCCACTCCAGAGGGTGCAACAGTAGGGAAAGCGTTGGATAGCATGGGGGTCAAAATTACTTCCCACACTACTCCCCCTTTAACACACAACACACTACACATACAAAAAAAAACAATCAATTATTATGAATTTCTATTAATCAATTAATAACAATTAATATTACTAAATTGATGTAATTATAAATGAACTAATTAACACATATTAATTACTAATTAATTAACAATAAATACCAGCAAATAAATACAATCTCTTTAATTCATTACATTTAATTATATCACACCCTATCCCCCTATAAACACACAACCCACTACACATGAATAAATCACATCATGTAATCACTTAATAATTATTAATTACCAATTAATTATTAATTAACAATAACAAATACATTAAATATATTAGCACATTACCTCTAATTAATTTAATTAAATAATTAATATTAGTTAATTACCAATTAATTATTAATTAACAATAACAAAAAATTTAATATATTAGCACATTAACTCTAATTAAGTTAATTTACTAATTAATATTATTTAATTACCAATTAATTAATTAACAATAAAAAAATTATATATATATTAAAACATTAACTCTAATTAATGTAATTAACTAATTAATATTAATTAATTACCAATTAATTATTAAATAAAATTATTTGCACAAATATATTAATTAATTAATTATTATTAAATTACTTCCCACCCTATTCCCCTATAAACCCACAACCCGCTCTGATACTAAAACGCAAAATGTAAACAAATTTACTCATTTTCAAACATACATTACAAAACATATTTAACAAACATATAAACAACATAATAAAATACATAACACTAAACAAAATTTCGATATTAGTAAATTTCGATATTAGTAACATACATACCTTAAAAAAACGATATTGTCTGTCGATATTTTGGACATCGATATTCTATACCATCGAAATTAAAACATCGATATTATTGTATATCGATATTTTAATTTCGATATTTTGTCTCACTACCGCCCTGGACACTGGCCCAGTGGCTCTGCTGTGTTGTACTCTCACCTGTGCAGCCTCTCATGTACTTGCTGTGCCATCTGCCCTGGACACTGGCCCTGTTGCTCTGCTGTGTTGTACTCTCACCTGTGCAGCCTCTCATTTACTTGCTGTGCCACCTGCCCTGGACACTGGCCCTGTTATTCTGCTGTGTTATACTCTCACCTGTGCAGCCTCTCATGTACTTGCTGTGCCACCTGCCATGGACACTGGCCCTGTTGTTCTGCTGTGTTGGAGTCTCCCCTGTGCCATGGACACTGGCCCTGGTGCTCTGCTGTGTTAGAGTCTCCCCTGTGCCATGAACACTGTCCCCGTTGCTCTGCTGTGTTGTACTACCACCTGTGAAGCCTCTCATGTACTTGCTGTGCCACCTGCCATGGACACTGGTCCTGTTGCTCTGCTGTGTTGGAGTCTCCCCTGTGCCATGCCCACTGGCCTTCGTGTTTATAGTTTGCTTGTGCAGGATATCTTGCATTTGATCTGCATTTTGTACCTTGATCTTGTGAACAGTTGGTCTATTATCACATCTGTGCAATATGTGAATAAAGACAGTTACTCCAGTTGTCTGTTTTTTCAGTGTACGTGCTGATTGAAGATCTTTTTGTGTGTGTGTATTTGGTTGCCTGTGCCCCATGCTCTGTGTCACTTCAACATTGCCAAGCTCTTTGGCCGCATCACATTTTTAAACAAGGGTAACAGGGCTGTCAGTCCATTCAGACACTGATACTTGTGTTATCTATGTTGGCTCTTTTAGCTGTCATGCAGTTTTCCTTTGAGTGGTTTTGTGTTATTGGCTACGTTGTTGCCATGTCAGGTTGGGGTACACTGCCAGCACAGGGTGTGATGCTGTGCGCAGGTTTGCATGCAGGCTGGGCACTGTCATGATGTATGTGTGTTATTCCTGTATATGTGCCCAGCTGGGTATGTGTATGGTCATCCTGTGTTGGCCCTTAGTCCTTGTCCCCTGGCTTACATGAGATGTGTGTTCTTGGCTGGTAAGGAGGTGTGCAGTGTGAAGGGTGTGACTTTGTAGTGGGTGTGGATGTGTGTGTGCCCCTGGATTGTGATAGCCACACGTGTTAGCCAGGAGTTGTGTGCCTGTTGTTTGGATTGTCCTGAACTGTGTAAATGATTGTATGCACTTGTGTGAGTTGTCTGTTGTGCACTGTGCAGTATGTTGATGTGTCCATGCAGTTCAGTGTGAGTCCTCCTTGTTGTTTTTGTCACTTATGAGTGTGCAAAGTGTGTGACTTGCACATCAGAGTTGTGTTTGTTTGATCATCAATGTGTGTTGTGTGCTTGTGTGGACTGTGTGGCCCCGCTGCTCCTCACTGGCATTGTGTTGGACTTTCTCTTGCACTGCAGGCACATGGTGCCTTTTCTCCTCCTGTATGGCATGGTGTGTGGTGTGATGCCATCCCCTATATGTGACACTTGTGCCTAGCCATCGTGGGTCTGCATTCCCTCTATTTGTGTATGGTACACACCTCACATGTCTAATGCTGACATGCAAGTCAGTTGATTTGGATGTCAGCTGTCCCCTTTTATTTACATGTGTATGTGCCTCCCCATCCCTTCATTTGTGAGGCTGTGCCTTGTGGTGCAGTTTTTGGTCCAAGAGTGCTGTTCCTCTGTGGACATGGCCACATTGGTTTATGTATGATGTTCTTGTGCTATTCATCAGTGTGGATTGCCCTTGTGCACTTGAGCTGTGTGTGCTGCCCAGGGCTCTGGTGTAGCTGGTTGTGCTCTTGTATCCCAGAGTGGTGCGTCCTGTTGTTGTTGTGTTGGGTGTCTGTGTGTTGGCTGTGGTGTGGCTTCACTTCCTGGGTGTGCTGTTGGTCTTGTGCTGTGCTGATTTGTGGTGCGTGTGTTGAGGTTGTGTCAGTCATGTCTGTGTGTAGCTTTTGTGCTTGTTGTGCACACACTGCTTGTTGTGCATACAGTGTTGTTGGTATGTGGGCTTGGCATTCGCTGATGTGCATCCCCTGATGTCCTGTGGTGTTTGTTTATTTGTGCTTTTATGTGCATGTGTGGTTTGTTTGATGTGGCAATGTAGTTCTGTGCAGGTGCAATTCTTGTGTGATTTGTGGTATGTTGTGTGTGTTTTGTTGGTGAGTGATGATGTTGTGTTTGTACTCCCATTACCTTTCCACAGTTTGGCTGGCAGGGTATGTCTGCTTCTGTTGGGGTTGTGTGTGTGTTCCTGTGGTGTTTGTGTGTAGTTTTGGGCAGGCATCTGTTCAGGCTACCCTATGTGTGTGTTCTGTTTGTGGATACACCCATGGTGTGTGTTTGTTTGTGTGTGTATGTGCTGGAAAGTATTGTCAGCCTTCAGTGTGAGAGGCACAGGTGTGTGTTCCTTGTCAGCCACTCCTGCAGTGGCTGTGTCCCTGGTTGTCTGTAGTGTGGTGCAGGGTGTCTATTGTGCTTGCTTGTTCCTGTGCTTGTTGCTTGCATGGAGGAGCCCAGGATGGGCACCTGGCCTGTGACTTGATGGGGTGTGTTGATGTGTGGTTGGGGGTGGTGTGTCCCTGTGGTGTCTGTGCCCTGCCCATGTCTTGTTGTGGCCTTGCCTTGTGCATTTTGCGCATGTGTTGACCGTTGTGGTGACATGACCGGGAGCCTGATGTTGCTGCTAGTTCGCGGTCGATGTGTGTCCCGGATGCAGAGGGGTGACTTTTTGGCAGGTGGGTGATATAGGGGTGCACTTATGGATGTGTTGTGACCCCCAGCAGGGTGTCTGTGGTGGACTTGGACCCTGTGTCAGCCCGTGTGTTGTGTGTTGTATTTGTGTATTAGCGTACCTGCAGCAACGTCCGCGGCGGCCCAGTTGATGGTAGTGCAGTAGCAGGTACATGATCGGATGCATATGTAGGGTTGGGTCTATGGCGTTCATGACCGGGTGGTGACGACCGGGTCTGTGCTATGGCGCTCCGCTATCGAGTTTCCGCCATGTCTGGTTGGGCGGTGTCTCCGCTGCGGTGCGTCTACCTGTTTGGGTCATCCTAATTTGTGGAGCGGTGCGGGCGTCATTCCGCACGGCGGTGAGTGTCCATTGGCTCCCACCGCCGCTGTGGCGGGCGATCTTTGATGGCAGTGCCCGTCGCTCCGCGGCAGACGGGAAATTACCTATGTTTTGCTATACTAATATGGCGGACGTGAGTTCTGCTGCTCGTGGGTGGCAAAAGGCGTTTTTCCGCCCCACCAGCACCACTGTGGTGCCACTGCCCGACATCCTAATAGACACCTTGGTCTTTAAAAGTTTTCTTTGCTGGCGTTGTTTCGGGCTCACTGGGATCCTAAGAAAACGTATCAAAGTTGATGAAATAGCCAGAGGCAGTTCTGTCAATTGTAGGTATTGCATCAGGATTACTTGGAATCACTGGGGCTACCGAATCCTTTGTCATATTAGTATAGTCATATTCTATATCATTGTAGACTGGAGTGTCTTGACAAACTGTTGTTTGGGTATCAAGAGGCACAAGTTCCATTGCTTTGTTGTTCAGTCCTTCTTTTCTTACTGTAGATTCTTCAAAGGTGACGAGTCTCTCAGTTTGAATCTCTTGGATAGTAGCAAGATTTGGTCTTTTGCTACATCTTTGGAGTCCACTGGGCCTACTACTTATTATCGGCCACATGATGTGGTTTTAACAGATCGATGGACACAAACCAGTTCTTTCTTCCAGCAAGGGGCGGCAGTAGCACTGTTCTTGAAACGCGGACTGCTGGCACAGGTACTGGTTTTCTGTAAGAAGGCCCAAATTTCTTCTTATCCGTGATCTTTTCTCTGACTAGATGCCCAATCTTTGGAATCCAGACAGGCCTTGCTGGGACAGGTGGTTTTTCTTCAGTGGTCGTTGGCTTCTGTAATGTGTTGCTTAGACTTCTTCTTGTTTCATTTAAGTCCTGTAAAACAGCCAAACGGTCTTTGATATCAAAAGGGTTTTTGTTCTACTACTGAAGTATGACGATCGAGGTCTTCAATAATCATTCTAGTACCAAAA
The DNA here is from genome assembly GCF_964261635.1 of Lissotriton helveticus. NCBI lineage: Eukaryota > Metazoa > Chordata > Amphibia > Caudata > Salamandridae > Lissotriton > Lissotriton helveticus. Next base: position 1,281,121,646 of record NC_136061.1, read on the forward strand.
AGAATTTCATATGGAGTGATTCCACCCAGAGAATTTCTTGGTAGGTTGTTTAAACTACGAAGGACACTTTACTTTTACCCACCCCTACCCCGAACATAATATCATAGCTGTTATAGATTGCTTTATGCCCTCAGGATGGAATGGACTTGAGTACCGCAATGCAATGCCCATGCTGGCCATGGCCTCCTTCTAAGCTCGAGAGCTATACGCAGGACCCTGGTCAGAATGTAGCATGCCAATTGCGTATGTGCCGATAAAGACTCGCAAATCTTTTATAACAGTTCGGGCGTCAGGCGAGCGCTGAGGCCACATCCAAATGAATCTTGAGCATGAATCCACTGCGACCATGATATATTTATAGTTGCCATCCCTTTGTAAGGGACCACAGTGGTCCAAGTAAATGCACGCTAACTGGTTATCTGAAATTAAAAGGGGCGTCTGCGCCGGGCGTTTCACTGTTGAAACCTTCATCTTTTGGCAGATTTCACATTCCAACACCTAGTTTCTGGCCTGTTTCCTCATGCGTGGCCACCAGTATCTTTGTTTTAATAATGACACTGTGGCAGAAACACCTGCTTGTGCAGATGCAAGCCCTTCATGTGCTGCCATATCAGTCCTAATCTATGTTCCATGTTTGGAATTACTCTATCCCCCACTCCAGGGATTCAAGCAAAAGGAACATTATTTGCATCAGTTATATAGGAGTACTTGAGTGGAAAGCCTTTTGGTAACGTTTTACCGCTATCCTTATTGGAAGCGGCGACAGCCTGCATTATTTCGCTGTCTACTTGTGTTTTAGAACAAGTGATTGCAGCTACGGAAGCCGTTTACACAGCAGCCTTGGCGGCTTCATCAGCCAATGAATTCCCTCCAACGTGAACGCCATCACGCTGATGACTCAGTGTATGGATCACGTGAGTCTTTTGTAGTTCTTTCTGTAATAGAACTACTTGCTCCCAAAGCACCTTATGCTTGATTGTGCCACCTTTTGCATTCTATGAAACCGTTTTGAACTCAGTTCTGCAAATTTTCATTGTAAGATTGAACGCAGTAATATGAATAGCACACTATGAGTGTGGGGAATGCGCGATCGGTATTTTCTAACACCATCTTGAATGCCTGTAGTTCAGATCGCTGAGCTGTACAGTCTCCGAGAGATTGCGTTTTTGTGACCATAGGTCTGAATTTACCAACGCGCCAGCGACCTTTAACAATCACGCACGCAGCACTATAAGCTTGTTTACCCCAGATTGCGGGCTGTGCTGATCTGTCTGTATAAATTATACATTCGTACTGTTCTAGAGGCAGAATCTCAGCGGGCAGAGGACATTCTTGTTCGTATTGTAGAAATTCTTGAGTTTTCAAGTAAGGGTCAAAAACGTATTTAACGTTTGTTGCAGCAAGAGAGTTAACCCATTGAATCCATCTCGGATGTAAAGCCTTTGCATTCGGAATGCTTGCTTTTGTCACTACCTCTAATGAAGGTACAGTAGTAACGACCATTATACATTTACCCTGTGCGAGATCTCTCTCTTTTGCTACTGCAGTTTGAACCGCTGTCAGAATTTTTTCTGTAGAAGTGAATTTCATTTCAACTTGTGTGTACAAGTGTGATTTGTAAGCAACTGGTACTTTTTCACCTTCATTAAAGGATAAGTACGTGAATCCGCATCTTCCTGGGATTATTCTGATTACAAGGTTGCGTACGTTTACGCGTGTCTGTAAATGTGTTGTTGCTAACATGTCTGTTTGCACTGAACGCAACATTTCTGTGTGTTTTTGAGTCCAATTAGTTGGTTTGAAATCAGGTTTGATTAATTCGTAGAGAGATTTAACCCTTTCTGAGTAATTTAGAATGTAAGTTCTTCTGAAATTCAGGAAACCTAGAATTGACTGCAAATTTTTCAGCGTTTTTGGAGGTTGGAGCAGCGTACATTTCTCTAAAAAGTTTGCTGCCAGGCTTTTGCCTTCACTTGAAAGATCGTATCCTAAGAACAGGACGTTGAGATGGGCAATTCTTGATTTTTTAAAGTTGAATTTGTACCCTTCAGATAAAAAAACAAGTATTATGGTGTTCACTCTGTTCAAGTGCCTATCTAAGTCATCGTCTGGAAGATAGATGTCATCGACATAAGATAATGCCTCATCATCATACGTTTGTAGTAACTCTGTTACTCTGGCTGAAAATAACCCTGGACTATTCTTGAATTCCTGGGGGAGACAACAGAAGTGATGTTGTGTCCCCATAATTGAAAAAGCGGTCAAGTACCTGCTTTCAGGTGCAATGTTTTGACAGAAGAAACCGTTAGAAATATTTAATGTGGTTTTATAATTTCTGCACACAATGTTATGCATCAGTGCTGCACTGTGTGCATTTTGTACTGCAAAGCTTTTGCAACAAGAGTTTAAATGTCTGTAGTCCAAAACTAGACGATAGGTATTGTCTGGTTTGGAGACAGGAAACAAAGCATTATTTATTGACGAGGTGCATGTTTCAATCACCCCTTGATATTCAAGTTGATCTAACATCTCCCTGACCTGTTTTTTAGCTTCTTGCTTAACTGGATACTGCCTCTGAGCAGTTGGTTGATTTTTAACTGGATTTTATGGTGAGGAGAATCTTCATCCCATCCCACATGGTTTTTATATAATGCTGGAGCCTGGGCTACAGCCCATTTTCTGGCATAGGTGTATTTTAGGTGAATTGGAATATGTTTAGAGAAGGCTGGCATAATGATGTCTTCGCGATGTGGGCACTCCCTGACAAATTTTGGTGGCCAGTCGTTTTTAGCTAGAAGAATATCATAACCCTTAGAGAGCTTCTCCCAAAAGAGTGCTCTTATTTTCCTAGTTATGTCCCCCTCAATCCGGAGCGTTACTTCATATAACTTATGGGGTACACTAACCCTGGTATCGGCAGTTTCAACTTGAATGTACTCATTCAAGTCCACTGTCTCCAGATGATCCTTCAGGATCTTGCGAGCTATGGTAACTTCTGCTGCGCTGTCCAGCATTGTCTGAGCCCACTCCCCGTTCTTGAGTTGTGTCCTCAAGATCCTCGGCATGTCTGATTTTTAGACCTGCTACCTTCTTCTTGGTGAATTGGGTTTTCTTATTTTTTGGAACATGTTGATCGTCTTTGGACTTCACGCGTTCTTCCTTGTGTTCTGACGTCCTCTTCTTTCCGATTGCTGTGAGGAAGTCTGAAAGGTACGAGAGGAACGTGTATCAGTATCTTGATATCTATCAGGTTTTCTCAAATTATCCCTGTTCCTGAGGCTATATCTTTTTTCAGAGAGCTCCTTTTGAGGAGACCTACCTCGGGACTGAGAACGCTTCTGTTTAGGAAGTGTTTGTTTAGTGTTTTCCCACTTCTTTTAGGAGTAGTGAGAGTGTTTTTAATAAAAACCTTTTCAGGATTTTCTGTTAGTTGGGGCTTTACTGGTTTCCCACCCAAACTATTTCTACCTTGTTCTTCATGAGATTTTTCTATTATTCTGGCCAGTTCATATGGTTGCTCAGTTACATCAAGTTCTTTTAGTTTTTGGCGGATCGCCACAGATGCTGCTTCACTTTTAATATTAGCTAATATTATAGCTGAGACCTGTTTGAAATCTTTCAGTAATATCATACCCAGATTTAAAGCAGGTTCTGCACCGTATTAATTTTGAATCGGTTTCAGGACGTCTGGTATCACCGCCATAGACGGAACACCATGTGTTTTTGTGTAGATTGCAGCAAAGACTGTACCCCAAGTGTCGCAGTCCTCCAGGTGTGGTGTGATCCCCATTGGTAAACTTATTGTTAAAATTCTGTGTTTCTCATGAGGTGTACTCTCAGGAAATACTGCCTTTATTTGAGTAATCTTTTGAGCTAACCCGAATGGAATTTGTTCCCGTTTTGCGGGCAATTTACCAATGACTGATTGTTTAGTCTGTGGTGTATATTTGTTTATGTTCCCATGGTGAGGGGTATGTTGTGAAATCCATATAGAAGGATGAACTGTTAGAGTCCCCATGATATATTGAACCAATTGTCTATGTATTTTGATTAATTGTTTTAGTTGAACCAATAGTTCTGGACCTGACCTTTCTTCAATGGCAGGATGTGGTGTATAGCTGGCTAGTACCGGCCATGTTGCTCCTGGTCTACCTTGTGGACCGAGCCTGGTTATATGATTTTGATGTTGTAGGGTGCCTTTAAACCAGAGTTCATGCTCTTGGTATGTTAATGGAATTTCAAAATCCTCGAAAGAAGTGTATTCGTCTGGAGTTTCCTCTTCTTTGAGGAAGTGAAACACATGTGTTCTTGGATTTGCTTCAGGGAAGACAATCCATGAATAGAATACCTCTGTCTGCCGATATTCATGTGCCTCTATGACAAAAATTACCCTACCACCTCTTGGTGATAGGCCATTTGCTATAAGCTTCATAGTAATGGTTTTTCTTAAATTTTCTGGGATGATTATTGCATCCGGGTCGTCTTGTTGGAAACCTGTAATGTCTAAGCCCGGTTGGTTTGCAGTTACTGCAGCTCCACCAGTTGCGTTGTTGTCGCTGTTATTCGACATTGTTATAAAAGTTTGCAGAGCAAATATCAAGGAAACAAAGATTAGGTGCACAATATTTTGGAACACTGTATCCTTCAACGTATAACAAACCAAAAACTAATACATAGGATTCTTCGTCCTACTTAGTTATGGCGGATATTATCCTTTCACCCACTCCAGAGTATTTTTACGGGAAAAGGGGTCTCTGTGAAAAGCACGACTGAGTTACTCCAGTATCTAGTGTTAAATTAGTGCCTTACCAAACGTTGGGCGCCATGTAGTGTAGTTCCTATATTCCCAATAGGCTCTGCGCATTGGAATAATATATCGTATAGAATTGACGTAGGACTTAGGTCGACTAGGTCTCTCTCGAATATATTAAACTTAATTGTGAGTGCCAGCTAACTCAGAGGGTACTAGAAACTTTCTTGAATTAACAAGAAGGGATTCGTTTCTGACAACCGCATAAACATGACAACTTTGTTTCTCCAAGATAAAACGTATCTTCAGAATCGTGGAAACAATAGATAGAAGTCAATCGTGCATGCTTCGTTTCATCAGAGGTGCAGAGAAATAGAGAGATGGGCGTTTTCAATAAAAGGTTTATTGAACAGTCTTCTTTCTCATGCAGAAGAAATTAACTGCTACAATCGTTATACTGGTTGTAAAATATAATGCATACAGCAAGAAGAGTATTATAAAATAATACTGTAAAAGCATGGTATGGTTTCTAAGCCATACAATACATACATAAATAACAAAGAATAAAAGTACTCAACTGGTGTTTCTAAAATATGCCTACCCCAATGTACCTAATCTAAGTCTAGTACGAGGGAAGAAGTAAGTATGATGTAGCATAGGTTTTAGTTTCTTTGCCAAGAATCTATCCAAGATTTCTCTTAGGGTCTAATCAGCTCCATACCTTGGTTTAGAATGAAGGAGGTCTGGTATCTCTGTCTCTGACTCGACTTCCCAACACTCCGCAATGGGAGCTTGGAAACACTGGAGCTGGATTCTCAGCGAGAGAAAGGCAGCCTCTCTGTCAGTGCGTCAGATGGAGGGTCGGCTTCCTTCGCCACTTGCTATAGCGATCTGCGTTGGGCAAGTAGATAGTCGAACTGCTCCAAACCACTGTGTGTTTGCTAGGGCAAGTGTGGACATATTTATACCTTGAAGGTGCCTGGTTTGACGTAAATTCGGACATAATAACGTCACCAAAGAACCCCAAGGGAATGGTAGTTCTTTGAAAACGCCATGATTTCTAGGACAAATCAATATTAAAGAAAGGGGATGTCCCTGACTGCTGCAGCCGAGTTTTCCAAGAAATCGTTGTGGCTTTTTGGAACTAGTGGAAGTAGCCATGCCTGTATTTGGACTACATGGGCTATATCTAAATATGGGTATGATTTCTATGCTTATATAAGGGCAAGGTGCTTTGTACCTATATAAGGGCATGAATCTGGAAAATTACACTATGGTCCTAAAATGCTATACAACAATAGATGCTTTGGGGACTGTGCCACTGCTATTCAGTGCCACAGTGCAAGAGCTCCCTATGGTAAATTGATGTATGGATTAGTGCCTCTATGATTGGCTGGTTTGGTTTACTTGTCAGACCCTAGTACAGTGCACTGCATGTGCCAGGGCTTGTAATCAAATGCTGCTGGTGGTGGGCTTGCAGCACTGGTTGTGCCACCCACAGAAGCAGCCTGTAAAAGTGAGTCTAAGGTCTGCCATTGCTGAGCCTGCATGCAGTCTGGTACTGCCACATTGACTGGCAAGTGCACCCACTTGCCAGCCCCTAAACCTTCCCTTTTTTGCATATTAGTCACCCCTATGGTAGGCCCAAGGGCAGGGTGCATTGTAGGTAAAAGGTAGGACATGCCCTGATGTGTGTGGCATGTCCTAATCGTGTATTACAGTCATTTTTGATTTTCACTATTGCAAGGCTACCTGTTCCCCATAGGCCAGAATGGGCAATTTGATTATAACATCGTATAACCCTAATTGACTCAGGGAACTAGGTAGAAATTCGAGTTTAGTATGTCTGAACTCAGAAAGATAAAGTACATCTTTTAGTAAAGTTGGTTTAAACATTCTGTGTTTGAAAATACCACTTTTAGAAAGAAGGTATTTTCTTGCCTAACTATCCAAGCCTGCATCTGCTAGGTTGTGTATTCCTTGTCTGGAGTTTAAGTGACAGGGGCTGGGGATTCTAGGAGACAGGGTAAGTCAGCACTGGGCTGAATAGACCCAGGTGCATGTAGAGTGGTGGGAGTTGAGCACCTGGGACCTGAATAGGGCTGTGCCTCCTGAGAGACTGCGTGTCGCTGGGAGCTGGAAGTGCGACTCACAGAGAAGAAGCGTGTCGCATCCGCAGCCGCTGTGGTCGCCTCACTGAGTAAGGGTGTCGCCGTGCCACTGTCGCCATCGCATCATCGAGAGCGCCATGCATCACCGGAGAAGAGTGTCGCTGTCGCAGCAGATGCTGTTGCATCACCAGAGAAGCGTGTCGCAGGGCCTGTCGCAGCTCAGAAGATTCACAGAGTCGCCGCATGGCCGTCGGGCGTGCACGCATCCGCCCTTCGTTGTTGCACCAAGAAGAAGACGCCATTTTTTGTTGCATTGCACTGGATTGTTATCGTATCGCGGAGCAGCGAGTTGCATCGCCACCGAAGTGCAATTAAAAACCGACGCATCACCTCCACATGTAGAGAAGAACCGACGCATCACCTCCCCTCCGATAAGGAACCGACGCATCACCGCCCCCTACGAAGCAGTAGAGAACCGACGCATCACCTCCCCCAGAGTAAGGAAATAACGCATCCCCATTTTTGCATGTAAGGAACCGACGCATCACATGGACACATTGCTGGGCATTGTATAGGTGCTCAAGCTTGGTTCAGGCTGTTCCAGGGTATGTTGTCATTCAGCCCTGTCACGTTGGTATAAAGACGGTATATCCAGCTGGTACTCTGACAGTCGATTTGTTCTATTACAGTTCAATTTAGGTAGTTAGGAGTGTGACCCGCTTGGATGAAGTGGTCAGTCAGCTTGCTTACATTCTTTTTGCAGTTTATGGTACTGCGGTGTTCCACAATACAGGTTCTGACTTTGCGGCTGCTCATGTCTACGTATCGTGGGGCGCACGTGCATACAATCAAGTAAATGGTATTGATGGAGTTGCAGTTGGTGTGTTTGAGCTGGGGCTATGTTTTGCCTGTGTCCAAATCCAAGGTGTTGGTTGCTTTGATGAGGTGCCAGATACTGCAGTCACCGCAGGGATAGTGGCCCATAATATCTGGAAGGCCCCACGCATTGAGTACCATGTTGGGTGCCGGGGTCCTGGGTTTAGTGGGCCTTGTGGAGACCAAGCAGTCTCGTAGGCTGCCTGCTTTTTTATATGCAAAAAGTGGTTGTTCCATTTCATGGTACCACTATTGAGTATGTGGCAGTTCTTTTTGAGTATCTTTGCCCCTTGGTTGGAGGCCACATTGTAGGTGGTGACATAGCTCAGCCGTGTCGTCGTATTTTCCCATCTGGTGTCCTCAAAAAGGGCTTCCCTTGGTTGATTGCGTGCCCGCTTCTTGGTGGTACTAATTATCCTGTCTGGATACCCGCGTTCTCTCAGTTTGATAGCTAAGTCAGAGAACTGTTGTTTGAAGTCTTTGGTGAGGTATGCAGTGGCGGCGTATATGTAAAAATTGGCCGTATGGAAGGTTCTCTCTGAGTGGCCTAGGGTGGAAGCCACCAAACTGTAGTAAGGAGTTCCTTGATGTAGGCTTGTAGTATGTGGTGGTCTATGCTTTTGTTTTCTTTCCATTGGCACGTAGAGTATGACTATAGGTCGGGCCCCAAACATGGAACTTATGGGGAATTTTCCAGACACTCACTGACTAAGGAATTATGTATCATATGTTTTATGTGTATTCTCTAAGCACCATGTAAGACATACATTGATTACCCAATGGTAATGCATAATAACTAGGCGTCTGTTTTAACTACTCACTGAACGCCACGCTCCGTCCTCACTACGCCATTGCCCGCATAGAGCACGGACACCTCGCTTCTGAATCACTTGCCAGCATTTTAAATGTTTCTTTGTCTGTCGCTTTTTTCCTACAGGAATGCACCATTAGAGGAAAGTATCCTCTACCACATAACGCAGCTTAGCCCGTGCGCCACATAGTTGGTCTTTTAAAAACACTTTTCTAGACCACCACTGAATGTACACTACGCATAAAGTCCTGAAGAAAGCCATCCCACTAAAGAGAGCATGGCTGAAACATGTTGACCGATTAGGATATAGGAGTTACTTTAGACCTCCTAAGATATCAGCCTCTCGTTTTTAATTGCTGCCAAGGGCCCATACATTAAAATAGTCCTTTTCAGGTCTCGCTTACGCATCGCTCATGCGCTGCAAAGGAGGACCTTTAGCCATCGTTCTGCTCTTTTTCGAAGCACATACTCGTGCATGTGGCCGCATCCACCTTGCGGGCGCGAGCGAGGACGTGCCACAAGCACGAGTATGTGCTTTGAAAAAGAGCAGACTACGCACGCGCGCACACACGTAAACAGCTGCTGCTTCTTAGTGCGATCACTTTCACTTTCGGGGCGGAGTCGCTTTCACAGCAGTGCGGCCAATTCTTGTTCTATAACTTGGCTAGTTTCACTTTTTCATAAACCCTGGCTAGTTGAAGGCCTCTCCGCTGGCCACGCCCCTCTGCTGGCCAAGCGCCTCTCTCTTTCTACATCCGGTATCCACATTTAAACTGTGTGTCTGTCTCTTTGCCTAATCGGACCTTGGTGCGTTGTCACTCTAATTCCATTTACCTAGTTTGTACCCACATAGACTCATTCTACCCTTTCTATGGTGATGTGTCTCCACCCCTCGCTGTTCACTGTAATGTATGGGGCACCCCGCTCCGCATCATGGTCAGTTTCAGCTTTGGAATTCTAGTCGCCTCTCAGGTCAGTAGTCGGCTTTCCTTTGGACGGCGACATTATTTTTGGGCACTAGTTTCCTTCTTCACTCTCCACTTGGATGTTTGTCTTCCGCTTGGATGTCAGTCCTTTTAGCAGGCCTGGCTCCACATGCTAATCTTGCTTTAAGTTGTCACCTACTGGATGTCAGTTTCCTCTTAGATGTCAGCCATCCTTTGGCTGTCTCTTTCCTCTTCCGAAACTATTCACCAACATTGGCTGTCTGTTTTCTGTTTGGATGTAATTTTCACCTTTTATGTCAGTCACTCTTAGAGGCCAGGATGTAGGGCGGATCGCCACCGCCCTGCAACAGTAGAGAAAGTGTTGGATAGCAGAGAGGCAAAAAATACTATTCACACTCTAACAGTAAAAAAATTATATATATATATATATTCACTGAAAAAACCATAGGTTATAGACCATATATAGTTAGGAATTAGCATTTACAAAACCTTGAAAATTCACTGAAAAAACCATAGGTTATAGACCATATATAGTTAGGAATTAGCATTTAAAAAACCTTATTTTACTCACACAAAACCATTGAAATTCCATATATAGTTAGTTGCACTAACTATATATCGCGCACCCGCAATCCACTGCTGATCATGTCACATATTACATCATTCATGACATGGTCAGTGACATCACTGATGACATCACTGATGACATCTCAAATGACATCACTGATGACATCACTGATGACAACATCCAGTGACTGTATGTTTCTGTAAAGTTAAAATATGTCTTACATATTGAAGAATGAGTGGATGTATAAGTGTCTGGATGAAGGATTTAGTAGGTGCGTGACTGACTGTATGAGTGAGTGATTAAATGTGTCTCACTGAATGCATGGGTTAGTGACTAAACTGTCTTAATTTGTGCATCATTATGTCTGTTGTTCTGTAAACTGCTGCATGTGTTGATCATTAGCTATACGAGAGGCTATATGTGTTATTAATTGGTTGCCCAAGTATTTCTATGGGAGATTGAGTTTGTGTGGGGGTGGCTGGAAGGTGTGTGACTCTATGCATAGATGTGTGAGCAGTTTATTCACTAGGTGTATGAGTTCAAGAGTGCATGTGGAAACAGCTACATGGGCAGTTGACTGTGTGCATGAGTGTATTGATGAGTGAATGGATATCTCAATGCTACATGTCATAGTAAGTACATATGTAAAACACAGTACATGTGAGAGTTGGCATATATAAATAACTGTGCATGAGAGCCACTGAATGAGTGAGTGGTTGTATCGATCATTGTGAACTTGTATCAGGGATTGTATAAGAGAGTAAATATGTGTTAGTATATGTTTCAATAAGTAAGGTGTGTTTAACTGTATAGTTGAAGAAATGGAGGTGAGATTGTTTCTTTGCATGACTGACTGGGTGTGTGAGTAACTCCATGGATGAGTGGCAGTGTGTGAGTGTCTGTATACACTGAGTGTATCTAAGGTTATATTAGAGTCTGAAGAGGTTTATCGTATTAGCACAAGAATGATGTCAAATGAGATGTCATCAGTGATGTCATCAGTGATGTCATTTGAGATGTCATCAGTGATGTCATCAGTGATGTCACTGACCATGTCATGAATGATGTAATATGTGACATGATCAGCAGTGGATTGCGGGTGCGCGATATATAGTTAGTGCAACTAACTATATATGGAATTTCAATGGTTTTGTGTGAGTAAAATAAGGTTTTTTAAATGCTAATTCCTAACTATATATGGTCTATAACCTATGGTTTTTTCAGTGAATTTTCAAGATTTTGTAAATGCTAATTCCTAACTATATATGGTCTATAACCTATGTTTTTTTCAGTGAATTTCAATGGTTTTTTAATAGCAAATATCATAAGCTGTCGAATGTCAAGTACGTGGTAAGTGAAAACATTTTCGTGTTTATGCACACTGATCTGCTTTGAATGGTGCCCCCCCCCTCATTTCTATTAGGAGTACTCTCTCTTTGCAGATAGTGAAAGGTAGTTAACGCAGGCCTTTGCCCCCGTTGTAATCCGTCGTGCCTGCTTCTCTCTCCATTTGATTGATTGTTATCCAAGTATTTACTGTTTTAGAATTAGTTCTCTTTGGTTCATTCTCTATTTACAAACAAACACAGAGTCGCAATACTCTGTTTAGTCTTTGCAGATAACGAAAAATCGTGTAAAAAAAAATAAAAAGAATCGAGCAAAATCAGTAGGCCACTAATGGGATCTCTTTTTGACCTCGCTAAAATAGAAACATTAGGAACAACCCCTCATGACAAATACAAAACTAGTGAGATGAACTGAACTCCACACAATGATGGCTGCAAAACAGCTCAGCTCCGCCACCCACCCCGCCCAAAATAACGATAAAGAACGGCTGCCATGATTGGTTGCGGAATGACCACGACGGAGCTACGAAATGGTGCTGCTCTCATGCTAACCCCAGCTTCAGTCTGAAACATCCAGAAACACTGTAGACTACCAATTCGATCAGTTCCGGTAGCGCCCCAATGTAACCCGGTAGAGAAGAACTAGCCCTCCCCTCTTTGACTGATGGTTCTTGTTGCCTGTCCCTTCTGTTGTCATTTAACAGAACTATTTAGCCTGCTGAAAGGGGTTGTGTTCCGACCGCTGGTTGGTGGAGACATTTTGACTATATTCTGTACCTGCGTTGTCGCGTAATGCGTCATATGACGCGCCGCGTTAGCGCATCCGGAAGTCATCCGGGGCGCGCAGCGCATAACGTAAGCATAACAAGTCATGTGACTTGTTAATAAAACTTTTCATTGGTTCATTTTACTTTTCTTATTGTAATGATGAAAGGCTTGGTCATATGACCTAAAAATTACGCTTTTCATTACTTCCGAACAATATTTTTTCTTAAATATATGTTATAATGTTCCAGGCTAATGTACTTTCCCGGAAATTTTACAACTGTCCTGCAAGTAAAATATATTCTTTTTTCGAGAAAAAGAGCGTTTCTTCGTCCCATGACGGAGCCGTTGAGCAAAAGAGGGTCGACCTGCTGTCTTAGTCGCCGATACGCCTGAATATGAGATTCTTATCGATCACTTTATGTTGCAGGAATAGAAAACACAACAGCCCTTGACCATTTATCTTTACTGCGTTCCTTCGTATTATACCTTTTACCCTTCATGTAATTGGTCTGCTTTATTTCACTTGCCTTTTAATGATTCTAAAACAGTCACTATTATTAAAAACTTTACCAATGTATATACTACTACCATGTTTTCTTTTAAAAACCTTTATTGTGAAAATTTCATTATACAAATACGAGCCTATAACCACGTGGGCCTGCCACAGAGCAAACTGTAATCGTATATGATGAATAGACATTTACACTGTAGAGGAACGTAACGGGCGGGCCATTAGGTTGCAAGAACTAAGGTGTCTAACAGTTACGGAATCGGTGGACGTACATTTTATAATTAAAATACGACAGGGCCAGTTACAATAAAATTATCTAGATATACATTTGCGGGCAAGTACCATGGGTGACGTTAATTCGAACTTTCAACAGTACAGTAATCAATAACACATCAGAACTTAATATCAATAGGGATGTCGAAATATTCAATCAATTCTCGTCCCCGCCCGCCATGTGCTTCAAAACTGCATACGTATCTCGTGATTTCAAGGTTCTGCAACCAGTACACAACAAGGAGTTACGAGTCCCATTTAGTCCGGCGCCATTTTGGGCGAGGACGGGCAGGTCCAGGATATAGTCAAAATGTCTCTACCAACCATCGACTATGATGATGTTCATATGCTGTATTTATTAGAGTAACACTCATCTGTCCACATGAAATTAATTTGCCACAATCTAAACATGTCATTTTAATCTTTCCAAAGTTCTACTAAATATTTGGGACCGTTTCCCTTGCCTCTGAAGCTCTCAGTGCCACTTCTTTGATGAATGTACTAGCAGGTCAGGGGTTCTCCTCCAAATCTCTCTTTTATGCAGCACTATAATTAATTGGTGCCACCTCTCCATATGACGATGCATGGTATAGTTACCACAACTATATTTTTTTTCGGTTCCTCTGGAGAGTTCATCGTGGCAGATGAAGCGTGTAACGTACCGGGCATTTACCTTTTTTTGCATGTACAGGAAAGGAAAAAAAAATCGAGCGTCCGAGTTCTAAGGTGTCCCAGGGCCATTTTAGTGGACCAGGCCCAAATCCAAAGAACAGGCCGCCATTTTGAGAGTCCTCTTGCAGCCGCCTGTCGCTGTAGCATCAAGAGCAGCCGAAACTCAGCTGAATGGCAACTGAAATGGTAAAGGGGCGCCCCACTACAGCAGACGAGCCTCCACCTAGGAAGGCCCATTCACGCCGGCTCCCCCCCCCTTCGGGCACCCCACGCCGTTATTCGGAGCAGTATTGTAGGATGGCCACACCAGTGCGGCAACTTGCTAGACATCACCTCGGTGGTAACCGAATCTCAACGCCTTGTGGTGTCTTCTATTCAAAAAACATTGTTATGCTGCCTTCGACCTATTCGCCGCAAGTGCGCACACAACTCAACTGCATAGCTTGCTAGACACCACCTCGGTGCCATCCGGATCTTGGAATGTCAGCACCTTTTGGTGTCTTCTCTTCAGAAAATATTGTTGCGCTGCCTTTGGCCCCATTCGCACATCAGTCCGCTACTGACGCCATCTCACAGGCTAATGGGGTGCCCCACGCCGACTTTCAGCATTGTAGAATGACCACACCAGTACAGCAACTTGCTAGACATCACCTCGGTGCCATCCGGATCTCGGCGCCCCACTGCAGATGAAGTGCCTCTCAACTATGAAACCACCACGGTGACATCCGGATCTTGGCGCGTTGTGCTGCCTTCGGCCTAGTCGCACATCGGTCCGCTACTGACGCCATCTCACAGGCTAATGGGGCGACCCACGCCGAGTTTCAGCATTGTAGGATGACCACACCAGTACAGCAACTTGCTAGACATCACCTCGGTGCCATCCGAATCTTGGCATCTCAACGCCTAGTGGTATCTTCCATACAAAAAATATTGTTACGCTGCCTTTGGCCCCATTCGCACATCAGTCCGCAACTTAGACATCACCTCGGTGCCATCCGGATCTTGGCATCTCAGCGCCTTGTGGTGTCAGTCAGAAAATATTGTTGCGCTGCCTTTGGCCCCATTCGCACATCGGTCCGCTACTGACGCAATCTCACAGGCCAACGGGGCGCCCCACGCCGACTTTCAACATTGTAGGATGGCCATAGAAGTGCGACAACTTACTAGACACCACCTCGGTGCCATCCGGATCTTGGCACGTTGGGCTGCCTTCGGCCTATTCGCACATCGGTCCGCTACTGACGCAAACTCACAGGCCAACGGGGCGCCCCACGCCGACTTTCAGCATTGTAGGATGGCCACACCAGTGCACCTTACTAGACACCACCTCGGTGCCATCCGGATCTTGGCGCGTTGTGCTGCCTTCGGCCTATTCGCACATCGGTCCGCTACTGACGCCATCTCACAGGCCAACGGGGCGCCCCACGCCGACTTTCAGCATTGTTGGATGGCCACACCAGTGCGGCAACTTACTAGACACCACCTCGGTGCCATCCGGATCTTGGCGCGTTGTGCTGCCTTCGACCTATTCGCACATCGGTCCGCTACTGACGCAAACTCACAGGCCAACGGGGCGCCCCACGCCGACTTTCAGCATTGTAGGATGGCCACACCAGTGCTGCAACTTGCTGGACACCACCTCGGTGCCATCCGGATCTTGGCGCGTTGTATTGCCTTCGGCCTATTCGCAAAAATGACATGACCAACTGCATATTTATGGACATGATCTAACTTGATAGAGATGAAATTCTATCTTTTCTGTGGATTACGGTAATCTCCCAATAGGCAAGGTTGAATTAATGGACTACGACTTAAATCAATTAAACACACAACTAAATATAGTACTAAAACACATCAGCTGTATAAAAAACATAGAATTTATTATTACCCTCCCAATTGGGTTACATTCTAAAAAATATAGTACCATCCATACAATTTAAAACCGCCACCTGGCGTGATCATTCAATGGGGAATATTTAAAAAAACAGTCAAAGTTACAACAACAGTCGACGCAGCGTTTCGGTGCTTTGTTTTTCTTTTGACACCTTCTTCAGGACGTTAAAACATTTGACTCCAAAACATTCTAGAAATAAAATGAGAGTGTTTTAGTATGTTATTATTGTGTGTGTACAAGTTATCTGCCTAGTTTTACACTATTTGCTAATTGTAACTCTTTATGCGAGCTAGGCCTATAGTCCAGAAAGACTAAAAATTATTTGATTTTATTTAATTTTGGGCATTTCAACCTGAGAACCACTGCGGAGTTCCTACATAAGGTTCTCCTTTTCACACAAAACATAGCCTTTTCATTATTCTGTTTTGCTCTATGCATCATTTTACAAGTTTTTAGTGCAGCTATTCACATCGTACCTGTCTTCTTTGTGGTAGTCTTGTTTCAATTGATCACTACACGTACTATGGATTACTCAGGTCTATCATATATCCTTGAGCTGTATAAGTCATGAAATACAAGAAACACCGATTTAGTCATTTCTACCCCAAATATGTTCGGTATTTTGGAATTTGTCAGGAAAAATGATTACCTCGTTTATAAAAAATATCGACTTATAATCGCACGGAGGAGCCACCGTCGGTGGAGTAAGAACTTCTTTTGATCTTATCCCAAATCTCTAAAAACAGAATTTTTTAATTTTTATTATTATTATTATGTTGCTCACATCTATGCACCCTCTCATTCTATTCTCGTTGTTTTCTTCTATTTTACTAACATGGAATAAGCCAATTCATACAATGATGCTGTTCCTTCTTGTCTTATGGCCACAGGCTTTTCTCCTGGTTGGAGTTTTTTTCACTCTAGAAAAGACGTTTATTTTAAACACATTTTTTTTATTTATTATTTTATTTACTACCAGGGGTTTTATACACGAATAGATTAATCATATCTCAGTATATTACGACTATCTGTTCCTTGTTTAACAAAGTAAAGCAGACAGGTACGCTCCTCAACTTATACAAACGAACGTCTCAAAGATTGCATTGATTTATCTACCCCTCGGTATCCATACTCTGCTTTCAGAGTTTTCTTCCCCAGACTATATGTTATCAGTATTAGCCTTTACCAACCGTTCAGCGATATTTTACTGTTAGAAGGCTAAATGCTTTCAAAGTATAAGACTTAGACTGCAACCTCAAAGCTTCGGTTTCTACTAAGTTATCTCGCAACGGTCCTATGACCTCGCCTCACCTTATATTTAAAATTCGGCCTCCCTGCTCCTCCGGGCTGTCGTCTTCTTGGGGATGTGAAGAGTAACTGCCTTGTTCGTGTCTGCCCGTTTTTATGTTTACGGTGCCTCACGTGAACCGGAAGCGATTCAATTCTCGCTTTTGCCGCAATTATGTATTTTTAATTTACAGATTTCATTCGTACATTTTCTGTTATTATCTTTATTGCGGTCGGAGAATGTAAATATCAGCCGTTTTGATTAATGTCTTCAAAACTAAGCGTGCGGTGACCCCGGAAGTGCTCGAACATCGCGATTTATTTATTTATATTTTCTCGGCGACGAAAATGACCTTGTCTTTTTTTTAAAATTTTGACAAAATCGGGGAAGGCATCGCCCTTGATAAAAACCTAATAACAGAATCATTCTGTGTGTATTTATAATTTTTGCCGACATTCTATAGCGGCCATCTTAGAACGGGTTGCTCGGCCCAAACTCACTCGTGATAATCTAAGCAAACCCGCAAAAGCGCTCATTGTGATGACATTGTGTTTATGTTGTAGTATAAATCAACATTTGCATTTAGGCTGTAACAAATAGTTATGTTAAAAGGATAGGGAAATCATGTCAACAGTAAATTCATAACCGTATACCATTATATCCATTCTTATTTTCTAAGGGTGTTGCCACATCACAGCTAATAACATATTCACATCCAACAGATATATGTCTATGTTAACATTATTACTTCATGGTACATTTTACATCAATATGATACATTTTACATCTTTACTCTAACTTATTACACTCTTCAATGCATATAAGATCAATGGTTTTTTTTAAATGTCACATGCTCACGGTTCATTTATAGTACATTACTCACATCATCTGAATGAATGGAAAATACAATAACCTTAACATTATCTGCATAAGGGGTTTAGACTGCATTTTACATTATTAGAACTTGGTATAATTCCCTAAAAGAGCGTACTCGGCTTTGCTATTAGATCTATAACTCGATGTACTCATGTAAACTGGAGTCAATGTTGACATAGGCATAAAGCAACGTTTGACAGACTTACACATATTTTGGATTAAAAATTTAATTTAATCAATGTTTCAAAGAATATTTCAAAGAATCAATCTCTCCCATTCCTCCCTATTGTTTAAACCAGTTCGGAAGGTGTTGAAAAGGGACATATAAAACTGTTCTCTTCTTTTCATCTTATTGTAGATATTTCCTCCTCTAGTATTGTATGAGATGGCTTCTAATACACACCATTTGAGATCTTCAATTTTATGGTTGTGTGTTATCCAATGATCTACCAATGGGGCAGATTTCTTTTGAGTTCTTATCGCGGATTTATGTTCAGTTATTCTAGTTTTTATTTCTCTCGCCGTTTCGCCAATATAAGCTTTATCGCAGGGACATTTGATCATGTAGATCAAGTTTTTAGATTTGCAATTCACAAACTTTTTAATTTTGTGCTCTACCTCATTGTGTAGGACTGTCTTGGTTTTAATCAATGATGTGCAATTCAGACACATGTTACAAGGGAAGTTCCCCACTGGGAGGGGTCTGTTATCAATAGTACTTTGATTGGTGTAGTTCCTTTCCTTAAAGGTGTGAACCAAACAATTCCTAATTGTTCTGTTTCTGCGGAAGCTGAACATGGGTTTTGGGATTTTTTCGCCTGGTCTGTCATTGAGTAATGCCCAATTGCGGTTTATAATGTTTTTGATTTTGTTACTGGCTGCACTGTAGTTAGTTACAAAAATTAGTCTCTCTGCTGTTCTATCTGTCTTGTTTCTGTCATTATTTTTCTCAAACAGTGTTTCTCTGTTATAATATTTTGCGCGCTTGTAAGCACGTTTGATTAAGCTCTTAGGGTAACCCCTTTGTTTGAGTTTTTCTGACAGGCCGTCGGCATGTTTATTAAAATCTTGCATATTCGTACAGTTTCTTCTGATACGCAAATATTGGCCGAACGGTATGTTATCCTTCTGACTATTGGGGTGATTGCTCTTATAATGTAATAACGTGTTGCGATCGGTGGGTTTGGTGTAGAGATCAACGCCTAATGTGCCATTATTTACTCTTATTCTGATGTCTAAAAATTCTATTGTTTCCTTGTTGTAATTAGAAGTGAATTTCAAATTTTTGTCGCCTAGATTGAGCCAGAGGATAAATTCATTGAGCAATTCTAAAGATCCGGACCAAATGAAAAAAATGTCGTCGATAAATCGCGACCAGTGTGTTATGTTTTCACTAAACGGAGCCAAATTATTAAAAATATGCTTCTCCTCGAACGCTGCTACGTAGAGGCAAGCTAAGCTCGGGGCACAGGTGGCCCCCATGCTGGTCCCCTTGGTCTGTTTGAAAAAATTATTTTTAAATAAAAAAATATTATTTTTTAAAATAATTTCTGCACAGTTTACAATGAATGTGGCATGCTGATTTAAATCTTCTAGCCCTGTTTTTAAGAGGCCCTCTAACATCTTGATGGTATCATCCTGAGGGATGTTTGTATAGAGGGCCTCTATGTCTAGTGTGACCAACCATTGTTTGTTTGTGTCATATGGCAAACCTTCTATTTTGTTAATCATACTGGTTGTATCCTTAATGTATGCTTTCTGCTTAGCGACAATCGGTTGCAGAAATTTGTCAATATATTTACTCAAAGGTTCTGTGACCGAGTCTATAGATGACACGATGGGTCTCATTGGTGGGTCGGATAGATTCTTGTGGACTTTTGGCAGCCCATACAAGGCAGGAATTATTGGTGCCTCATTTCTTAAAAATTTATATTCATCTGTGCAGATTACCTCGTCTTCTTTGGCATATTCAAGGAGTGTGTTTACTTTCTGGATCAACGCATTCCACTCGGATCTACTGGAAGAACAATAATGTTCCTTGTTATTCAGTAGTACCATCATTCTTTTGTCGTAATCATCGGAGTTCATCAAAACGATACTCCCTCCTTTATCACCCGGTTTAACAGTTAGGAGATCATTATTTTCCAGGTTTTTAAGAGCCAATCTTTCGGCTTGGCATAAGTTGTTTATGCCTGTTAAAGGATGGGTTAGGAGTTCAGAGATGTTACTTTCAACCACCCTTTCAAATAGATCCACTTGTTTATTCACCAATCCAATGTTTGGTGTCCAAGTGGATTTAGCTTTAAGACCAGATTTATTATTGGGGGTTTCTCTTGGGGGTTTTTCTCTAAAAAAATCCTGCAATCTAATCTTTCTGAAAAAGCCTTGTAAATCCCTTTCTAGGTTATATTTATTGATTTTGGTACTGATTGCAAAACCCAACCCTTTCTCAAGGACCTTATTTTCCATTTCTGTTAAGGTAATATCAGAAAGATTAATAATTGCAGCCTTTTGGTTTAGTCCCATTTTGGTTGACTTCTCGTGTAATACCTCCTCTGTTGTTGAGGTTGAGGGAAGAACTTCCCTCTCCCATTGCCTCTCTGTTGGTTGTGGTGGTTTCCCCGACCACGTTGGCCTAAAAAAGGTAGAGATTCTCTATTTGGGGTTGATGTTGATTCTCCTACCCTATTTTTGTCAGCTGTTTTATCTTGTTCAGAGTCCGTGCTGGTGTATGAAGAGTCTGACCAGGTTACGCGTTTTTTAGGATATGCACGCCAGGGTTGTTGGCCTTGGTTTCTATTAGGGAAATTTTCTCTTGGACGATCAAAGAAATCTTTCTGGGTATAGGGATAGACTATTTCTGTGTTATAATTAAGAACATCCTTGTTAAATTTATTCATTTTCTTACCGAATAAATAATCCTTATACCCTGAGACATCTCTTTGTATTTCTTCTAGTTTTTTCTTGGCTTCTTCTAATACTGAAATATCTAATTTCGCCTCCAGGTCGGCTATTTCTTTTCTTTCAATTATTAAAATGGAGTTGGCTGTCTCAATTATTAGCAACATCCAATCCCTGCTACATCTGTTGGCAATCAGGGTCCAATTTTCTATAAAGCCAGGATGTCGAATAAAAACACCAGGTTCATTTTTTACTTGGAGCCCACTAGGGATTATACCTTTTTTCAAATAGTCGATTAGAAAATCAGCATGTAACTCTGTGCGTACTAATTTCTTTTTGTTATTCCATAGGTCTCGCCATTTATCTTCATCATTATTGGTACTCATAGTGGCGGTATAATTTTTTGAGGTACCATTTACTATTCTATTGAATTCTTCTTCTGAGAACCCTTTGGTTTTTAAAGTATCCATTTTTTGAGGATTCTTGGATACACTGAATAGGACAATGCCTAACTCGGATTCGTGTGCAACGAGTGCAGATGCCTCCCAGCTAACAAGCTGTACATACAATGTAATAAACAAAATAGGAGGTTCCCCTGTATTTTATGGCAGGGAGGGGGATATTAACCACAGACAAAGTAAAAAACCCTGACTCCTTAGATTGGGAAAAATGACATGACCAACTGCATATTTATGGACATGATCTAACTTGATAGAGATGAAATTCTATCTTTTCTGTGGATTACGGTAATCTCCCACTAGGCAAGGTTGAATTAATGGACTACGACTTAAATCAATTAAACACACAACTAAATATAGTACTAAAACACATCAGCTGTATAAAAAACATAGAATTTATTATTACCCTCCCAATTGGGTTACATTCTAAAAAATATAGTACCATCCATACAATTTAAAACCGCCACCTGGCGTGATCATTCAATGGGGAATATTTAAAAAAACAGTCAAAGTTACAACAACAGTCGACGCAGCGTTTCGGTGCTTTGTTTTTCTTTTGACACCTTCTTCAGGACGTTAAAACATTTGACTCCAAAACATTCTAGAAATAAAATGAGAGTGTTTTAGTATGTTATTATTGTGTGTGTACAAGTTATCTGCCTAGTTTTACACTATTTGCTAATTGTAACTCTTTATGCGAGCTAGGCCTATAGTCCAGAAAGACTAAAAATTATTTGATTTTATTTAATTTTGGGCATTTCAACCTGAGAACCACTGCGGAGTTCCTACATAAGGTTCTCCTTTTCACACAAAACATAGCCTTTTCATTATTCTGTTTTGCTCTATGCATCATTTTACAAGTTTTTAGTGCAGCTATTCACATCGTACCTGTCTTCTTTGTGGTAGTCTCGTTTCAATTGATCACTACACGTACTATGGATTACTCAGGTCTATCATATATCCTTGAGCTGTATAAATCATGAAATACAAGAAACACCGATTTAGTCATTTCTACCCCAAATATGTTCGGTATTTTGGAATTTGTCAGGAAAAATGATTACCTCGTTTATAAAAAATATCGACTTATAATCGCACGGAGGAGCCACCGTCGGTGGAGTAAGAACTTCTTTTGATCTTATCCCAAATCTCTAAAAACAGAATTTTTTAATTTTTATTATTATTATTATGTTGCTCACATCTATGCACCCTCTCATTCTATTCTCGTTGTTTTCTTCTATTTTACTAACCTGATTATGGAATAAGCCAATTCATACAATGATGCTGTTCCTTCTTGTCTTATGGCCACAGGCTTTTCTCCTGGTTGGAGTTTTTTTCACTCTAGAAAAGACGTTTATTTTAAACAATTTTTTTTTATTTATTATTTTATTTACTACCAGGGGTTTTATACACGAATAGATTAATCATATCTCAGTATATTACGACTATCTGTTCCTTGTTTAACAAAGTAAAGCAGACAGGTACGCTCCTCAACTTATACAAACGAACGTCTCAAAGATTGCATTGATTTATCTACCCCTCGGTATCCATACTCTGCTTTCAGAGTTTTCTTCCCCAGACTATATGTTATCAGTATTAGCCTTTACCAACCGTTCAGCGATATTTTACTGTTAGAAGGCTAAATGCTTTCAAAGTATAAGACTTAGACTGCAACCTCAAAGCTTCGGTTTCTACTAAGTTATCTCGCAACGGTCCTATGACCTCGCCTCACCTTATATTTAAAATTCGGCCTCCCTGCTCCTCCGGGCTGTCGTCTTCTTGGGGATGTGAAGAGTAACTGCCTTGTTCGTGTCTGCCCGTTTTTATGTTTACGGTGCCTCACGTGAACCGGAAGCGATTCAATTCTCGCTTTTGCCGCAATTATGTATTTTTAATTTACAGATTTCATTCGTACATTTTCTGTTATTATCTTTATTGCGGTCGGAGAATGTAAATATCAGCCGTTTTGATTAATGTCTTCAAAACTAAGTGTGCGGTGACCCCGGAAGTGCTCGAACATCGCGATTTATTTATTTATATTTTCTCGGCGACGAAAATGACCTTGTCTTTTTTTTTTTATTTTGACAAAATCGGGGAAGGCATCGCCCTTGATAAAAACCTAATAACAGAATCATTCTGTGTGTATTTATAATTTTTGCCGAGATTCTATAGCGGCCATCTTAGAACGGGTTGCTCGGCCCAAACTCACTCGTGATAATCTAAGCAAACCCGCAAAAGCGCTCATTGTGATGACATTGTGTTTATGTTGTAGCATAAATCCACATTTGCATTTAGGCTGTAACAAATAGTTATGTTAAAAGAATAGGGAAATCATGTCAACAGTAAATTCATAACCGTATACCATTATATCCATTCTTATTTTCTAAGGGTGTTGCCACATCACAGCTATTGCGAATAACATATTCACATCCAACAGATATATGTCTATGTTAACATTATTACTTCATGGTACATTTTACATCAATATGATACATTTTACATCTTTACTCTAACTTATTCCACTCTTCAATGCATATAAGATCAATGGTTTTTTTTAAATGTCGCATGCTCACGGTTCATTTATAGTACATTACTCACATCATCTGAATGAATGGAAAATACAATAACCTTAACATTATCTGCATAAGGGGTTTAGACTGCATTTTACATTATTAGAACTTGGTATAATTCCCTAAAAGAGCGTACTCGGCTTTGCTATTAGATCTATAACTCGATGTACTCATGTAAACTGGAGTCAATGTTGACATAGGCATAAAGCAACGTTTGACAGACTTACACATATTTTGGATTAAAAATTTAATTTAATCAATGTTTCAAAGAATATTTCAAAGAATCAATCTCTCCCATTCCTCCCTATTGTTTAAACCAGTTCGGAAGGTGTTGAAAAGGGACATATAAAACTGTTCTCTTCTTTTCCTCTTATTGTCGATATTTCCTCCTCTAGTATTGTATGAGATGGCTTCTAATACACACCATTTGAGATCTTCAATTTTATGGTTGTGTGTTATCCAATGATCTACCAATGGGGCAGATTTCTTTTGAGTTCTTATCGCGGATTTATGTTCAGTTATTCTAGTTTTTATTTCTCTCGCCGTTTCGCCAATATAAGCTTTATCGCAGGGACATTTGATCATGTAGATCAAGTTTTTAGATTTGCAATTCACAAACTTTTTAATTTTGTGCTCTACCTCATTGTGTAGGACTGTCTTGGTTTTAATCAATGATGTGCAATTCAGACACATGTTACAAGGGAAGTTCCCCACTGGGAGGGGTCTGTTATCAATAGTACTTTGATTGGTGTAGTTCCTTTCCTTAAAGGTGTGAACCAAACAATTCCTAATTGTTCTGTTTCTGCGGAAGCTGAACATGGGTTTTGGGATTTTTTCGCCTGGTCTGTCATTGAGTAATGCCCAATTGCGGTTTATAATGTTTTTGATTTTGTTACTGGCTGCACTGTAGTTAGTTACAAAAATTAGTCTCTCTGCTGTTCTATCTGTCTTGTTTCTGTCATTATTTTTCTCAAACAGTGTTTCTCTGTTATAATATTTTGCGCGCTTGTAAGCACGTTTGATTAAGCTCTTAGGGTAACCCCTTTGTTTGAGTTTTTCTGACAGGCCGTCGGCATGTTTATTAAAATCTTGCATATTCGTACAGTTTCTTCTGATACGCAAATATTGGCCGAACGGTATGTTATCCTTCTGACTATTGGGGTGATTGCTCTTATAATGTAATAACGTGTTGCGATCGGTGGGTTTGGTGTAGAGACCAACGCCTAATGTGCCATTATTTACTCTTATTCTGATGTCTAAAAATTCTATTGTTTCCTTGTTGTAATTAGAAGTGAATTTCAAATTTTTGTCGCCTAGATTGAGCCAGAGGATAAATTCATTGAGCAATTCTAAAGATCCGGACCAAATGAAAAAAATGTCGTCGATAAATCGCGACCAGTGTGTTATGTTTTCACTAAACGGAGCCAAATTATTAAAAATATGCTTCTCCTCGAACGCTGCTATGTAGAGGCAAGCTAAGCTCGGGGCACAGGTGGCCCCCATGCTGGTCCCCTTGGTCTGTTTGAAAAAATTATTTTTAAATAAAAAAATATTATTTTTTAAAATAATTTCTGCACAGTTTACAATGAATGTGGCATGCTGATTTAAATCTTCTAGCCCTGTTTTTAAGAGGCCCTCTAACATCTTGATGGTATCATCCTGAGGGATGTTTGTATAGAGGGCCTCTATGTCTAGTGTGACCAACCATTGTTTGTTTGTGTCATATGGCAAACCTTCTATTTTGTTAATCATACTGGTTGTATCCTTAATGTATGCTTTCTGCTTAGCGACAATCGGTTGCAGAAATTTGTCAATATATTTACTCAAAGGTTCTGTGACCGAGTCTATAGATGACACGATGGGTCTCATTGGTGGGTCGGATAGATTCTTGTGGACTTTTGGCAGCCCATACAAGGCAGGAATTATTGGTGCCTCATTTCTTAAAAATTTATATTCATCTGTGCAGATTACCTCGTCTTCTTTGGCATATTCAAGGAGTGTGTTTACTTTCTGGATCAACGCATTCCACTCGGATCTACTGGAAGAACAATAATGTTCCTTTTTATTCAGTAGTACCATCATTCTTTTGTCGTAATCATCGGAGTTCATCAAAACGATACTCCCTCCTTTATCACCCGGTTTAACAGTTAGGAGATCATTATTTTCCAGGTTTTTAAGAGCCAATCTTTCGGCTTGGCATAAGTTGTTTATGCCTGTTAAAGGATGGGTTAGGAGTTCAGAGATGTTACTTTCAACCACCCTTTCAAATAGATCCACTTGTTTATTCACCAATCCAATGTTTGGTGTCCAAGTGGATTTAGCTTTAAGACCAGATTTATTATTGGGGGTTTCTCTTGGGGGTTTTTCTCAAAAAAAATCCTGCAATCTAATCTTTCTGAAAAAGCCTTGTAAATCCCTTTCTAGGTTATATTTATTGATTTTGGTACTGATTGCAAAACCCAACCCTTTCTCAAGGACCTTATTTTCCATTTCTGTTAACCCCTTCAGTGCTAATGACAAGGGTAACTCGTCATGGAGTTTCCATTGATTTCAATGGAAATTCAATGGACCTCGCACACACCCCTTAGCATCCAAGTGGTTAAGGTAATATCAGAAAGATTAATAATTGCAGCCTTTTGGTTTAGTCCCATTTTGGTTGACTTCTCGTGTAATACCTCCTCTGTTGTTGAGGTTGAGGGAAGAACTTCCCTCTCCCATTGCCTCTCTGTTGGTTGTGGTGGTTTCCCCGACCACGTTGGCCTAAAAAAGGTAGAGATTCTCTATTTGGGGTTGATGTTGATTCTCCTACCCTATTTTTGTCAGCTGTTTTATCTTGTTCAGAGTCCGTGCTGGTGTATGAAGAGTCTGACCAGGTTACGCGTTTTTTAGGATATGCACGCCAGGGTTGTTGGCCTTGGTTTCTATTAGGGAAATTTTCTCTTGGACGATCAAAGAAATCTTTCTGGGTATAGGGATAGACTATTTCTGTGTTATAATTAAGAACATCCTTGTTAAATTTATTCATTTTCTTACCGAATAAATAATCCTTATACCCTGAGACATCTCTTTGTATTTCTTCTAGTTTTTTCTTGGCTTCTTCTAATACTGAAATATCTAATTTCGCCTCCAGGTCGGCTATTTCTTTTCTTTCAATTATTAAAATGGAGTTGGCTGTCTCAATTATTAGCAACATCCAATCCCTGCTACATCTGTTGGCAATCAGGGTCCAATTTTCTATAAAGCCAGGATGTCGAATAAAAACTCCAGGTTCATTTTTTACTTGGAGCCCACTAGGGATTATACCTTTTTTCAAATAGTCGATTAGAAAATCAGCATGTAACTCTGTGCGTACTAATTTCTTTTTGTTATTCCATAGGTCTCGCCATTTATCTTCATCATTATTGGTACTCATAGTGGCGGTATAATTTTTTGAGGTACGATTTACTATTCTATTGAATTCTTCTTCTGAGAACCCTTTGGTTTTTAAAGTATCCATTTTTTGAGGATTCTTGGATACACTGAATAGGACAATGCCTAACACGGATTCGTGTGCAACGAGTGCAGATGCCTCCCAGCTAACAAGCTGTACATACAATGTAATAAACAAAATAGGAGGTTCCCCTGTATTTTATGGCAGGGAGGGGGATATTAACCACAGACAAAGTAAAAAACCCTGACTCCTTAGATTGGCAAAAATGACATGACCAACTGCATATTTATGGACATGATCTAACTTGATAGAGATGAAATTCTATCTTTTCTGTGGATTACGGTAATCTCCCACTAGGCAAGGTTGAATTAATGGACTACGACTTAAATCAATTAAACACACAACTAAATATAGTACTAAAACACATCAGCTGTATAAAAAACATAGAATTTATTATTACCCTCCCAATTGGGTTACATTCTAAAAAATATAGTACCATCCATACAATTTAAAACCGCCACCTGGCGTGATCATTCAATGGGGAATATTTAAAAAAACAGTCAAAGTTACAACAACAGTCGACGCAGCGTTTCGGTGCTTTGTTTTTCTTTTGACACCTTCTTCAGGACGTTAAAACATTTGACTCCAAAACATTCTAGAAATAAAATGAGAGTGTTTTAGTATGTTATTATTGTGTGTGTACAAGTTATCTGCCTAGTTTTACACTATTTGCTAATTGTAACTCTTTATGCGAGCTAGGCCTATAGTCCAGAAAGACTAAAAATTATTTAATTTTATTTAATTTTGGGCATTTCAACCTGAGAACCACTGCGGAGTTCCTACATAAGGTTCTCCTTTTCACACAAAACATAGCCTTTTCATTATTCTGTTTTGCTCTATGCATCATTTTACAAGTTTTTAGTGCAGCTATTCACATCGTACCTGTCTTCTTTGTGGTAGTCTCGTTTCAATTGATCACTACACGTACTATGGATTACTCAGGTCTATCATATATCCTTGAGCTGTATAAATCATGAAATACAAGAAACACCGATTTAGTCATTTCTACCCCAAATATGTTCGGTATTTTGGAATTTGTCAGGAAAAATGATTACCTCGTTTATAAAAAAATATCGACTTATAATCGCACGGAGGAGCCACCGTCGGTGGAGTAAGAACTTCTTTTGATCTTATCCCAAATCTCTAAAAACAGAATTTTTTAATTTTTATTATTATTATTATGTTGCTCACATCTATGCACCCTCTCATTCTATTCTCGTTGTTTTCTTCTATTTTACTAACCTGATTATGGAATAAGCCAATTCATACAATGATGCTGTTCCTTCTTGTCTTATGGCCACAGGCTTTTCTCCTGGTTGGAGTTTTTTTCACTCTAGAAAAGACGTTTATTTTAAACAAAATTTTTTTATTTATTATTTTATTTACTACCAGGGGTTTTATACACGAATAGATTAATCATATCTCAGTATATTACGACTATCTGTTCCTTGTTTAACAAAGTAAAGCAGACAGGTACGCTCCTCAACTTATACAAACGAACGTCTCAAAGATTGCATTGATTTATCTACCCCTCGGTATCCATACTCTGCTTTCAGAGTTTTCTTCCCCAGACTTAGGGGGTCATTAGGATGGCGGATTTCCCGCATACTCCGGGCCGGCGGAAGCCACCGCCGGCCCGGAGTATGCGGGAAATCCGCCGAGGAGGCCTGAAAGACCCACCGCCAAATCAGGATGGCTGGTGGGTCTCCCAATCCGTCCGCCGCTTTTCCGCCGCGGTCGGAAGGCGACCACGGCGGAAAAGCAATAACATGGCTGGCGGTGTCTATCAGACACCGCCAGCCATATTAGGATGCAGGGTGAGTCATGCTTTTCCGCGGCGGCTTTTCCACCGTGGAAAAGCATACGGACAGTCACTTTGGGGGCCCGTTGCGGGCCCCCTGGGTGAAGGTTGCGTGGGGGGTGCACATGGGGGAGGTACCCCCCTGCCCTTGCGTGCACGAAGTGGCAGGCACCGCGCGGTGCCTGCCGCTTTGTGCATGCAAATGCACACCTTTCGTTTTTTGCATTGCGGCAGATGCTGCTTCAAGCAGCATCCGCCGCAATGTAAAACATACAGGATGTGACCGCCAGGGTGGCGGTCACATCCTAATTGCTATGGAGGGACCGCCGCTGCCCATGCGGACGGTCCCTCCAACTCAGGGGTGGCGGACGGACGCAAGTCCGTCCGCCATCCTAATCGGCCCCTATATGTTATCAGTATTAGCCTTTACCAACCGTTCAGCGATATTTTACTGTTAGAAGGCTAAATGCTTTCAAAGTATAAGACTTAGACTGCAACCTCAAAGCTTCGGTTTCTTCTAAGTTATCTCGCAACGGTCCTATGACCTCGCCTCACCTTATATTTAAAATTCGGCCTCCCTGCTCCTCCGGGCTGTCGTCTTCTTGGGGATGTGAAGAGTAACTGCCTTGTTCGTGTCTGCCCGTTTTTATGTTTACGGTGCCTCACGTGAACCGGAAGCGATTCAATTCTCGCTTTTGCCGCAATTATGTATTTTTAATTTACAGATTTCATTCGTACATTTTCTGTTATTATCTTTATTGCGGTCGGAGAATGTAAATATCAGCCGTTTTGATTAATGTCTTCAAAACTAAGCGTGCGGTGACCCCGGAAGTGCTCGAACATCGCGATTTATTTATTTATATTTTCTCGGCGACGAAAATGACCTTGTCTTTTTTTTAAAATTTTGACAAAATCGGGGAAGGCATCGCCCTTGATAAAAACCTAATAACAGAATCATTCTGTGTGTATTTATAATTTTTGCCGACATTCTATAGCGGCCATCTTAGAACGGGTTGCTCGGCCCAAACTCACTCGCGATAATCTAAACAAACCCGCAAAAGCGCTCATTGTGATGACATTGTGTTTATGTTGTAGTATAAATCAACATTTGCATTTAGGCTGTAACAAATAGTTATGTTAAAAGAATAGGGAAATCATGTCAACAGTAAATTCATAACCGTATACCATTATATCCATTCTTATTTTCTAAGGGTGTTGCCACATCACAGCTATTGCGAATAACATATTCACATCCAACAGATATATGTCTATGTTAACATTATTACTTCATGGTACATTTTACATCAATATGATACATTTTACATCTTTACTCTAACTTATTACACTCTTCAATGCATATAAGATCAATGGTTTTTTTTAAATGTCACATGCTCACGGTTCATTTATAGTACATTACTCACATCATCTGAATGAATGGAAAATACAATAACCTTAACATTATCTGCATAAGGGGTTTAGACTGCATTTTACATTATTAGAACTTGGTATAATTCCCTAAAAGAGCGTACTCGGCTTTGCTATTAGATCTATAACTCGATGTACTCATGTAAACTGGAGTCAATGTTGACATAGGCATAAAGCAACGTTTGACAGACTTACACATATTTTGGATTAAAAATTTTATTTAATCAATGTTTCAAAGAATATTTCAAAGAATCAATCTCTCCCATTCCTCCCTATTGTTTAAACCAGTTCGGAAGGTGTTGAAAAGGGACATATAAAACTGTTCTCTTCTTTTCCTCTTATTGTCGATATTTCCTCCTCTAGTATTGTATGAGATGGCTTCTAATACACACCATTTGAGATCTTCAATTTTATGGTTGTGTGTTATCCAATGATCTACCAA
Organism: Lissotriton helveticus; assembly: GCF_964261635.1. NCBI lineage: Eukaryota > Metazoa > Chordata > Amphibia > Caudata > Salamandridae > Lissotriton > Lissotriton helveticus. The sequence continues at coordinate 1,281,152,421 of NC_136061.1, forward strand.
TAGGGCAGATTTCTTTTGAGTTCTTATCGCGGATTTATGTTCAGTTATTCTAGTTTTTATTTCTCTCGCCGTTTCGCCAATATAAGCTTTATCGCAGGGACATTTGATCATGTAGATCAAGTTTTTAGATTTGCAATTCACAAACTTTTTAATTTTGTGCTCTACCTCATTGTGTAGGACTGTCTTGGTTTTCATCAATGATGTGCAATTCAGACACATGTTACAAGGGAAGTTCCCCACTGGGAGGGGTCTGTTATCAATAGTACTTTGATTGGTGTAGTTCCTTTCCTTAAAGGTGTGAACCAAACAATTCCTAATTGTTCTGTTTCTGCGGAAGCTGAACATGGGTTTTGGGATTTTTTCGCCTGGTCTGTCATTGAGTAATGCCCAATTGCGGTTTATAATGTTTTTGATTTTGTTACTGGCTGCACTGTAGTTAGTTACAAAAATTAGTCTCTCTGCTGTTCTATCTGTCTTGTTTCTGTCATTATTTTTCTCAAACAGTGTTTCTCTGTTATAATATTTTGCGCGCTTGTAAGCATGTTTGATTAAGCTCTTAGGGTAACCCCTTTGTTTGAGTTTTTCTGACAGGCCGTCGGCATGTTTATTAAAATCTTGCATATTCGTACAGTTTCTTCTGATACGCAAATATTGGCCGAACGGTATGTTATCCTTCTGACTATTGGGGTGATTGCTCTTATAATGTAATAACGTGTTGCGATCGGTGGGTTTGGTGTAGAGATCAACGCCTAATGTGCCATTATTTACTCTTATTTTGATGTCTAAAAATTCTATTGTTTCCTTGTTGTAATTAGAAGTGAATTTCAAATTTTTGTCACCTAGATTGAGCCAGAGGATAAATTCATTGAGCAATTCTAAAGATCTGGACCAAATGAAAAAAATGTCGTCGATAAATCGCGACCAGTGTGTTATGTTTTCACTAAACGGAGCCAAATTATTAAAAATATGCTTCTCCTCGAACGCTGCTACGTAGAGGCAAGCTAAGCTCGGGGCACAGGTGGCCCCCATGCTGGTCCCCTTGGTCTGTTTGAAAAAATTATTTTTAAATAAAAAAATATTATTTTTTAAAATAATTTCTGCACAGTTTACAATGAATGTGGCATGCTGATTTAAATATTCTAGCCCTGTTTTTAAGAGGCCCTCTAACATCTTGATGGTATCATCCTGAGGGATGTTTGTATAGAGGGCCTCTATGTCTAGTGTGACCAACCATTGTTTGTTTGTGTCATATGGCAAACCTTCTATTTTGTTAATCATACTGGTTGTATCCTTAATGTATGCTTTCTGCTTAGCGACAATCGGTTGCAGAAATTTGTCAATATATTTACTCAAAGGTTCTGTGACCGAGTCTATAGATGACACGATGGGTCTCATTGGTGGGTCGGATAGATTCTTGTGGACTTTTGGCAGCCCATACAAGGCAGGAATTATTGGTGCCTCATTTCTTAAAAATTTATATTCATCTGTGCAGATTACCTCGTCTTCTTTGGCATATTCAAGGAGTGTGTTTACTTTCTGGATCAACGCATTCCACTCGGATCTACTGGAAGAACAATAATGTTCCTTGTTATTCAGTAGTACCATCATTCTTTTGTCGTAATCATCGGAGTTCATCAAAACGATACTCCCTCCTTTATCACCCGGTTTAACAGTTAGGAGATCATTATTTTCCAGGTTTTTAAGAGCCAATCTTTCGGCTTGGCATAAGTTGTTTATGCCTGTTAAAGGATGGGTTAGGAGTTCAGAGATGTTACTTTCAACCACCCTTTCAAATAGATCCACTTGTTTATTCACCAATCCAATGTTTGGTGTCCAAGTGGATTTAGCTTTAAGACCAGATTTATTATTGGGGGTTTCTCTTGGGGGTTTTTCTCTAAAAAAATCCTGCAATCTAATCTTTCTGAAAAAGCCTTGTAAATCCCTTTCTAGGTTATATTTATTGATTTTGGTACTGATTGCAAAACCCAACCCTTTCTCAAGGACCTTATTTTCCATTTCTGTTAAGGTAATATCAGAAAGATTAATAATTGCAGCCTTTTGGTTTAGTCCCATTTTGGTTGACTTCTCGTGTAATACCTCCTCTGTTGTTGAGGTTGAGGGAAGAACTTCCCTCTCCCATTGCCTCTCTGTTGGTTGTGGTGGTTTCCCCGACCACGTTGGCCTAAAAAAGGTAGAGATTCTCTATTTGGGGTTGATGTTGATTCTCCTACCCTATTTTTGTCAGCTGTTTTATCTTGTTCAGAGTCCGTGCTGGTGTATGAAGAGTCTGACCAGGTTACGCGTTTTTTAGGATATGCACGCCAGGGTTGTTGGCCTTGGTTTCTATTAGGGAAATTTTCTCTTGGACGATCAAAGAAATCTTTCTGGGTATAGGGATAGACTATTTCTGTGTTATAATTAAGAACATCCTTGTTAAATTTATTCATTTTCTTACCGAATAAATAATCCTTATACCCTGAGACATCTCTTTGTATTTCTTCTAGTTTTTTCTTGGCTTCTTCTAATACTGAAATATCTAATTTCGCCTCCAGGTCGGCTATTTCTTTTCTTTCAATTATTAAAATGGAGTTGGCTGTCTCAATTATTAGCAACATCCAATCCCTGCTACATCTGTTGGCAATCAGGGTCCAATTTTCTATAAAGCCAGGATGTCGAATAAAAACACCAGGTTCATTTTTTACTTGGAGCCCACTAGGGATTATACCTTTTTTCAAATAGTCGATTAGAAAATCAGCATGTAACTCTGTGCGTACTAATTTCTTTTTGTTATTCCATAGGTCTCGCCATTTATCTTCATCATTATTGGTACTCATAGTGGCGGTATAATTTTTTGAGGTACCATTTACTATTCTATTGAATTCTTCTTCTGAGAACCCTTTGGTTTTTAAAGTATCCATTTTTTGAGGATTCTTGGATACACTGAATAGGACAATGCCTAACACGGATTCGTGTGCAACGAGTGCAGATGCCTCCCAGCTAACAAGCTGTACATACAATGTAATAAACAATTATGCCATAAAATACAGGGGAACCTCCTATTTTGTTTATTACATTGTATGTACAGCTTGTTAGCTGGGAGGCATCTGCACTCGTTGCACACAAATCCGTGTTAGGCATTGTCCTATTCAGTGTATCCAAGAATCCTCAAAAAATGGATACTTTAAAAACCAAAGGGTTCTCAGAAGAAGAATTCAATAGAATAGTAAATGGTACCTCAAAAAATTATACCGCCACTATGAGTACCAATAATGATGAAGATAAATGGCGAGACCTATGGAATAACAAAAAGAAATTAGTACGCACAGAGTTACATGCTGATTTTCTAATCGACTATTTGAAAAAAGGTATAATCCCTAGTGGGCTCCAAGTAAAAAATGAACCTGGTATTTTTATTCGACATCCTGGCTTTATAGAAAATTGGACCCTGATTGCCAACAGATGTAGCAGGGATTGGATGTTGCTAATAATTGAGACAGCCAACTCCATTTTAATAATTGAAAGAAAAGAAATAGCCGACCTGGAGGCGAAATTAGATATTTCAGTATTAGAAGAAGCCAAGAAAAAACTAGAAGAAATACAAAGAGATGTCTCAGGGTATAAGGATTATTTATTTGGTAAGAAAATGAATAAATTTAACAAGGATGTTCTTAATTATAACACAGAAATAGTCTATCCCTATACCCAGAAAGATTTCTTTGATCGTCCAAGAGAAAATTTCCCTAATAGAAACCAAGGCCAACAACCCTGGCGTGCATATCCTAAAAAACGCGTAACCTGGTCAGACTCTTCATACACCAGCACGGACTCTGAACAAGATAAAACAGCTGACAAAAATAGGGTAGGAGAATCAACATCAACCCCAAATAGAGAATCTCTACCTTTTTTAGGCCAACGTGGTCGGGGAAACCACCACAACCAACAGAGAGGCAATGGGAGAGGGAAGTTCTTCCCTCAACCTCAACAACAGAGGAGGTATTACACGAGAAGTCAACCAAAATGGGACTAAACCAAAAGGCTGCAATTATTAATCTTTCTGATATTACCTTAACAGAAATGGAAAATAAGGTCCTTGAGAAAGGGTTGGGTTTTGCAATCAGTACCAAAATCAATAAATATAACCTAGAAAGGGATTTACAAGGCTTTTTCAGAAAGATTAGATTGCAGGATTTTTTTAGAGAAAAACCCCCAAGAGAAACCCCCAATAATAAATCTGGTCTTAAAGCTAAATCCACTTGGACACCAAACATTGGATTGGTGAATAAACAAGTGGATCTATTTGAAAGGGTGGTTGAAAGTAACATCTCTGAACTCCTAACCCATCCTTTAACAGGCATAAACAACTTATGCCAAGCCGAAAGATTGGCTCTTAAAAACCTGGAAAATAATGATCTCCTAACTGTTAAACCGGGTGATAAAGGAGGGAGTATCGTTTTGATGAACTCCGATGATTACGACAAAAGAATGATGGTACTACTGAATAACAAGGAACATTATTGTTCTTCCAGTAGATCCGAGTGGAATGCGTTGATCCAGAAAGTAAACACACTCCTTGAATATGCCAAAGAAGACGAGGTAATCTGCACAGATGAATATAAATTTTTAAGAAATGAGGCACCAATAATTCCTGCCTTGTATGGGCTGCCAAAAGTCCACAAGAATCTATCCGACCCACCAATGAGACCCATCGTGTCATCTATAGACTCGGTCACAGAACCTTTGAGTAAATATATTGACAAATTTCTGCAACCGATTGTCGCTAAGCAGAAAGCATACATTAAGGATACAACCAGTATGATTAACAAAATAGAAGGTTTGCCATATGACACAAACAAACAATGGTTGGTCACACTAGACATAGAGGCCCTCTATACAAACATCCCTCAGGATGATACCATCAAGATGTTAGAGGGCCTCTTAAAAACAGGGCTAGAATATTTAAATCAGCATGCCACATTCATTGTAAACTGTGCAGAAATTATTTTAAAAAATAATATTTTTTTATTTAAAAATAATTTTTTCAAACAGACCAAGGGGACCAGCATGGGGGCCACCTGTGCCCCGAGCTTAGCTTGCCTCTACGTAGCAGCGTTCGAGGAGAAGCATATTTTTTATAATTTGGCTCCGTTTAGTGAAAACATAACACACTGGTCGCGATTTATCGACAACATTTTTTTCATTTGGTCCGGATCTTTAGAATTGCTCAATGAATTTATCCTCTGGCTCAATCTAGGCGACAAAAATTTGAAATTCACTTCTAATTACAACAAGGAAACAATAGAATTTTTAGACATCAGAATAAGAGTAAATAATGGCACATTAGGCGTTGGTCTCTACACCAAACCCACCGATCGCAACACGTTATTACATTATAAGAGCAATCACCCCAATAGTCAGAAGGATAACATACCGTTCGGCCAATATTTGCGTATCAGAAGAAACTGTACGAATATGCAAGATTTTAATAAACATGCCGACGGCCTGTCAGAAAAACTCAAACAAAGGGGTTACCCTAAGAGCTTAATCAAACGTGCTTACAAGCGCGCAAAATATTATAACAGAGAAACAATGTTTGAGAAAAATAATGACAGAAACAAGACAGATAGAACAGCAGAGAGACTAATTTTTGTAACTAACTACAGTGCAGCCAGTAACAAAATCAAAAACATTATAAACCGCAATTGGGCATTACTCAATGACAGACCAGGCGAAAAAATCCCAAAACCCATGTTCAGCTTCCGCAGAAACAGAACAATTAGGAATTGTTTGGTTCACACCTTTAAGGAAAGGAACTACACCAATCAAAGTACTATTGATAACAGACCCCTCCCAGTGGGGAACTTCCCTTGTAACATGTGTCTGAATTGCACATCATTGATTAAAACCAAGACAGTCCTACACAATGAGGTAGAGCACAAAATTAAAAAGTTTGTGAATTGCAAATCTAAAAACTTGATCTACATGATCAAATGTCCCTGCGATAAAGCTTATATTGGCGAAACGGCGAGAGAAATAAAAACTAGAATAACTGAACATAAATCCGCGATAAGAACTCAAAAGAAATCTGCCCCATTGGTAGATCATTGGATAACACACAACCATAAAATTGAAGATCTCAAATGGTGTGTATTAGAAGCCATCTCATACAATACTAGAGGAGGAAATATCGACAATAAGAGGAAAAGAAGAGAACAGTTTTATATGTCCCTTTTCAACACCTTCCGAACTGGTTTAAACAATAGGGAGAAATGGGAGAGATTGATTCTTTGAAATATTCTTTGAAACATTGATTAAATAAAATTTTTAATCCAAAATATGTGTAAGTCTGTGAAACGTTGCTTTATGCCTATGTCAACATTGACTCCAGTTTACATGAGTACATCGAGTTATAGATCTAATAGCAAAGCCGAGTACGCTCTTTTAGGGAATTATACCAAGTTCTAATAATGTAAAATGCAGTCTAAACCCCTTATGCAGATAATGTTAAGGTTATTGTATTTTCCATTCATTCAGATGATGTGAGTAATGTACTATAAATGAACCGTGAGCATGTGACATTTAAAAAAAACCATTGATCTTATATGCATTGAAGAGTGTAATAAGTTAGAGTAAAGATGTAAAATGTATCATATTGATGTAAAATGTACCATGAAGTAATAATGTTAACATAGACATATATCTGTTGGATGTGAATATGTTATTCGCAATAGCTGTGATGTGGCAACACCCTTAGAAAATAAGAATGGATATAATGGTATACGGTTATGAATTTACTGTTGACATGATTTCCCTATTCTTTTAACATAACTATTTGTTACAGCCTAAATGCAAATGTTGATTTATACTACAACATAAACACAATGTCATCACAATGAGCGCTTTTGCGGGTTTGTTTAGATTATCACGAGTGAGTTTGGGCCGAGCAACCCGTTCTAAGATGGCCGCTATAGAATGTCGGCAAAAATTATAAATACACACAGAATGATTCTGTTATTAGGTTTTTATCAAGGGCGATGCCTTCCCCGATTTTGTCAAAATTTTAAAAAAAAGACAAGGTTATTTTCGTCGCCGAGAAAATATAAATAAATAAATCGCGATGTTCGAGCACTTCCGGGGTCACCGCACGCTTAGTTTTGAAGACATTAATCAAAACGGCTGATATTTACATTCTCCGACCGCAATAAAGATAATAACAGAAAATGTACGAATGAAATCTGTAAATTAAAAATACATAATTGCGGCAAAAGCGAGAATTGAATCGCTTCCGGTTCACGTGAGGCACCGTAAACATAAAAACGGGCAGACACGAACAAGGCAGTTACTCTTCACATCCCCAAGAAGACGACAGCCCGGAGGAGCAGGGAGGCCGAATTTTAAATATAAGGTGAGGCGAGGTCATAGGACCGTTGCGAGATAACTTAGTAGAAACCGAAGCTTTGAGGTTGCAGTCTAAGTCTTATACTTTGAAAGCATTTAGCCTTCTAACAGTAAAATATCGCTGAACGGTTGGTAAAGGCTAATACTGATAACATATAGTCTGGGGAAGAAAACTCTGAAAGCAGAGTATGGATACCGAGGGGTAGATAAATCAATGCAATCTTTGAGACGTTCGTTTGTATAAGTTGAGGAGCGTACCTGTCTGCTTTACTTTGTTAAACAAGGAACAGATAGTCGTAATATACTGAGATATGATTAATCTATTCGTGTATAAAACCCCTGGTAGTAAATAAAATAATAAATAAAGAATTTTTGTTTAAAATAAACGTCTTTTCTAGAGTGAAAAAAACTCCAACCAGGAGAAAAGCCTGTGGCCATAAGACAAGAAGGAACAGCATCATTGTATGAATTGGCTTATTCCATAATCAGGTTAGTAAAATAGAAGAAAACAACGAGAATAGAATGAGAGGGTGCATAGATGTGAGCAACATAATAATAATAATAAAAATAAAAAAATTCTGTTTTTAGAGATTTGGGATAAGATCAAAAGAAGTTCTTACTCCACCGACGGTGGCTCCTCCGTGCGATTATAAGTCGTTTTTTTTTATAAACGAGGTAATCATTTTTCCTGACAAATTCCAAAATACCGAACATATTTGGGGTAGAAATTACAAAATCGGTGTTTCTTGTATTTCATGATTTATACAGCTCAAGGATATATGATAGACCTGAGTAATCCATAGTACGTGTAGTGATCAATTGAAACGAGACTACCACAAAGAAGACAGGTACGATGTGAATAGCTGCACTAAAAACTTGTAAAATGATGCATAGAGCAAAACAGAATAATGAAAAGGCTATGTTTTGTGTGAAAAGGAGAACCTTATGTAGGAACTCCGCAGTGGTTCTCAGGTTGAAATGCCCAAAATTAAATAAAATCAAATAATTTTTAGTCTTTCTGGACTATAGGCCTAGCTCGCATAAAGAGTTACAATTAGCAAATAGTGTAAAACTAGGCAGATAACTTGTACACACACAATAATAACATACTAAAACACTCTCATTTTATTTCTAGAATGTTTTGGAGTCAAATGTTTTAACGTCCTGAAGAAGGTGTCAAAAGAAAAACAAAGCACCGAAACGCTGCGTCGACTGTTGTTGTAACTTTGACTGTTTTTTTAAATATTCCCCATTGAATGATCACGCCAGGTGGCGGTTTTAAATTGTATGGATGGTACTATATTTTTTAGAATGTAACCCAATTGGGAGGGTAATAATAAATTCTATGTTTTTTATACAGCTGATGTGTTTTAGTACTATATTTAGTTGTGTGTTTAATTGATTTAAGTCGTAGTCCATTAATTCAACCTTGCCTAGTGGGAGATTACCGTAATCCACAGAAAAGATAGAATTTCATCTTTATCAAGTTAGATCATGTCCATAAATATGCAGTTGGTCATGTCATTTTTGCCAATCTAAGGAGTCAGGGTTTTTTACTTTGTCTGTGGTTAATATCCCCCTCCCTGCCATAAAATACAGGGGAACCTCCTATTTTGTTTATTACATTGTATGTACAGCTTGTTAGCTGGGAGGCATCTGCACTCGTTGCACACGAATCCGTGTTAGGCATTGTCCTATTCAGTGTATCCAAGAATCCTCAAAAACTGGATACTTTAAAAACCAAAGGGTTCTCAGAAGAAGAATTCAATAGAATAGTAAATGGCACCTCAAAAAATTATACCGCCACTATGAGTACCAATAATGATGAAGATAAATGGCGAGACCTATGGAATAACAAAAAGAAATTAGTACGCACAGAGTTACATGCTGATTTTCTAATCGACTATTTGAAAAAAGGTATAATCCCTAGTGGGCTCCAAGTAAAAAATGAACCTGGTGTTTTTATTCGACATCCTGGCTTTATAGAAAATTGGACCCTGATTGCCAACAGATGTAGCAGGGATTGGATGTTGCTAATAATTGAGACAGCCAACTCCATTTTAATAATTGAAAGAAAAGAAATAGCCGACCTGGAGGCGAAATTAGATATTTCAGTATTAGAAGAAGCCAAGAAAAAACTAGAAGAAATACAAAGAGATGTCTCAGGGTATAAGGATTATTTATTCGGTAAGAAAATGAATAAATTTAACAAGGATGTTCTTAATTACAACACAGAAATAGTCTATCCCTATACCCAGAAAGATTTCTTTGATCGTCCAAGAGAAAATTTCCCTAATAGAAACCAAGGCCAACAACCCTGGCGTGCATATCCTAAAAAACGCGTAACCTGGTCAGACTCTTCATACACCAGCACGGACTCTGAACAAGATAAAACAGCTGACAAAAATAGGGTAGGAGAATCAACATCAACCCCAAATAGAGAATCTCTACCTTTTTTAGGCCAACGTGGTCGGGGAAACCACCACAACCAACAGAGAGGCAATGGGAGAGGGAAGTTCTTCCCTCAACCTCAACAACAGAGGAGGTATTACACGAGAAGTCAACCAAAATGGGACTAAACCAAAAGGCTGCAATTATTAATCTTTCTGATATTACCTTAACAGAAATGGAAAATAAGGTCCTTGAGAAAGGGTTGGGTTTTGCAATCAGTACCAAAATCAATAAATATAACCTAGAAAGGGATTTACAAGGCTTTTTCAGAAAGATTAGATTGCAGGATTTTTTTTGAGAAAAACCCCCAAGAGAAACCCCCAATAATAAATCTAGTCTTAAAGCTAAATCCACTTGGACACCAAACATTGGATTGGTGAATAAACAAGTGGATCTATTTGAAAGGGTGGTTGAAAGTAACATCTCTGAACTCCTAATCCATCCTTTAACAGGCATAAACAACTTATGCCAAGCCGAAAGATTGGCTCTTAAAAACCTGGAAAATAATGATCTCCTAACTGTTAAACCGGGTGATAAAGGAGGGAGTATCGTTTTGATGAACTCCGATGATTACGACAAAAGAATGATGGTACTACTGAATAACAAGGAACATTATTGTTCTTCCAGTAGATCCGAGTGGAATGCGTTGATCCAGAAAGTAAACACACTCCTTGAATATGCCAAAGAAGACGAGGTAATCTGCACAGATGAATATAAATTTTTAAGAAATGAGGCACCAATAATTCCTGCCTTGTATGGGCTGCCAAAAGTCCACAAGAATCTATCCGACCCACCAATGAGACCCATCGTGTCATCTATAGACTCGGTCACAGAACCTTTGAGTAAATATATTGACAAATTTCTGCAACCGATTGTCGCTAAGCAGAAAGCATACATTAAGGATACAACCAGTATGATTAACAAAATAGAAGGTTTGCCATATGACACAAACAAACAATGGTTGGTCACACTAGAGATAGAGGCCCTCTATACAAACATCCCTCAGGATGATACCATCAAGATGTTAGAGGGCCTCTTAAAAACAGGGCTAGAAGATTTAAATCAGCATGCCACATTCATTGTAAACTGTGCAGAAATTATTTTAAAAAATAATATTTTTTTATTTAAAAATAATTTTTTCAAACAGACCAAGGGGACCAGCATGGGGGCCACCTGTGCCCCGAGCTTAGCTTGCCTCTACGTAGCAGCGTTCGAGGAGAAGCATATTTTTAATAATTTGGCTCCGTTTAGTGAAAACATAACACACTGGTCGCGATTTATCGACGACATTTTTTTCATTTGGTCCGGATCTTTAGAATTGCTCAATGAATTTATCCTCTGGCTCAATCTAGGCGACAAAAATTTGAAATTCACTTCTAATTACAACAAGGAAACAATAGAATTTTTAGACATCAGAATAAGAGTAAATAATGGCACATTAGGCGTTGATCTCTACACCAAACCCACCGATCGCAACACGTTATTACATTATAAGAGCAATCACCCCAATAGTCAGAAGGATAACATACCGTTCGGCCAATATTTGCGTATCAGAAGAAACTGTACGAATATGCAAGATTTTAATAAACATGCCGACGGCCTGTCAGAAAAACTCAAACAAAGGGGTTACCCTAAGAGCTTAATCAAACGTGCTTACAAGCGCGCAAAATATTATAACAGAGAAACACTGTTTGAGAAAAATAATGACAGAAACAAGACAGATAGAACAGCAGAGAGACTAATTTTTGTAACTAACTACAGTGCAGCCAGTAACAAAATCAAAAACATTATAAACCGCAATTGGGCATTACTCAATGACAGACCAGGCGAAAAAATCCCAAAACCCATGTTCAGCTTCCGCAGAAACAGAACAATTAGGAATTGTTTGGTTCACACCTTTAAGGAAAGGAACTACACCAATCAAAGTACTATTGATAACAGACCCCTCCCAGTGGGGAACTTCCCTTGTAACATGTGTCTGAATTGCACATCATTGATTAAAACCAAGACAGTCCTACACAATGAGGTAGAGCACAAAATTAAAAAGTTTGTGAATTGCAAATCTAAAAACTTGATCTACATGATCAAATGTCCCTGCGATAAAGCTTATATTGGCGAAACGGCGAGAGAAATAAAAACTAGAATAACTGAACATAAATCCGCGATAAGAACTCAAAAGAAATCTGCCCCATTGGTAGATCATTGGATAACACACAACCATAAAATTGAAGATCTCAAATGGTGTGTATTAGAAGCCATCTCATACAATACTAGAGGAGGAAATATCGACAATAAGAGGAAAAGAAGAGAACAGTTTTATATGTCCCTTTTCAACACCTTCCGAACTGGTTTAAACAATAGGGAGGAATGGGAGAGATTGATTCTTTGAAATATTCTTTGAAACATTGATTAAATTAAAATTGTAATCCAAAATATGTGTAAGTCTGTCAAACGTTGCTTTATGCCTATGTCAACATTGACTCCAGTTTACATGAGTACATCGAGTTATAGATCTAATAGCAAAGCCGAGTACGCTCTTTTAGGGAATTATACCAAGTTCTAATAATGTAAAATGCAGTCTAAACCCCTTATGCAGATAATGTTAAGGTTATTGTATTTTCCATTCATTCAGATGATGTGAGTAATGTACTATAAATGAACCGTGAGCATGTGACATTTAAAAAAAAACATTGATCTTATATGCATTGAAGAGTGTAATAAGTTAGAGTAAAGATGTAAAATGTATCATATTGATGTAAAATGTACCATGAAGTAATAATGTTAACATAGACATATATCTGTTGGATGTGAATATGTTATTCGCAATAGCTGTGATGTGGCAACACCCTTAGAAAATAAGAATGGATATAATGGTATACGGTTATGAATTTACTGTTGACATGATTTCCCTATTCTTTTAACATAACTATTTGTTACAGCCTAAATGCAAATGTTGATTTATACTACAACATAAACACAATGTCATCACAATGAGCGCTTTTGCGGGTTTGCTTAGATTATCACGAGTGAGTTTGGGCCGAGCAACCCGTTCTAAGATGGCCGCTATAGAATGTCGGCAAAAATTATAAATACACACAGAATGATTCTGTTATTAGGTTTTTATCAAGGGCGATGCCTTCCCCGATTTTGTCAAAATTTTAAAAAAAAGACAAGGTCATTTTCGTCGCCGAGAAAATATAAATAAATAAATCGCGATGTTCGAGCACTTCCGGGGTCACCGCACGCTTAGTTTTGAAGACATTAATCAAAACGGCTGATATTTACATTCTCCGACCGCAATAAAGATAATAACAGAAAATGTACGAATGAAATCTGTAAATTAAAAATACATAATTGCGGCAAAAGCGAGAATTGAATCGCTTCCGGTTCACGTGAGGCACCGTAAACATAAAAACGGGCAGACACGAACAAGGCAGTTACTCTTCACATCCCCAAGAAGACGACAGCCCGGAGGAGCAGGGAGGCCGAATTTTAAATATAAGGTGAGGCGAGGTCATAGGACCGTTGCGAGATAACTTAGTAGAAACCGAAGCTTTGAGGTTGCAGTCTAAGTCTTATACTTTGAAAGCATTTAGCCTTCTAACAGTAAAATATCGCTGAACGGTTGGTAAAGGCTAATACTGATAACATATAGTCTGGGGAAGAAAACTCTGAAAGCAGAGTATGGATACCGAGGGGTAGATAAATCAATGCAATCTTTTAGACGCTCGTTTGTATAAGTTGAGGAGCGTACCTGTCTGCTTTACTTTGTTAAACAAGGAACAGATAGTCGTAATATACTGAGATATGATTAATCTATTCGTGTATAAAACCCCTGGTAGTAAATAAAATAATAAATAAAAAAATTTTGTTTAAAATAAACGTCTTTTCTAGAGTGAAAAAAACTCCAACCAGGAGAAAAGCCTGTGGCCATAAGACAAGAAGGAACAGCATCATTGTATGAATTGGCTTATTCCATAATCAGGTTAGTAAAATAGAAGAAAACAACGAGAATAGAATGAGAGGGTGCATAGATGTGAGCAACATAATAATAATAATAAAAATAAAAAAATTCTGTTTTTAGAGATTTGGGATAAGATCAAAAGAAGTTCTTACTCCACCGACGGTGGCTCCTCTGTGCGATTATAAGTCGATATTTTTTATAAACGAGGTAATCATTTTTCCTGACAAATTCCAAAATACCGAACATATTTGGGGTAGAAATGACTAAATCGGTGTTTCTTGTATTTCATGATTTATACAGCTCAAGGATATATGATAGACCTGAGTAATCCATAGTACGTGTAGTGATCAATTGAAACGAGACTACCACAAAGAAGACAGGTACGATGTGAATAGCTGCACTAAAAACTTGTAAAATGATGCATAGAGCAAAACAGAATAATGAAAAGGCTATGTTTTGTGTGAAAAGGAGAACCTTATGTAGGAACTCCGCAGTGGTTCTCAGGTTGAAATGCCCAAAATTAAATAAAATCAAATAATTTTTAGTCTTTCTGGACTATAGGCCTAGCTCGCATAAAGAGTTACAATTAGCAAATAGTGTAAAACTAGGCAGATAACTTGTACACACACAATAATAACATACTAAAACACTCTCATTTTATTTCTAGAATGTTTTGGAGTCAAATGTTTTAACGTCCTGAAGAAGGTGTCAAAAGAAAAACAAAGCACCGAAACGCTGCGTCGACTGTTGTTGTAACTTTGACTGTTTTTTTTAAATATTCCCCATTGAATGATCACGCCAGGTGGCGGTTTTAAATTGTATGGATGGTACTATATTTTTTAGAATGTAACCCAATTGGGAGGGTAATAATAAATTCTATGTTTTTTATACAGCTGATGTGTTTTAGTACTATATTTAGTTGTGTGTTTAATTGATTTAAGTCGTAGTCCATTAATTCAACCTTGCCTAGTGGGAGATTACCGTAATCCACAGAAAAGATAGAATTTCATCTCTATCAAGTTAGATCATGCCCATAAATATGCAGTTGGTCATGTCATTTTTGCCAATCTAAGGAGTCAGGGTTTTTTACTTTGTCTGTGGTTAATATCCCCCTCCCTGCCATAAAATACAGGGGAACCTCCTATTTTGTTTATTACTTCGGCCTATTCGCACATCGGTCCGCTACTGACGCCGCCTCACGTGCCAACGTATTTTCTCCGCATTTTATACCCTATGCCGCATAACAGGTCATGTGACTTGTTTATAAAACTTTTCATTGGTTCATTTTACTTTTGGTTTCCTAATGATGGAAGGCTTGATCATATGACCTAAAAACAACACTTTTCATTGGATGAAAACTTTTTTTTTTTTTCAAACGATGAAAGCCCCACCTTGTTTCTGGATGTTTCAGACTGAAGCTGGCGTCAGCATGAGAGCACCACCATCTCGTAGCTCCGTCGTGGTCATTCCGCGAGCAATCATGGCAGCCGCTCCCCACCAGAAGCCTGCAGGAGTCGGGGCCCCCAAAACTTTTGATGAATTCTCAAGGCGGAGGGGACGCTTTCGAGAATGGGGTCCAAGACCTAGCAGACAAGCGTCCGATTTCCAAGGTGTCCCAGGGCCATTTCAGTGGACCAGGCCCAAAAAGGAAAGAGCCTGCCGCCATTTTGAGAGTCCTGTGACAGCCGCCTATCGCTGCACCGCAAGAGTGGGCGCAACTCAGCTGAATTGCGGCTTTTGACACAGTGGACCAAAAACGGACGGAATGGCAACTGAAATGGTAAAGGGGCGCCCCACTACAACAGATGACACTCCACCTGGAGAGGCCCGTTCACGCCGCCTCCCCCGGGGCGCCCCACGCCGTTATTCGGAGCAGCATTGTAGGATACCAAAACCAGTGCGGCAACTTACTGGACATCACCTTGGTGCCATCGTTCTGCTGCCTTGGAACTATTCGCACAACAGTTTGCTACTGATGACCCACCCCCCGCGACGCCCCACGCCGGAAATCTGGACGTTGTGCTGCGTTGGGACTATTCGCACAGCCGACCGCTACTTCGTTGTTTTTCCCTAAAAATGTTTATATGTTATTACTATTTTTGTTTTCTTGTATATATTTATAAATTATTAAAGTTTTATAATCTTACTACTTTGTCGGAGTGCTATATATTTTTAATGTGACACATAATTGTAAAAACTTTGATGTACAAAGAGTCATCCCTGGAATCTTCCGCTTCACGCTCGGTCCCCTCCCCAATCACAATACAGGATGGTTTTCAGATAATAGCAACGCTTCTGCTGTGACGGATCTCATCGAGTGTGGGCCTTGATCTACTATAACTCCTTTGAAGAGGGGTGATTCTTTACAGCTGTGGCCATAAACTACATCTGCAGGGCTAGCTGATAGCCTAGGACCGGCCTGGACAATCGGACACAGAGGAAAAGGAGTGTCAGAGGGTGCGGTAGTGAATAGGGCGAAAGGGAGGTGTCGGGCGGGCACAGGGTGTGATTCTCAGGGAAGAGCAGCGCAGATGGGGGGAGGTTTATTACCCATGCATAAGACAGAGAGCGGGGGAGACCACTGCCTGGGTGAGATGCTTGCGAGGGTGGGGAGCCATGCTAAGGATCGACAGCGTGCACAGAGTGGGTCTGGTCAAGGCATCTAAAATGGCTGCCGTGCACGACAAAAGTGTGGCATTTGAAAAAAGACAAGATGGCGCAGACAAAGTTTTTCAACACTTCCTGATTTCCTTCGAATCGAACGTTAACAGACGTTGGGGCATATTACCAAAGTTAAGCGATATTTATCCCTAACGATGCATTGCAAAGATTTTTTTACCGTCAGAAATTATCGCAGATAAACCTTGCTATTATCAAGGTTTATCGCAAATACGATAAAAAACGACCGCAATGCATTAATATCGCTGAAAACTCAGCGATATTCATGCATTACCGAGCTAATGCTCTTAGCCATGTTATCCACCTCCCATTGGATAACATGGCTAAGAACTGCTCAGGGCAGCTGTTACTTTTTGGAGATATTCGCGCTTATCTCGAATATTTCCAAAAGTTGATAATAGGAGATAGCGATGTTAGCGACTGTTTCCAGTCGCTAACATCTTGGCATGCCCACTTTGCATGTCATTAGTGATAAATATCACTCACATGCAAAGTGGGGCCCAAGATGGTCGCTATCTCCTACTAGCCGTCGCTAACTGGTGTTAGCAACAGCTGGTAATACAGATATAATTTTATCTCCGCGAAGCGGAGCGCTGTTACAGATATATATCTTGTTTTTGAACGTTAATTTCTCAAAATGCACTGAAGCACATATATTGAGACCTAGCAAAGGCACATCGGGCTACCAGTCCCTAATATTTTACCAAGTTTCGTGCAAATCCATTCAGCCGTTCGATTATTATTATTATTTTTTTTTTTTTGCCCCGCGGGGCCCTTTTAAAACCTCCACATCAAACCTAGGGGGTCAGCAAGGATCTACTATGCCCCCTTATGGTCATTTGCCCCTTCGCTTTGGCCTCCTCTTGTCTCTCGATCCTACCGAGAGACAAGATGGCGGCCGCTACGTACTGTTTGGAATGTTTACAGACACCGGAGAGCCAATCAGCTTCGCTTCGCAAAGCTCCGTAACGCGAAAAGTACGCGAAGCGGTGCGCTGTTACAGATATATATCTTTTTTTGAACGTTAATTTCTCAAAATCCACTGAAGCACATATATTGAGACCTAGCAAAGGCACATCGGGCTACCAGTCCCTACAATTTTGCCAAGTTTCGTGCAAATCCATTCAGCCGTTCGATTATTATTATTATTATTTTTTTTGCCCCGCGGGGCCCTTTTAAAACCTCCACATCAAACCTAGGGGGTCAGCGAGGATCTACTATTCCCCCTTATGGTCATTTGCCCCTTCGCTTTGGCCTCCTCTTGTCTCTCGATCCTACCGAGAGACAAGATGGCGGCCGCTACGGACTGTTTGGAATGTTGACAGACGCCGGAGAACCAATCAGCTTCGCTTCACAAAGCTCCGTTGCGCGAAAAGTACGCGTCCTGGAGCGCTGCCCGGTCCGCTGTTACAGATATATATCTTTTTTTAAACGTTAATTTCTCAAAATCCACTGTAGCACATATATTGAGACCTACAAAAGGCACATCGGGCTACCAGTCCCTACAATTTTGCCAAGTTTCGTGCAAATCCATTCAGCCGTTCGGGCTAAAAGTGAGGCCAACCGCCCTATGGAAAACTCAATGTTAAAAACACGTTTTGGGACCCCCCTTTTTTCTCGACCCCCCCTAGACGAACCCCCCCCCCAATTTTCAGGGGCTGCTCAGAAACAAAATGTGCCATTTTCCTGAAAATTTCAGCCAATTCCGTCCACAAACGCCAAAGTTATTAGACATAGAATTTTCAAAAAACCCATAGAGAAAAAATCCTAACTATATATACCTCCTGGCGACCGCCAGTAGGTAATATATTAAAAACTAAGAAAATTTATAAAAATAATTAAATATTAAAAAAATTGAAATATTACATATTAAATATATAAAAGAAAACATATTATAATATTAATTACATATATCAAATCCATACAAATAATATATAAAATTAAATCATAAGGCACATCGGGCTACCAGTCCCTAATATTTTACCAAGTTTCGTGCAAATCCATTCAGCCGTTCGATTATTATTATTATTTTTTTTTTTTTGTCCCGCGGGGCCCTTTTAAAACCTCCACATCAAACCTAGGGGGTCAGCAAGGATCTACTATGCCCCCTTATGGTCATTTGCCCCTTCGCTTTGGCCTCCTCTTGTCTCTCGATCCTACCGAGAGACAAGATGGCGGCCGCTACGTACTGTTTGGAATGTTTACAGACACCGGAGAGCCAATCAGCTTCGCTTCGCAAAGCTCCGTAACGCGAAAAGTACGCGAAGCGGTGCGCTGTTACAGATATATATCTTTTTTTGAACGTTAATTTCTCAAAATCCACTGAAGCACATATATTGAGACCTAGCAAAGGCACATCGGGCTACCAGTCCCTACAATTTTGCCAAGTTTCGTGCAAATCCATTCAGCCGTTCGATTATTATTATTATTATTTTTTTTGCCCCGCGGGGCCCTTTTAAAACCTCCACATCAAACCTAGGGGGTCAGCGAGGATCTACTATTCCCCCTTATGGTCATTTGCCCCTTCGCTTTGGCCTCCTCTTGTCTCTCGATCCTACCGAGAGACAAGATGGCGGCCGCTACGGACTGTTTGGAATGTTGACAGACGCCGGAGAACCAATCAGCTTCGCTTCACAAAGCTCCGTTGCGCGAAAAGTACGCGTCCTGGAGCGCTGCCCGGTCCGCTGTTACAGATATATATCTTTTTTTAAACGTTAATTTCTCAAAATCCACTGTAGCACATATATTGAGACCTACAAAAGGCACATCGGGCTACCAGTCCCTACAATTTTGCCAAGTTTCGTGCAAATCCATTCAGCCGTTCGGGCTAAAAGTGAGGCCAACCGCCCTATGGAAAACTCAATGTTAAAAACACGTTTTGGGACCCCCCTTTTTTCTCGACCCCCCCTAGACGAACCCCCCCCCCCAATTTTCAGGGGCTGCTCAGAAACAAAATGTGCCATTTTCCTGAAAATTTCAGCCAATTCCGTCCACAAACGCCAAAGTTATTAGACATAGAATTTTCAAAAAACCCATAGAGAAAAAATCCTAACTATATATACCTCCTGGCGACCGCCAGTAGGTAATATATTAAAAACTAAGAAAATTTATAAAAATAATTAAATATTAAAAAAATTGAAATATTACATATTAAATATATAAAAGAAAACATATTATAATATTAATTACATATATCAAATCCATACAAATAATATATAAAATTAAATCATAATTAAAAAAATGTTTTTTTTATTTTAAACTAGAAAATATTTACAAACAAAAACATTGGCTAATACATAAATGTAATTATTTTATTTCCTACCCTATAACACCACACCAATAACAACACACTTCAACATTTTAAATTAAATGTACTTCCACAATTAACATAATTTTATTCAATTAAAAAAAATTATTAAAAAATAATAATAAACATGAATTAACTACACACACGTTAACACAATAATGTTCACAACACACACCTAAATTAAACTATAAAATAATAAAACACAATTAAAACTTATTTTTTAAATTAAAAACTATTACTATTAACAACTAATTATAAAGTAATTAAAATGTATTTAATACCCACCCTTAACCACTTTAACCACTTTAAAGTAAAAACAATACACATAAACATAAACAATTATCCAAAATAAATATCAAATAACTAACATTAATTAACAACTATATATTAATTGATTAAACACAAATTACTTCGCACCCATTACCCCTACAAAAACACCAAAACACACACTTAAAATTAATTACACAATTGCAATAATAAATGTTGAATTACTTTAATTAATATTAATTGACAAATAATTATTAATTAAAAATAAATAACTTACTTAACACCCTTTACCCCTATAAACCACAAAACACACACCTAAAATTAATAACACAATTACAAAATGAATTACCAATTAATTATTATAATTATAGGCCCCATTACAATGGCAGGCGGATCACCCCTGCCGGGCCAGCGGTTGCCACCGCTGGCCCGGCAGGGGCAAACCACCCGCCATCCATACCTAAAAGACCCCCCGCCATATTTGGATGGCTCGTCGACCGGGCGTAAAACATGTTTAATATGGTGGCGTGTGTCTGCAAGACACCGCCACCCATATTAGGATGATGGCGGAGATCAGCCTTTCCATGGCGGTGTTGCCGCCACGGAAAGGCCTGCAGTCTTTGCTTTTGGGGACCCAGTGTGGGCCCCCAGGGTGTTGGGGGTGGGGGGTACACATGGGGGGTACCTATGGTACCCCCTGCATTTGCATATACAAGGTGGCAGGCACCGCGTGGTGCCTGTCATGTTGTGCATGCAAATGCACAACATGCATTTCTTACATTGCGGCGGGTGCTACTGACAGCACCGCCCGCCGCAATGTAAGAAATGTGGGATGCGCCCGCCAGTGTGGCAGGGTCATCCTAATGAGTAAGGTGGGACCACCGCACCTATGGCGGGCAGTCCCTTTGGCCGTTGGCTGGAGGGCGGACAAACATAATGAACCCCCAAGTAACAACTATTAATTCATCAATTAAAAATAAATTACTTCCCACCCTTTACAGCTATAAACACCAAAACAACACCTAAAATGAATCACGCAATTACCATAATTAATTACCAATTAACAACCAAGTATTAATTCATCAATAAACATAAATTATTTCCCACCCTTTACACCTATAAACACCAAAACACACACCTAAAATAATTTACACAATTACCATAATTAATTACATATCAAATAATTATTATTAATTAACAAATTATTAATTAATTAATAATAAATAACTTTACACATTTAACACTATAACATCTAAATTAAACAAATATTAATAAATAAAAAATCACCAATTAATTGAGTATAATAAATGTACTTCTCACCCTATTCCTCTATAAACCCACAACCCGCTAAGGAACTGAAAACACAAAGTTTAAAAAAAAAACCTACTAAAAATGTAACACATATATTAAAAATAAAAGCAATTCTCATACAAAAAAACATACGTCACATATATTTAAAACATATACTAAAATACATAACACTAATTAAAAAATCGATATTTTTAACAACTATATATTTTTTAAAACGATATTAAACACTTTGATATTTTTTACCACAATATTCTTGCTGTCGATATTTCTGAACCACAATATTTCTGACTCGATATTTGTACAACTCGATATCTTAAACTTTACCGAAGAGGACTCACCGGGAGATTGGGGGAATCTGGAGTGCAGGGCGCAGTTGGCGCTACCGTCCTTGCTGACAGCTGGTCCCCCCCGCCGCCGCCACCGGAACTATACGCGGCAGCCGAGCGGGGGGACCACAACCACCACAAACCTTTGTTTTTCTTTGCTCCACCCCCTCCCGCCCACTGACGCGCCCGGAAGGCGCTGAAAAAGACTGATTCCCATCTGGGGAGCGGGCGGTCTTTACCGAAGAGGACTCACCGGGAGATTGGGGGAATCTGGAGTGCAGGGCGCAGTTGGCGCTACCGTCCTTGCTGACAGCTGGTCCCCCCCGCCGCCGCCACCGGAACTACACGCGGCAGCCGAGCGGGGGGACCACAACCCCCACAAACCTTTGTTTTTCTTTGCTCCGCCCCCTCCCGCCCACTGACGCGCCCGGAAGGCGCTGAAAAAGACTGATTCCCATCTGGGGAGCGGGCGGTCTTTACCGAAGAGGACTCACCGGGAGATTGGGGGAATCTGGAGTGCAGGGCGCAGTTGGCGCTACCGTCCTTGCTGACAGCTGGTCCCCCGCGCCGCCGCCACCGGAACTACACGCAGCAGCCGAGCGGGGGGACCACAACCCCCACAAACCTTTGTTTTTCTTCGCTCCGCCCCCTCCCGCCCACTGACGCGCCCGGAAGGCGCTGAAAAAGACTGATTCCCATCTGGGGAGCGGGCGGTCTTTACCGAAGAGGACTCACCGGGAGATTGGGGGAATCTGGAGTGCAGGGCGCAGTTGGCGCTACCGTCCTTGCTGACAGCTGGTCCCTCCCGCCACCGCCACCGGAACTACACGCGGCAGCCGAGCGGGGGGACCACAACCCCCACAAACCTTTGTTTTTCTTTGCTCCGCCCCCTCCCGCCCACTGACGCGCCCGGAAGGCGCTGAAAAAGACTGATTCCCTTCCGCGTCGCGGGACGCGCGCGGGCGACGCCGGGAGAAGCCCGGGACAAGGGCGGGACCATCTAAGGCCATCAAAGGCCGGATAAGGACGGGACGGGCTACCCCCCTTGGCCGCCTCATTGAATGCCTATTACCATGAAGGTAATGACTCCCTCTTAATTGATTTGTCCCCATATTCGTGGTCTTTTCTTTATATCGCCACCCTTTATCCCTTTATCACCATGACTTCCAAAGGGGACTTTTCAAATAGTGTAGCTGCCGGACAAATGTTCTCTCTGCTAGACGAGCTAAACCTCCTATGTAAAACAACTTATGTTACATTGCTAACCCCCCTCCGCCCAAAGCGTTAGTATACTCTCAGACAAGGCTACACTTCTAGATCCCTCCATATCATCTAACTTAACCTGCAGCCCGAACACTCAACGTTTTGAACCCTCTCAGGTTCCAGCTGTGAGAGGGAAACATAACGGTGTCAATCAAGGAGGGAACGACCCCAAAAATCAAAAATTGTGCCTAAGTTCACTCATTTTTAATTCCTCTCTGATCCCCCGACTGTTGAGTACCCAGAGCCCATAATATCTCCTCCTCACTTGCCCATACTACCCCTTATTGAACAACTGGTTAGCTCAATGATAGCCCCTTTGATAGAAAAAATTAACATGTTAGGGGATAGGCTCTCCGACATAGAAAAAGCCATTAAGGCAAACCCGCTGGTCGGTGATTGTAGTGTTTCACTCAACTGCCCAAATCCACCTCCTATCCACCTAGGCTCTAAACCTTTTGTACAGGATATAAGGCGTCAAAAACAACATGCTGGCCCTAGTGTATCAGCGAAAAATAAAATAGCGAAATACCCCGTTACAGTTTCCCCCTCCCAGCTGACCGTACCTACAGTATCACACAAGAAGGCTAATTCTATTCATTTACCACCGGAAGCAGCCCCATACGTGTGCATCCTTGCGGGTGTACCTGCTCTTCCACCTGGAAAATCTGAGAGACAACAAGACCTAGTTAACAAAACAAAATTTTGGCTGTCAAAAAATAGGCCTTTGCCTCGTAATTTATACGGAGCAATCAGGAGTGTCAGAAGGGTGGACTGGTTGGGCTCCCTTCCCAAAGATCTTTCTGGGGATTTGGTACTCATGAGATTTAGAGACTCCAACATTGTCCCCTATCTGAAAACCAGGCCGCCTCAATTAAGAGACGGCCCAATATCCATATGGGACTTACATGATTTCTATCCTCAACATCCCGTGTTCTCTTCCTCTCCCAAAATGGACATGTAACAATGACTATCCACGAATTCTGCTGATACTGCATCAACTCTGGAGTGGAAAAAGAAATTTTTAGTATTGGGATTTTATTTTATTGTACTTTGGCCTATTATGTTCCTAAAGTCATTGTAAATATTGTTACTTATTTCTTGCATCGTATAGTTTTTTACAAGTATTGATTTCTGATGTTTATGCTTTTATGATTTTTTAATTTTCAAAAATCGAATAAAGCTTTCTAAATGAAATGAACTTGATATTCTGTCTGCACACACCCCCTGAGGACCAGTTGTGAGAAGACTTGGACTCCACTGCTCTCCAGATGCCCTGCAAGATGGCCAGGGAGCCATGCAGTCTATGGAGTGCAGAGCAGAGTAGAAGGCTGGCGCAGGGAGCCAGTGAAACCAGATCTCAGCAAAATGTGCACTTTTTAAGGCCAGAAGGCCTGCTGAAATCTAGAGCTCACCACAAGGAGAAAAATGATCCCCAGTTAATTTAAACTGGCTCATCAGGGCCCACATTATGCAGTTTTAAGTGATTTCACCTTAGCCTTTCTTAAGAAAACAGAGCACGTGATGTTCCACCTTATTTCCTTCAATTTCCCCAGGGAAGGCTAAATCCGCAGGCAACGATGCACTTTTTTCCCCAGTTATTCATAAATTCGCCAAGAGATGGGGTGTGCGTGCAGCCCCCCCCCCCACCCTTCCTCACACTCACTTTTGGCCTGTGGGTCCAATCCCAGAGCTGGCACAAGGATAGTTGACCAAGGGGGCAACGGTGGCTGACGCGGGACTGCCAACACACTCTCCATTTGGCTGAAGAGACCACACACAGCATAAAGCTGCAGGGATGCTCTAATATTCACTGCTGCAGTGAGGAGTGATGGAGCGAGATAGAGAATTTCTTTTTATTCCAACTCGCAAAGTCATACTTCCATAAAATAAAATAAATCCTATTAATGATTTGTGATGTATTTGTACTAAATCAACTTAGATTAAACTTTTACACGCGGGAACAATAACAGATGTACTCATAAATGTGCATTACTGTTGCATCTTTTGTTCGTGCAAAAATAATAAATTAATTTTGTCGTTCTGTCATGTCATAACTAACTGCAGCTGAATTTTAAAAGTGGCATGTGCTTATTTTGCCTTCCTTGTCTATGTGATGTCATTCTACTCTCTATAGGTGCATTAAGGATTTCGTGGATTCTTGAAGACTGGTAGATATAAAATGCTGCTTTATTTGTTTGCTTTTTGCTAGGTAACATTAGATTAATGGGTGGGATAAATAATTAGTAAACAAAGGGTGGAAACAGAATGAATAATATTTCTTTCATTAATTATTTTCTTGTGTTTGTTTATACATTAGAGAAATAAAATTGACTGCTTTGGGCCTAGTTCACTCGAGTTTACTAAAATTATGAATTTAATTTCTGCACGAAGCCTGAGATGTCCTTTCTAAAGTTTTCCATCGAAGTAACATTTGTTGAACTACGATGAGGCTCTGACATTATTCTGGTCGGACGTGGGCAAGGTCAGGAACCGGCAGAAGGAACATTTGATAACTTGGCATCCGAGGAAGTGGAATGAAACCAGTGAAAAACTATTACAAAATGTTGCAAACAAAGGAAGCCTCGGAGCACGTACAGTAGAGACAATGGAGTCTAAGAAAGTGACGGATCTGATGTTTTGAAATAATGGGGTGACATGTCACTTGTCACTTTTGAACCAATGGGACTTCGACTTTTGCAGAAAGTTTTACTTTTACTTAGATTAGCTTAGCGCAGAAAGGTATAAAGATCCATGCCCCGTGGATGGGTCACGCTGCTGCTTTCTAATCTTTGGATGAGGGTGTCGTGCTGTCGGACTTTACTTGGAGCACGTAAGAAACCCAAAAGACTTTACTTTATTTCCATTTATTTAGCTTATTTAGGGACTTAGGTTTTGAAAAATACTAAACTTATAATTCTTTGCAAATAATCTGAATTCTATATGATGCTTACAAATATGCTTACAACAATTCTAATAAAATGCTTAAATAAAACTATATTCTTATAATTCAAATAAATAGTTAATAAAATCTTACTTTTGAAAACAAGCTGGTCTTGTCATTTCGGGAGTGCAGGTTATCATTAGCTAGATGCCATCGCCAATGGTGGCCAATTAAATAGTTAGGATTTGTTTAAATAATGTCATTTATTTGCCGCGGATGTATATAAATGTAGTTAAGTTGTATATAAGTTTAATTAGGCCACATGATTCAGTTGGTCAAAATATGTCAGGTTTTGTTAATGGGTCCATGTTTTTAAGTGGTGATTTTTAGAGTGTGTGGTGAAGTTAGGTAGTGTATTTTATGACATATTTTCTATAGGCCGCTGGATCAGGAGCACCCAATAATGGACTACAAGGGATTGTTTATATGTTTTAATTCTGCTTGTGGTGTTCCAATTTGTACAGGAGGAAATGTGAGCACCCTGATAAGGAGCGATCGGCACAGATTATAAAGTCCCATTGCTGGATTCAATACTGTCCCCAGCGCCGTAAACCATAGTTGGGCCGGTGAAAAGGTTTTCCCAAAAAAGGGTAAGAGCACCACAGGACATACAGAGATTCCCTTGGTCTGAGAGTCCTATCTTTGAAGACGCCCAGTTACTCAGATTCTTCCAGCAATTAGCTAGCGAGTGCTCAATACCGATATAAGTTTACCACTCTGAAGAAGACCCCAACCTAATTGTTTCTACCCCACATACGACAAGGTCAAAACACGCGGGTACAGCACCGCAGAGTGCTGTGAGACACCATTAGATGCTATCTCGAATGCTGAAATATAGAATTAACACAATGATGGAAACTGGGATGCCATACATTAAAGTGCATAGCTTTTTTGGGACCTCATAGACTGCCACTGAGTGTCTATTTGCACAAAGGACTGTGATATTGTGTGTTGGGAACTTATAATTTTGGTTTAGTTCTACTATTGTTTTGTTTCAGTAAGTAAGATATGCCTTTTTGAATGTTAAGATTCGTCACAAAATGCTGCGCCAAATATTGGTTATGAATAATAAAAAATATATGTATCCCTTCAAACATGTTGAGTAATGATTTTTGTATTCTTTTTAATAATTTATTGGAACGATGGCTGGTTGGGTCCCATTTTATTTGTCACATATGTATATTGATCCCTTCCCCATGAGACTGAACAGGATTATTCCCCATATAGTATAAATATGTATATTTAAGATGTAGTATTTAGCAGTACTTTTCCTTTTTTAAAGGAAGGGCACTGACTGAACAAACATTTACTGTGTGTTGTTGTTGCCTGCCGGCTAATAGAGATTACTATCCCACACCACCGCCCCTGAGAAGGCCTTGGACTGACAGTCAAGTGATACAAAGGGGTACTTGGTTCCCAGTAAGGAGACAATTGTGAACCTATTACCTTTGCATGATTCACATCCTCCACAATGCATCTCACAGCTGTAAAACCCATTATTGGTGCAAATAGCTCTATGAATGCATAATTCAGAAGCATGTGCATGGTTATCAAACAACTGAAGCTGCTGGTAGTCCAGAGTGAAATGTTTACGTGAATTGTCACTTCACTTTCTCATTCTATAGTCCCCACAGGAAGTCTGGATCATCTTCCTAGCTTCCTTTCTCTCTCTCCATCTATGAGCCTTTCTGCCTGTGTTTATTCTGCAGCATCTGGCTGGATTCATATGAATTTTCCCTCAGCTCCTAGCAGCATATGCGTGCATTTCATTGCAGCTCCACTTTGGGATGCTTCAATGTGCCTGCACTCAATATTCATTCAGTGGCAAGGTGAATGAAACATTCCTGAAGGCTGTATCCAGCCCTAACTTTTTCACATAGCCACATCCTTGCAACACATAAACCTTACCTAGCTTGAGCCCTGGCTCCTTTAGCCCAAATGCCTCTGTCAAGGAATCACTACCATAATTAGTGGGGATCTCAACAAGTCTACAAATCACAACAGCCTGTCAGATATATTAACACATTTGGAAGAATTCTCTTTCCCAAACAGACACACACATGCATACCACTCGTCCCCCTTTATTAACACGTCAAGTGTAAAGCAAGCATCACTTCATAACATTAGACCCTGTGAAGGCTGGGGGCAACTTAGGACTGTGACGAGGGCGACCTAAACTTGGAGTGATAAAGATTACTTGAAATATCTGGGGCATTACCAACGTATTCACCATTCTTGTCCTAGTCCTTGCTGGGTGGTAGTATACCCAAGCCGTAAACACAACCAGAAAATAAGCTTACTTCAAAATGCAATGCAAACCTTGCAAATTGTAATCAGTGTACAGGATTTCATAAATTATGCCAAAACTGCATCTGAGACACTTCTCCTATTTTGTCAAAGTCCTACCCTTAACATGAAGGCCATAATGAGTATTAAAGGTTTCAGGAGAGGACCAAGTGGCAGCCATACAAATGTTTTTCATGGGTGCACCTTCAAAATAGCCCAGGACATATCTCTACTTGGCTTTCCCTGCACAACACAGAGACGAGACTCATTGTGTTTGTCATAGAACAGCTTGATGGACTGCTTAAGCTATCATCTCAAAGCAGCAGAAAGATGATCTTAAGCTTGGGCCAGATTTCCCAAAATTCACAAGTAGAGTCTGTACCATCCTAAAGGAAGCAGTTCTTGAAATATAGATAGATGGAGCTCTGCATAGATCATACATGTGAAGTCTCTCGTACTCTGGAGAAGAAGAAGCTTAAATAAAAATAGGGAAAACAGTGTCTTGGAGCACGTGATACTCTGTAGGAACTTTTGGAATAAATGATGGATCCTCTCAGAAGGACCTTTTCTAGAAGAAAAGGGTCAGTGAAGAATAGGGTCCTAATTCCCCTATTCTTCTCCCCAAAACGATAGCTACTAGAAATGGCACATTAAAAGACAGAAACTTTAGATCAGCAGATCCTAGTGGCACAAAAGGAGATCCATGAAGACCTCTGTTGAGGACTAAAGGTAATTTCAGAAAGACACCCAGGAATGCATTACTGCCCACTTTAGGCAAAAACTCCTAAGACGTCTAGAAACTAAGGTGTATAGATCCCTGATATTTCCTCTCCTGAAAGCTCTGACTGACACCCACTGAGTGAGCAAGGTCGATACTGGCAGCCCTAATACAGAACCATATTTTAGAAAATCCAAGATCTTAACTGTATTGCATACCACTGGGTCAAAGGATTTAAAACACACCAGGAAGCAAACAAATGTCAATGTCTAGCGATAATGTTTAGAGTGACTGGATGCCAGAATTCCTGAATAAACAACATTTCATCTTCTGAGCAACTATGACCATGCAGATCAGCCTTTTAAGCTGCAAACCCCAGATGCATATGTGATAATGCTGACCAGTCTAGAACTGGACTCAACAGGTGAGATGCGTCTAAATAAAGCATCCAGTAAGTAGTTGTCAATAAATGTAGTAGGAGCAGAAACCAGTCCCACCTGAACCAGCAAGGAACTACTGGGAGCACTTCAGCCCAATCCTCTAATAATTGCTGAAGCACCTTCGGTGTTAGAAATTGGGTTTTGGGTTGTCAGAGCATGCACCCTGTACAAGCAGGAACCACAATCATAGTCATCGTAAGCTAGATAAACACTAAAATATAACCTGTGCTCACCCTTTGGTAGCTTGTTACAGAGCAGTCAGGCTTATGTAAAGAAGCAATGTATAAAGTATTTGTGCCACACACAGTAACACAATGAAAACTCCACCAAAAGATTCCACACAGGTTAGAAAATAGATTATTATATTCTGAACAAAACCAGAACAATACGACAAAAAATTCAATAATTACAAGTCGACATATGAATTTGAAAAGAATAATTGTAAAAATAGTGCTTAGAAGCAATAGCACTTTAGGGGTTACTTGCGGTTGGGCTGGACTGGGGAAAAGTCAACAGTTCAGGTAGATTGCGATGAGTGCAGGCCGTGGACAAGAACCACGCTGGCCCAGGGACCAAAGTACCTTGATCCTACTCTCAACAGAGAGATGTAGAGTGCAGAAGAGTGATGCGTCCATGTCGGGCACGCTGTTAAGGTGATGCATCGATTTTCTTCACGCAGTGGCTGCAATGCATCGGATTCCATTGAGCGAAGCGCCCGTTCCGAGCGTTATGGTTCCGAAGATGATGCACCGGCTTAACCCACACTGGAGGGCCAATGCATTGATCTTCTCCATGCAGTAGGAGAGATGCTTTGGTTCCAAAGCGGTGGTACAGGGCGCAATGAAGCAGTTCCGAGTGTGATGCGCCGGGTTCTACTCCTGCAACAGTGTAGATGTGCTGGTTCTGCTACACCTAGGTTGGAGATGCATCAACTTCCTTGATGCAAGTATCTGGTCCACTTCCAGTAATCTAGGCACAGGAGTAAAAAACGTTAATATTCTTGAGTCTCAGGGAACAGGAGGCAAGCCAGCAAGCCCTTGGAGATCACTTCAGTGCAAGGAAGAGTCCAGCTCTTCTCAGCGAAGCCAGAGAGCAGCAGGCAGAAGGGAGGCGCAAGATAAAAGCAGGCCTTCCAGGACAGCAGTCCATCAGAGTGTCAGTCCTTGATGCCGCACAGCAGTTTTCCTAACAGAGTCCAGTTGTAGGTCCAGTAGTGTCTGATTTGGTGGGGTCAGAGACCCAGTACTAATACTCATATGTGTCTTTGAAGTTGGGGGTAACTTTAGAGAAGGGTATTTGAAGTGCACACAGGTCCTTTCATCCCAGCGCTGGCTCCAGACTGTTAGTAGAGAATAATCAGCCCTTTCAGTAGGAAACAGGTCACTGCCTATTCAGGTGTAGTGTCCGCTCCCCCCACCTTCCTACTCAGGAAGAGCTATCAGAATGCAGATGAGTATGCACACATATCAAGCCTCCCTGTGTTTGTGACTGTCTAGGGGAAATGCACAAAGTATAGCTGTCACCCACCCTAGATGTGTTGTGGAGACAAGCTGCAGGCACACCCCGTAGTAAGAGCAGAGAAGTGTCCACTTTAAAAAAAGTGGAATTTCTAAAATAGTAATGTTAAATCCAACTTTACCAGGAAAGATTAGTTATCATTAACATTCCAGAGGTATTGAACATTATGCAGTTACTCATTTCCAATCAGGAACTACAGCTTTAAAGTGTTTTAAGGAAGTCCTAATGTTAAACTATGAGAGGAATAGGCCTAACATTAATGGAAAACAAATTTAGGCGTTTATCACTATCAGGACATGCAAGACTTAAAAGTACATGTCCTACCTTTTACTGACATAGCACCCTGCCCTATGGGCTACCCAGGGCCTACCGTAAGCATGACTTATGTGTAATAAATATGGGGTTTAAGGCTTGGCACGTAGTCTTAAGTGCCAAGTCTAAGTGGCAGCAAATTGCTCACACAGGTTATACAATGGCAAGCCTGAGGCAGGTTTGTAAGGCTACCTGTGAGGGTGGTAGAATAAGTTCTGCAGGCCCACTCGTGAATCTAAGAACAAGGGTCCCCTAGCATAGCTACACTTTTATGTCCTCATGGAGAAAACAATCAGTTCCATGAATGGTGTCAATAACCCAAAAAATGAAATTTTATTACAACATATAAATATAAACAAACAAAATATAAGAATTACCCCCGCTGGAGTAATTTCAAAAGAAAAGTGGTAAAAGACTGACAAAACAAACATTTACATATATACAGTCAAGAAAAACAGGGGCCATTATTTATATACAATACTTAGGTCACTTATTGGCAAAAGCGAAACACTACTGCACCCAGGGTGAAAAATGATTCTACAGATAATCTACAGATAATTTAATGGGCCAGAGTGTGTGTCAATGGCATTTCGATCCCCTAAGAATTTGAGATCATCATCAGGACTGAGGGTCAGTTACAAGGCATTATATCAATTAATATATTGCATTCAACAACTAGAGTATAAAACAATCCATAATAACGAGCTTGAGGCCACACAAATTTGTGCCTGTGAAGATTTTTACAAATATGAACCACCTGAAATAAAAAAGCAAGAAGGAAAAAGGAAAAATGAGGATATATGACGTCTTCACGCATGCTTTTACAACGCATGTCTTTACAACGCAGGCAATACAATGAAGGCGTCATTACCAAGCATCCCATTACAATGCAGGTCGTCACAATAACTTGCCTTAGGGAAGAGCTGGACTTTGGAATAGTATATTCTACTATTCCAACTCTAGTCTGTGCAACAGTAGTGAAGGTGTTGGATTTAAAATCCAACAATGCGTTCCCTAAAGCAAGTTGTTGTAACAACTTGTGTTGTAATGGAACGCGTGGTAATGACGCGTTTGTTGTAGTGCCTACGTTGTAATGGCACTGGGTAGTTCTGTCTGCGTTGTAAATGCCGTTTCCCAAAAAATGAGAAATGAAAATAAGAAAAATTAGAAATAACAATTTGCGGTTCATGCACTATAGTGAGGAGCGTTAATTAAGGCAGCAGGAGGTTTTTTAGTTTCAAGGAATCTGAGTCTAATAAATGTCAAACATGATAGTTTCAAATAATGCATGCGCATACTGCGAAATAAGACAAGCATACTTTCCATGCTGGACCTATGAATAAAATGTGAAGTGGGGCCTAGTGTAAGGAAGGGGCTGGATGATCCACGGGGTGTGAGTCTTATCAAGAAAATTGGGAATTGTACCTAAAAACCATAATCATGTTCCACACGCGTATTTTGTGGTGTCATGCGGAGGCATTCCTCAAGTAAAAAATTAAGATGATGGGCACACTAACATACGCAAGTGTTATTGGAGCGAGTGTCAATTACTGAAAAGAAAACAATGCATGCAATTATCTCCTGTGCCCGGAAATACCAATATTGTGTACAGATAACATAAAATACAAGCAGGCCACCTGGGATCCCTTGTTTCTAGACACTAGCAAGCCCATTAGTAGCATTTAGGTTACAAGCCCTGGGGATATAGTACACCACTTAATAAGGGACTTATACATAAACTAAATATGCCAATTGTGTATACACCAATGTTACCATGCTTAGGGGAGAAAAACATGCACTTTAGCACTGGACAGCAGTGATAAAGTGCTCAGAGTCCGAAGGCCATCCTATGGATCATAGGGCTTGGAATTAGTGGGACTAAGAGAAAGGCATAAAAGATGTCCTCAGGGCAAAGAAATCAAGAAAGCGTTTTTGCCAATGGATTCAGGGTAAAGAGACTGCAAAAACTTGGAAGTTGAATATTCTTCTTGGAGGCAAATAAAATCAACCAAGGAGACCCAAATATTTTCCCTATCAGTTTCGATGAGGGCCAGATTTGTGGCTCAAATGGTCCACAACCAAATTCTCCTAAAGTGGAAGATAAATTGCAAAGAGCCTGTATGGATGACCCGCTACCCATATGCAGATCTAGTGAGTCAAAGCATTAGAGATGAGGACCCTGTTCCACCCCTGGTGATTGAGGTAGACCCTGACTGAGCATCAAGGCGATGACTGCCTGAATAAGGAGGTGTAGAGAGGTGTAGAGAGAAAATGCACCAAAGCAAGTTGAACTGCTTCCGGTCCTTTCAATTTGAGGACTTTAAAAGGAATGGAGGGCTCCACTTACCCTGCCCCTGCTTGTCCCCAGAGTGCCTCCCAGCACCTCCCACTGGCACGTGTCATAAACACCTTCTGGGAGTGATCAAAAAAGGGGAGACTCTTGGTTAGAGATTCTGCTTGAAGCCATCATTGCAGATCCTCACAAACCTAGGAAAGAACTTGTATGTGGCAACTGTAGTCTTGAACCCACAGGTCTTTTGACTTATGTGTTAACAAACCAGAGGCTACAAATGTATCTGAGCTCAAGGGACTGCTGATAAAGTTGATAATATTTATCCACATGAACCCCTAATCCTTCTCACGCTGAAGCTTGAAGTCTTGGTAGCTGAGTTCTTAGGAGAGACTCTCCTCTTGTTAGGTCATCTCTCCTGAACTGGAGAACTTTTTAAAATCTAAGGATGCGAACGGTCAGGGTTTCTGACACAGCCATGAAATCGTCTGGTGTCATACAAAGAGAATTAGAAGCTATCAGCCAATCTTCCAGGTAAGGAAATTTTCTGATACCTTCAGAATGAATGATACTCCCCAGTGGCGCAAGCAACTTAGTGAACACTGTAGGGCAGGGGTACTCATAGTACGGCCCGCGGGCCGGATGCGGCCCGGCAAGCCTTCCTTGGCGGTCCGCGGACCTTCGAGACAGTCGTACCTGTGCTTAAAAAAATAATTTATTAGTGTTGGCAAACACCGCCGCAGCAGTGCTGGGCTCGGAGACCTTGATAATCACCGCTCCCCCGGCCCCCACAGAGCAGAGGCTTTGTTGTATTTCACCCCTTAGCGCCTCTGCTCTGTGGAGCCGGGCGAGATGTTTGTCAGAGTGGAGATGCAGGGGCACTACAACAAAGCCTCAATAATATGTAAATGGTCTTTTAACGACCTGCTAAGTACTTTGGTGCGACTGATGGACGGCTGTCTCTTTGCCCCCCCACCCCCTCTTAATCACCCTGATGCGGTGTCCATTCACTCACAGTCGTGTGGACACTCCTGTAATTATCAGAAGGGCGCGCGCAAACTGCATTTTAGTCATGAGAAACTTCTTGCCAGATAGGGATCTTTCTGTGTGTGCGCTGAGGAAGCTGTATCAGCCCGGGCTGAAGGCTGACACAGACAGACACACACAGTGAGATGACAGAGGGGGAGGGAGAGGGAGAGCTGGATGAAAAGAGAGATGGAGAGGGAGGGCAGGAGGGAGAGAGGGAGGGCAGGAGGGAGGGAGATGGAGGGCAGGAGGGACAGGGAGGGCAGGAGGGAGAGGGAGGGCAGGAGGGAGGGCAGGAGGGAGAGAGAGAGAGGGCAGGATGGAGGGCAGGAGAGAGAGAGGGAGGACAGGAGGGAGAGAGAGGGCAGGAGGGAGAGGAGAGAGAGGGAGGGCAGGAGGGAGGGCAGGAGGGAGAGAGAGAGGGAGAGAGAGGGCAGGAGGGAGGGAGGGCGGGAGAGAGAGGGCAGGATGGAGGGCAGGAGGGAGCGAGAGAGGGAGAGAGAGGGCAGGAGGGAGGGCAGGAGGGAGAGGGAGGGCAGGAGGGAGAGGGAGGGCGAGAGAGGGCAGGAGGGAGGGCAGGAGGGAGAGAGGACAGGAGGGAGAGGGAGGGCAGGAGGGAGAGGGAGGGCAGGAGGGAGAGAGAGGGCAGGAGTGAGAGGGAGGGCAGGAGGGAGAGGGGGGCAGGAGGGAGGGCAGGAGGGAGAGGGAGGACAGGAGGGAGAGAGAGGGCGAGAGAGGGCAGGAGGGAGGGCAGGAGGGAGAGAGAGGACAGGAGGGAGAGGGAGGGCAGGAGGGAGAGGGAGGGCAGGAGGGAGAGGGAGGGCAGGAGGGAGGGCAGGAAGGAGAGGGAGGACAGGAGGGAGAGAGAGGACAGGAGGGAGAGAGAGGGCAGGAGGGAGAGAGAGGGCAGGAGGGAGAGAGAGAGAGAGGGAGGGCAGGAGGGAGATAGAGAGGGAGGGCAGGATGGAGAGAGAGGGCAGGAGGGAGAGAGAGGGAGAGGGCAGGAGGGAGAGAGAGGGCAGGATGGAGGGCAGGAGGGGGAGAGAGAGGGAGAGAGAGGGCAGGAGGGAGGGGAGGGAGAGGGAGGGCAGGAGGGAGAGGGAGGGAGAGAGAGGGCAGGAGGGAGAGAGAGGGCAGGAGGGAGAGGGAGGGCAGGAGGGAGAGGGAGGGCAGGAGGGAGAGGGAGGGCAGGAGGGAGAGGGAGGGCAGGAGGGAGGGAGAGAGGGAGGGCAGGAGGGAGAGAGAGGGCAGGAGGGAGATGGAGGGAGAGGGAAGGAGAGAGAGGGCAGGAGGGAGAGAGAGGGCAGGAGGAGAGAGAGGGCAGGAGGAGAGAGAGGGAGAGAGAGGGCAGGAGGGAGGGAGGGAGGGAGGGTGGGAGAGGGAGGGCAGGAGGTAGAGGGAGGGCAGGAGGGAGAGGGAGGGCAAGAGGGAGAGAGAGGACAGAGGGAGAGAGGGCGGGAGAGGGAGGGCAGGAGGGAGAGGGAGGGCAGGATGGAGAGAGAGGGCAGGAGGGAGAGGGAGGGCAGGAGGGATGGCAGGAGGGATGGCAGGAGGGAGAGAGAGGGCAGGAGGGAGGGAGGGCGGGAGAGGGAGGGCAGGAGGGAGAGGGAGGGCAGGAGGGAGAGAGAGGGCAGGAGGGAGAGGGAGGGCAGGAGGGAGATGGAGGGCAGGAGGGAGAGGGAGGGCAGGAGGGAGAGAGAGGGAGGGCAGGAGGGAGAGAGAGGACAGGAGGGAGAGGGAGGGCAGGAGGGAGAGGAGAGAGAGGGCAGGAGGGAGAGAGAGGGCAGGAGGAGAGAGAGGGAGAGAGAGGGCAGGAGGGAGGGAGGGCGGGAGAGGGAGGGCATGAGGGAGAGGAAGGGCAGGAGGGAGAGGGAGGGAGAGAGAGGGCAGGAGGGAGAGAGAGGGCAAAAGGGAGAGGGAGGGCAGGAGGGAGAGGGAGGGCAGGAGGGAGAGGAAGGGAGAGATAGGGCAGGAGGGAGGGCAGGAGGGAGAGAGAGGGCAGGATGGAGGGCAGGAGGGAGAGAGAGAGGGAGAGAGAGAGAGAGCAGGAGGGCGGGAGAGGGAGGGCAGGAGGGAGAGGGAGGGCAGGAGGGAGAGAGAGGGCAGGAGGGAGAGAGAGGGCAGGAGGGACAGGGAGGGCAGGAGGGAGAGGGAGGGCAGGAGGGAGAGAGAGAGAGGGCAGGACGGAGGGCAGGAGGGAGAGGAAGGACAGGAGGGAGAGAGAGAGATGGAGAGGGAGGGCAGGAGGGAGAGAGAGATGTATGTATGCTGGGTCTGGTGGCTCAGTGGATGAAGGCATCTGCTGCAGGGACCTGTGTGCAACCTCATGGTCACAAGTTTTCTTTTTGTTTTAGCCCCGCCCCCTCCCCCTCTGACCCCGCCCCCACCGGTGCGGCCCTCGACCACAAACCACACTGTAAATTTGGCACCCGAGAGAAAGTTTGTGAGTACCCATGCTCTAGGGGCTGACGCCAGACCAAATGGGAGGACTTTGGTATGGAAGTGGCTGCCATTGATAATGAAGCAGGGATACGTCTAAGGCTCGACGTGCATTGGCACATGATGGTAGGGGTCTTTTTAAGGTGGACTAACCTCAGTGAATTTAAGCAGAGGGTAGTGTTTAGCAGGGGCCTAAAATCCCTGCTTATTAAATTTACTC
This sequence comes from Lissotriton helveticus, assembly GCF_964261635.1. NCBI lineage: Eukaryota > Metazoa > Chordata > Amphibia > Caudata > Salamandridae > Lissotriton > Lissotriton helveticus. The sequence continues at coordinate 1,281,189,574 of NC_136061.1, forward strand.
CACCGATTTTACACACCCTTCTTCATAAAAAAAGAAGAAGAAAGGTAGATGGATTCTTTTCTCTGATATTGGTTGAAAAAATCCTCTTTCTCTGGAGAATTGTCAATTAGCGGTATGGCTAGATTGTCTTCTAAATGCTGAGTATCCCAGACAGCTCCAAACTCTGCACAAAGCATCTTTGGACCTCTTCTCTTTTTTATCACTAGCAAAATCCTCGGAAGGAGTATATAGTCTATGGACTTTAGCAGACAAAAGAACTTCCCTGATACCAAAAGATGTATTCACTGAAACCTGGATCATTTGTTTAATAGAGTGCATTGTAATTCCATACTCAGTAGAAGGCTCAGCAACGGTGTTATCAGGGACAGGTTCAGGATTGATCTTTATGAATTTGAATTCTCCATTTCCAAAAACAAAGCAAGTTCCAAAGTGTTCCATCACTAATATGTAGCCTTCCAAACACCATAGACTGACATACTGCTGGAGAACATTTAAAATATTGTCTGATTGCCAGATGCTTCCCACGTGAAGTACTGCCAAGCAAACAGATCTTGCATCTTGTGTAGTCTCGCCAGACCACCAAAGCTAGAAGAGGTAATGGCTCCTTGCGAACATAGGATGTCAAGTGAATCCCCCAAGCAGATACTGAGTTCCTCGCAGGTGGCATGACTACTCGAGTAGGTGTGGAGTTCTGTTCTCCTGCAAATCAATATGCCTGCTCAGCAAGGCAAAAGACAGGTAAAATCCACGTGATTTTGCAAGCAGAGACATCGCACACTCAAGTAGGCGTTCATTATAACATACGAAAATAGGCTGCTTTAGTGACCCCGCACTACCTAGGGCCAACACAAGGAGTTTGTCATCCGGATTCGAGATACATTTTTCTGTACCACCCTCCGCAAAGGTGCCCCATTAAATGCTTGTGCTGCTAATTACGAAACCTCCTGCAGGTGGCAGAATAGCATTCACTAGTATTCTCTTCCCCAGAAATCGCCTTTCCTCTCTCCTGTCTCTCACACCATGATTTTTAGGTCGAGCCTAAGCATTGCTTTAGCAATGCTTGTTGGCGAGATATTACGTAGGGGCTTTAAAAAATGCACCCAAAGACTTTCCTAGGCGGATTGCCTACAGTGCATGTGTGCGAGCGCATGCACATAGAACACCATTTGTTTCAGCTTGTGAGCCTCTGCATCAGATTTCAAAGGAATCCGCTCCCTCGCTCCCGCCACGCAATGCGAGAGCTTGTTAGCTTTGGCACCCACTGTTCTGCTTCTAATCTCCCTGTGATGTTTTTAACACCACTCCATTCGTCCGATGCCGCCGCGCTTTTTTTTTCTTCAGTAGCACAGCTGTTGGTAACTTTCAGCGCTGAGTTTTGGTTTTCAATATTTGCAGATTGGGATTGAATTTGTGAAGATCTAGGCTAGCCTGGGAGGCAGGCGACTTAAGTGACCGTGGGGAGGTGCAGTGAGGTTGCGAGTTTACTTCTCAATTGCAGCAGTTTATTGTGGTGGTGTCTGTGCTGATGCCAGCAGTCTGTATCTGCCCTGTGTGCTGCTTTTATGCCATTGATGCTCTTATACATTGAAAGCTGCCCGCTTCATTTTTTGGCACTCGCTGTGCCGATGTTAATCTCCCCGTGCCCTTCCCCACACCACCTCACTCCACCCACAACAGTGCATGCACACCCCAACACACCTCCAAGGTTACTGCTTCTGTTCTTGTGTTTTTCCTTGAAGACTCTTACTCTAGCACTCTCTAGTTTGCTGTCTTGCCTGAGGGCTTTTGTCCCCGAGCCAGATTGCATCTTTCACCTGTGTGGTTTCTGCAGGCCGTAAACTCTATCCCACCATTAATTGCTTTTTCAGGTTTTTTTCCTTTCTAATTTACATGCGGTTAACTTATTTCGTACCAGCCTTTTAAATCAGAAACGCACTCAGATTAAGGTCCATTGAGAGCTTTACATTACTGTTGCATGTGTTGCGCTTTTAGTTGACTGCATGCAAACTTTATTAAAATAACTTCAGATGTTGGTTTTAACATTTCAGGTGCTATTAATTTTTAACACGGTTTAACTATTCTTCCAATAACCGTAATGATCAACTTTTATTCTTTATAGAGCAAATAAGACACAGCACGTTTCTTTCTTTGTGAGGTATCAGCGTAACCATGGGAGTTCCCAGAACTGCTCCATTCCTCACACCGATAGGAATGTCTGAGGAGTATAAAAAGAACGCTCCCATTAACCAGACACTGTAGCCTTAAGGACATATAACATTGAACGGTGTATATTTTCCTTTCTACGTCATTTGCTTTCGGAGGTTCCTTTTTTTTTTTATAACAATGCTAAAGTGGCTGGAAGGTAAACTAGAAAATACATATATCTAGGTAAACTGTGGTATTTCCAGCTCGGAACTCTTTCTTGCTAATCTTATCATGTACTTTCCTTGTAAGGAAAATATGCTAAGTGGTAAATTAAAGAAACTGGTTTTCCACTTACCAAGTTCTGTTGTTTTTTTTGCCAGGAACACTGTATTATGGGATTTGTAGTTTTGTGTTCAACTTTTTGATTATGTGTTTGTCCAGTGCAAACACAGACATCCATAATTGGCTAATGGGATGCTGCGTGCATTCAGCCACTTGACAATTGATTGACTCCTCATGCCAATGGGCTCAGTGAGTGTCTGTACTTACTTATTTTTTATTTAATACGGACCCATATCCAGCAGTAAGCACCCTGGCAGCTTTAAAGGGCTGTATTAACTGCAATAGAAGTGAAGCTGCCAAATAAGGCACACCTTAGAATGCCTTGCATTGCATTCTGGGATTTGCGGTCTGGAGTTGTAATACTAAGACTACAAGCACAAAGTACATTGTTTGTTTCTACAGAGCATAGTTGAAGCTCTGCTCATTTGTTTGTTGGGTGCTACAGATGTTAATCCATGTCTGGGCACTGTCTCCTATCCATATAAGGGATACATACATTACCATACTGACCTCATAATTAATCTCAACCAAATAAGCAGATCATTCTTTGTTACTATAAAGACTCCAATGTCTGGTATCATTTGACTTGGCACTACAAATGCTTAACTACATTATGGAGTGTACAAATAGCTCAGAACAGATTGTAGAATTATTCTCTTTTCAGAAAGTCAGCATTCATGCTCTTTAGAAAGGCGGATGAATGCAGTCATGCACTTTGAATTATAAGTCTAACACATATGATTGACTGACTGCAAGGATGATCAGTGAGAATTCAATGTGTAGATGAATGAGTGAGAGCATGGATGGAAACATCAAGGCACTGTAAGTAATAGGCCAGACCTACTGGCTTTACCACTGCTTCACGTTATGGAACACCAGTGTTAAATGCTTGGAAACCAAAAATCCGAACTAAATAATGTTGTCATTTACATTGCCAAAAGCTCTAACTTTCACAAATGCGAGACCGATTGCATTGCAAATGCTTGTGATTACCTTGCATGCATTTTTAAATCTCGCTGAAGCCATCCCGTTAGGGATGCTTTGGTGAGATTAAAGTAAGGGCTTTATAAAGGATGTATGACGGTACAACGCGTACTGTCACAACGCATCCCTTTACCACGCATCCCTTACAACGCAAGTCATTACCACGACTTGCGTTGGGGGGCGCGGATTTCGAATAGTATAATTTACTATTCTAACACCAGTCCCCGTGGACCCTAGGGAAGGTGTTTGGATAGTAAATTGACTATTTTTAATCCTTTAGCGCCCTCCAGCGCAAGTCGTGGTAACGACTTGCGTTGTAAGGGATGCGTGCTAAAGGTACCGCGTTGTAAAAACTTCGTGGTAAACGATGTTTACCCTTTAAAAAGTGCACCCAAAGTGCGGATCGGGTACAGTGCATTTGAGCACAACCACGCGCATTGTGCACAACTTCCATTTGCCACCAGACACTTTGTGTGCGCCCGCCGCGCTCCACCTCTGCTGCCACATGCATTCAGCTCACCAGGCTGCACACCCCCTCCCCCCCATATGCTCGCTCGCAAATGTCCCTCCCACCCTTCCTTTGATCTCCACTGCGAGTTCTCACAGGCTCCTCTCCGCCCCCTTCCGACCCTGAGGAAGCATCATTAAGGTAGGCCTTTATCAGCACCAGCATTCTTTTTTCCCTCCCCTTTCAACATGATTGCATGGATGACAGGTTTTCTCCATCGTGTCCTCCATTTCACTCCTCCGCAGGAACCACTTGTTCTCCGGTTCAGTTCACCTGAGGCTCTACACTGCCTTTGCTTCATCTTTCACCATCTTTTCACTTTAGATACGGAGGCCAATTCTGACCCTTTTTTGGCCTCAACCACACAGTGTGTTGCCACACTACCATACAGGTAATGTCCGCCATCTCCTTTTTCTCCACTTTTCTCCAGTTTTTCTCATCTTCATGTTTAATGGTACTCGGTTTCCTTTTCCCTTCAGAGAGGCTGGTATTTTCATATGTTCATATCTACCAACATACGCATGCTGGACAGACCCTTCACCAAGTCTCTCATTATGTTTTATCCTCAGCTTGTCACAATCCCTCTTTTCTCTAGTTGTGACCCGGATTACTGGTCAGAAGCCGCATCTACCTACGGTATGTTTGATTACAATATTGATTTCGTACTGCTGGAGTTTGTATATATTTGAGTGAAAACTTTAAGTGTGTTTGTATTATATCACTATGTTTAGACCATGTCAGTACCACCACACACACTGCGCCCCCATACTAATTTAGGCCACACACACTGCGCCCTCACACCACTTTAGGCCACTCACACTGTGCCCTCACACACTGTGCCCTCACACTACTTTAGCAAAAAACACAGTTGATGGACAGAATGTAGAACAATGTCATACATTCACCCCAGTACAAGGATCTGGGCCTAAATCCATCGTTTTTTTGCACTCCAAACCACCCTGGGTTGAACACTGGCTATATGCAAATCAGCTCTGACCCTGTGCCTCATGGGAACAGTCCAGTCCGAACTACCAAGCCATGTCTTTCCCAGACCGGAATCAAGCATCCAAGGACCGGTTTCTGGCTATCAGCCTTCATCAGCCTGGATAGCTTGACTCCAGTGGTGTGGAGAGCCTGGGACTCACGTCTGAGCATACCCGGTACACTCGGGGTGAAAATTGCAAAAAACACAGTTGATGGACAGAATGTAGAACAATGTCATACATTCACCCCAGTACAAGGATCTGGGCCTAAATCCATCGTTTTTTTGCACTCCACACCACCCTGGGTTAAACACTGGCTATATGCAAATCAGCTCTGACCCTGTGCCTCATGGGAACAGTCCAGTCCGAACTACCAAGCCATGTCTTTCCCAGACTGGAATCAAGCATCCAAGGACCGGTTTCAGGCTATCAGCCTTCATCAGCCTGGATAGCTTGACTCCAGTGGTGTGGAGAGCCTGGGACTCACGTTTGAGCATACCCAGTACACTCGGGGTGAAAATTGCAAAAAACACAGTTGATGGACAGAATGTAGAACAATGTCATACATTCACCCCAGTACAAGGATCTGGGCCTAAATCCATCGTTTTTGTGCACTCCACACCACCCTGGGTTAAACACTGGCTATATGCAAATCAGCTCTGACCCTGTGCCTCATGGGAACAGTCCAGTCCGAACTACCAAGCCATGTCTTTCCCAGACCGGAATCAAGCATCCAAGGACCGGTTTCTGGCTATCAGCCTTCATCAGCCTGGATAGCTTGACTCCAGTGGTGTGGAGAGCCTGGGACTCACGTCTGAGCATACCCAGTACACTCGGAGTGAAGATTGCAAAAAACACAGTTGATGGAGAGAATGTAGAACAATGTCATACATTCACCCCAGTACAAGGATCTGGGCCTAAATCCATCGTTTTTTTGCACTCCACACCACCCTGGGTTAAACACTGGCTATATGCAAATCAGCTCTGACCCTGTGCCTCATGGGAACAGTACAGTCCGAACTACCAAGCCATGTCTTTCCCAGACCGGTATCAAGCATCCAAGGACCGGTTTCTGGCTATCAGCCTTCATCAGCCTGGATAGCTTGACTCCAGTGGTGTGGAGAGCCTGGGACTCACGTCTGAGTATACCCAGTACACTCGGGGTGAAAATTGCAAAAAACACAGTTGATGGACAGAATGTAGAACAATGTCATACATTCACCCCAGTACAAGGATCTGGGCCTAAATCCATCGTTTTTTTTCACTCCACACCACCCTGGGTTAAACACTGGCTATATGCAAATCAGCTCTGACCCTGTGCCTCATGGGAACAGTCCAGTCCGAACTACCAAGCCATGTCTTTCCCAGACCGGAATCAAGCATCCAGGAACCGGTTTCTGGCTATCAGCCTTCATCAGCCTGGATAGCTTGACTCCAGTGGTGTGGAGAGCCTGGGACTCACGTCTGAGTATACCCAGTACACTCGGGGTGAAAATTGCAAAAAACACAGTTGATGGACAGAATGTAGAACAATGTCATACATTCACCCCAGTACAAGGATCTGGGCCTAAATCCATCGTTTTTTTTCACTCCACACCACCCTGGGTTAAACACTGGCTATATGCAAATCAGCTCTGACCCTGTGCCTCAAGGGAACAGTCCAGTCCGAACTACCAAGCCATGTCTTTCCCAGACCGGAATCAAGCATCCAGGAACCGGTTTCTGGCTATCAGCCTTCATCAGCCTGGATAGCTTGACTCCAGTGGTGTGGAGAACCTGGGACTCACGTCTGAGCATACCCAGTACACTCGGGGTGAAAATTGCAAAAAACACAGTTGATGGACAGAATGTAGAACAATGTCATACATTCACCCCAGTACAAGGATCTGGGCCTAAATCCATCGTTTTTTTGCACTCCACACCACCCTGGGTTAAACACTGGCTATATGCAAATCAGCTCTGACCCTGTGCCTCATGGGAACAGTCCAGTCCGAACTACCAAGCCATGTCTTTCCCAGACCGGAATCAAGCATCCAAGGACCGGTTTCTGGCTATCAGCCTTCATCAGCCTGGATAGCTTGACTCCAGTGGTGTGGAGAGCCTGGGACTCACGTCTGCGCATACCCAGTACACTCGGGGTGAAAATTGCAAAAAACACAGTTGATGGACAGAATGTAGAACAATGTCATACATTCACCCCAGTACAAGGATCTGGGCCTAAATCCATCGTTTTTTTGCACTCCACACCACCCTGGGTTAAACACTGGCTATATGCAAATCAGCTCTGACCCTGTGCCTCATGGTACCAGTCCAGTCTGAACTACCAAGCCATGTCTTTCCCAGACCGGAATCAAGCATCCAAGGACCGGTTTCTGGCTATCAGCCTTCATCAGCCTGGATAGCTTGACTCCAGTGGTGTGGAGAGCCTGGGACTCACGTCTGAGCATACCCAGTACACTCGGGGTGAAAATTGCAAAAAACACAGTTGATGGACAGAATGTAGAACAATGTCATACATTCACCCCAGTACAAGGATCTGGGCCTAAATCCATCGTTTTTTTGCACTCCACACCACCCTGGGTTAAACACTGGCTATATGCAAATCAGCTCTGACCCTGTGCCTCATGGGAACAGTCCAGTCCGAACTACCAAGCCATGTCTTTCCCAGACCGGAATCAAGCATCCAAGGACCGGTTTCTGGCTATCAGCCTTCATCAGCCTGGACAGCTTGACTCCAGTGGTGTGGAGAGCCTGGGACTCACGTCTGAGCATACCCAGTACACTCGGGTGAAAATTGCAAAAAACACAGTTGATGGACAGAATGTAGAACAATGTCATACATTCACCCCAGTACAAGGATCTGGGCCTAAATCCATTGTTTTTTTGCACTCCACACCACCCTGGGTTAAACACTGGCTATATGCAAATCAGCTCTGACCCTGTGCCTCACGGGAACAGTCCAGTCCGAACTACCAAGCCATGTCTTTTCCAGACTGGAATCAAGCATCCAAGGACCGGTTTCTTACTATCAGCCTTCATCAGCCTGGATAGCTTGACTCCAGTGGTGTGGAGAGCCTGGGACTCACGTCTGAGCATACCCAGTACACTCTGGGTGAAAATTGCAAAAAACACAGTTGATGGACAGAATGTAGAACAATGTCATACATTCACCCCAGTACAAGGATTTGGGCCTAAATCCATCGTTTTTTTGCACTCCACACCACCCTGGGTTAAACACTGGCTATATGCAAATCAGCTCTGACCCTGTGCCTCATGGGAACAGTCCAGTCCGAACTACCAAGCCATGTCTTTCCCACACCGGAATCAAGCATCCAAGGACCGGTTTCTGGCTATCAGCCTTCATCAGCCTGGATTGCTTGACTCCAGTGGTGTGGAGAGCCTGGGACTCAGGTCTGAGCATACCCAGTACACTCGGGATGAAAATTGCAAAAAACACAGTTGATGGACAGAATGTAGAACAATGTCATACATTCACCCCAGTACAAGGATCTGGGTCTAAATCCATCGTTTTTTTGCTCTCCACACCCCCCTGGATTAAACACTGGCTATATGCAAATCAGCTCTGACCCTGTGCCTCATGGGAACAGTCCAGTCCGAACTACCAAGCCATGTCTTTCCCAGACCGGAATCAAGCATCCAAGGACCGGTTTCTGGCTATCAGCCTTCATCAGCCTGGATAGCTTGACTCCAGTGGTGTGGAGAGCCTGGGACTCACGTCTGAGCATACCCAGTACACTCGGGGTGAAAATTGCAAAAAACACAGTTGATGGACAGAATGTAGAACAATGTCATACATTCACCCCAGTACAAGGATCTGGGCCTAAATCCATCGTTTTTTTGCACTCCACACCACCCTGGGTTAAACACTGGCTATATGCAAATCAGCTCTGACCCTGTGCCTCATGGGAACAGTCCAGTCCGAACTACCAAGCCATGTCTTTCCCAGACCGGAATCAAGCATCCAAGGACCGGTTTCTGGCTATCAGCCTTCATCAGCCTGGATAGCTTGACTCCAGTGGTGTGGAGAGCCTGGGACTCACGTCTGAGCATACCCAGTACACTCGGGGTGAAAATTGCAAAAAACACAGTTGATGGACAGAATGTAGAACAATGTCAGACATTCACCCCAGTACAAGGATCTGGGCCTAAATCCATCGTTTTTTTGCACTCTACACCACCCTGGGTTAAACACTGGCTATATGCAAATCAGCTCTGACCCTGTGCCTCACGGGAACAGTCCAGTCCGAACTACCAAGCCATGTCTTTTCCAGACCGGAATCAAGCATCCAAGGACCGGTTTCTGGCTATCAGCCTTCATCAGCCTGGATAGCTTGACTCCAGTGGTGTGGAGAGCCTGGGACTCACGTCTGAGCATACCCAGTAGACTCGGGGTGAAAATTGCAAAAAACACAGTTGATGGACAGAATGTAGAACAATGTCATACATTCACCCCAGTACAAGGATCTGGGCCTAAATCCATCGTTTTTTTGCACTCCACACCACCCTGGGTTAAACACTGGCTATATGCAAATCAGCTCTGACCCTGTGCCTCATGGGAACAGTCCAGTTCGAACTACCAAGCCATGTCTTTCCCAGACCGGAATCAAGCATCCAAGGACCGGTTTCTGGCTATCAGCCTTCATCAGCCTGGATAGCTTGACTCCAGTGGTGTGGAGAGCCTGGGACTCACGTCTGAGCATACCCAGTACACTCGGGGTGAAAATTGCAAAAAACAAAGTTGATGGACAGAATGTAGAACAATGTCATACATTCACCCCAGTACAAGGATCTGGGCCTAAATCCATCGTTTTTTTGCACTCCACACCACCCTGGGTTAAACACTGGCTATATGCAAATCAGCTCTGACCCTGTGCCTCATGGGAACAGTCCAGTCCGAACTACCAAGCCATGTCTTTCCCAGACCGGAATCAAGCATCCAAGGACCGGTTTCTGGCTATCAGCCTTCATCAGCCTGGATAGCTTGACTCCAGTGGTGTGGAGAGCCTGGGACTCACGTCTGAGCATACCCAGTACACTCGGGGTGAAAATTGCAAAAAACACAGTTGATGGACAGAATGTAGAACAATGTCATACATTCACCCCAGTACAAGGATCTGGGCCTAAATCCATCGTTTTTTTGCACTCCACACCACCCTGGGTTAAACACTGGCTATATGCAAATCAGCTCTGACCCTGTGCCTCACGGGAACAGTCCAGTCCGAACTACCAACCCATGTCTTTTCCAGACCGGAATCAAGCATCCAAGGACCGGTTTCTGGCTATCAGCCTTCATCAGCCTGGATAGCTTGACTCCAGTGGTGTGGAGAGCCTGGGACTCACGTCTGAGCATACCCAGTACACTCGGGGTGAAAATTGCAAAAAACACAGTTGATGGACAGAGTGTAGAACAATGTCATACATTCACCCCAGTACAAGGATTTGGGCCTAAATCCATCGTTTTTTTGCACTCCACACCACCCTGGGTTAAACACTGGCTATATGCAAATCAGCTCTGACCCTGTGCCTCATGGGAACAGTCCAGTCCGAACTACCAAGCCATGTCTTTCCCAGACCGGAATCAAGCATCCAAGGACCGGTTTCTGGCTATCAGCCTTCATCAGCCTGGATAGCTTGACTCCAGTGGTGTGGAGAGCCTGGGACTCAGGTCTGAGCATACCCAGTACACTCTGGATGAAAATTGCAAAAAACACAGTTGATGGACAGAATGTAGAACAATGTCACACATTCACCCCAGTACAAGGATCTGGGCCTAAATCCATCGTTTTTTGCTCTCCACACCACCCTGGGTTAAACACTGGCTATATGCAAATCAGCTCTGACCCTGTGCCTCATGGGAACAGTCCAGTCCGAACTACCAAGCCATGTCTTTCCCAGACCGGAATCAAGCATCCAAGGACCGGTTTCTGGCTATCAGCCTTCATCAGCCTGGATAGCTTGACTCCAGTGGTGTGGAGAGCCTGGGACTCACGTCTGAGCATACCCAGTACACTCGGGGTGAAAATTGCAAAAAACACAGTTGATGGACAGAATGTAGAACAATGTCATACATTCACTCCAGTACAAGGATCTGGGCCTAAATCCATCGTTTTTTTGCACTCCACACCACCCTGGGTTAAACACTGGCTATATGCAAATCAGCTCTGACCCTGTGCCTCATGGGAACAGTCCAGTCCGAACTACCAAGCCATGTCTTTCCCAGACCGGAATCCAGCATCCAAGGACCGGTTTCTGGCTATCAGCCTTCATCAGCCTGGATAGCTTGACTCCAGTGGTGTGGAGAGCCTGGGACTCACGTCTGAGCATACCCAGTACACTCGGGGTGAAAATTGCAAAAAACACAGTTGATGGACAGAATGTAGAACAATGTCATACATTCACCCCAGTACAAGAATCTGGGCCTAAATCCATCGTTTTTTTGCACTCCACACCACCCTGGGTTAAACACTGGCTATATGCAAATCAGCTCTGACCCTGTGCCTCATGGTACCAGTCCAGTCCGAACTACCAAGCCATGTCTTTCCCAGACCGGAATCAAGCATCCAAGGACCGGTTTCTGGCTATCAGCCTTCATCAGCCTGGATAGCTTGACTCCAGTGGTGTGGAGAGCCTGGGACTCACGTCTGAGCATACCCAGTACACTCGGGGTGAAAATTGCAAAAAACACAGTTGATGGACAGAATGTAGAACAATGTCATACATTCACCCCAGTACAAGGATCTGGGCCTAAATCCATCGTTTTTTTTCACTCCACACCACCCTGGGTTAAACACTGGCTATATGCAAATCAGCTCTGACCCTGTGCCTCAAGGGAACAGTCCAGTCCGAACTACCAAGCCATGTCTTTCCCAGACCGGAATCAAACATCCAGGAACCGGTTTCTGGCTATCAGCCTTCATCAGCCTGGATAGCTTGACTCCAGTGGTGTGGAGAACCTGGGACTCACGTCTGAGCATACCCAGTACACTCGGGGTGAAAATTGCAAAAAACACAGTTGATGGACAGAATGTAGAACAATGTCATACATTCACCCCAGTACAAGGATCTGGGCCTAAATCCATCGTTTTTTGCACTCCACACCACCCTGGGTTAAACACTGGCTATATGCAAATCAGCTCTGACCCTGTGCCTCATGGGAACAGTCCAGTCCGAACTACCAAGCCATGTCTTTCCCAGACCGGAATCAAGCATCCAAGGACCGGTTTCTGGCTATCAGCCTTCATCAGCCTGGATAGCTTGACTCCAGTGGTGTGGAGAGCCTGGGACTCACGTCTGCGCATACCCAGTACACTCGGGGTGAAAATTGCAAAAAACACAGTTGATGGACAGAATGTAGAACAATGTCATACATTCACCCCAGTACAAGGATCTGGGCCTAAAACCATCGTTTTTTTGCACTCCACACCACCCTGGGTTAAACACTGGCTATATGCAAATCAGCTCTGACCCTGTGCCTCATGGTACCAGTCCAGTCCGAACTACCAAGCCATGTCTTTCCCAGACCGGAATCAAGCATCCAAGGACCGGTTTCTGGCTATCAGCCTTCATCAGCCTGGATAGCTTGACTCCAGTGGTGTGGAGAGCCTGGGACTCACGTCTGAGCATACCCAGTACACTCGGGGTGAAAATTGCAAAAAACACAGTTGATGGACAGAATGTAGAACAATGTCATACATTCACCCCAGTACAAGGATCTGGGCCTAAATCCATCGTTTTTTTGCACTCCACACCACCCTGGGTTAAACACTGGCTATATGCAAATCAGCTCTGACCCTGTGCCTCATGGGAACAGTCCAGTCCGAACTACCAAGCCATGTCTTTCCCAGACCGGAATCAAGCATCCAAGGACCGGTTTCTGGCTATCAGCCTTCATCAGCCTGGACAGCTTGACTCCAGTGGTGTGGAGAGCCTGGGACTCACGTCTGGGCATACCCAGTACACTCGGGTGAAAATTGCAAAAAACACAGTTGATGGACAGAATGTAGAACAATGTCATACATTCACCCCAGTACAAGGATCTGGGCCTAAATCCATTGTTTTTTTGCACTCCACACCACCCTGGGTTAAACACTGGCTATATGCAAATCAGCTCCGACCCTGTGCCTCACGGGAACAGTCCAGTCCGAACTACCAAGCCATGTCTTTTCCAGACCGGAATCAAGCATCCAAGGACCGGTTTCTTACTATCAGCCTTCATCAGCCTGGATAGCTTGACTCCAGTGGTGTGGAGAGCCTGGGACTCACGTCTGAGCATACCCAGTACACTCTGGGTGAAAATTGCAAAAAACACAGTTGATGGACAGAATGTAGAACAATGTCATACATTCACCCCAGTACAAGGATTTGGGCCTAAATCCATCGTTTTTTTGCACTCCACACCACCCTGGGTTAAACACTGGCTATATGCAAATCAGCTCTGACCCTGTGCCTCATGGGAACAGTCCAGTCCGAACTACCAAGCCATGTCTTTCCCACACCGGAATCAAGCATCCAAGGACCGGTTTCTGGCTATCAGCCTTCATCAGCCTGGATTGCTTGACTCCAGTGGTGTGGAGAGCCTGGGACTCAGGTCTGAGCATACCCAGTACACTCGGGATGAAAATTGCAAAAAACACAGTTGATGGACAGAATGTAGAACAATGTCATACATTCACCCCAGTACAAGGATCTGGGCCTAAATCCATCGTTTTTTTGCACTCCACACCACCCTGGGTTAAACACTGGCTATATGCAAATCAGCTCTGACCCTGTGCCTCATGGGAACAGTCCAGTCCGAACTACCAAGCCATGTCTTTCCCAGACCGGAATCAAGCATCCAAGGACCGGTTTCTGGCTATCAGCCTTCATCAGCCTGGATAGCTTGACTCCAGTGGTGTGGAGAGCCTGGGACTCACGTCTGAGCATACCCAGTACACTCGGGGTGAAAATTGCAAAAAACACAGTTGATGGACAGAATGTAGAACAATGTCAGACATTCACCCCAGTACAAGGATCTGGGCCTAAATCCATCGTTTTTTTGCACTCCACACCACCCTGGGTTAAACACTGGCTATATGCAAATCAGCTCTGACCCTGTGCCTCACGGGAACAGTCCAGTCCGAACTACCAACCCATGTCTTTTCCAGACCGGAATCAAGCATCCAAGGACCGGTTTCTGGCTATCAGCCTTCATCAGCCTGGATAGCTTGACTCCAGTGGTGTGGAGAGCCTGGGACTCACGTCTGAGCATACCCAGTACACTCGGGGTGAAAATTGCAAAAAACACAGTTGATGGACAGAGTGTAGAACAATGTCATACATTCACCCCAGTACAAGGATTTGGGCCTAAATCCATCGTTTTTTTGCACTCCACACCACCCTGGGTTAAACACTGGCTATATGCAAATCAGCTCTGACCCTGTGCCTCATGGGAACAGTCCAGTCCGAACTACCAAGCCATGTCTTTCCCAGACCGGAATCAAGCATCCAAGGACCGGTTTCTGGCTATCAGCCTTCATCAGCCTGGATAGCTTGACTCCAGTGGTGTGGAGAGCCTGGGACTCAGGTCTGAGCATACCCAGTACACTCTGGATGAAAATTGCAAAAAACACAGTTGATGGACAGAATGTAGAACAATGTCACACATTCACCCCAGTACAAGGATCTGGGCCTAAATCCATCGTTTTTTGCTCTCCACACCACCCTGGGTTAAACACTGGCTATATGCAAATCAGCTCTGACCCTGTGCCTCATGGGAACAGTCCAGTCCGAACTACCAAGCCATGTCTTTCCCAGACCGGAATCAAGCATCCAAGGACCGGTTTCTGGCTATCAGCCTTCATCAGCCTGGATAGCTTGACTCCAGTGGTGTGGAGAGCCTGGGACTCACGTCTGAGCATACCCAGTACACTCGGGGTGAAAATTGCAAAAAACACAGTTGATGGACAGAATGTAGAACAATGTCATACATTCACTCCAGTACAAGGATCTGGGCCTAAATCCATCGTTTTTTTGCACTCCACACCACCCTGGGTTAAACACTGGCTATATGCAAATCAGCTCTGACCCTGTGCCTCATGGGAACAGTCCAGTCCGAACTACCAAGCCATGTCTTTCCCAGACCGGAATCCAGCATCCAAGGACCGGTTTCTGGCTATCAGCCTTCATCAGCCTGGATAGCTTGACTCCAGTGGTGTGGAGAGCCTGGGACTCACGTCTGAGCATACCCAGTACACTCGGGGTGAAAATTGCAAAAAACACAGTTGATGGACAGAATGTAGAACAATGTCATACATTCACCCCAGTACAAGAATCTGGGCCTAAATCCATCGTTTTTTTGCACTCCACACCACCCTGGGTTAAACACTGGCTATATACAAATCAGCTCTGACCCTGTGCCTCACGGGAACAGTCCAGTCCGAACTACCAAGCCATGTCTTTTCCAGACCGGAATCAAGCATCCAAGGACCGGTTTCTGGCTATCAGCCTTCATCAGCCTGGATAGCTTTACTCCAGTGGTGTGGAGAGCCTGGGACTCACGTCTGAGCATACCCAGTAGACTCAGGGTGAAAATTGCAAAAAACACAGTTGATGGACAGAATGTAGAACAATGTCATACATTCACCCCAGTACAAGGATCTGGGCCTAAATCCATCGTTTTTTTGCACTCCACACCACCCTGGGTTAAACACTGGCTATATGCAAATCAGCTCTGACCCTGTGCCTCATGGGAACAGTCCAGTCCGAACTACCAAGCCATGTCTTTCCCAGACCGGAATCAAGCATCCAAGGACCGGTTTCTGGCTATCAGCCTTCATCAGCCTGGATAGCTTGACTCCAGTGGTGTGGAGAGCCTGGGACTCACGTCTGAGCATACCCAGTACACTCGGGATGAAAATTGCAAAAAACACAGTTCATGGACAGAATGTAGAACAATGTCATACATTCACCCCAGTACAAGGATCTGGGCCTAAATCCATCGTTTTTTTGCTCTCCACACCACCCTGGGTTAAACACTGGCTATATGCAAATCAGCTCTGACCCTGTGCCTCATGGGAACAGTCCAGTCCGAACTACCAAGCCATGTCTTTCCCAGACCGGAATCAAGCTTCCAAGGACCGGTTTCTGGCTATCAGCCTTCATCAGCCTGGATAGCTTGACTCCAGTGGTGTGGAGAGCCTGGGACTCACGTCTGAGCATACCCAGTACCCCCGGGGTGAAAATTGCAAAAAACACAGTTGATGGACAGAATGTAGAACAATGTCATACATTCACCCCAGTACAAGGATCTGGGCCTAAATCCATCGTTTTTTTTCACTCCACACCACCCTGGGTTAAATACTGGCTATATGCAAATCAGCTCTGACCCTGTGCCTCATGGGAACCGTCCAGTCCGAACTACCAAGCCATGTCTTTCCCAGACCGAAATCAAGCATCCAAGGACCGGTTTCTGGCTATCAGCCTTCATCAGCCTGGATAGCTTGACTCCAGTGGTGTGGAGAGCCTGTGACTCACGTCTGAGCATACCCAGTACACTCGGGGTGAAAATTGCAAAAAACACAGTTGATGGACAGAATGTAGAACAATGTCATACATTCACCCCAGTACAAGGATCTGGGCCTAAATCCATCTGTTTTTTGCACTCCACACCACCCTGGGTTAAACACTGGCTATATGCAAATCAGCTCTGACCCTGTGCCTCACGGGAACAGTCCAGTCCGAACTACCAAGCCATGTCTTTTCCAGACCGGAATCAAGCATCCAAGGACCGGTTTCTGGCTATCAGCCTTCATCAGCCTGGATAGCTTGACTCCAGTGGTGTGGAGAGCCTGGGACTCACGTCTGAGTATACCCAGTACACTCGGGGTGAAAATTGCAAAAAACACAGTTGATGGACAGAATGTAGAACAATGTCATACATTCACCCCAGTACAAGGATCTGGGCCTAAATCCATCGTTTTTTTTCACTCCACACCACCCTGGGTTAAACACTGGCTATATGCAAATCAGCTCTGACCCTGTGCCTCAAGGGAACAGTCCAGTCCGAACTACCAAGCCATGTCTTTCCCAGACCGGAATCAAACATCCAGGAACCGGTTTCTGGCTATCAGCCTTCATCAGCCTGGATAGCTTGACTCCAGTGGTGTGGAGAACCTGGGACTCACGTCTGAGCATACCCAGTACACTCGGGGTGAAAATTGCAAAAAACACAGTTGATGGACAGAATGTAGAACAATGTCATACATTCACCCCAGTACAAGGATCTGGGCCTAAATCCATCGTTTTTTGCACTCCACACCACCCTGGGTTAAACACTGGCTATATGCAAATCAGCTCTGACCCTGTGCCTCATGGGAACAGTCCAGTCCGAACTACCAAGCCATGTCTTTCCCAGACCGGAATCAAGCATCCAAGGACCGGTTTCTGGCTATCAGCCTTCATCAGCCTGGATAGCTTGACTCCAGTGGTGTGGAGAGCCTGGGACTCACGTCTGCGCATACCCAGTACACTCGGGGTGAAAATTGCAAAAAACACAGTTGATGGACAGAATGTAGAACAATGTCATACATTCACCCCAGTACAAGGATCTGGGCCTAAATCCATCGTTTTTTTGCACTCCACACCACCCTGGGTTAAACACTGGCTATATGCAAATCAGCTCTGACCCTGTGCCTCATGGTACCAGTCCAGTCCGAACTACCAAGCCATGTCTTTCCCAGACCGGAATCAAGCATCCAAGGACGGGTTTCTGGCTATCAGCCTTCATCAGCCTGGATAGCTTGACTCCAGTGGTGTGGAGAGCCTGGGACTCACGTCTGAGCATACCCAGTACACTCGGGGTGAAAATTGCAAAAAACACAGTTGATGGACAGAATGTAGAACAATGTCATACATTCACCCCAGTACAAGGATCTGGGCCTAAATCCATCGTTTTTTTGCACTCCACACCACCCTGGGTTAAACACTGGCTATATGCAAATCAGCTCTGACCCTGTGCCTCATGGGAACAGTCCAGTCCGAACTACCAAGCCATGTCTTTCCCAGACCGGAATCAAGCATCCAAGGACCGGTTTCTGGCTATCAGCCTTCATCAGCCTGGACAGCTTGACTCCAGTGGTGTGGAGAGCCTGGGACTCACGTCTGGGCATACCCAGTACACTCGGGTGAAAATTGCAAAAAACACAGTTGATGGACAGAATGTAGAACAATGTCATACATTCACCCCAGTACAAGGATCTGGGCCTAAATCCATTGTTTTTTTGCACTCCACACCACCCTGGGTTAAACACTGGCTATATGCAAATCAGCTCTGACCCTGTGCCTCACGGGAACAGTCCAGTCCGAACTACCAAGCCATGTCTTTTCCAGACCGGAATCAAGCATCCAAGGACCGGTTTCTTACTATCAGCCTTCATCAGCCTGGATAGCTTGACTCCAGTGGTGTGGAGAGCCTGGGACTCACGTCTGAGCATACCCAGTACACTCTGGGTGAAAATTGCAAAAAACACAGTTGATGGACAGAATGTAGAACAATGTCATACATTCACCCCAGTACAAGGATTTGGGCCTAAATCCATCGTTTTTTTGCACTCCACACCACCCTGGGTTAAACACTGGCTATATGCAAATCAGCTCTGACCCTGTGCCTCATGGGAACAGTCCAGTCCGAACTACCAAGCCATGTCTTTCCCACACCGGAATCAAGCATCCAAGGACCGGTTTCTGGCTATCAGCCTTCATCAGCCTGGATTGCTTGACTCCAGTGGTGTGGAGAGCCTGGGACACAGGTCTGAGCATACCCAGTACACTCGGGATGAAAATTGCAAAAAACACAGTTGATGGACAGAATGTAGAACAATGTCATACATTCACCCCAGTACAAGGATCTGGGCCTAAATCCATCGTTTTTTTGCACTCCACACCACCCTGGGTTAAACACTGGCTATATGCAAATCAGCTCTGACCCTGTGCCTCATGGGAACAGTCCAGTCCGAACTACCAAGCCATGTCTTTCCCAGACCGGAATCAAGCATCCAAGGACCGGTTTCTGGCTATCAGCCTTCATCAGCCTGGATAGCTTGACTCCAGTGGTGTGGAGAGCCTGGGACTCACGTCTGAGCATACCCAGTACACTCGGGGTGAAAATTGCAAAAAACACAGTTGATGGACAGAATGTAGAACAATGTCAGACATTCACCCCAGTACAAGGATCTGGGCCTAAATCCATCGTTTTTTTGCACTCTACACCACCCTGGGTTAAACACTGGCTATATGCAAATCAGCTCTGACCCTGTGCCTCACGGGAACAGTCCAGTCCGAACTACCAAGCCATGTCTTTTCCAGACCGGAATCAAGCATCCAAGGACCGGTTTCTGGCTATCAGCCTTCATCAGCCTGGATAGCTTGACTCCAGTGGTGTGGACAGCCTGGGACTCACGTCTGAGCATACCCAGTAGACTCGGGGTGAAAATTGCAAAAAACACAGTTGATGGACAGAATGTAGAACAATGTCATACATTCACCCCAGTACAAGGATCTGGGCCTAAATCCATCGTTTTTTTGCACTCCACACCACCCTGGGTTAAACACTGGCTATATGCAAATCAGCTCTGACCCTGTGCCTCATGGGAACAGCCCAGTTCGAACTACCAAGCCATGTCTTTCCCAGACCGGAATCAAGCATCCAAGGACCGGTTTCTGGCTATCAGCCTTCATCAGCCTGGATAGCTTGACTCCAGTGGTGTGGAGAGCCTGGGACTCACGTCTGAGCATACCCAGTACACTCGGGGTGAAAATTGCAAAAAACAAAGTTGATGGACAGAATGTAGAACAATGTCATACATTCACCCCAGTACAAGGATATGGGCCTAAATCCATCGTTTTTTTGCACTCCACACCACCCTGGGTTAAACACTGGCTATATGCAAATCAGCTCTGACCCTGTGCCTCATGGGAACAGTCCAGTCCGAACTACCAAGCCATGTCTTTCCCAGACCGGAATCAAGCATCCAAGGACCGGTTTCTGGCTATCAGCCTTCATCAGCCTGGATAGCTTGACTCCAGTGGTGTGGAGAGCCTGGGACTCACGTCTGAGCATACCCAGTACACTCGGGGTGAAAATTGCAAAAAACACAGTTGATGGACAGAATGTAGAACAATGTCATACATTCACCCCAGTACAAGGATCTGGGCCTAAATCCATCGTTTTTTTGCACTCCACACCACCCTGGGTTAAACACTGGCTATATGCAAATCAGCTCTGACCCTGTGCCTCACGGGAACAGTCCAGTCCAAACTACCAACCCATGTCTTTTCCAGACCGGAATCAAGCATCCAAGGACCGGTTTCTGGCTATCAGCCTTCATCAGCCTGGATAGCTTGACTCCAGTGGTGTGGAGAGCCTGGGACTCACGTCTGAGCATACCCAGTACACTCGGGGTGAAAATTGCAAAAAACACAGTTGATGGACAGAGTGTAGAACAATGTCATACATTCACCCCAGTACAAGGATTTGGGCCTAAATCCATCGTTTTTTTGCACTCCACACCACCCTGGGTTAAACACTGGCTATATGCAAATCAGCTCTGACCCTGTGCCTCATGGGAACAGTCCAGTCCGAACTACCAAGCCATGTCTTTCCCAGACCGGAATCAAGCATCCAAGGACCGGTTTCTGGCTATCAGCCTTCATCAGCCTGGATAGCTTGACTCCAGTGGTGTGGAGAGCCTGGGACTCAGGTCTGAGCATACCCAGTACACTCTGGATGAAAATTGCAAAAAACACAGTTGATGGACAGAATGTAGAACAATGTCACACATTCACCCCAGTACAAGGATCTGGGCCTAAATCCATCGTTTTTTGCTCTCCACACCACCCTGGGTTAAACACTGGCTATATGCAAATCAGCTCTGACC
Source organism: Lissotriton helveticus (assembly GCF_964261635.1). NCBI lineage: Eukaryota > Metazoa > Chordata > Amphibia > Caudata > Salamandridae > Lissotriton > Lissotriton helveticus. Next base: position 1,281,210,468 of record NC_136061.1, read on the forward strand.
CTGTGCCTCATGGGAACAGTCCAGTCCGAACTACCAAGCCATGTCTTTCCCAGACCGGAATCAAGCATCCAAGGACCGGTTTCTGGCTATCAGCCTTCATCAGCCTGGATAGCTTGACTCCAGTGGTGTGGAGAGCCTGGGACTCACGTCTGAGCATACCCAGTACACTCGGGGTGAAAATTGCAAAAAACACAGTTGATGGACAGAATGTAGAACAATGTCATACATTCACTCCAGTACAAGGATCTGGGCCTAAATCCATCGTTTTTTTGCACTCCACACCACCCTGGGTTAAACACTGGCTATATGCAAATCAGCTCTGACCCTGTGCCTCATGGGAACAGTCCAGTCCGAACTACCAAGCCATGTCTTTCCCAGACCGGAATCCAGCATCCAAGGACCGGTTTCTGGCTATCAGCCTTCATCAGCCTGGATAGCTTGACTCCAGTGGTGTGGAGAGCCTGGGACTCACGTCTGAGCATACCCAGTACACTCGGGGTGAAAATTGCAAAAAACACAGTTGATGGACAGAATGTAGAACAATGTCATACATTCACCCCAGTACAAGAATCTGGGCCTAAATCCATCATTTTTTTGCACTCCACACCACCCTGGGTTAAACACTGGCTATATACAAATCAGCTCTGACCCTGTGCCTCACGGGAACAGTCCAGTCCGAACTACCAAGCCATGTCTTTTCCAGACCGGAATCAAGCATCCAAGGACCGGTTTCTGGCTATCAGCCTTCATCAGCCTGGATAGCTTTACTCCAGTGGTGTGGAGAGCCTGGGACTCACGTCTGAGCATACCCAGTAGACTCAGGGTGAAAATTGCAAAAAACACAGTTGATGGACAGAATGTAGAACAATGTCATACATTCACCCCAGTACAAGGATCTGGGCCTAAATCCATCGTTTTTTTGCACTCCACACCACCCTGGGTTAAACACTGGCTATATGCAAATCAGCTCTGACCCTGTGCCTCATGGGAACAGTCCAGTCCGAACTACCAAGCCATGTCTTTCCCAGACCGGAATCAAGCATCCAAGGACCGGTTTCTGGCTATCAGCCTTCATCAGCCTGGATAGCTTGACTCCAGTGGTGTGGAGAGCCTGGGACTCACGTCTGAGCATACCCAGTACACTCGGGATGAAAATTGCAAAAAACACAGTTGATGGACAGAATGTAGAACAATGTCATACATTCACCCCAGTACAAGGATCTGGGCCTAAATCCATCGTTTTTTTGCTCTCCACACCACCCTGGGTTAAACACTGGCTATATGCAAATCAGCTCTGACCCTGTGCCTCATGGGAACAGTCCAGTCCGAACTACCAAGCCATGTCTTTCCCAGACCGGAATCAAGCTTCCAAGGACCGGTTTCTGGCTATCAGCCTTAATCAGCCTGGATAGCTTGACTCCAGTGGTGTGGAGAGCCTGGGACTCACGTCTGAGCATACCCAGTACCCCCGGGGTGAAAATTGCAAAAAACACAGTTGATGGACAGAATGTAGAACAATGTCATACATTCACCCCAGTACAAGGATCTGGGCCTAAATCCATCGTTTTTTTGCACTCCACACCACCCTGGGTTAAATACTGGCTATATGCAAATCAGCTCTGACCCTGTGCCTCATGGGAACAGTCCAGTCCGAACTACCAAGCCATGTCTTTCCCAGACCGGAATCAAGCTTCCAAGGACCGGTTTCTGGCTATCAGCCTTAATCAGCCTGGATAGCTTGACTCCAGTGGTGTGGAGAGCCTGGGACTCACGTCTGAGCATACCCAGTACCCCCGGGGTGAAAATTGCAAAAAACACAGTTGATGGACAGAATGTAGAACAATGTCATACATTCACCCCAGTACAAGGATCTGGGCCTAAATCCATCGTTTTTTTGCACTCCACACCACCCTGGGTTAAATACTGGCTATATGCAAATCAGCTCTGACCCTGTGCCTCATGGGAACCGTCCAGTCCGAACTACCAAGCCATGTCTTTCCCAGACCGAAATCAAGCATCCAAGGACCGGTTTCTGGCTATCAGCCTTCATCAGCCTGGATAGCTTGACTCCAGTGGTGTGGAGAGCCTGTGACTCACGTCTGAGCATACCCAGTACACTCGGGGTGAAAATTGCAAAAAACACAGTTGATGGACAGAATGTAGAACAATGTCATACATTCACCCCAGTACAAGGATCTGGGCCTAAATCCATCGGTTTTTTGCACTCCACACCACCCTGGGTTAAACACTGGCTATATGCAAATCAGCTCTGACCCTGTGCCTCACGGGAACAGTCCAGTCCGAACTACCAAGCCATGTCTTTTCCAGACCGGAATCAAGCATCCAAGGACCGGTTTCTGGCTATCAGCCTTCATCAGCCTGGATAGCTTGACTCCAGTGGTGTGGAGAGCCTGGGACTCACGTCTGAGCATACCCAGTACACTCGGGGTGAAAATTGCAAAAAACACAGTTGATGGACAGAATGTAGAACAATGTCATACATTCACCCCAGTACAAGGATCTGGGCCTAAATCCATCGTTTTTTTGCACTCCACACCACCCTGGGTTAAACACTGGCTATATGCAAATCAGCTCTGACCCTGTGCCTCATGGGAACAGTCCAGTCCGAACTACCAAGCCATGTCTTTCCCAGACCGGAATCAAGCTTCCAAGGACCGGTTTCTGGCTATCAGCCTTCATCAGCCTGGATAGCTTGACTCCAGTGGTGTGGAGAGCCTGGGACTCACGTCTGAGCATACCCAGTACACTCGAGGTGAAAATTGCAAAAAACACAGTTGATGCACAGAATGTAGAACAATGTCATACATTCACCCCGGTACAAGGATCTGGGCCTAAATCCATCGTTTTTTTGCACTCCACACCACCCTGGGTTAAACACTGGCTATATGCAAATAAGTCCGAACTACCAAGCCATGTCTTTCCCAGACCGGAATCAAGCATCCAAGGACCGGTTTCTGGCTTCCACACCACTGGAGTCAAGCTATCCAGGCTGATGAAGGCTGATAGCCAGAAACCGGTCCTTGGATGCTTGATTCCGGTCTGGGAAAGACATGGCTTGGTAGTTCGGACTGGACTGTTCCCATGAGGCACAGGGTCAGAGCTGATTTGCATATAGCCCTTGTCTAACCCAGGGTGGTGTGGAGTGCAAAAAAACGATGGATTTAGGCCCAGATCCTTGTACTGGGGTGAATGTATGACATTGTTCTACATTCTGTCCATCAACTGTGTTTTTTGCAATTTTCACCCCGAGTGGGCAGGGTATGCTCAGACGTGAGTCCCAGGCTCTCCACACCACTGGAGTCAAGCTATCCAGGCTGATGAAGGCTGATAGCCAGAAACTGGTCCTTGGATGCTTGATTCCGGTCTGGGAAAGACATGGCTTGGTAGTTCGGACTGGACTGTTCCCATGAGGCACAGGGTCAGAGCTGATTTGCATATAGCCAGTGTCTAACCCAGGGTGGTGTGGAGTGCAAAAAAACGATGGATTTAGGCCCAGATCCTTCTACTTGGGTGAATGTATGACATTGTTCTACATTCTGTCCATCGACTGTGTTTTTTGCAATTCTCACACTACTTTAGGGCACACACACTGCGCACTCGCACACTGCGCACTCACACACTGCGCACTCACACACTATGCACTACTTTAGGCCAGACACACTGAGCCCACACACTACTTTAGACCACACACACTGCACCCTCACACTACTTTAGTCCACACACACTGCGCCTTCACACTACTTTAGGCCACACACACTGTGCCCTCACACTATTTTAGACCACACCCACTGTGCCCTCAACCTACTTTAGGCCACACACTGCACCCTCACACTATTTTAGGCCACACACACTGCACCCTCACACACTGCGCCCTCACACTCTGCACCCTCACACTCTGCACCCTCACACACTCTGCACTCTCACACACACTGCACCCTCACACACTCTGCACCCTCACACACTCTGCACCCTCACACAGTGCACCCTCACACACTCTACACCCTCACACAAAATTACACTCTACTGAATACAACATATACTCCAAACAATACCACTCAGTGCCACATAATTAAATGCCACACAATTACACTCTACTGAATAAAACATACACTCCTCATAATACCACTCAGTACCACATAATTATACGCTACATAATTTCACTGCGCTCAACGCAACATACACTCCAAATACTACTCAGTGCCACATAATTACACACCACATAATTACACTCTACTAAATGCAACACACACTCCACACAATACCACTTAGTGCCACATAATTATATGCTACATAATAACAATGCAACATACACTCCAAACAATACCACTCAGTGCCACATAAATACACGCCACATAATTACACAGCACTCAATGCAACATACACTCCAAATACCACCCAGTGCCACATAATTACAGGCCACATAATTACACTGCACTCAATGCAACATAAACTCAGCTTGTCACAATCCCTCTTTTCTCTAGTTGTGACCCGGATTACTGGTCAGAAGCCGCATCTACCTACGGTATGTTTGATTACAATATTGATTTCGTACTGCTGGAGTTTGTATATAATTGAGTGAAAACTTTAAGTGTGTTTGGATTATATCACTATGTTTAGACCATGTCAGTACCACCACACACACTGCGCCCTCATACTACTTTAGGCCACACACACTGCGCCCTCACACTACTTTAGGCCATTCACACTGTGCCCTAACACACTGTGCCCTCACACTACTTTATTTACAACGAGGGGTGGTGATGGACAGAGTCTCTGAATTAAGCAGAATACTCTCACCCAGTCAAGAGATCAGGGCTAGATCCAACACCGTTTTTTAGCTCATTGCACCATCCCAGTTTCAGAACCTGGCTGTATGCAAATTAGTCTGTCCCTGGCCCAGTGCATCATGGGAACAGGGCAGACCAGACTACAAAAGCCAATTCTTACACTGGGAAGGAAACAAGCTTCCGGGGACCGGTTTCTGGCATTTCAGCCATCTTCGGCCCGGCTTGCTTGAATCCTGATGGTGCAATGAGCAAGGGACTCACATCTGAGTATACCCTTCCACGCTTAGGGTGGACAAAATTATTTACAACGAGGGGTGGTGATGGACAGAGTCTCTGAATTAAGCAGAATACTCTCACCCAGTCAAGAGATCAGGGCTAGATCCAACACCGTTTTTTAGCTCATTGCACCATCCCAGTTTCAGAACCTGGCTGTATGCAAATTAGTCTGTCCCTGGCCCAGTGCATCATGGGAACAGGGCAGACCAGACTACAAAAGCCAATTCTTATACTGGGAAGGAAACAAGCTTCCGGGGACCGGTTTCTGGCATTTCAGCCGTCTTCGGCCCGGCTTGCTTGAATCCTGATGGTGCAATGAGCAAGGGACTCACATCTGAGTATACCCTTCCACGCTTAGGGTGGACAAAATTATTTACAACGAGGGGTGGTGATGGACAGAGTCTCTGAATTAAGCAGAATACTCTCACCCAGTCAAGAGATCAGGGCTAGATCCAACACCGTTTTTTAGCTCATTGCACCATCCCAGTTTCAGAACCTGGCTGTATGCAAATTAGTCTGTCCCTGGCCCAGTGCATCATGGGAACAGGGCAGACCAGACTACAAAAGCCAATTCTTACACTGGGAAGGAAACAAGCTTCCGGGGACCGGTTTCTGGCATTTCAGCCGTCTTCGGCCCGGCTTGCTTGAATCCTGATGGTGCAATGAGCAAGGGACTCACATCTGAGTATACCCTTCCACGCTTAGGGTGGACAAAATTATTTACAACGAGGGGTGGTGATGGACAGAGTCTCTGAATTAAGCAGAATACTCTCACCCAGTCAAGAGATCAGGGCTAGATCCAACACCGTTTTTTAGCTCATTGCACCATCCCAGTTTCAGAACCTGGCTGTATGCAAATTAGTCTGTCCCTGGCCCAGTGCATCATGGGAACAGGGCAGACCAGACTACAAAAGCCAATTCTTACACTGGGAAGGAAACAAGCTTCCGGGGACCGGTTTCTGGCATTTGGGTATGCTCAGACATGAGTCCCTTGCTCACTGCTCCATCAGGATTCAAGCAAGCCGGGCCGACGACGCCTGAAATGGCAGAAACCGGTCCCCGGAAGCTTGTCTCCTTTCTGGTGAAGAATTGGCTTGGTAGTTTGGTCTGCCCTGTTCCCATGATGCACTGGGCCAGGGACAGACTAATTTGCATATAGCCAGGTTCTGAGCTGGGATGGGGCAGTGAGCTAAATAACGGTGATGGATCAAGCCCTGATCCTTGGACTGGGTAAGAGTGGTCTGCTTAATTCAGACACTCTGTTCATCACCACCCCCCTTTTCTGAATCATTTTGTCCACCATAAGCGTGGAAGGGTATGCTCAGACATGAGTCCCTTGCTCACTGCTCCATCAGGATTCAAGCAAGCCGGGCCGACGACGCCTGAAATGGCAGAAACCGGTCCCCGGAAGCTTGTCTCCTTTCTGGTGAAGAATTGGCTTGGTAGTTTGGTCTGCCCTGTTCCCATGATGCACTGGGCCAGGGACAGACTAATTTGCATATAGCCAGGTTCTGAGCTGGGATGGGGCAGTGAGCTAAATAACGGTGATGGATCAAGCCCTGATCCTTGGACTGGGTAAGAGTGGTCTGCTTAATTCAGACACTCTGTTCATCACCACCCCCTTTTCTGAATCATTTTGTCCACCATAAGCGTGGAAGGGTATGCTCAGACATGAGTCCCTTGCTCACTGCTCCATCAGGATTCAAGCAAGCCGGGCCGACGACGCCTGAAATGGCAGAAACCGGTCCCCGGAAGCTTGTCTCCTTTCTGGTGAAGAATTGGCTTGGTAGTTTGGTCTGCCCTGTTCCCATGATGCACTGGGCCAGGGACAGACTAATTTGCATATAGCCAGGTTCTGATCTGGGATGGGGCAGTGAGCTAAATAACGGTGATGGATCAAGCCCTGATCCTTGGACTGGGTAAGAGTGGTCTGCTTAATTCAGACACTCTGTTCATCACCACCCCTCTTTTCTGAATCATTTTGTCCACCATAAGCGTGGAAGGGTATGCTCAGACATGAGTCCCTTGCTCACTGCTCCATCAGGATTCAAGCAAGCCGGGCCCACGACGCCTGAAATGGCAGAAACCGGTCCCCGGAAGCTTGTCTCCTTTCTGGTGAAGAATTGGCTTGGTAGTTTGGTCTGCCCTGTTCCCATGATGCACTGGGCCAGGGACAGACTAATTTGCATATAGCCAGGTTCTGAGCTGGGATGGGGCAGTGAGCTAAATAACGGTGATGGATCAAGCCCTGATCCTTGGACTGGGTAAGAGTGGTCTGCTTAATTCAGACACTCTGTTCATCACCACCCCCTTTTCTGAATCATTTTGTCCACCATAAGCGTGGAAGGGTATGCTCAGACATGAGTCCCTTGCTCACTGCTCCATCAGGATTCAAGCAAGCCGGGCCGACGACGCCTGAAATGGCAGAAACCGGTCCCCGGAAGCTTGTCTCCTTTCTGGTGAAGAATTGGCTTGGTAGTTTGGTCTGCCCTGTTCCCATGATGCACTGGGCCAGGGACAGACTAATTTGCATATAGCCAGGTTCTGAGCTGGGATGGGGCAGTGAGCTAAATAACGGTGATGGATCAAGCCCTGATCCTTGGACTGGGTAAGAGTGGTCTGCTTAATTCAGACACTCTGTTCATCACCACCTCCTTTTCTGAATCTCACACTACTTTAGGGCACACACACTGCGCACTCACACACTGCGCACTCACACACTATGCACTACTTTAGGCCAGACACACTGAGCCCACACACTACTTTAGACCACACACACTGCGCCCTCACACTACTTTAGTCCACACACACTGTGCCTTCACACTACTTTAGGCCACACACACTGTGCCCTCACACTACTTTAGACCACACCCACTGTGCCCTGAACCTACTTTAGGCCACACACACTGCGCCCTCACACTACTTTAGGCCACACACACTGCGCCCTCACACACTGCACCCTCACACTCTGCACCCTCACACTCTGCACCCTCACACACTCTGCACCCTCAAACACACTGCACCCTCACACACTCTGCACCCTCACACACTCTGCACCCTCACACAGTGCACTCTCACACACTCTGCACCCTCACACAAAATTACACTCTACTGAATACAACATATACTCCAAACAATACCACTCAGTGCCACATAATTATATGCTACATAATAACAATGCAACATACACTCCAAACAATACCACTCAGTGCCACATAAATACACGCCACATAATTACACTGCACTCAATGCAACATACACTCCAAATACCACCCAGTGCCACATAATTACAGGCCACATAATTACACTGCACTCAATGCAACATACACTCATCTTGTCACAATCCCTCTTTTCTCTAGTTGTGACCCGGATTACTGGTCAGAAGCCGCATCTACCTACGGTATGTTTGATTACAATATTGATTTCGTACTGCTGGAGTTTGTATATATTTGAGTGAAAACTTTAAGTGTGTTTGGATTATATCACTATGTTTAGACCACGTCAGTACCACCACACACACTGCGCCCTCATACTACTTTAGGCCACACACACTGCGCCCTCACACTACTTTAGGCCATTCACACTGTGCCCTAACACACTGTGCCTTCACACTACTTTAGGGCACACACACTGCGCACTCGCACACTGCGCACTCACACACTATGCACTACTTTAGGCCAGACACACTGAGCCCACACACTACTTTAGACCACACACACTGCGCCCTCACACTACCTTAGTCCACACACACTGTGCCTTCACACTACTTTAGGCCACACACACTGTGCCCTCACACTACTTTAGACCACACCCACTGTGCCATGAACCTACTTTAGGCCACACACACTGCACCCTCACACTACTTTAGGCCACACACACTGCACCCTCACACACTGCACCCTCACACTCTGCACCCTCACACTCTGCACCCTCACACACTCTGCACCCTCACACACACTGCACCCTCACACACTCTGCACCCTCACACACTCTGCACCCTCACACAGTGCACCCTCACACACTCTGCACCCTCACAAAAAATTACACTCTACTGAATACAACATATACTCCAAACAATACCACTCAGTGCCACATAATTAAATGCCACACAATTACACTCTACTGAATACAACATACACTCCTCATAATACCACTCAGTACCACATAATTATACGCTACATAATTACACTGCGCTCAACGCAACATACACTCCAAATACTACTCAGTGTCACATAATTACACACCACATAATTACACTCTACTGAATGCAACACACACTCCACACAATACCACTCAGTGCCACATAAGTATATGCTACAGAATAACAATGCAACATACACTCCAAAAAATACCACTCAGTGCCACATAAATACACGCCACATAATTACACTGCACTCAATGCAACATACACTCCAAATACCACCCAGTGCCACATAATTACAGGCCACATAATTACACTGCACTCAATGCAACATACACTCCAAATACCACTCAGTGCCACATAATTATATGCTACATATTTACACTGCGCTCAACGCAACATTCACTGCAAATAACACTCAGTGCCACATAATTACACGCCACATAATTACACTGAACTCAATGGAACATACACTCCAAATACCACTTAGTGCCACATAATTACACACCACATAATTACACTGCACTCAATGCAACATACACTCCAAATACTACTCAGTGCCACATAATTAAACGTCACACATTTACACTGCACTCAATGCAACATACACTCCAAATACCGCTCAGTGCCACATAATTACACGCCACATAATTACACTGCGCTCGACTCAACATACACTCCAAATACCACTAAGTGCCACATATTTACACGCCACATAATGACACTGCACTCAATGCAACATACACTCCAAATACCACTCAGTGCCACATAATTACACTGCACTCCATGCAAAATACCCTCCAAATACCACTCAGTGCCACATAGTTACACGCCACATAATTACACTGCACTCAATGCAACATACACTCCAAATACCACTCAGTGCCACATAATTACACCCCACATAATTACACTGCACTCAATGCGACATACACTCCAAATACCACTCAGTGGCACATAATTACATGCCACATAATTACACTGCACACAATGTGACATACACTCCAAATACCACTCAGTGCCACATAATTACACGCCACATAATTACACTGCACTCAATGCAACATACACTCCAAATACCGCTCAGTGCCACATAATTAAATGTCACATAATTACACTGCACTCAATGCAACATACACTCCAAATACCACTCAGTGCCACATAGTTACACGCCACATAATTACACTGCACTCAATGCAACATACACTGCAAATACCACTCACTGCCACATAATTACACACCACATAATTACACTGCACTCAATGTAACATACACTCCAAATACCAATTAGTGCCACATAATTACCCGCAACATAATTACACAACACTCAATGCAACATACACTCCAAATACCACTCAGTGCCACATAATTACATGCCACATAAATACACTGCACTCAATGCAACATACACTCCAAATACCACTCAGTGCCACATAATTACATTTCACATAATTACACTGCACTCAATGCAACATACACTCCAAATACCACTCAGTGTCACATAATTACACGCCACATAATTACACTGCGCTCAACGCAACATACACTCCAAATACCACTCAGTGCCACATAATTACACACCACATAATTAAACTGCACTCAATGCAACATACACTCCAACTACCACTCAGTGCCACATAGTTACATGCCACATAATTACACTGCCCTCAATGCAATATACACTCCAAATACCACTCAGTGCCATATAGTTACACGCCACATAATTACACTGCACTCAATGCAACATACATTCCAAAAACCACTCAGTGCCACATAATTACACGCCACGTAATTACACTCTACTGAATGCAACACACACTCCACACAATACCACTCAGTGCCACATAATTATATGCTACATAATTACAATGCACTAAATGCAACATACAATCCAAACAATACCACTCAGTGACACATAATTACACGCCACACAATTACACTCTACTGAATACAACATACACTACACACAATACCACTCAGTGCCACATAATTATATGCTACATAATTACACTGCGCTCAACAGAACATACATTCCAAATACCACTCAGTGACACATAATTACACGCCACATAATTATACTGCACTCAATGCAACACACACTCCAAATACCACTCAGTGCCACATAAGTATATGCTAGATATTTACACTGCGCTCAACGCAACATACACTCAAATACCATTCAGTGCCACATAATCACATGCCACATAATTACACTGCACTCAATGCAACGTACACTCCAAATACCACTCAGTGCCACATAGTTACATGCCACATAATTACACTCTATCTATCACATCACCACAGCATCACTCAGCACCACAACAGCATCCCTCAGGGGCACCACAACATCCCGATGCGCTACCACAGCATCACTGAACGGCACAGCATCACTCTTTACCACCACAACATCACTCAGTGCCACCACATCATCAATCTGTGCAACCATTCAATAACAACTGGTTCAAATATGTTCTCTCAATGTTTCAAGCTTTATTACAAATGTCACAAAAAGATGTTAATATTTCACTTCTGTTCTTGGATTTTCATCACAATAAAATACACTGAACATAATCTTCACAAAAGTTATTTACAAAAGTTTAAGCTATTGCAATTATAAATTACAATAACTTTTATTTAAGTATTATTAAAAAAATTTAAAAGCAATTGTTATTTGTAATATCAATACATCTAAGTCACGTAAATACAACACATATTGCATTACAAATGCTATAGGTGTCACATTTGCGAAAGTTAAAAGTATTGGCATTGTAAATGACAAAGCTATTAATTTCGCTATTTTCAAAACCATCACATAAATAAAAAATGTGTCATTTACAATACCAATAGCTCAAACTTTCCTAATGCGAGACCTATTGCATTCCAAATGCTTGTTTCTTACAGCTGCTCTCTTGAACTCTATTTTTCATCCTCTTTCCTCTGTTTAAATATATGATCATCACCCTTTTTCTTCCAAACCCCAACAACTACCTTTCTCTAATTTACCTACCATCCTCTCTCACACTTCCTGCACTTTTTGGTTGCACACTTGTTTCTGACCATCAACAGATACCATGCTGTCTCCGTCGACGCTTTCCTCAATCTCCCCACACAGTCAGGGCCTGTCCGTTCGCCATCATTTCGCATTTGGGACCGCTCGCCTACAAGGTGACGTCCCACAGGGCTAATTATGATGTGACCGCCACCATGGCGGTATCATTGCCCATGTTTTCTATTGCAGCAGTGATGCGCTCTGCAGCACCCACGGCAATACAAATCAGACACCTCACACATATCCCTACACTACGTGGCAGGCACCATGCAGTGTCTGCCACATGGTGCATGGATATGTAGGGGGGACCATAGGTGCCCCCCAGGTACTGTGTCTGTGGGCCACGGGAGAAGCGGGGCTTGCTAGGGGGCCCCAATGTCCTTTTCTGACAGCCTTTTCATGGCGGGTTCACTACCATGAAAGGGAGGGAGGAAAGGAATATTGTAATGCCTACGGAGGTGCATTGTAGGCATTACTCTGCCTCCGATGGATTGATCCGTGGAGGTTGGTCTTTCTGACTGCCACACAGCCACCCGCCATCCAAATGTGACTGGCAGGGCCGGACTGGCTACCGGGCAGTTAGGAATGCTGCTGAGCTGGGGGGTGATTTCGTTAATGGGGACCCGCGTAAGCTAAACAAAATTCGTTTTGCTTTCAGTATTTCGCAGCACACGCAGGTCTCCATGGACGAAATCAGCCTCCACTGCAATAAAATCAGGCAGCAGATCGGCAGCATTCCTAACTGCCCGGTAGCCAGTCCGGCCCTGGTGGCTGGCAGTGAAGTTGTTGAAAATGACGGGGAGACCGTCACTGACAGCCCATCAGTGGCGGTCTCCCTGCCATTGTAATCAGACCCTTAGTCTCCTCTTCCTGAGAGTCATCTCACTATCGTATCTCATCATGCATTCTTTTATCACATCTCATCTTGCTTTCACATATCTTCTGTTCTAATCCTCTCCACCCACCCTTAGTTCGAAGATTATTTCTGACCTACACACTGCTCTTACATCCCATTATTACTCACACACTGTGAAATTGAGCAGAGCGTGAAGGTTTGGGGCATTTGCGGATTCCTTGAATTTGTTGTTTTTTTGGTTTTCCATATAGCGAGAAGTGGATGTAGCCTATCAGGTCACTAATATTTGGAGCAGTCAAGCCACAGCCTAAGAAACCATGCTCTCTCTAGACGGGCACGCAGCTAAAGGTTTTGAATGTTGCTTACAGGGCGCTGTGCATTTCAGCCTGGTGTTGCATCTCTTCAAAATATTGATAGCCGCCTCTGTCCCCTGTGCCTGTTTTGCAGTCTCCTCACACGTGGGCAGCCCGAACAGTAGCAGATTTCCGTGTTCATACATAGTATCACCCAGTTTTAGTTTGCCTACAGAGAAGATTTTTGCGCTGACGCAAAGTAAAATGCACGCACAGTCAGGGGGAATAAATAAGTCAATTCTGCCACTTGAATGTTCACATCAGTTTTGACTGATCCCTAGACTTGAGATAGGGTGGGATCAGGAAAAATAATGTTAAATACTGTTCCCGCAACCAGTCCACTCAATGGTAAACCCCATAATATCTAAAACAAAATGGAGGGCTAAAGATGTGACCTGCCAGGTTAGATTAAAGGATGAGTGCCCCTTCATTGACGAAGAGTAATGCAGCCTAAAATCGCACACAGGAGAAAGGGAGGTAAAAGACAAGGGTGAGCTCTTTCTAAGCGTTACTTCTGCGAGAAAAAGCGCAGAGGTCTGTTCTGGGCACAGCTATAAAAATCTACGAGCTGTGAGTTGCGAAGAGTGGTTACAGGGCAGCGCGGATTAATTGGGTGTGAAAATCCCGCAGCAGCGTGGCATTAAATGCAGCCAGTTGCACAGCGGACGTTTATCCCTCACAATACGCAGCTCAATTGCCAATTTTCCACTTGTCGGCCATGCACGGCTCACATTTTCAGAGCCCGGGATGCTTACAGCTTTATATCAAGGACCCGTTGGCACACGTGGAAGCCTGGCAGAGAAATGAGGGGGCGAGAAAGAAGGGGGGCGGTAGTTTACGGTAGAAGGGCGGAGAGGAAGGACACAGTGCTAATAAAGTGAGAAAACACAAAGATTAATAGAGGTAATAACAGCAATAACTAACCATAATAATGATATCAGCGATAACAATAATATGAAGACGATGGTAGAACTATGATAATATATACCTTCATAATAGTAGTTGTATTGCACTACATACCGACACTTTTTTTTATTTCCGAGCACCCTAAACGGCAGGCATTCGTGTTACCTTGCAATTACAGCATAATGCAGCACATTTTGTGACAGTATTACCTCATCATTTTGCCATATTTATACATGTTGACACTATCTGGGCAAAGGTTTCACCTCATCAGTAGTAGGCTGACCCCCAAATACAGAAATAAGCATCAAGTGGTGACCAATCAATCTTAGCGAACAGCCTTCCATTATGCAGCAGTTTGTCGCTGCATTTTTTTGTTTTGTTAATTTTTTATTTTTTGATTGTTAAAATCTGCAGACCATGCAGCAGATGATGAATTATGTGGCAAATGCAGGAAATCCACAAATATATGGAAAATGCAGCTTCAAAATCACATGATTCCACTGGCACAGATTTTATCCAAACCTGTTGTATGCTACGTATTACTCTCCGAAAGCTCAAAACCGAGTCAGCCATGTGGAAATCAAACACGTAACCTGAATGTTAAACACAACCCCCGGAGACAAATGGGGGACCCGGTGGAATGCTGTAAAGTCTATCCTCTGATTCGAAGTACATACCACTGATCTATCAAACTGGATATGAAGGGAAACCAATGAAGCTGATACAGATTCTTCATCAACAACTCTAGTCAAGCAATAAACAAGCATTTACAATGCAACGGTCTCGCCTTTGCAAAAGTTAGAGCTATTGGCATTGTAAATGACAGATTTTTTATTTATGTGTTGGTTTTGAAATCAGATAAATAAATGGCATTGTCATTTACAATGCATAGCTTAATCTCTTGCAAATGTGAGACCTATTGCATTTGCACCCACACACACACACACAGAGCCACACACACACACACACATGGATGTGGCCGTGGTGTATGTGGTGGTGTATGTGGTGGTGGATGTGGTGTGCGGGCTACTCCACTCCACACACAACCACAGAGCCACACACAGAGCCACACACACACACAGCCACACACACACACAGCCATACAGCCACACACACACAGCTTGACTGCACATGTGCGCAGTACGCCACGCGAGACCTAAAAATGGGGGAACTACAAGCCCCAGAATGCTTAGTGCTGATTGCTAAAAGGCAAGTACTGGCTGAGAGGCACTCTCATTGCAGAAAGCTAGTTAAGAAAGACATTCAGTAGAAGTGGCTGTAAACGCCTGCTGTTCTTAAAAGTCCAAAAATAGTAGTACACATCCAACATGTTATTCAAGCAGGATTTTTGTGCTTTCCATCTATTCTAGTCGAATGCGATGGTCTAACAGAAGCGAGGCCAGGCATGTCAGCCTTACAGTTTTCACAACTAATGTGAAGTGAAGTGAAGTGCTTGCCCAACTACAGTATGTAGAAGTATGCAAGACACAGTCCTGAGAGCGCTTCTATCACTGTCTAGCTGGACGCATGCAATGCCAAGCAGTGAGGCCACACTCGAGGTTTATAGAAAGAATGCATGGTTCACCACAGTGCTAAACTGCACTCAAGGACCCATGCATTGCTCAGCAGTGTGACCACAACCGTAGTTTATAGAACGAATGCACAGTTCACCACGGCGCACAAGGAAGCATGCATTGCTCAGCAGTGTGGACTATAGCAAAGTACAATGTACATGAAAGGCGCAGCAGCGTGTGCACGAGAATACAGTAAGTGAAACGTGGTGCTTGCCTTTAAAACGAAAACCAAAGACATATTGGGACATACACGGTTCACTAATGCGTGCGTACAAGATGGTGTAGCCTCTGCTAGTTATAGCAGGAATGCCACTTGTGTGGGATTACCCCGATCTTGGATGTCTAGGAAACATGCACCCGCTCAGAGCCCTGTTTCGTTCCTGTGAGTGAGAGCACTCAGATTACCTGCGGGGGATGCTGACCTCTGTGTGTGGGATGAGCCTGCACCGCTCAGCGGAGCTCGGCGTCGGTTTGGTTGCTGCCAGTTCATTGACCCCCGTGCAGGGCTCTACTCAGACCTCAGACGGAGGCTCTAACGCGGCACTGAAGGCGCTGCACCGCACGCCCTCACAGCAGCAAGCCCCATTTACCACCAAAGCGTGACAATAAGAGACACCACAAGCAAGACTTATCCCTGAAACACTTGGTCTTTGAGAGTGCCAGCCCCAGTGCCCTGTCCGTGCTCTACCATGCGCACATGCAGACCCCGGGTGCAGAGTGCGGCAGTTACCTGGCTGGCTTCGGTGTGGGGGCTCCTACGAAGCTCAGCATGTTAAGGGAGCCCGGGGGCTGCAGCAGGGCTGCTGCGGTGGCTGCGCGCTGATCATAGAACAGGGCGCTCCGCGGTGCTGCCGCCGCAAGACGGGCATGCTGCCTGGGCTCCGGAGCCTCTGCTCTGTCACTGCCTTCGCCCGGCTATGGCATGAGCACGGGGGTGGTGCGCGGGCGGCTTAGAGTGCCCGCCTCCTGTCCCCGGCTCTCTCGTAAACGGAGGGCACGCGAGATGCATGCGCACAGCACGCGCGTGGGTCTGCCTCAGCTCATTGTTCTGTGGATCGGCGGATGCTCCGGTGAATCCAGTCACACACAGGAGGGGGTGTACAAACCGGGCCAGGATGGGGGCAAGAAGCCCACATGATAGACTACGGCCACATTTAGTGATGTACAGCCTCTCGTGTTTGGAAAATAACTGTTTTGTTAGTGTTGCACGAAATAATTGTACATCTTCTTTCAGCATTTTTGTCAGTTAACGGCCATGCCAGTGCATGGATTTTTGTAGACGTGTGCCATCCATCAAATTCACAGGGTGAACGGATCCAGGGACCTGGCAGGGTTCAACAGTCAAAGAGCCGAGTCACAAAAACATGACATGTAAAGGAGAGGCTTCAGGGGGACCGGGACCGAGCTGGCACAGACTGACGAAAAAACAGCCCTGGAAAGAAAAAAAAAGGAAACACCCACAATGGCCCACCTCTGAATGACGAAACAAAGGGGGCAGGGCTTAAAAAAGACAGAAACGCCCACGAATCTGCTCCAAGACTGATTGACATCATTCTCTTCCAATGGCTAGCCTCCATTTATGGAGCTAGCCAATGGAAGAGAGAGGCGGGTTCAACCCCAGTACTGAAAAACAAAAATTCTCAAGCTGCGCGACACTGCTGCGCAGTGTACGCCAGTCGAGACCTAAATAACTTTTCACTGTGGGAATGAGGATAATTACTTCCTTAGTTCTTGATATGCGATTAGTACTTACTTTGCAGTGTGAGATTTATGGACTGGCCTGCCTGCCATTTTCCATGGGGCCTGATGGAAGCCCGTAAATAGTAAGTAACCTTGATCGGGTTACGTGTGCAGTTCACTCAACACTAATAGTGGGGTTTCGAACATTAGTATTGGGACAGTTCATCTTTGAACATACAGTTCCTTTTAGGACATAAAAATCATAGGGCTGGCTGATTGAGATACATATATATATATGTATATATTACCTACTGGCGGTCGCCAGTAGGTATATATAGTTAGGATTTTTTCTCTATGGGATTTTTGAAAATTCTATGTCTAATAACTTTGCCGTTTGTGGACGGAATTGGCTGAAATTTTCAGGAAAATGGCACATTTTGTTTCTGAGCAGCCTTTGAAAATTTGGGGGGGGTTCGTCAAGGGGGGGCCGAGAAAAAAGGGGGGTCCCAAAACGCGTTTTTCCCATGTTAATTTCCATAGGGCGGTTGGCCTCACTTTTAGCCCGAACGGCTGAATGGATTTGCACGAAACTTGGCAAAATTGTAGGGACTGGTAGCCCGATGTGCCTTTTGTAGGTCTCAATATAT
Source organism: Lissotriton helveticus (assembly GCF_964261635.1). Lineage (NCBI taxonomy): Eukaryota > Metazoa > Chordata > Amphibia > Caudata > Salamandridae > Lissotriton > Lissotriton helveticus. The sequence goes on from NC_136061.1 coordinate 1,281,228,758, forward strand.
GTGCTCCAGTGGATTTTGAGAAATTAACGTTTAAAAAAAGATATATATCTGTAACAGCGGACCGGGCAGCGGCCTAGGACGCGTACTTTTCGCGCAACGGAGCTTTGTGAAGCGAAGCTGATTGGTTCTCCGGCGTCTGTCAACATTCCAAACAGTCCGTAGTGGCCGCCATCTTGTCTCTCGGTAGGATCGAGAGACAAGAGGAGGCCAAAGCGAAGGGGCAAATGACCATAAGGGGGAATAGTAGATCCTCGCTGACCCCCTAGGTTTGATGTGGAGGTTTTAAAAGGGCCCCGCGGGGCAAAAAAAAAAAAATTATAATAATAATCTTACGGCTGAATGGATTTGCACGAAACTTGGCAAAATTGTAGGGACTGGTAGCCTGATGTGCCTTTGCTAGGTCTCAATATATGTGCTTCAGTGGATTTTGAGAAATTAACGTTCAAAAAAAGATATATATCTGTAACAGCGCACCGATTCGCGTACTTTTCGCGTTACGGAGCTTTGCGAAGCGAAGCTGATTGGCTCTCCGGTGTCTGTAAACATTCCAAACAGTCCGTAGCGGCCGCCATCTTGTCTCTCGGTAGGATCGAGAGACAAGAGGAGGCCAAAGCGAAGGGGCAAATGACCATAAGGGGGCATAGTAGATCCTCGCTGATCCCCTAGGTTTGATGTGGAGGTTTTAAAAGGGCCCCGCGGGGCAAAAAAAATAAATAATAATAATAATCGAACGGCTGAATGGATTTGCACGAAACTTGGTAAAATATTAGGGACTGGTAGCCCGATGTGCCTTTGCTAGGTCTCAATATATGTGCTTCAGTGCATTTTGAGAAATTAACGTTCAAAAACAAGATATATATCTGTAACAGCGCTCCGCTTCGCGGAGATAAAATTATATCTGTATTACCTAGCTGTTGCTAACACCAGTTAGCGACGGCTAGTAGGAGATAGCGACCATCTTGGGCCCCACTTTGCATGTGAGTGATATTTATCACTAATGACATGCAAAGTGGGCATGCCAAGATGTTAGCGACTGGAAACAGTCGCTAACATCGCTATCTCCTATTATCAACTTTTGGAAATATTCGAGATAAGCGCGAATATCTCCAAAAAGTAACAGCTGCCCTGAGCAGTTCTTAGCCATGTTATCCTATGGGAGGTGGATAACATGGCTAAGAGGATTAGCTCGGTAATGCATGAATATCGCTGAGTTTTCAGCGATATTAATGCATTGCGGTCGGTTTTTATCGTATTTGCGATAAACTTTGATAATAGCAAGGTTTATCTGCGATAATTTCTGACGGTAAAAAAATCTTTGCAATGCATCGTTAGGGATAAATATCGCTTAACTTTGGTAATATGCCCCAACGTCTGTTAACGTTCGATTCGAAGGAAATCAGGAAGTGTTGAAAAACATTGTCTGCGCCATCTTGTCTTTTTTCAAATGCCACACTTTTGTCGTGCACGGCAGCCATTTTAGATGCCTTGACCAGACCCACTCTGTGCACGCTGTCGATCCTTAGCATGGCTCCCCACCCTCGCAAGCATCTCCCCCAGGCAGTGGTCACCCCCGCTCTCTGTCTTATGCATGGGTAATAAACCTCCCCCCATCTGCGCTGCTCTTTCCTGAGAATCACACCCTGTGCCCGCCCGACACCTCCCTTTCGCCCTATTCACTACTGCACCCTCTGACACTCCTTTTCCTCTGTGTCCGATTGTCCAGGCTGGTCCTAGGGTATCAGCTAGCCCTGCAGATGTAGTTTATGGCCACAGCTGTAAAGATTCACCCCTCTTCAAAGGAGTTATAGTAGATCAAGGCCCACACTCGATGAGATCCGTCACAGCAGAAGCGTTGCTATTATCTGAAAACCATCCTGTATTGTGATTGGGGAGGGGACCGAGCGTGAAGCGGAAGATTCCAGGGATGACTCTTTGTACATCAAAGTTTTTACAATTATGTGTCACATTAAAAATATATAGCACTCCGACAAAGTAGTAAGATTATAAAACTTTAATAATTTATAAATATATACAAGAAAACAAAAATAGTAATAACATATAAACATTTTTAGGGAAAAACAACGAAGTAGCGGTCGGCTGTGCGAATAGTCCCAACGCAGCACAACGTCCAGATTTCCGGCGTGGGGCGGGTCATCAGTAGCAAACTGTTGTGCGAATAGTTCCAAGGCAGCAGAACGCGCTGAAATCTAGATGACACGAAAGTGATGTCTAGTAAGTTGCCACCCAGCAAATAACGGCGTGGGGCGTCGCGGGGGGTGGGTCTTCAGTAGCAAACTGTTGTGCGAATAGTTCCAAGGCAGCAGAACGATGGCACCAAGGTGATGTCCAGTAAGTTGCCGCACTGGTTTTGGTATCCTACAATGCTGCTCCGAATAACGGCGTGGGGCGCCCCGGGGGAGGCGGCGTGAACGGGCCTCTCCAGGTGGAGTGTCATCTGTTGTAGTGGGGCGCCCCTTTACCGTTTCAGTTGCCATTCCGTCCGTTTTTGGTCCACTGTGTCAAAAGCCGCAATTCAGCTGAGTTGCGCCCACTCTTGCGGTGCAGCGATAGGCGGCTGTCACAGGACTCTCAAAATGGCGGCAGGCTCTTTCCTTTTTGGGCCTGGTCCACTGAAATGGCCCTGGGACACCTTGGAAATCGGACGCTTGTCTGCTAGGTCTTGGACCCCATTCTCGAAAGCGTCCCCTCCGCCTTGAGAATTCATCAAAAGTTTTGGGGGCCCCGACTCCTGCAGGCTTCTGGTGGGGAGCGGCTGCCATGATTGCTCGCGGAATGACCACGACGGAGCTACGAGATGGTGGTGCTCTCATGCTGACGCCAGCTTCAGTCTGAAACATCCAGAAACAAGGTGGGGCTTTCATCGTTTGAAAAAAAAAAAAAGTTTTCATCCAATGAAAAGTGTTGTTTTTAGGTCATATGATCAAGCCTTCCATCATTAGGAAACCAAAAGTAAAATGAACCAATGAAAAGTTTTATAAACAAGTCACATGACCTGTTATGCGGCATAGGGTATAAAATGCGGAGAAAATACGTTGGCACGTGAGGCGGCGTCAGTTGCGGACCGATGTGCGAATAGGCCGAAGGCAACACAGCGCGCCAAGATCCGGATGGCACCGAGGTGGTGTCCAGCAAGTTGCAGCACTGGTGTGGCCATCCTACAATGTTGAAAGTCGGCGTGGGGCGCCCCGTTGGCCTCTGAGTTTGCGTCAGTAGCGGACCGATGTGCGAATAGGCCGAAGGCAGCACAACGCGCCAAGATCCGGATGGCACCGAGGTGGTGTCTAGTAAGTTGCCGCACTGGTGTGGCCATCCTACAATGCTGAAAGTCGGCGTGGGGCGCCCTGTTGGCCTGTGAGATGGTGTCAGTAGCGGACTGATGTGCGAATGGGGCCAAAGGCAGCGCAACAATATTTTCTGACTGACACCACAAGGCGCTGAGATGCCAAGATCCGGATGGCACCGAGGTGATGTCTAAGTTGCGGACTGATGTGCGAATGGGGCCAAAGGTAGCGTAACAATATTTTCTGTATGGAAGATACCACTAGGCGTTGAGATGCCAAGATTCGGATGGCACCGAGGTGATGTCTAGCAAGTTGCTGCACTTGTGTGGTCATCCTACAATGCTGAAACTCGGCGTGGGTCGCCCCATTAGCCTGTGAGATGGCGTCAGTAGCGGACCGATGTGCGAATAGGCCGAAGGCAGCACAACGCGCCAAGATCCGGATGTCACAGTGGTGGTTTCATAGTTGAGAGGCACTTCATCTGCAGTGGGGCGCCGAGATCCGGATGGCACCGAGGTGATGTCTAGCAAGTTGCTGTACTGGTGTGGTCATCCTACAATGCTGAAAGTCGGCGTGGGGCGCCCCATTAGCCTGTGAGATGGCGTCAGTAGCGGACTGATGTGCGAATGGGGCCAAAGGCAGCACAACGCGCCAAGATCCGGATGGCACCGAGGTGGTGTCCAGCAACTTGCCGCACTGGTGTGGCCATCCTACAATGCTGCGCCGAAAGTCGGCGTGGGGCGCCCCGTTGGCCTGTGAGTTCGCGTCAGTCAGTGGGGGCTGTTTGAGGATCTGACTGCATTGGAAAGCAATGTGATGCTGTGCGTCGCCCCCAAGATGGAGGTTCCTCGGCTGCAGTGGGGCGCCCCTTGGTGTTTCACTCGCTATGCAGCTGAGTTGCGTGCGCACTTGTGGCGAATAGGCCGAAGGCAGCACAACGCGCCGAGATCTGGATGGCACCGAGGTGGTGTCCAGCAATTTGCCGCACTGGTGTGGCCATCCTACAATGCTGCGCCGAAAGTCGGCGTGGGGTGCCCCGTTGGCCTGTGAGGTGGCGTCAGTAGCGGACCGATGTGTGAATAGGCCGGAACCAGCACAAGGCGCCAAGATCCGGATGGCACCGAGGTGGTGTCATAGTTGAGAGTTCTGAGCAGCGCTTGTAACACTGTCTGAAGCTTATTTGCACCTGCTGCAGCTTCACTATTGCCCTGGTGTGGCCTAAGATCGCCCATGACATAGGCGGCCACCTCCCGGGGTCCGGCGGAACTTTTTTCCTTTTCCTTTGTGCATCTTGTCCCACAATCCGTTTGACCTGAAGACACGACCAGGTCCCTGAATGTGTGCAGGGGGACGCTATTGATTGAATCAAAATGGCGGCTTCACACAAAGCTGACTCAAGCGTTGCTGCTGATGCTATACAGACAAAAACTGGTTTTCAGTTTGTACATTCTTCAGGATTTTTCCATCCAAGGCTGGTTGAGATGAGAGTTTGTATAACAATGGCTTCAGATTTTCAACATACTACTCTTCAACATTCTTCCTAAATGTAACAATGTGAGACTCACTAGGAGAACGGTGTAGTGAGGGCCACAAACGGCTGTTTGTCTTTCCTTTCAAAATGCTGCCAACAATATTTTCGGAATGGAAGACAACACAAGGCGCTGAGATTCGGTTGGCACCGAGGTGGTGTCCAGCAAGTTGCCGCACTGGTGTGGCCATCCTACAATGCTGCGCCGAAAGTCGGCGTGGGGTGCCCGAAGGGGGGGGGGAGGCGGCGCAAACGAGCCTCTCCCGCTTCTCCATGTGGAGGCAGTTCATCTGCAGTGGGGCGCCGAGATCCGGATGGCACCGAGGTGGTGTCTAGCAAGTTGCCGCACTGGTGTGGCCATCCTACAATGCTGCGCCGAAAGACGGCGTGGGGTGCCCGAAGGAAGTGTCCTTATCCAGGGCATTATCGCTGTATCATGTCCTCCACTAAAATGGCCCTGGGACACCTTAGAACTCGGACGCTCGATTTTTTTTTCCTTTCCTGTACATGCAAAAAAAGGTAAATGCCCGGTACGTTACACGCTTCATCTGCCACGATGAACTCTCCAGAGGAACCGAAAAAAAATATAGTTGTGGTAACTATACCATGCATCGTCATATGGAGAGGTGGCACCAATTAATTATAGTGCTGCATAAAAGAGAGATTTGGAGGAGAACCCCTGACCTGCTAGTACATTCATCAAAGAAGTGGCACTGAGAGCTTCAGAGGCAAGGGAAACGGTCCCAAATATTTAGAAGAACTTTGGAAAGATTAAAATGACATGTTTAGATTGTGGCAAATTAATTTCATGTGGACAGATGAGTGTTACTCTAATAAATACAGCATATGAACATCATCATAGTCGATGGTTGGTAGAGACATTTTGACTATATCCTGGACCTGCCCGTCCTCGCCCAAAATGGCGCCGGAATAAATGGGACTCGTAACTCCTTGTTGTGTACTGGTTGCAGAACCTTGAAATCACGAGATACGTATGCAGTTTTGAAGCACATGGCGGGCGGGGACGAGAATTGATTGAATATTTCGACATCCCTATTGATATTAAGTTCTGATGTGTTATTGATTACTGTACTGTTGAAAGTTCGAATTAACGTCACCCATGGTACTTGCCCGCAAATGTATATCTAGATAATTTTATTGTAACTGGCCCTGTCGTATTTTAATTATAAAATGTACGTCCACCGATTCCGTAACTGTTAGACACCTTAGTTCTTGCAACCTAATGGCCCGCCCGTTACGTTCCTCTACAGTGTAAATGTCTACTCATCACATACGATTACAGTTTGCTCCGTGGCCGGCCCACGTGGTTATAGGCTCGTATTTGTATAATGAAATTTTCACAATAAAGGTTTTTAAAAGAAAACATGGTAGTAGTATATACATTGGTAAAGTTTGTAATAATAGTCACTGTTTTAGAATCATTAAAAGGCAAGTGAAATAAAGCAGACCAATTACATGAAGGGTAAAAGGTATAATACGAAGGAACGCAGTAAAGATAAATGGTCAAGGGCTGTTGTGTTTTCTATTCCTGCAACATAAAGTGATCGATAAGAATCTCATATTCAGGCGTATCGGCGACTAAGACAGCAGGTCGACCCTCTTTTGCTCAACGGCTCCATCATGGGACGAAGAAACGCTCTTTTTCTCGAAAAAAGAATATATTTTACTTGCAGGACAGTTGTAAAATTTCCGGGAAAGTACATTAGCCTGGAACATTATAACATATATTTAAGAAAAAATAATGTTCGGAAGTAATGAAAAGCGTAATTTTTAGGTCATATGACCAAGCCTTTCATCATTACAATGCGAAAAGTAAAATGAACCAATGAAAAGTTTTATTAACAAGTCACATGACTTGTTATGCTTACGTTACGCGCTGCGCGCCCCGGATGACTTCCGGATGCGCTAACGCGGCGCGTCATATGACGCATTACGCGACAACGCAGGTCCAGAATATAGTCAAAATGTCTCCACCAACCAGCGGTCGGAACACAACCCCTTTCAGCAGGCTAAATAGTTCTGTTAAATGAGAACAGAAGGGACAGGCAACAAGAACCATCAGTCAAAGAGGGGAGGGCTAGTTCTTCTCTACCGGGTTACATTGGGGCGCTACCGGAACTGATCGAATTGGTAGTCTACAGTGTTTCTGGATGTTTCAGACTGAAGCTGGGGTTAGCATGAGAGCAGCATCATTTCGTAGCTCCGTCGTGGCCATTCCGCAACCAATCATGGCAGCCGCTCTTTATCGTTATTTTGGGCGGGGTGGGTGGCGGAGCCGAGCTGTTTTGCAGCCATCATTGTGTGGAGTTCAGTTCATCTCACTAGTTTTGTATTTGTCATGAGGGGTTGTTCCTAATGTTTCTATTTTAGCGAGGTCAAAAAGAGATCCCATTAGTGGCCTACTGATTTTGCTCGATTCCTTTTCTTTTTTTTTACACGATTTTTCGTTATCTGCAAAGACTAAACAGAGTATTGCGACTCTGTGTTTGTTTGTAAATAGAGAATGAACCAAAGAGAACTAATTCTAAAACAGTAAATACTTGGATAACAATCAATCAAATGGAGAGAGAAGCAGGCACGACGGATTACAACGGGGGCAAAGGCCTGCGTTAACTACCTTTCACTATCTGCAAAGAGAGAGTACTCCTAATAGAAATGAGGGGGGGGGGCACCATTCAAAGCAGATCAGTGTGCATAAACACGAAAATGTTTTCACTTACCACGTACTTGACATTCGACAGCTTATGATATTTGCTATTAAAAAACCATTGAAATTCACTGAAAAAACCATAGGTTATAGACCATATATAGTTAGGAATTAGCATTTACAAAACCTTGAAAATTCACTGAAAAAACCATAGGTTATAGACCATATATAGTTAGGAATTAGCATTTAAAAAACCTTATTTTACTCACACAAAACCAATGAAATTCCATATATAGTTAGTTGCACTAACTATATATCGCGCACCCGCAATCCACTGCTGATGATGTCACATATTACATCATTCATGACATGGTCAGTGACATCACTGATGACATCACTGATGACATCTCAAATGACATCACTGATGACATCACTGATGACATCAGTGATGACATCATCCAGTGACTGTGTGTTTCTGTACAGTTTAAATATGTTTGATATATTGAAGAATGAGTGGATGTATAAGTGTCTGGATGAAGGATTTAGTAGGTGCGTGACTGACTGTATGAGTGAGTGAATAAATGTGTCGTACTAAATGCATGGGTTAGTGACTAAACTGTCTGAATGTGTGCATCAGTATGTCTGTTGTGATGTAAACTGCTGCATGTGTTGATCATTAGCTATACGAGAGGCTATATGTGTTATTGATTGGTTGCCCAAGTATTTGTATGGGAGATTGAGTTTGTGTGGGGGTGGCTGGGAGGTGTGTGACTCTGTGCATAGATGTGTGAGCAGTTGATTTACTAGGTGTATGAGTTCAAGAGTGCATGTGGAAACAGCTACATGGGCGGTTGACTGTGTGCATGAGTGTATTGATGAGTGAATGGATATCTGAATGCTACATGTCATAGTAAGTACATATGTAAAACACAGTACATGTGAGAGTTGGCATATATAAATAACTGTGCATGAGAGCCACTGAATGTGTGAGTGGCTGTATGGATCATTGTGAACTTGTATCAGGGATTGTATAAGAGAGTAAATATGTGTTAGTATATGTTTGAATAAGTAAGGTGTGTATAACTGTATAGTTGAGGAAATGGAGGTGAGATTGTTTCTTTGCATGACTGACTAGGTGTGTGAGTAACTCCATGGATGAGTGACAGTGTGTGAGTGTCTGTATACACTGAGTGTATCTAAGGTTATATTAGAGTCTGAAGAGGTTCATCGTATTAGCACAAGAATGATGTCAAATGAGATGTCATCAGTGATGTCATTTGAGATGTCATCAGTGATGTCATCAGTGATGTCACTGACCATGTCATGAATGATGTAATATGTGACATCATCAGCAGTGGATTGCGGGTGCGCGATATATAGTTAGTGCAACTAACTATATATGGAATTTCATTGGTTTTGTGTGAGTAAAATAAGGTTTTTTAAATGCTAATTCCTAACTATATATGGTCTATAACCTATGGTTTTTTCAGTGAATTTTCAAGGTTTTGTAAATGCTAATTCCTAACTATATATGGTCTATAACCTATGGTTTTTTCAGTGAATATATATATATATATATATATATATATATATTCACTGAAAAAACCATAGGTTATAGACCATATATAGTTAGGAATTAGCATTTACAAAACCTTGAAAATTCACTGAAAAAACCATAGGTTATAGACCATATATAGTTAGGAATTAGCATTTAAAAAACCTTATTTTACTCACACAAAACCATTGAAATTCCATATATAGTTAGTTGCAGTAACTATATATCGCGCACCCGCAATCCACTGCTGATCATGTCACATATTACATCATTCATGACATGGTCAGTGACATCACTGATGACATCATCTAGTGTCTGTGTGTTTTTGTAAAGTTTAAATATGTTTTACATATTGAAGAATGAGTGGATGTATGGAAGACTGAGTGTGTGTGTGGCTGGCTGGGAGGTGTGTGACTGTGCATATCAATGTGTACTTGTATCAGTGATTGTATAAGAGAGTAAGTATGTGTTAGTTTATGTGTGAAAAGTATGGTGTTCTGTGTTTAACTGTATAGATGAGGAAATCGAAGTGTGATTGATTCTTCACAGGACTGACTAGGTGTATGAGTGCATATGATAGTGTTGTAATAATGAGTGACTGTATTTATGAGTGATTGTATGGGTGAATGAGTGAATGTGTGTGTAGACGTAGGAATCAGTGAGTGCGTATGTAGTAACTGGTATTGGTGTGTCATGATGTCATCACTGATGTCATTTGAGATGTCATCAGTGATGTCATCAGTGATGTCATTTGAGATGTCATCAGTGATGTCATCAGTGATGTCACTGACCATGTCATGAATGATGTAATATGTGACATGATCAGCAGTGGATTGCGGGTGCGCGATATATAGTTACTGCAACTAACTATATATGGAATTTCAATGGTTTTGTGTGAGTAAAATAAGGTTTTTTAAATGCTAATTCCTAACTATATATGGTCTATAACCTATGGTTTTTTCAGTGAATTTTCAAGGTTTTGTAAATGCTAATTCCTAACTATATATGGTCTATAACCTATGGTTTTTTCAGTGAATTTCATAGGTTTTTTAATAGCAAATCTTTATAAAAATAATACATTTTAAATCTAATTTTATATTTTATAATTTTTTTATTTTTTTTTAATATTATTTTTAGTGCGCTCCCGGGGCGCGGACAGGTGAACGCACGGGTAAGCGCAATCTGGCGGCGCGCCCCGAGGCGCGTACTAATGCGCGTCCCGGAAGCGCTATTGTCGAGAACGAAAACAACATCGTGACGTATCGCGTAGCCGCCACGCCTTGCGTCATAAGACACGTATCGCGTAGCCGCGAGATGCGTCTTATGACGCACCGCGTAAGCGCACCCGGAAGCGCATACGATCGCGCAACGTAAGCGCCCCGATGCGCTTACGATACACGCCCGGGACGCGCCCCGGGCGCGTAGCGTAAGCGCGTCAAACCATGTGACTTTAAAATAACACTTTTCATTGGTTCAGAACTTTTTTTTTTCCAAATTGTGTGAAACCCACCCATTTCTCTCACTATTGCTTTGTACTTGGAGAGAGCAAGAGCTGTTGTGTCTACTCTATCTCCTACTTTTCTGATCTCCAGCAATGGCTGCAAGAGAGTCATCCAGCAGTGATTCAGAGGGATTTTTGGATGAGGACCCTCCTCAGCAAAAGAAAAAAACCCATTTCATTTGGAAATTTTACGACATCCCAGAAGGACAGAAAAAAGTGAACGCTCCCAAAGTAACATGCAAAATATGTGGGAGTAGTTTATCCAGAGGCAATCCTCTGAAAAAATATAGTTTTGGCAATGCCAATTTGATCCGGCATGTCAAAAGAAGACACCCTAACAACTTTGCCAGGGAGAGTGTCAGAGAGCTGGCACGGAATGTACCAACAGATGGCGGCAGCACCTCCACTGGTGGAGCAACACCTTCGGGACCACCCCGTGGAAGAATGATCCCTAACATTCAGCCGGTGTTTGCGGGCATCAAATTTTTGTGCGCAGAGTGTGACGAACTGCTCTGCTATGGGGAGCAGAGTGTTGAACTGATTGCCCTAAAGAAACAGCAACACCGCTGCTCTTCCAGTCCCTAAATTTTCAATTTTTTTTGCTCCTGTTGAGCAGTTTTGGAATCCTTGTTTTTGTTTTTCCCTTGAAAAAAATACAAAAAAAATATAAAATTGTTTTAAAAAGTCTAAAAAAATATAAAACAAAAAAAACAAAAAAAATATATATATAAAACAACAAAATGAAAAAAAAAGTTCTTTTCAGAACTACCTCCAATTTTTAAAAAGAAGCTTTATTTTTTTTAAAGTCTGTCATTTTTAATCTCCATGGTACGCTCCCCCGTACGCTCCCCGGTGCGCGTACCGGGCGCTCACCCCCGCGAAAATCGAATTTTTTTTTATTTTTTTTTTCACCCGCGGGAGCCTTTTATGGCCCCCACATGTAACCTAGGGGGTCAGGGGGTGTGTACCCTGCCCCCTCTTGCTCATTTCCCCCTTTGATTTTTGCCACCTCTTGTGTCTCAATCCTACCGAGACACAAGATGGCGGCCGCTGCGGACTGTTTCGAATGTTTATAGACACCCGAGAACCAATCAGCTTGCCGTGCGCAGATCGCGTGGCGCGCCTGGAGCGCTCCCCTGTACGCGTACGTGGGAGCGCTCCAGGCGCGGCTCTAGATATATATCTTTTTTTGAACGTTAATTTCTCAAAATCCACTGGAGCACATATATTGAGACCTACAAAAGGCACATCGGGCTACCAGTCCCTACAAATTTGCCAAGTTTCGTGCAAATCCATTCAGCCGTTCGGGCTAAAAATGAGGCTAACCGCCCTATGGAAAACTCAATGTTAAAAACACGTTTTGGGACCCCCCTTTTTTCTCGGCCCCCCCTGGACCAACTCCCCCCAAATTTCCAGTGGCTGCTCAGAAACAAAATGTTCCATTTTGCTGAAAATTTCAGCCAATTCCGTCCACAAACGCCAAAGTTATTAGACATAGAATTTTCAAAAATCCCATAGGGAAAAAATCCTAACTATATATACCTACTGGCGACCGCCAGTAGGTAATATATATATATATATATATATATATATTTTTTTTTTTTTATACCAGTTGCCCTACAGCAACGAGAGATCACTCAACGGGGCTCTTTTACCATCCGGTCTCTTGCCTCGTGCTGCTTGCCGTTTTGATGCCAATATTATTAAAACGAAGCCGACGCGTTTCGAGGCTGTTCCGCCTCTTCTTCTTGGGCTGCAACAATATCACACTGATGGCTCACCTCGCTTTCAAATACCTCTTTTATTTTTACTCGCATCCCAGTGGGCGTTTACTTGTTTCATCACCATGTTACATTCTGGGAAACTGAGTTCACGGAGGTGAGTTCAATTATTTGCCTTGAGTAGGTTCAGTGCATGAATTGTTCTTTTATAAGTGCATGTTATATATATATATATATCAAGCCAATTTGGTATTAACGGCAGAGCCACGCCGTAATTCAATACATTCAAACACTCCCTCACATGGAGAAAGTAATGAATACCGCACTCGCAGGTCTCAGAATGGTGTCCAAAAACTGTTTCTTTGTTGCTTATTCCATTCACAAAGCAACTCCCAGGTCTACTGAAAGAACCGACGCGTTTCGTTATCCCCTGATAACTTGCTCACGGTTACATTTTTACAAGTTCAAATTCACCCAATAAATCACCCCACATTCTATCATGTGACATGTGATGTCATACTGACAAAGTGTACAAAACGCAAAGGATTATGGTGCTCGTAGTCATTTCAGTTAAAAAATGGTACAGATCTTTCTCAAACCTCTTCTTTGGTCTCATTTATTTTCTTTACATATTTTCATGTTTTTGCCGTTTTAATGTATTCATTTAAAATCCCCTCTAAAGTTAGCTGCATGTCTAATTACTGTTTGTTTTTTTAGTGTTAATTCCACTATGTTTTCTGGTGCTCTTACAACGGCATAGTTTTGTCGGGCATTTTATTGTTTGGCCTTTATGTTTACCCACATTTAACAAGCGGTGAATACGGAGTCACGTTAATCATTGTTTGGCGCCTATTATTCTATATCGGCCCAATATGCCCGTTTTCATGCCCCCCAGTGGGCCTTTACCCATTTCAACTTTTATGCCCTCCAGTGGGCTTTTATTTTCTACCAGTTTTGGTCATATTTAATATTTAGAGAGGGGGCAAATTTTATTGTCATCTATTTACCTTGATTGGAATAATTCCATCATGTTAATCCGGCATTTAGAGACCAATCCTATGAGTGACTATCATTGCGTACCATATCTGCCAACCAATAGTTGATTATCATATTTAACAGGAAACAGTTATCAACACAAATAATTCAAAACAGTTCCATTACTTCAAAGGTGTACATATAATTCCTCGCTTTGATTCAGGCCATCAGGAGTAAAAGTTATATATATATATATATATATATATATATATATATATATATATATATATATATAGATATATATCCTACTGGCGGTTGCCTTTAGGTAGTTATACTTAGGACCTTGTTTCTATTCAAAATGCATTTTTCTTTTCCCAATAACTTTGGCGCCGGTTGACGAATCTCCTCCAAATTTTCAAAACTTATGGCCCGCTCCAGTCAGCTCCTAACTTGTATGTTTCGGGGTGATTTGGCAATTGGAGAAAAAAGGGGTGTCCCAAAACGTGTTTTCACCATGTTAATTCCCTTAGGAATCTTTAGACACGGCTACAGCGGAACTGCTAAACGGAATTGCACCAAATTTGGCAGCAGGTGTCCCTTGTTTCAGAAAGAACCCTTTTTGTTAAATGGTGTAAATCGATGAGTAGTTTCTGAGAAATTCAAATAATAGAGGTCGAAAAATGCATTTCCCATAGGAATGTTTAGACACGGCTGCAGCTCGAACTGCTGAACAGAATTGCACCAAATTTGGCACAAAGGTAGCCCTTGTTTAAGAAAGAACTCTTTTTCTAAAATGGTGTAAATCCGTTCAGTAGTTGCTGAGAAAATCAAAAAATAAAAGTTTCGATATTTAGAGGCAAAGAGGATCCACGCAACCTCCCAATCACAAGCTTGATTCTAATTAGCTGTCAACACTCCAAACCAGGAAGTGTTGGCATCCATCTTGTGCCTCGGTAACCGAGGGACAAGAAAAGATTAATGAAACACAAAAAAAAGAAAAGGGGTCAGGGTAGAAACACCCTGGCCCCCTAGTCCTGCTCAGGGGGTCCCACAAGGGCCCCCAGGGCCCAAAAAAGCATATAAAAATAATCTGCTGAATTCGTGCTGGGTGTGCGAATCCGGCCAAGAAAAAAAAAATGAAGCGCAGGCTCCCATGATTCGTTTAATTGAAGCCCCCTGGTGGGCCAGGTCCCAGAGCAGTAAACGGGGGGGTCCCAATCCCCCCACTCTGCCCCAGGGACCGCCATCCCTGGGGCTTTTCATAAATATTTCAGGGGAGCACATGGCCCCCCCACAGCCCCGGGGACCGCCACCCCCGGGGCTTGTTTTTTTTTATTTGGGGACCCCTGGGCCCTGGGGACCACCACCTCCCTGGGCTGTTCAGATGTTGGGAGGGGTACGGACCCCCTCCTGGAGCCTGTGATGTCCCTTGGGACCACGTGCCTCGCGGCTCCCGTCCTGTCATAGCAAACTGTAGTTTATTGTAGTTTGTTCTTCCAAAATTCAAACCAGATTGCTTTTCCACACGGGGAGCTACATCTTAGTAGCTCCCCATGTGGAACAGCAATGCCGGCTCCCGCAGGAGGCGGGGAGCCGGCTGGGACTGTGGGGGCATTGGGGCTCCCCCCATGGTCCCCAACGAGAGGCCAGGCCCCGGGGGATGGGGTCCCCGGGGCAAGAAGTGGCATGGGAGGAGTGCCCGGGCCATAAATGGCCTGAGGATGGGGGCAAAGTGAGCCCCCCTCCATAATAATAAAAAAAAGTTTGGCCAATGCTCCGGGGGATGGGGTCCCCCGAGGTCCGGAATTGGCCACGGGAGGAGGGCACACGCGGCCCCCTTCCCGTTAATATATATATATATTTTTTTTAAATGGGGGTCCGGCCCTGGGGAATGGGGTCTCACGGGACCAAAAACAGTAAAAATAAGGGGGCCACACAGCCCCCATTCCCCAAAAAATATTTAAAAAACAACTTGCGATTGTGCCGGAGGCCCCGCCTCCTCCCAGCAACACTCTGCAAACGCGCCCTGTGGCACGTTTTAAGTTGGGGAATTAATTCCCCTTCAATACTCGGGGGTCCCTGGGGGCCAAGTAGCCCACCAGGTACCTCCAGTAAGCGCCACGGGGCTGCGTTGCAGAGTGGTGGTCCAGGCCACACCCCTTTTTCACCTCTCTGCAACACAGCTCTGTGGGGCATACTGGAGGTACCTGGTGGGCTAGTTGGACCCTCAGGATTCAAGGGGACTTTATCCCCCAACTAAAAATGTGCCACAGGGTGCGTTTTGCACAGTGGTGAAGGGAGGGGGCGGGGCCTGAGGTGACATGTGTGCAAATATGCCCGGTGGCACATTTTAAGTTGGGTGATTAAGTCCCCTTGAAACCTAAGGGTTCCTGGGTTCCAACAAGCCTAGCAGGTACCTCCAGTAAGCACCACAGAGCTGTGTTGCAGAGAGGTGTAAAAAGGGGCATGGCCTCTTAATACCTCTCTGCAACGCAGCTCCCTGGCGCATACTGGAGGTACCTGGTGGACTAGTTGCACCTCAGAGACCCTTAGGATTCAAGGGGACTTAATCCCCCAACATAAAACGCGCCACGGGGTGCATTTCAACAGTGGTAAAGGGAGGGTGCGGGGCCTGAGGTGACTTGTCCAAACGCCCTGCGGCGCGTTTTAAGTTGGGGAATTAATTCCTCTTCAATCCTGAGGGTCACAGGGGGCCAACTAGCCCACCAGGTACCTCCAGTAAGCGCCACTGCGCTGTGTTGCAGAGAGGTGGCCCAGGCCACTTCCCTTTTTACACCTCTCTGCAATGCAGCTCTGTGGGGCTTACTGGAGGTACCTGGTGAGCTAGTTGGACCCCAGGGACCCTGAAGATTCAAGGGTACTTAATCTCCCAAGTTAAAACTCGCCACAGGGTGCATTTGCACAGTGGTAAAGGGAGGGGGCGGGCCTGAGGTAACATGTGTGCAAACATGCCAGTGGCGCGTTTTAGGTTGGGGAATGAATTCCCCTTCAATCCTGAGAGCCCTTGGGGGCCAACTAGCCCACCAGGTACCTCCAGTAAGCGCCACAGACCTGCATTGTAGAGAGGTGGCCCTAGCAACGCCCCTTTATACACCTCTCTGCAACGCAGCTCTGTGGCGCTTACTGGAGGTACCCGGTGGGCTAGTTGGACTCCAGGGACCTTCAGGATTCAAGGGGACTTAATCCCCAACTGAAAACGTGCCACGTGCTCATGTAGCTACTCATCAACCCATGCTGCCACTTGTACACAAAGTGAGAAACTGATACAGATATTTACAGATTTAAAGATTATTTAATAACCCATGTATTCACTAATATACACTTAATCAGTCAGTTATATAATCAGTTTTACACTAACAAAATAATCCATTTAGACACTTATATACCCACTTATTCTTCCATCGACCTCGAAATATACATATATAAAACACATTTAAATTTCACAAAAACACACATTCACTGCATGATGTCATCAGTGATGTCATCAGTGATATCATTTGAGATGTCATCAGTGATGTCATTTGAGATGTCATCAGTGATGTCATGAGTGATGTCACTGACCATGTCATGAGTGATCTAATATGTGACGTCATCAGAAGTGCATTGCAGGGGAGTGAGTTATAGTTAGCTGAACTAACTATAACCGGGGAATCTCTATGGTTTTGTACAAGTGAAATGTCCAACTAACTATAACGCCCCTGAAACCTATGTTTTTTTCAGCGAATATATATATATATATATATATATATATATATATATATATATATATATATATATATATATATATAAAAGCACATTTGGTGGGGATGCAGGATTTGGCATGAGTATGGCGAGAACCACCATAACACCCGATTGAGAGAAGTGGTGCAGCACTACACAGTGCACTTTATTGATGTCTTGTTTCTCATCCAGGATTCACATAAGAATATGCTACTGGACTATGTGCATAAACTGAAGAACAACAAGTATAACATCCATCTAACAGCGTCCTGGAGCCAAACGAACAACACATTTTTTAGATGTTGTCATAACAGAAAATGGTGACAGATTGGACACCCACGCCTTCCGTAAGCCAACAGCCTGCAATTCGATCCTGCATGGCAACAGTGGACATCTTAAGTGGAGTATTCCATACAGTCAATTGTTAAGGGCACGAAGGATATATTACACGGTTCAACTATTGGAGGAAAAAGCTACTTCTATGAGTGTCAGATTCTGGGAACGAGGTTACCCCCAGGAGATTTTCAATGTAGCATATAGCAGAGTCAAGATGAGAAAGAGGGAGGATTTGATCTAAGACACAAACTTGATAGTAGCCATGGATGTGGCCTCACCCAACAGCAACCTACAGATATTGCTCCCATCAGGTTCTTTGTAGAATTTAATCAGGAACACCAATCTTTCAGATCCATTCTAACATGTATTTTGCATGTTCTGCAAAACAACAAGCACATTAAAAAAATCAGCTCTCATCCACAGATTATGTTTCATAAAGCCAGTTCCCTGGGTAATATTCTGACACAGAGAATGTTCAATTGACAACAGTAAATTGAATTGGTTATCCAGGAAAAGTATTGGGCTCTGGAGATGTGAACATTGCAAGGCATGCACATATGGTACCAACACACAAACATATGTAACATTTGAAGGTAGACCATGTAAGATCAAAGAGTGGATAACCTGTGAAACAGAATTTATGGTGAATGCTCTGCAGTCCGGATGTAAAATGAAACATATTGGGAGCATCATTCACAAACTAAAAATTCCCTTCCTATGGCCAAACATTTTTGGAATGTCCATAATGGCAACTCTGGTAGTCTCACTGTTTATGGCATAAATCATATCAAAGCCTACCCCCAGAGGGGGGAATCAAGAACTTAAACTACGGAGAGCTGAGTCCAGAATGATTTTAATACTGGGAATAGAGAAACCATGGGGACACAATCTGGATGCTGAACTTCATGTCCATATATAGAACTCTTTGGACTGGCGGTGATTATTGGAGGATAGTAACATACATCCAAAATGACATTTTTCCCTGAAGTCCAGTTCTTGATACCTTGTATTACCTTGTATTGCTGTACCACTATTAGAACTTAGTGGAATTCCTCGTGGTCAAGGTTATATCAGTATATTATTGGCTGTTTCATCATTCCACTTGATGTTTGTTTTTAAATGTTGCAATTATGCCCTCTGCACTGCACAAGTCAGTTTAGTTTTGTAACAACATTGGATTCAGACATAGGGTGGAAATTTAGAGCCCACTCGCTGTATAGTTGTGGGGGATACGTCAATATTCCTTGATCAATGCACTTTATGAGATTGTACTGCAGAGCCCACTGAAATAGCAGATAATAGATATAATTTTACTTAAGTAAGTTGATTGGATTAGGGGGAGCCCGATGAATCTGCTTTTCAGTTTGACAATTGCACATTAGCATGATATGATTTTAAAATCCGGTGGTCTTACCTTTATGCCTATAATAAATCTTTTAACCTGATTCTTGAAAATCTTGTGTCTTTTCGCTCATATTTATATTTTTACAGTATTTAACTATGATATATATATATATATATATATATATATATATATATATATATATATATATATATATATATATATATATATATATATATATATATATATATATATATATATATGTGTATATATATATATATATATATATATATATATTACACACACAAGCAGGTTTAGCCCCAAGGAGAAAACCACCAGTAGGTACGTGGTTCACGCTTGTTTATTGAACAACTTGCAAGCAGGCCGCCTTCAAATGACATGCATCAATAATTCAAATGCCATACGCCTTTCGGGAGTCCAATTCTTCCCTTCATCAGTGGCAAATCATGGCGAATAAGAGCAATGTTTCTTGCGCACCTTTTATTTTCCAATCACCTGCCTTAGTGGGCGTGGCCTTTCCAAAGCCATCTGGTGAACGTAGTGCGCTAAGGTAATCTCCTTGGGTCTAAACCTGCTCGTGTGTGTAATTAAATCGGCTGTTGCCCAGCCGCGGAGTGAAAACCCACTGCCTGAAAGCAGGTCCGTGCTGGCGCCATTCTGGTGCTGCAATCAACGGAAAGAAGGAGCCGGCGCTTGTGCAGGACGGGTGCCAGCTGATGTTCACTTGGACTTCTGTAAAGCGGAGCAGGCACACCGGCGAGTGAATGCACAAACCCACATGGGTAAAACTCTGTTTCAATTGCATGAGTGATGCGAGCAGACCCACATGGGATTACCTTAGCGTACTACGTTCACCAGAAGGCTTTGGGAAAGGCCACACCCACTAAGGCAGGTGATTGGAAAATAAAAGGCGCGCAAGAAACATTGCTCTTATTCGCCATGATTTGCCACTGATGAAGGGAAGAATGGGACTCCCGAAACGCGTATGGCATTTGAAGTATTGATGCATGTCATTTGAAGGCGGCCTGCTTGCAAGTTGCTCAATAAACAAGCGTGAACCACGTACCTTCTGGTGGTTTTCTCCTTGAGGCTAAACCTGCTCGTGTGTGATATATATATATATATATATATATATATATATATATATATATATATATATATATATATATATATATATATATATCCTTTGTTTTGCTGGGCAATTTCCTCATTTAGTTTTTCTATTTTAACTTGGAGTGCCACCTGGTCTATTTCGGCGTATTTCACCAGAATCTCAACCAGTCTTTTGGAAGATTCCAACTTGTTTTGCGCCCATTCGCGCATCATGTTGGGGTTTGGTTGATCATAACTCAGGGCTATTAATATCCTTAGGCCCCTCGGAATCCTCCCTACGTCCAGGTAGCGCTGCAGGGATTTATGCTCCCACCATTTACCTTGTCATCAACTTCAACAGTTTTTTTAGTGCTCTTATTTTTTCCTTGATGTTACTGTTACTGTTTACTGGGTTAATAGCAGATTCAGGTGTAGTTAGGTTAATTGGGGGTGTATTACTATACATTTCCGAGGTTGCCGCCTCCTGGTCCCCGAGCGTGTCCGCCGACATTGAAATACTTAAAATAATGAATGCAGGCAGGAAACTGGTATATTTAAAATAGGTCCCGCCGACACTGCCGCATGCACACCACTCTACCCGCAATGTTTTGTACCTCCTACCTTCTGCATTCTATCCTCTTCCGACGTGTCCTCCGACCAGGCTGCCGAGGAGTTTGTTTCGGCAGTTGGTTTTCTTTGACCGTGGGATACCGACGGCACATATCCTTACTGGGAAACACAGTCCAATTACTTCCGGCGGGTAGTTCGGCAGTATTTAGCTTCCTGTGGTCGTCGCCTCTTCGCGAGTGGGGGCCTGTGCTGGGATGTCGGAAGCTCAAACAGCCTAATATCCTCTCAAACTGCTTCAAAGCCTTTTACCAATCCTGGTGTCAGAAAGCAGGCACAGACCACGTTTCTGTGCATAAAGTTGTTTATTTTCAGTCGGCCATGACGCGTTTCGGTCCCTCCTGGAACTTGATCACATGACAGCGCTTAATGGCATTTCTCCCTTTTTAATGTGCCAGTGCTCAGTGCAAGGTTCTGGTGATCATCCTATAGACAGCGAAGACATACTATAGTGTTTAAATTTTCTACAATCACGTCTTTTGTCTCTCCACCAAATGTATCTTATTGCAACTCTTTTAAATGCTGTTTTATAATATCTTGTTTAGCCTTGGGCCATCGGTACACAACATTATGCCAATAAATATACACATAATAAATACCATAGCAGCTGCTTTTCATACAATTATAATATGAAGTGATAAATAGAGAGTAAAAAATTCATTGGTATTTTAAATTCTTTGGATCAATCCTATATAAAAAAACGGAATGTAAAACCTGATAAAAACCTCATAAAACACCATTTCATAATTTATTTGCATAAATTATATTTTTGTATAATTCCGAGTCTGGTTTCTTTTTTAAAAATTTTTTTATGTGTGTTTATTGACTTTTCAAGTACAAAAATCAATATATATCTGAAAGGAATAGACAAAACAATAAAACAATAGAAAACAAATGCAAATCACTAGTATCACAATCCATGGATCAAAGAAACAATACTGATAAAGAGGGGATTGTTGGGGCAATGAGAAGGCAGGCAAGGAAAAGCGTCTTAGGAGAGGAAGCGACTCAGGGGGTGAGAAGGCAATATTTCACATAGTTTTTTGCAGGGTGCCAGACTTCTGCGTAGGCACTTTACAGCAAGACAATAGCCAAAAGGGGGATCTGGATCAACAGCCACATCACACCATTGTATGCATGGTATGAAAATAACCCCTAACACTAATTAGTCATCAGAAGCATCAGGGTTAGACATTTGGAGTGCACAGTATTGAGCAAAGAGACTCCAGAAACTCTTCGTCCGGTTACTCTATGGCCTCATCTCATTGTAAACCTCTGATTGAGTATGACAATACAATATATCTTGCTCCCATTCCACCAGGATGGGCAGTGGTCCTCTCATCCATCTCATCGCCAGTCTGCACTTGGCTAAGAGGAGGCCTAAAGCAACCAATTTACGCATTACCTTCTTAAGAGGTATAGTGTATCCTAGCAAGGCCAACAATGGATCTGGGGATAAGGGTGATCCAACGATGTCCCTAAGTTTATGAAAGATCGTAGCCCAATATTGTGCTGTTGGGAGGCAGAGCCAAGCCAGATGGAAAAAACCTGCTTGAGGGGCACCACAACGCTCACAGCTATCAGTTTCCCATAATCCAAACGGCACAGGCGCAAGGGGGAATGATACATTCTATTCAGGGACTTAAAATGGGCAAGCCGATGTCGGCTGTTTATTGAAATTTGGCGAGTTACAGTGCAACAGTAGAACCAGACATCATCCGTGATAGGGGTGTTAATGTCAGATTGCCATGCTTGTCGAGCTTTGTTTAGGGGGGGTACCTTCATGGCGAGGGCCGAGGTGTACAACTTGGAGACCAGCTTGCTTGGGCTCTGGGCACCTAAAAGTAGAGTCAGAGGGGGAATGTCCAAGGGTTTCTGAAGCTCCACACCCAGGACCGCCGGCAAGGCGTGACGAGTTCTAAAAAAATTTAATTTAGTCAGTGCCGTGTGTTCGTCAGCAGTGTCCGTCACCTCCTCCAATGCGCGCACCCGCCCTCCTCGAAATAGATCCCCCATTGTCTGTATATGTAGCTTGTAAAGGGAGTCAAGGGTGCCCCTGTCCGGGCTAGACCAAACCATTGGCACCACTCAACCCGCAATCGGGGGGAATATAGCTGTGCGCCATCGTACATAACAAGCAGAGCATTCCATGCATGAGCGACGGAGTTGATAGAATCGAGAATTCCACATCTGCGCAAAAGGGTCTTTGTGAGAAAACGTGGCAGAGAGTGCAGGGCAGCTGCAACTCCCTCTATCTGAAGGTGGGGTAGCTCCCGAGGCCCATGTACCCAGCTAGATGGATGTGAAGCCTGAGCGGCTCTGTAATACAATTCCAGGTTCGGGGCATTTAAATCCCCAGAGGAATATGGGAGCATTAGTTTGTCCAATGCCACCCTCGGAGTCCCACCCGCCCACGCTAGTTTTTTCATTAATGGACGGAGGTCGCGAAACATGTGCTGCGGGAGGACTATACGTATATTAACAAAGAGGAAAAGTAGGCGTGGAAGGACAACAATTTTCATCAGTGCGACACGGCCTGTCAAAGAGAGGGGAAGAAGTATCCAAGATTCCGAGCCTAGTTTCACCTTGATTAATCTATGGTGTTAGTCCATCTATCCTCTATTACAAAAAGAGAAAACGTGTATAAAGTGCTGGTGCAAATTGCATTCCACTTCATTAAAATTACGAATGAATGCGGACCTTAAAAGTGACATTATAATAGTAAAAAATATCCCCTGAATGTGCAAATAACAATTGTTTAAAAAAACATTATTTATATGGGTAAGGTCAGGTGGCAGCCTTTCATTATTTTTAGTTAGTATTTCCATTTGGTATAATGCATCCCCCCTAATCCTGTTGTACTAGATTGCAGCTCATTGACCATTTGTTTGAATCTTAACAGGTAAAAACTCATGTTAAAATCACAATCTAAAATGATTTGATACTGTTGTTATTAAATGGTCTTGAAACCAACCGTATTTATTTATAAAAAGGGAAGTCCTATATGCATGTATAAAGGTCTTATATGGTGTTAAGGCCTCCCGGAGATTTACTGTCGAGATTTAAGATGTATCTTATTTCTAGCTTTCGCAGTGCAACTTCTCTATCTCCTCCCCTTCTATTCTTTGGTACAGAGTCTATGAGGTAATAAGATAGATGTTTCAGGTCATTGTTGTGGGTTTCCTGAAAATGTCTGGCTATGGGGTAGGTTGGATCACGATTTATTATCGCCCTGAGGTGTTGTAAAATTATTTTGTTTGCCAGGAGTTTGGTACTCCCTACATATCTTAGGTTGCATGAGCATTCCAAGATGTATATGGCGTAATCAGTTTTGCAATGCAAAGCCCGGGTAATCTCCACCTCTCTCCCACAGAACGGTGTTTTGTATGTTTTCTTATTGACACCGTACTGGCAGGCCTTACAGCTCGTACATTTCATGAACCCCTTTCTTTGCGTAAGCCAATTTGATTGTTCTACGACTTCCGGGTTTCTCTTAACTAGGCTTCCACTCATAGAGGGAGCCCTCTTATAGATTATGCCCAAGGACTTTGGTAAAATGTTGCCTATGATCGCGTCATTTATCACTATAGGCCAATTGTGTTCTACAGTGTTTTTGATAGTTTTATTTTGTAAATTGTATGTTGTAATAAGCCGCAATTGGAATAGTTTTTTTTCTTGTCTGGTTTGGTTGGTTTAGGTTTGAATAAGGAGTCCCTCTCTAAGCTCTTGGTTTTGTTTATGGCTGAATCTATTGTCCTACATTTGTATCCCCTGACTAGAAATCTATTTTTGCTTTCTAGTTGCATTTTTTGCAGATCGATGGGGTTGCTGCATATTCTTTTAATTCTCAGCATTTCCCCATAGGGGATACTGTTTACCAGGTGGCGTGGGTGGAAACTCGTTGAATGAAGGACCGGGTTTCCAGCAGTTTCCTTCCTGAATAATCTCGTTTCCAGTTTGTTGTACTTTATAAAAATTTCTACATCAAGGAAATTGATTGACTGATTACTGATGGTCGATGTAAAAAGTTAATATCATTGTCATTAATATTGGTTACAAATTAATTTGCTTCTGCTATAGAACCATTCCAAACAACAAAAATGTCATCAATAAATCTAAGAAGAAGTTTGACATTATTTTCCATGAATTGCTTTTGCATCACATTGAGGGCCAGCTCCTCCCACCACCCCATACGTAAACAGGGGTAGCTGGGGGAGAAGCTGGACCCCATCGCCACGCTGCTCATCTGCTGATAGACAACTTTATCAAACAAAAATACATTATTGTTTAAGCAGAATTGAGTCAAGTTGCTTAGCATTGTACAATGTGTAGACAGTCTTGTTTTTCCTTTTCCCAAAAAGTGTTCTAGTGCCCTTATATCATCACGGTGTCTAATACTGGTATAAAGAGACACTACGTCCAGAGACATCAATCGATAGCCCTCCTTCCACTCAAAAGTTTACAGTTTGGCTAAAGATTCGCTTGTGTCTCTGATATATGTAGGGAGGCAATGCACCAATTCTTGTAGAAAATAGTCTATATGTTGGCTTGCATTTTCTAACCGAATGTTCTGTGCCGAGATGATCGGACGGCCCAGTGGATTTTTTGCGTCCTTGTGTGTTTTTGGGATAAATATATGTTTGGGATGGTCGGATTTTCCTTTCTTATGAATTTGTATTCGTCCAATGTTAATATTCCAGCGCTTTTTCCATGCTAGGAGTTTCCCATAAAAGTAATCTTGTATTGTTTTTTGTGCCCACACGTTGCTGATTTTGTAGCATGACCTATCATTTTGCTGCGAAGCTGTTTCTTCCATATATTGCTTTCTGTCCAAAAAACAATATTTCCACCCTTGTCAGCATTTCTGACAATGATGTTTTTATTACTTTGGATTTTGGAGATTAGCTGTTTTTATTGCCTGTCTTTTGGATTCCATTTTTGTTTGGTGTGTTGGATTTTATGATTGAGTTTCTTAATTTCATTGATCACCTGTTCATTAAAAATGTCGATGCTGTCTCTAAGCATTATTGGATTGAATGTTGATTTACTTTTAAATGGCGTGGCTTTGCTTGTGGGCATGCATTCGGCTGCTGGTGAAATGGCAGCTCGTGTTATCTCCATAGTGTATTGGGAATTGAGTTCCATACCGGTATTGTCTGCCAAAGGTGAAGTAGATTCCATTCTTAGTTCCATTAGTGTATTAAGTAGGGTGGATTCTCCGCTGTTGGGTATCTCCTTTGTGGCATCAGTATATTCATTTGCTCCAACCATTTCTGAGTCTCTTTTTTTGTTGTGTTTTTCTTTAGATAAAGCATGATGTTTTAGCTTTAATTTCCTTATGAAGCAGTAAACATCCATTCTGGTGTTTGCATGGTTAACATTGGATTTGGGGCAGAAGGCGAGTCCTAGTGCCAAGATTTGTTGTTCAGCTTTTGTAAGTGTCCTATCGGTATGATTGATTACTGTTTTGGCTTGAGTCGCACTGATTTTTATTTGTGAATCCACCAGCCTCTCCCTCTCGTCTTTCTTTTATTTGGCCCATCTGTTTGACTTTCTCCTCTGCCTCCGCTTATGGTTGCGCCTCTACCTCGGGCGTTCTGCTGTGTCCTCGGGCGAAGTGTTGCCCTTCTTTCCTCCACTAAAACATTCATTTCTTCTGCTGGGGAAAGTTTAGTTAATGTTGCCCTTGGGGCTGTTTGTTGTCCATCCAATTTTGCTTCACTTTCCATGTTTGAGCTCAGGTTTGAATTTGAGGTATGTGCGTATTTATCTTTGCTGGTAGATGCCTGGGTTCCTGTTTCATTTTGCATTTTCATTTTATTAGATTTCATGGCGTCATATTTTTTTGAGAATGTGAAAATGCGCCCAGTTTCGTAATCCACCCTGTCTCTATGAAACTTGAACGCCTTGCGTTCCATGATTTTATCTTCCTCTTTTCTTAGTCACACTAGCATTTCTTCTCTCAGTTGGCGCTCTTCCTCTCCTTTGTTTAGCTGGGCAATTTCCTCATTTAATTTTTCTATTTTAACTTGGAGTGCCACCCGGTCTATTTCGGCGTATTTCACCAGAATCTCAACCAGTCTTTTGAAAGATTCCAAATTGCTTTGTGCCCAATCGGGCATCATGTTGAGGTTTGGTTGACCATAACTCGGGGCTATTAATATCCTTAGGCCCATCGGGATTCTCCCTACGTCCAGGTAGCGCTGCAGGCATTTATAATGCTCCCACCATTTGCCTTCTTCGGACTTCATTCGTTTTTCTAGTGCTCTTATTTTCTCCTTGATGTTACTCTTACGGTTTACTGGGTTAATAGCAGTTTCAGGTGTAGTTAGGTTAATTGGGGGTGTATTACTAAACATTTCCGAGGCTACCGCCTCCTGGTACATGAGCTTGTCCGCCGACATTGAAATACTTAATATTTAATAATGAATGCATAGAGGACACTGGTAAATTTAAAATAAGTCCTGCCATCACTGCCGCAAGCACACCACTCTCCCCGCAATGTCTTGTCTTCCGACACGGCTCCCGAGAAGTTCGTTTCCAGCAGTCGATTTTCTTTGATTTGGGGGGGGGGTGAATTATGACTCCAACTAATTGACATGGGTTACACGATGTCTAGCTATAGGATTGTGGGATAACACTAAATGGATAATAGGCTTTGAGCAATTGTTCTAATTCTCGTCCCTCTCTCTCGAATCATGTTTTTGTTCCCTTGATGTGATAGTGTAATTGCACAATGTGAATCATAATGGAATGTTTCAGAATTTTTAATTTTGCGAGACTGAAATCTCAGAGATGTGGACATTTACTGCAATTAATCATATCATGGGCCAATCTGAGCAAGGGCCGGGTGTGTAAAATGGTGTTGGAATTAAGCCGATATAACTCAGAGTGTGCAGTCTAGTAGTAGTAGATGTGACTTGGGGGCAGTGAAACAGTAGAGGGAATATTTTTAAACACGGGGTGAGAGGTTACAGGTTGTCCAGTTGAAGGAGCAAGCCGAAGCACGTATACCTCCACATTTTCAAACTGTTGCACTTCATGGATTAAATAAAAAGCTATTGATTCACCTTGCTGAGTCCAGTGTCTCAGATAATGGCTTCTTGAATGTGGTGGTGCGGCTGTTGGTGAACAAAGTAATATTATTTGTCGTCAATCCTTTCGAACGCGCTTCCTCCCACCAGGATTGATGCAAACAACAACCATGTATGGTGCTTTAACAAAGGCTTATTGCATTTACATGCACAACATTATTGTTCAGCCGCAGCAGCCTTGACCACACAAAGGCGGCCACGCCATGCTGTCTGAATATATGTTACCCGTCAGCATAGCAATCAACAAGTCACTACCAAAAAAAACCAATGACATTGAATTGAAAAGATTGAATTAAAAAACACCCACAGTAAAATTCAATCAAAGCTGAAAAGAAATTCTATGAATGAAAAACATGAAAGGCTAATGCCCCTAATTCAATACATTAAATTGAACAATCAATCAATCAGGAGTTTGTTAAAGCGCGACTACTCACCCGTAAGGGTCTCAAGGCGCTAGGGGTGGGGGGGTGCAGGTTCCATTCCATCAAGTAGGGGGTCTTTCGAAGAGCCAGGTTTTGAGGTTTCTTGCGAAGATGGGGAGCGATGTTGTCTGTCTGAGGTGGAGCGGAAGGGTGTTCCATGCTTTGGCCGCGAGGAAGGAGAAGGAGCGGCCTCCCGATCTGGTCTTTCTGATGAGGGGGACCACGGCGTAGGAGAGCTGGGTTGATCGTAGGGTCCTTTGGGGTGCGTGGAATTTGAGCCGGCTGTTCAGGTATGCTGGTCCGGTGCCGTGGAGGGCCTTGTGTGAGTGGGTGAGCATCTTAAAGGTGATTCTCGCCTCGACGGGGAGCCAATGGAGTGTGCGCAGGTGCTGGGAGATGTGGCAGTGTTTTGGCAGGTTGAGGACCAGTCTTGCGGCGGCGTTCTGGATGTTCTGTAGCTTGCGGATGAGATTTTTGTTTAATCCGGCATAGAGTGCGTTGCCGTAGTTGAGTCTGCTGGTGACCAGGGTGTGAGTGACTGTCTTTTGGTGTTCGAGGGGGATCCATTTGAAGGTCTTACGAAGGAGGCGGAGGGTGTGGAAGCAGGAAGATGAGACAGAGTTAATCTAGCGGTCCATTTTGAGCTCGGAGTCCAGGATGATTCCCAGGTTGCGTGCGTGGTCTGTGGGGGTTGGCGGGTTTCCGAGGGCGGTGGGCCACCAGGTGTCGCTCCAGGCGTCGAAGTTTGGGCCCATGATGAGTACTTCTGTTTTGTTGGTGTTTAGTTGTAGGCAGCTGTTTTTCATCCATTTGGCGACGGCTTCCATGCCTTCTCGAAAGTTGCGTCTGGCGGTGTTGGGCTCGTTGGATAGGGAGAGGATGAGCTGGGTGTCGTCTGCGTATGACACGATGTTGAGTCCGTAGGTTCTGACGATGGGGGCAAGTGGAGCCATGTAGACATTGAAGAGCGTCAGGCTGAGGGAGGAGCCCTGGGGGACTCCGCAGGTGGTAGGTGTGGGGTCTGAGAGGAAAGGGGGGAGTCTGACCCGTTGCGTCCTGCCGGAGAGGAAGGAGCAGATCCAGTCGAGGGCCTTGTCCTGGAGTCCTGCGTCGTAGAGTCTGCGTATTAGGGTGCGGTGGGTGACTGTGTCGAACGCCGCTGATAGGTCTAGGAGGATGAGGGCTACTGTTTCTCCTTTGTCCAGTAGGTTGCGGATGTCGTCTGTTGCGGCGAGGAGGGCGGTTTCCGTACTGTTGTTTTTTCTGAAGCCGGACCGGGAGGAGTCGAGGATGTTGTGTGCTTCAATGAATGTGGCGAGTTGGCTGTTGATGGCTTTCTCGATGACTTTCGCTGGGAGAGGGAGCAAGAAGATGGGTCTGTAGTTTTTGAGGTCGGTGGGGTCCGCTGAGGGTTTCTTTAGGAGGGGGTTGACCTTGGCGTGTTTCCAGTCGCCGGGGAAGGAGGCGGTCGCCAGGGAGCGGTTGATGGTGTGGCGGAGCATGGGTGCGATGGTGTCGGCGGCTCTGTTGAAGATGTGGTGGGGGCAGGGGTCCGTGGGGGCCCCTGAGTGGATTGACTTCATTGTCTTCAGTGTGTCTTCGGTGGTGAGGGCTGTCCAGTCATCAATCGCTGGTTTCCGGGTGTCGGGGGTGGTTGGTGAGGGTTCAGTGTGTTGGTTGTCTTCGTCGAAGTTGTCGTAGATGCTCTTGATTTTGTGGTGGAAAAAGGTGCTGAGTTTGTCGCAGAGGTCTTGTGAGGGAGGGATGTCGGTAGACTCGCTGGTGGGTTGGGCGAACTCCTTGATGATGCTGAAGAGTTCCTTGGTGTTGTGTGCGTGGGTGGAGATTCTGTCTTCAATCGCTTTTTTCCTTGTTTCTCTGATGAGTTGATGGTGGGCGTTGGTGGCGGCTCTGAAGTTGTTGTGGGCTTCTGTGGATTTGGTGTTTCTCCAGGCCTTTTCTAGGCGGCGGCATGTGCGCCTGGACTCTCGAAGTTTGGTGGTAAATCATCTGGCTTTCTTGGCACGGGTATTGTTGTTTTTCTTGAGAGGGCTATGGTGTTGGTGCAGTCCGAGATCCATCTATGCAGGGTTCGGGCTGCGGTGTTGGGGTCGTCATTTTCCGCGATGGTTGGGGTGGAGTTGTTGATTGAGGAGGTGAGCTGGTCTTCGGTGATTTTGGTCCAGTTTCTTTGTGGAAGCAGGTGCTTGTGTCTGTGGATGGTGGGTGTTCTGATGGTGAAGTGGACGCAACGATGGTCGGTCCATGGGAGTTCGGTGGTGTGGCTGAAGGTGATGGAGTTTCCTGTAGTGAAGAGGGGGTCGAGGGTGTGTCCTGCTGAGTGCGTGGGCTCGGTCACGATCTGGCAGAGTCCAATATTGTGGAGGTTGTCCAGGAGGCATGTGGTGTTGGGGTCCAGTTGACTGTCGAGGTGGAAGTTGAGGTCTCCCAGCAGGGTGTAGTTGGTGGATGCGATGGCCTGCGGGGAGATAATGTCCGTGATGGAGTTGGCGAAGAGTCCGCGGGGTCCAGGGGGTCGGTAGATGAGGGTTCCTCGGAGGGCGGCAGTGGGGCTGGCCAGTATCTTGAAGTGAAGGTGTTCCATCAGTTCTGTGGACTCGCCAGGGAGTGTGCTCAGACGGAGGCTGGATTTGTGGACGATGGTGATTCCTCCTCCTGGGTGGGTGGGACGGTCCTTCCTGGAGATCTTGCATCCTTGGGGGATGGCGATGGCGATGTCTGGTCCCGAGGTGGTGTTGGTCCAGGTTTCGGTGAAGAATGCTGCGTCTGGGGTGGTGCTGTCAAGTTCAAGTTCAGGAATTTGTATAGCGCACTACTCACCCAGAGGGTCTCAAGGCGCTTGGGGAGGAGGTTATTTATTT
Organism: Lissotriton helveticus; assembly: GCF_964261635.1. Classification (NCBI taxonomy): domain Eukaryota; kingdom Metazoa; phylum Chordata; class Amphibia; order Caudata; family Salamandridae; genus Lissotriton; species Lissotriton helveticus. Next base: position 1,281,259,565 of record NC_136061.1, read on the forward strand.
ATCGAATAGCCAGGTTTTAAGTTCTTTTCTGAAGGAGATGTGGTTCTGTGTAAGGCGGAGGTGGGTGGGGAGTGAGTTCCAGGTCTTGGCCGCCAGGTAGGAGAAGGATCTGCCTCCCATGGTGGATCTTTGGATACGATGGACTGCGGCGAGGCCTTGATTGGAAGATCTTAGTTGGCAGGTGGGTGTGTAGAAGGATAGTCGAGTGTTGAGGCATTCGGGTCCTAGTTTGTAGAGGGCCTTGTGTGCGTGGGTGAGGAGACGGAATGTTATTCTCTTGTTGACGGGAAGCCAGTGGAGGTCTTTCAGGTGGCCAGTAATGTGATCTTGGCGAGGGATGTCCAAAATGAGTCTCTCCGATGCGTTTTGGATGCGTTGGAGTTTTTTCTGTAATTTGGCTGTGATTCCGGCGTAGAGGGTGTTTCCATAGTCTAGTCGACTCGTAACCAGTGCGTGGGTGACAGTCTTTCTTGTCTCGGTGGGGATCCAATGGAAGATTTTTTTGAGCATACAAAGTACGTTGAAGCAGGAGGATGAGACGGCGTTGACTTGTCTGGTCATCGAGAGGGAGGAGTCTAGGATGAAGCCTAGGTTGCGAGCGTGGTCTGTGGGTATGGGTGCGGAGCCTAGATCCAAAGGCCACCAAGAGTCGTCCCATGCAGAGGGGGTTGATCCTAGGATGAGCACTTCAGTTTTGTCTGAGTTAAGTTTTAGGAGGCTGTTTTTCATCCATATGGCTACTTCTTTCATGCCTTCGTGAAGATTGGTTTTGGCGGTGTTGGGGTCTTTGGTGAGGGAAAGGATCAGCTGGGTGTCGTCAGCGTAGGAGATGATGTTGAGGTTGTGTTGGCGCGCGATGGAAGCGAGTGGACTCATGTAAATGTTGAAGAGGGTGGGACTGAGGGATGATCCTTGTGGAACACCGCAGATGACTTCGGTGGCCTCTGATTTGAAAGGGGGGAGGCGGACTCTCTGGGTTCCTCCGGTGAGGAACGAGATGATCCAGTCCAAGGCTTTACCTTTTATTCCGATGTTGCTGAGGCGTTGTATGAGGGTGTTGTGACAGACTGTGTCGAAGGCGGCGGAGAGGTCGAGTAGAATGAGGGCCACTGTTTCTCCGTTGTCCAGTAGTGTTCGGATGTCGTCTGTAGATGCGATCAGGGCGGTTTCGGTGCTGTGTTTGGCTCGAAAGCCGGATTGTGAGGGGTCGAGGGAGTTGTTGGATTCGAGGAAGGCGGCGAGTTGGCTGTTGACGGCTTTCTCAATGACTTTGGCCGGGAATGGGAGGAGAGATATGGGGCGGTAGTTTTTGAGTTCAGAGGGGTCTGCTGTGGGTTTCTTCAGGAGGGCGCTGACTTCGGCATGCTTCCAGCTTTCTGGGAAGGTGGCAGAGTTGAAGGAGCAGTTGATGACGTCACGGAGATGGGGAGCGATGATGGAGTCTGCTTTGTTGTAGATGTGGTGTGGGCATGGGTCGGTTGGCGAGCCAGAGTGGATGGAATTCATTAGGCGGATGGTGTCTTCAGTGGTGATTGGGTTCCAGGCGATGAGGTTGTTAGAGGGCGGTTTAGGTTCTGAGGGGGGTGGAGAGGATTGATCGTTGGAACTGTTTTCGAAGCTGTTATGTATGTCGGCGATTTTATTGTAGAAGAAGGAGGATAACGAATCGCAGAGGTCTTGGGAGGGAGTGATATCGTTTGAGGCTGCGGTGGGGTTGGTGAATTCTTTGACGATGTTGAATAGTTCCTTGCTGTTATGGGCGTTGTTGTCGAGTCGAATCTTGAATGCTGATTTCTTGGTGGATCGAATCAGCTGGTGGTGTTTGCGGGTGGCTGACTTGAAGGTGGTCATGTTGTTGGTGGATGGGTTTTTTCTCCATGTTTTCTCGAGAGTACGGCATAGCTTCTCGGATTTCTTAAGGTCATCGTTGAACCAGGGGGCCTTTTTGTTGCCTTGTTTGGTGTGGTGGTTTTTCAAGGGTGCTAGTTCCTTCGCGCTGTGAGTGATCCATTGTTTGAGTTTGGTGGCGGCTTGGTTTGGGTCCGATGAGAGGGCGGGTGGGTTCTGGTTGAGCGATGTGAGGAGTTGGTCGGTGGTGATTTTGTTCCATGTTCTCTGGGGGATAGGTTGTGAGGGGTTGTGGGTCGAGGTGGTTTTGTAGCTGAAGTGAACACAACAGTGGTCTGTCCAATGGAGATCTGTGGTGTGATTGAAGGAGATGCGTTTGCTGGAGGTGAATATTGGGTCGAGCGTGTGTCCGGCTACGTGGGTGGGGGTGTCAACAAGTTGATTGAGGCCAAGGTTGGCCAGGTTGTCAAGAAGGGTGGTGGTGTTGATGTTGTTTTTCTTTTCCAGGTGGAAGTTGAGGTCTCCTAGTAGAATGTAGTTCTCGGAGGCGAGGGCATGTGGACTGATGAAGTCAGTGATGTCTTCGCTGAATTGTTTACGGGTTCCTGGGGGCCTATAGATGAGGGTGCCTCTGAGTGTGGTCCTAGGGTCGGTGTGGATTTGGAAGTGGAGGTGTTCGGCGGTAGTAAGGTTATCATCGGAGCTGGTCGTGATTTTGATAGTGTTCTTGTGGACGATGGCGATGCCTCCTCCTGTTTGGGCAGTGCGGTCTTTCTGGATGATCTTGTAATTGTTCGGGATGGCTGTGGCGATGTCGGGTGCTGATGATGCGTTCATCCATGTTTCGGTAAGGAAGGCGACGTCCGGTGCTGTGGTGTCGAGTAGATCCCAGAGTTCAGTGGTGTGTCTGTGGACCGAGCGGGTGTTTAGCAGGATGCACTTCAGGTGGTTGGAGTCGGAGCTGACTTTGGGGTTAGTGGTAGGGGGGTTGGTCTTATCGCTGGTAAATTTGCAGGAGCGGCAGGCGAAGGGACCGTGGGTACGTCCCGGGGTAGCTTCGTTGCATTGCGGTTTTTTTCCGGTGTTAAGGGCGAGGAGAGTTGCGGCATCATACCTGATGCGAGAGGGCTGGGTAGGGCGGGAGCCAGGAGGTCTGGCGCTGGGCGCGGTCCAGGCGTGGACGGGCGTAGACGGGCTTACCTTTGGTGCGCCTTCGGCGCGCATAGGGCGCGCCCGCTGCGCACGAACGTTGCGCGCAAATGCATCTGTCATGTATGGATAGTGGATGGGGAGGGGCGAGGCAGGGTCAGCTGGGAGGCGGGCGCGGGGTGGAACTACGGCCAAGTAGGCACAACAAACAACGAAATGGCTGTAGGAAGGGGAGAAATGAAACTGGGTGAGCCTGGGGGTAAACAGAGGCACAATCGGGTACAATATACAATTACTCTTCAGTCAACAATGCGCAGCCTTTACAGCACAATACAGATATGTAAAAAGCACAATGCATCAATTTCACACGATAATATAGGAACGAACAGTGCAGGCTGCGCCAGTAATGCGGGGGAAGGTCGCGCTGGGATTAAGCTTCAAGGCGCTACGATACCGCTGGGCAGCAGACAGCTATCAGGCGCTTTATTGTTTCAAAAGCCACCAAGCCTTGGGAGCGTGGGGGGAGCGACCTCTTCTGAAGCAGGTCGAGGAGCTCCCAGATTTCTGTGGCGTGTTTGTGGAGGGATCGGACGTTGAGGAGGATGCATTGCAGGGTCTTCGGTTCGGTTGTGTTCTTGTGGGCGGGTTGTGCTGGATCGGTGTTCTTGGTGGTGCTGCAGGTGTGCCGGCAGCGCTGACAGCTGAAGGGTCCATGGGTGTCGGGGTCCATGGGTGTCGGCTGGTGATGCTAGCTTGCAGTTGTTGTTGCAGCCTGGGTTGAGTGTGTGGAGTGCTGCTGGGTCGTAGTGTTGGCGGGGCGGAGGTCCAGGGTTCCTGGTGCTGGTTGGGGACGGGTCGCGGACGGGCGCAGACGTGCTTGCCGTCATTAAGTAGGGGTCGGGGAGGGCTGGACAGCTGGGAGGCGGGAGCGGGGAGGGGAGCTGGATTTGGCCAGTCGCGCTGGGGGGGGAGGGGCTGCGGGGGCAGCAGCGGCGGGGAAAGGTAAAGGGAGGAAAGAAGGGATAAAGAAAAAAGGGAAAATAAGCAGAAATAAGGCACAAAAGAGCAGAGATGCAGAAAAGAGCAGGAAGGTAAAAGATAGAAAGGGTAGAAAAACGAGTGAAAACGAGTGAAGGAGCAGAGGGAGAGAAAGGGAAAATGGGCAGAAATAAGGCACAAAAGAGCAGAGGTGCAGAAAGGTGAAAGATAGAAAGGGTAGAAAAACGAGTAAAAACGAGTGAAGGAGCAGAGGGAGAGAAAGGGAAAATGGGCAGAAATAAGGCACAAAAGAGCAGAGATGCAGAAAGGTGCAGAAAGGTGAAAGATAGAAAGGGTAGAAAAACGAGTGAAGGAGCAGAGTGAGAGAAAGGAGACAGAGGTCCACTGGACCATAAGGGATGAGGCGCAGGGAAACCTGCGGGTGGAGGAGGGCCTCGATCACCAACACTCAAGAGTGCAGGGGCAGGGGCACCTCACTTAATGGTGGAGCTGCGAGGGTGGGAGAGCAATTTCACTGACACAATGAGTCAGAGGTCTTGCTCGCCTGTCCCCGCAGTGGCCGCCATTAAGTAGGGGTCGGGGAGGGCTGGACAGCTGGGAGGCGGGAGCGGGGAGGGGAACAGACATAGTGAACATACTAGGCTAGCAAAAAATACCATTAATACATTTGAATCAATGCTTAAAGTAGTGCACAAAGCTAATGAAGCCCTAGTGGGCTAACTCTGAGTATATGGAGACGGTAAACCACATGCATGGCGGGTAGAAAGCGTAAAAAAAAAGTAAATGGAAACTATCAAAATAACATTGCTGTATGCACAAAGACGAAAAGCCATTCTTCATATTCAAAGCTGCATATGCATGTAAAAACGATTATCAATGATCAGAAAGAACAGACAATCCATAATTACAAACTATTATGCAAATCCCCTCCGCAGTTTAAACCGTTAGGAGATTTGAAATCGAGATTTAATATATACATTGATCCCAACTGTCAAAGCTTTGACACGATCTCCCCCTCTTTTGTTGTATGGTATTGTGTCTATTACATAGTATGTCATTTGACATACGTTACCATTATGGACTTCAGCGCATTGTCTAGCCACTTGATACATTTTGTCTACATTAGTGGTTGCACACATGTGCTGCAAGATGCGTTTGTGAGTCTGCAAAACAATACTGCCCACGTATCTAAAATTACAGCGGCACGTAAACACACACACTGCATGATCAAGTCAAGTCAAGTCAAGTCAAGTCAAAAGGTATGTTTATTATGACCTTAGTCATTTAAACAGGTGCAAGAGAGTATCAAAAAGTTAAAACGATCACATCAAAACATTTAAAACATTATAACAATAAAATCCGTCAAATATAAGTTAAAACTCTTACACACGCTTCTTCCTTTGTCGACAACCATAAAATTGCATTTAAGTTAGCATTCCGCATTTATGAATAAAACCCATTCTACTTCCTTCTGCTAGACTAATTTCATTAATTTAAAATGCTTTAGAATATACATGTTATTCCCGGTTTCTTAGATCACTCAATGCTGCTTTTATGTATTTCCCAAGAGCAATCGCAATATCGATAGTGGGTATTTCAGTTAATAAGTTAGCTGCCTGTGCTCTAGAGCTTATAGCATATTTTAGGAACACGGGTCGTAACCACAGTTTCCGCTGTTCCAGTAATAACAGGCAATCAAGAAGGATGTGTACCAGGTCTCCTTTGCACCCCAAATTACACTTACAACATCCATTTTTATCTAACAATTTATTTTTCAGATCTTTATTTGTTAACAATGGGTTTAAACCAACCCTCAGCCTTAAGATCTCCTGCCTAAGGCCGCGGTTGGGAAGGATGTCTAGGTAGGGGAACCAGTTTTCATTTAGCCAAGCGCCCATCATATGTGTTATTGATTTCTTTTTCGCTAAATATTCCATATCGGTCAATCTCGATATTTCCTTCCCCTTTAATTTCAACTCACTCCTAGTACAAAGGAGTTGATGTGTTTCCTGGTTTACCTCTACCTTTAATTTTTTACAAATTTGCGTAACTCTTTCCCTACACATTTTTGCCCATTTTAGATTACTCGATAGGATTTCCTTCTTGCACCATTGTGCTACTTTTTGTCCCTCAGGGTCTTCCAGTCGTTTCCAAAGTCTGAGTATTGCCATTTGAGTTAGTGTCTCCCAGGACTTTGTGCCTATTTCCCTTCTTATGGCTTGCACCATAGCAGATTGTGGGAGAGAGAGGAGTCCTTTGAGGCATTTTCCCTCTACCAAGTCCCAGGCTCCTTTACCGCTCAAATAAAGGATTTCTGCCCCATACAGAACTTGGGAGGGTATCATTGCCTCAAAGGCCCTTAGCATTGGTCTGTGCGACATCTCTCCGTAATCCCTATTAAACATTTTTAGGCCGCATATCGATGTGTGTGCCTTGGCTTTTTGTGTATCCCAATGCATATCCCATTTTAGTCTTTTGTCAAACCATATACCTAGGTAGCGATACTCATTCACCGTCTCCAGTTTAAGCTCACCTAGGTACCAATTGAATCTGGTTAATTTTTTCCCAAAGCAAAGGACTTTAGTTTTATCCAGGTTGACAATTAGAAATTTATTAACACAGTATGCGTAGAAGGCATTAAGCTTACGCTGGAGGCCTATCTCTGTCTGATCTACTATAACCAAATCGTCTGCATATAATAGGCAGGGCACCTTGTTTCCGTTCATTCTGGGACTTGCACTACCCTCGACCTCTAGATGGGCCGGGAGGTCTGACAGGAATATAGAGAATAACTGCGGCGCTAACACACACCCCTGTCTTAGGCCGTTGCTGATGGGTATTTTTTGCGTTAAAGAGCCCTCCGTATCCTTGATGACTTGGGCCCAGTTCTCATTGTGTAGTTCCTTTATTATTAACAGAAGGTCACTCGGGATATTTACTTTAAGTAGTGTTTCCCATAGGCATGCACGATCAACTGAGTCAAATGCTGCTCGGAAGTCAACGAAACAACAGCACAACTTGCCATTTTGTTCCGTTGACTTCTTCGCCATCGCCCACAGTGCAAACCCATGGTCTATAGTTGAGTGTCCTTCCCTGAATCCTCCTTGCTCTATAGGGACAATCTGGAGCTCTTTTACCCATATGTTGAGTTGATTCAGTACAATTTTAGAGAAAACCTTCTCTCCTATATCAAGGAGGTTAATCAGGCGGTAGTTTTGTGGTGCCTCCATGCTACCTTTCTTATGGATGGGCCTAATTATTGCACCCTTCCAGTTAGATGGCATTTTGCCTTCTGTTAGTATTGTACTAAACATCTGTGCAAAAAATCTTGCCCACCAATTTATGTCTGACTTTAGAATTATTGCTGGGAGATTGTCCGGACCTGCTGCTCGGGATAGTTTCAGCTCTCTTATTGTATCTTCTACTTGTTTTACGTTAAATTTAGCTTTAAGGTCTGCTGATATTTCCTGCCATTTATGTGTCACTACCTGGGTTATAGGGGCTCTTGTCCCATACAATTCCCTAATATACTTTTCCCATGCGGCCTCACTAACTACACATTTTAGTTCCCCATCAGGAGGGCTAAGGGCTGCCTTTACCAATTTCCAAAATTGTCTTAGGTTTTTTTCCTCAATCGCTTCCAGCAGATTTGACCAGCATTTCTCTTTAAATGTCCTTTTAGCGTCATTTACCATTTTTTTATACTCTCTTTTTAAACGGATTACCTGGTCCTGTCTCTCCTGGCTGAAGTTCATTTTTTGTTTTCTTTGTGCTGCCCGGATCTCACGTTTTTTGGATTGACACTCCACTGAAAACCATTTTACTCTACTGGGTGGTTTTCCACTAGTATTTTTGACCCTTTTCAGTTCTATTCTTAAACAACAGACAACTTCCTCTAGTTTTCCTATGAACCAGTTCAAGGTTTTATTCTCTAGATTTTCCGGCTTTATTTTAATTTGCATAGCTAACAGTTTTGCCTGATATTCCTCCGTGAGTCGTGTCGTCACACGTCTAGGGTACTCCACCTCCTGGGGGATCACTTTATCTCTGGGTAAACTTCTTCCCCCTTGTATTGTTAGATATAGAAGGTTGTGGTCACTAATCTCTTTTTGTTCCAACCTAAATTCCCGTACTTGGGGGAAGTTCCAGGCATGTAAAAACATATAGTCAATTGGGCAGTTCTGAGAGCCTACTTTAAAGGTTTTCCCTGCTGGGCAGTCGTTCTTCATTCTTCCATTCAAGCATTGGAAACCCCTGCCTCCTAGGAAATATACCAGATCTGATTCCTGTTTTGATATCTCCCCTGCTGGGAACCTTGCTGGGTTTATTCCAAACACCTCTAACATTTCTCTGTTCCAAATATCTGCCTTTTTTGGGTTAAGTTTATGATTGAAATCCCCCATTATTATCACGGTGTCCAATACATATTTTTCTACAACAGAATCTACATCTTCTTTAAACAGCTTCATCCCATTCTCATATTCTACACCATTCTCCCACTGCATGTATACATTCATTACAGTCAGCATTTTATACTTCTTTTCCACTGTCAATAATTCTATTCTGCTAGTCAGAACCCATTTACATTTCATTTTTATCGGTTTTACTTCTCTGAGCACTTTCGTTGAAACCAATGTCATTAATCCACCCGACGGACGACCATAGTTCTTTTTCTTGGCCGGGCGATTTAGTTGTAGGTATCCTTCATTAATCGGGGTTTCGTCGCATGACCAGGTCTCTTGCAAGCAGGCAATGTCCACTTTATTTACTATATCCTTTATAGTTTCTCTCTTTTTCTCATTGCCTAGCCCATTTACATTCCATGTCAGGAGACCTAGACTATGCGACACCCCCTCATCCTATTCTTTCTCACTCATGCCACCCTCTTCTCCCTCGGCTTCCGTATGACTCCCGTTTAGATCGAACCTTGGGCTACTACATTGTGACCAATTACCCCATGGGACTTCGTTTCCTGTATTGTCTATTTCTATATTCAGACAACTTTGGTTCCCTTCCTCGTCTTTATATAATCTCACCTGTCTTTTCCCTAAACCTGCATGATACTTTAGGAAGGTATTGTCATTGGGGGCTTTTACTTCCCTCTCCGGGATTATTCTTATTCCCTGGTGGTTTATCTCGCTGGTTGCTTTGAGGATTGCCATTTTTACCATGACTGAGTGTAATGATACTTTTGTTATTTCTTTACCATTTCTGGTCTCCACAAAACCAATTTGCCGGAGATCGCTTGTACTGATCCCACATAGGCTACTACATTCTGCGAAGACTTTCAAGATCTGTGCTCTGTTCAGGGGATTCCTTTTCCTGTTCGTACTCCCATTCATACTTCCCCTTTTCCCCGGCTGCATATGGTCCAAATACACCCATTTATTTTTCTCTCTCTCTTGTACTTTTTTAGGGGTTTCATATTGATGCTGTCTTGCCTTTGGTCTCTCTGATCGCAGCCCATTATTTCCCGTTCTTGGAATTACCTGGTCTTGTGGGCTTACGGCTCTATTACCCCTATTTGGTTGTCCTAAGGCTATTCTTACTTTCTGTTTCGTAACACAGGGTGTTAATGGTTTCTCTTTTGTGACCTTTGTTCTCCCATTTTTTCTTGGGTTTATCGGGGTCGTTCTTAGGTTATACTCCCTTTGCCTTGGTCTATTTGGTACGTCTATCGGGGCTGATGCGTTTAGATCTGCCTGTGCCTGTGCCTCCCTCCTTACAATCCTCCCGTTTTTCTTTGCTTTTAAGGCTTGCTCTCTCTTCTTTCTACCCCAACTCTTAAGGGGGGCCCCTGTATACACCCCGTGCCTTTTTATCAACATTGGGCGTCTGGAGATGTATACATTTTCTGATGCTTCCACAGAGTCGTTTGTTGGCTTTTGGGTTATTGGTTGTGGGGATCCTACTGGACTTCCCGCGGATACCTCAACCAGTTCCATCTCTACCCTTTCATCAATCAATTGTTCAGTGACTGATGTGCTTTGCATCCTCGGCATTTGGTTCTTTATCCCCACTAGTTCCTCTTCGATCCTTTTTAGGTTCGATTTCTGGGCTTTCAATACTCCATTATTTGATAGGGTTACTTCAAGGATTCCTTGTAACGTCTTTTGTAATATCAATATCAGGTCCACCAATGATGAATTGGGTGTTACGGAACACTCCGGGTCCTGTGTGTGGTCTCTGCCTGGGTTTGTATGATGACCTGTTCTTGTGGGTTCTTGCTGTAGAAGAGAATTTTTGGTACCATGTTGTTGAGGGGAATGGGCTGGCTCACCGCCCCAGATTAGGCTCTGGCTCTGTATTTCATTTCCCCTTGGTTCCTAATTTCCCAGTGACTGTAATGAGAATAGTTTTGGTGACGATGAGAGCCGGGGAGCTGAGATGTGGATGTTTTGGCTCTGGAGCGTCAGGTTTATTAATACGGAATCCTCCATTCCTGCTTCCATGTCGGGATTCACCACTACTGCTTCTATCCTTCCTACTCCCTCCGCGCCATGTTCTTCCGTATCTTCCTCGGGGTCTGGTCTTATTACTGGCTCTAAAGATTTGTAGTGTTTCCCTACAAAATCCTTTATAGCTTTAGAGGTTAGCGTATTGTCTTTCTGTTTGGAATTTGTTTGGACACAGTCCCTTTTAGCCTGTTTGGCATTTTTAATTGTCCTTTTAACTTTCCTTTTCTTGCGCCGCCCTTTATTATTCTCTGTAAGTGAGGCCTGGCTTTCTTGGCTCTCTTCCAAAGATATTGAGCCCTCTAATATTTTACTCTTCTCTGGGCTATCTTCTTTACGCTGGGTTTGCCCTTTTTTCGGTCCCATTTCTCGGTTTGGTTGCTTTAATTCCTTCCAATTTTTTCTAACATTGAGTTGATGGGAGCATTAAAATAAATCACACTTTCACCAGTGTTTGTGAAATTAATATCCGGCTACTTAGTTGCTGATCTTGAAATTAAGTTCTTTTACCATAAAACAAAAACAGACAGCCTCAGATGGAAAAGTTCTTTTTACATAAAACAAAACAGACAGCCTCAGATGGAAGTGTATCTTTAAGAGGCAATTGTCAAAATCGAAATCTCTCAGCTCAGCTTTGAGAGGCAGGAAGCCTCGGAGTTCAGCGTTTAATCAATCTTAGTAAAGAAAATAGCTAACCTGTGCACCGAGAAACAGAAACAAACTCGAGCACTTCCACGCTGAAGAGAACTTTTGCAGATCACTGATCACTTTTGCAGTTAAAGCTACCCTTGATTTTTGACAGGTATGTCACTAAAAGGTGAAAGGTACTCCCTGGTATGGATGCTAATAGAACATGCTCTGCGTCTAGAGCATTTGTAAAAACCTTTTGCCAGAAAGCCAGCTGTGTACCTACTAACCTCGGACCTGGCTCTTACAAAATTATCTTTCATGGAAGCAGCTCTACGATACATTATTTGTGGTTTTTTAGGCACTAATGCCCCTATCACTAGATCAGAGACAATTGGATGCCAATTTTTCCTAATGAGAGTACAAAAGTACATTTGGTGGGGATGCATGATTTGGGATTAATATAATAAGAACCGCTATGACACGAAATGAGAAAATTGATGCACTACTACACAATGTGTAGTGAATCATGTGTTTCACAGGATGAACAAACTTCGAGAATAAATTATTAATTAGCAAGGAAATTCGCCTTGTTGTTGTTTCTTGATTCTCTCTTCAGGATTTCCAAGCATGTAAATTGGGAAATATATAAAAACAACTGCCATGCAGGGCATGGTATGAGAGAGTGGATGATTATTGTGAAGTTCACGTGAATATCCAAAGATTATATTAGGGGTAGGGTAGGTCCTATTGAAAGTTGACGGACATGCTTAACCTTTAAATATCAGTTGAAACACGTTGACCCTTTGGCTAGGGAAGCATTCACATTCCAGAGACATCCACTTTTATGTTTTTAGCCTGTCCCTTAGGTGCCCATTAATTAAGTTGCCTGAGAGCGTACACCCAGAGGCATTTTAACGTTTTCACTTTCTCACATCCATTACATACCATTTCCGGAATGTCAAAGTGCTCCCCCAAAAGTGAGGTTGAGCCCACCCTGTGCTCAATCAAGTTTACAGGGCGAGGACTTGATGATGAACCATGACACATAGAAATATGTGGGTGAGAGTCCACTAAAAAAATCGTTTTTTTCCGTCCCCTTGTTATGCAAGAGGCTCTCGCTACATTTGGTCTGGTGTTGTTATTTGGGTGCACGGGTATCCATCTCAAAGGCTAAGACCACTACCTGCGAGATGCCACACAAAAAAGAAACCTGGGCTCAATCCCTGGTAATGTAGCACAAACCAGCTAGGCTTAACTCAAAGGCAATGTGTAAGCATTTAAAGTATTCAACCAGTGTGGTAGCACCAAGCACAGCAAAACCCCACTACCAATTTTAAAATAGAGGCATGTGTTATCAGTAAAATAAGAGCAAACATAAAAAATCTTGGTCCAGTTGAAAGTTAAAAAGTTCAAAAACATTTCTGAGTCCCACTTCAGAAAGTGACAAAGAAAAACATTGACATTTGTTCCCAATAACACCTACGAATGGAACTTTGTCACTTGTTGAGCTGACTAATCTACCTTCGGGATGCCGCTGAAACTAAATGTAGCCACAACCATGGAACTGGATCCCTGAAGCAGGCTGGTTCCAATGGCGATCTGAAGTTTTTGAGATTTCTTGCTGTGAATTCCCAACTCAGAATGAGACTTAAATTTCTTTTGAGGTAATGGCGATCTTATGAGGTCAAAGCTGAAATTCAATCTCTTGCTGTTGAATTGCCAGTCAAAGTCTTTTTCCAGTGGGTTTCCCCTGAAGCTCTGGAGGGAAAGTTTTCAAAAGTTTCCAAATGTTCTTCTAATGCTCAAACAACTATGGGTATGCACTTCCAATTCCCTCAGGACCTTAGGGGAAGGCAACTAAAGACTGTCAGGCTTGCAGGTAGAGGGCAACAGCAAAGTCTAGTTTCATTCCAGTCAGTGCCACTGGTTTATTGGGACTCTTGGCAAGAATGTCCTTTTCAGCTGTTTTTTGTTGTTCCTCGAGGCCCCCAGGAATTCAGTCTTATGATCCTTGAACTTTCTGTCCTTCGATTTCAAGTGAAAGAGGGAGCTACCTCCCCAAGTCTTTCTCACAGATCACAGTTGCCAATTGCAGGAGGGTCAGTCTGCCTAGTATCTTTCACAAGTCCAGCAGTGTTATGAGGAAAACGGATTGAGGGTCCAGCTTTGTAGGGTTCACAAAACTGTGGGTAAGGGACTCCTTAATACACTCGCAGTCCCTCTCACCAATGGAGTACATGTTCACAAGCCATGGCCTACTTACTTTTTCAGTAGGTCCTGTTTGCCTTACCACCAACAGGCCAAAAATGCAAACATAATGGCAAATCTAAGATAACCAGAGCCTTTTGCCCCTATAAACTGTGAAAACTGGCAGTGTATAAGGCATTCTGTTATGAAAGTTATTAGTATCCTTCCACATCTAACTTTAACATCCAGTTTGAATCAGGCCCTAGATCCACAACATGAAAAGAAACAGTAGCAGGCAGTGAACAGGTGGAGCTGTTAGGCGCAGGGGGGGCGACCTGGCCTCCAATGCCGGCCAGGGACGCAGTGGATGGGGCACATAGGTGTGGGCCCAGCAGTGGAGGTCACCCAACAGCAATTAATTTTGAATTTGGGCAGGAGCTCTGCCTAGTGAAAGCTCACTAAGTTGGGCTCCCTGAAGGATGGTGCAGGGGTAGGGCGGCAGTGTGCCTGGTGCTAGGATCTTAAGCTTAGGCCGGGTGAAATCAGCCACTTTACGTGTCTGGGCATACTCAGTCTACTCATCCTGCTGGCGCACACTAATGCCTTGTTTGGATGGTTTTTCCAGCTGCCTCTTCCAGCACAGCAATGCCTCGTTTGGATGTCCATACTGCTGGCAGCTTCCTTTGTCCACGATACCTAGCACAGTAGCAATCTCTCCCACAGCCCATTCCTGTGTAGACCTTTGTTGCCACCCTCCCCTAAGCATCCTTTTCTGCACCATTTGTTTGCAGATACTCGGTAGTAGACGAAGCTGTTGGCTGTTATTTTCAGAAGGCCTTCAAACAGACTACGTTGTGTTACAAATGTGACAGTTTATACTGTACCCAGTAACCCAAACCTGCAAGAATTTTATGAGCACCCTGGTACTCTTATTTATTGAATTGTAGATTGAGGTTTTTTTTTGTTCAAAAATATTTATTGATTTTAAATAGAATGCAGAGTTAATAATATACAAAAATATTATTGCAGCTCTGAGGAATGAAAATGGGAGCAATTGCATAAAAAATATGTGAGCAACAACTTACATCAGCATATTTGAATAATCAAATGATCAAACAACTGAAAAATGAAAACAAAAAGGACTACTATAAGAAAATTTCAACCAAATCAGTATATGTCTTATAATGAGTTACAGGTGGTACTATATGAGTCAAGAGTATGCCACATGTACAACATAAATATAGAACAGGCTTTACGAGTACATACTAATGAGGAATGTCCACATCTACGGAAAATAATCCATTCCCACCAAGCATTAACCAATAATAGTTTTGCATCCTTCCAATTTGAAGTAATTGATTTAACCACAGTAGAAATTCAAAGTAAAAATGCTTATGAACAGCTGGAAGTAATGTTTTAACAACATATGATTGTGGATTAGTACAGGATATGATAAAGGTATTTGGATATTAAAAAGCTGGGTAATATTGTTCAAAACATCCATCCAAAATTTTAAAATGCTAGAACAATTATAAAGTATATGTTATAAATGTACTGAAGTAGTTTTCCAGTGCCAACAATTTGGTGTTTCCTTTTTTTTTTTTTTTAAGAATTGTATTTGACAAGCAAGTCAACGAGATTAACATATCCAAATACAAAATCAGAAAAGTAAGATAAATCGAATTCAATTCGGTGCAGGTTCATATTATACAAAACACAAACAAAAGTTTAAAAAAACAGTAGATCCTAATCAGGACAGATCATTAATAATTAATAAGCCATAAATAAAAAGAACATCTATGATCCAAATCATTGCTAGCATTGCAGAAAATTCCCCAATATCTTGGCAAACTTTTTTTTGCTTTAATTCCTCTATTCCTAGCAATAGCATCTTCCATAGTGTAAATTTCAAAAACTAATGTCCACCATTCAGTTATATGAGGAGGATTCTGAGAAATCCAAGCCCTAGCAATCACGAGTCTGGCACAAGCCAGTGTAATATTTAGCAGTTCTTTATAGATAGGGCTGACCGGGTATATGGACAACAGTACCGCGGCTGCATTGAGTGAGAAGTTAATTAGTTGATTTTGCGTTAAAATATTTTCTATGTCCACCCAGTATTTAGCTAGTATTGGGCATGAGTATATCATATGTATGAGGTCTGCTGCCACCAGACCACATTTGGGACATTTAGTATTATCATTATTAAAGTTATTTTGTGCCCATTTAGAGATTTTTAGTGGAGTGTAGTAAAGTTGGCTGACCGTTCTATACGATTGGAGTTTCAGGCTGGAAGACTGGACGGCTTTAGTGATGTTGACTAAGGCAGCAGCGATATTCTGAGTTGTCACATTATATCCTAGGCTAACAGTCCATTTTAATGCCAGTCTAGGAGCTTCGTCAAAGCTATTCTGACTGAGACACTTGTATCCCAGACTAATTAATGGTTTTCTATGCACGGAATAAAAACAGGCCCATATATCTGAACTTGTAATTTCTATCAAATTCATTTTCCGTTCTAGGTAGTCCCTGATTTGAATGTATTTGTATCTCTTTTTTTCAGGGAGTTTATACACAAGTTGCAATGTTTCAAATTGTTAAAGACCATCAATACCATACAGATCTCCTAAAGTCTGAATACCAAAGTTAGCCCATTCTCGACCAGTTTTATCTCTAAAAATATCTGGAAGCCCAGGATTGTCCCATATTGGCAGCTCATTATGAAAAAAAGAAGTGTTACACTTGGTCAACATCTGTTTCCATATGAATACGGCATCTCTCGCAGTCTTACATTTTACACGTTTAAAGTAATTTGGGTCTTGTACTTTTGCCAGGAATTGTTTTGAATAACCACCAAGCATAAATTGGTGAAAAAAATATTGATTATTAGGGGCAAATAGGCTATGCAGCCGGCCTACAAAAGAAGCGAGAAAATACGCTCTGAAATCTGGGAAGTTCAAACCTCCCTTTTCAGATGAGAGTTTTAATATAGTCATAGACCTTCTAGCCTTCTTATAGCCCCAAACGAAACTACTTAAAATGCCATCTAATTTTTTAAAGAATAAGTTATTAACGCGGCAAGGTATGGAGCGAAATAAATATAAGAACTTCGGCAGAATGTTCATCTTAATCAAATTCATACGGCCTATGAGGTTTAATGGGATCTTGTGCCATTTTTTTCAAAAGATTTGTAACTTCTTTTAATAAAGGGTCATAATTTAGTGAATTTATATGATCAGTTTTAGATGATATCTTTACCCCTAGATATACTGCAGATTGACATAGTCCCTGCACAGGTAAATTGGCCTGATAATTCATGATAACCTGTGTTTTATTTATATTTAATTTATAACCTGAAATGGTCCCAAAATTATTAGCTTCTATCGTTATCCCTATTAATGCATCCGTTACATTGGTGGTATAAATAGCTAAATCATCCGCATATGCGGTAATTTTTAGAGTTTTACCTTCATGCAAAATAGGGGCAATCTTAGTTTGAGCTTCCAAAGCGTTAATGAATGGCTCCATGGAGAGAGCGAAAAGCAGGGGTGATAGCGGACATCCCTGCCGCGTCCCCCGCCGAATTGGAAAAGTAGAGGAGAGTGCCCCAGCATAACTAATTTTAGCATTAGGATCCTTATATAATGCCTGAATACTTCTTAAAAAACGCCCTCTAAAGCCAAACTGTCTTAGAACTCCCCACAAATAGTCCCACCCCACTCGGTCGAACGCCTTCTCTGCGTCTAAAAGTATCATACCGAGTGGGGTGAGATTAGTTGTAGCCACATCAAAAGCGGTAATAGCCATGTTAACATGCATGGTGGTGTCCCGCCCAATAACAAAACCGTGCTGCTGGTCATTTACCAACTGGGGCATAAGAGGGGCTAGTCGTATAGCTAAAAGTTTAGAATAAACTTTAGCATCAGTGTTTATCAGAGATATAGGTCTATAAGACCCACACTCCACAGGACGTTTATTTTTTTTAAGAAGAACATAATTTTAGCTGTCTTCCAAGAGTCTGGTGCCTTCCCAGTAGCACCAATTGCATTAATGACCAAACAGAACATTGGTAGAATTTCATCTGCACAAAATTTGTATACCTCAATGGGAAGTGTATCCTCACCAGCCGCCTTATTAGATGGAAGAGAGGTAACCGCAAGACGGAGCTCTGTTAATGTGACCTCTTGTTCTAATTGGTCAATAAATGTCTGTTCCAAGTATATTGCTTCAGGTAAGTTCTTCCTAATATAAGATTGTAGCTGAGCTTCAGTGCCTCTACTCTCGGGGTATATAGATTTTCGTAATATGAAACAAATTGTCCCAAAATTTGTGCTGGTTGAGTATATAAAACATTTTGGGGACCCTTAATAGCTTTAACCAGGGTTGTTGCACGATCATCTGCAACTTTATAGGCCAAAAGCTTCCCGACTCTATCTCCACATTCATATTGAGATAATTTATATTTGATAATTTTCTGAGTGTTTTTCTCCCTGAAAGAGCTTTTAAGAGTTGAGCGCTGAATTACAAGTTTAGTTTCTATTTGAGCTATACTTTGCGCATCCGTCTCATCAGCTCTAAGTCTGTCTTCTAGTTGTTTCTCAAGTAATAAAATATTAGCTAAGATAGCCTTAGTCTCTTTCTTGCGCATAACGTTTTGTTTAAATACATATTGCTGCGCAACTCCCCTAATAAAAGCTTTACAAGCGTCCCAAACTGATAAGAGATTGGCAGTATTGATATTAATTTCAATGAATTCCTTAATATGTTCCTTTAACTTAGCTACAAATACTGAGTCTGTTAGCAAGTATCTAGGGAATGTGAAGAGTCTAAGTTCAGGCATCCTTTGAATAATATTAAATATAAGAAGTATGGGACTATGATCAGATGAAATCCTTGGGAAGATCTCCATGTGTCCTGTATCAATAATTTAATCCGAAGCCCAAGCCAGATCTATTCGTGAGCACCGTTTATGAGGTGAGGAGTAATAAGTATATCCGGGTATTTCAGAAAACAAGTTTCTCCATACGTCTTTAACATTATGTATCCTTGCTAGTTCTAAGATTGCCGCCCTAGTTTTGCGCATACGTCGAAAAATACCTCTTTTTGTAACATCCTGATCATAATCTAGCACACAATGAAAATCCCCCATCAAAATAAGTTCTCCCTCCCATGCGAGCAGTATTTAACCAATCAAAAATATATGGGTCATCGGTGTTGGGCCCATAAATGGCACAAAAAACATATTTACAATTTTCCAACTTCAATTGAGTAATTGCCCAGCGACCCCCACTATCTGCCATAGATTTAATCACTTCTACGCATAATTGTCGTTTTTTCAAAATAGCTACACCTCATATAGGAGCATTTAATGTAGTACATATTAGCATCTCATATCCCAAATGTCCCAATAGTTTCTTGTCCTTAAAACAAATATGCGTTTCGGTTAACAAAACCATATGTGGATCATATATTTTCAGTTCTTCATATATCAGATTTTTTTTGTTTTTATTATTCAAGCCTGAAACGTTCCAGGCTAAACATCTAAAACGCAGCATGCGGACAAATTACTAAATCATAATAAACTGCACCTTTCCTTGAATTTAAACTCATTATTAGTCTATAAGATACTACGTAAATCACCCTTGAGCTTGTCTTGCCCTTTTCTGTTTTTTCCTCCCACTCTTTCCCCCAGTGTCCTATCCCTTCCCCACAGTCACCCTCTACCCCTGACCCCCAACCCTTAAAGCACCCCTTCCCCGTGTCTACCCGGAAGCTTACCCCTATCTTCTGCTGCCGCTCTAAGGGCAGCCAGACAGAAAGATCGCCCCGGGAGCTCCTTCTCTCCGTATTAACCTCGTGCCAAAAAGGCATCCAAAATCACAAGCAAAAAGAAAGTGCCCCAGTAAATTTACAATAAGCCTTACTATCCTAGGTTTCTTTCCTTTCCATTTTATAGCTGTTTCTAGTCTCTCCCCCTGTCTCTTATCCTCCTTTTCTTAATTGGTCTATTTTTAAGCATTTGAATTCATTTTAGCAAGTAATTGCTCCGCCTCCTTTACATCATTAAGAAAGTAAGTATGACCAGATTTCATGACTTTGAGACAAGCAGGTTCTTGGAGGAAGACTGTGGCACCCTTGGATTTGAAAGAATCAATCAGTTTGCGCAGCCCCCATCGTTTATCCATAGTTATCTTACAAAAGTCCGATTTAACGAAAAAAGTTATATTGTCCAGTGTCACAGGAGTATTAGGTCTAGCTTTTATTGAGACAGCTTGTCTTAGCAAATAGTTGCCGAAGTAGATCATAATTGGGCGTGGATATTTACTTTCCTTGTTTTTTAGAGTTATAGGTAATCTATGCACCCGCTGCAGTTGAGAGTCCCAATCCCAGTCGGACAGGTCAGGAAATGCCCTTTCAAATAATTTGACCAAATAGGCCCTGACATCTGAGCCTTCTGATCCCTCGGGTATGCCAAAAAGTCTCAGTTTCTGTCGCCTCTGTCTGTTTTCCAATTCTCCCACTTTATTCTGTAGGGACCCAATCAATTCATTGTGTTGATCTACTTGAACAGTAGTAGTAGCTAGGGTTACCTCCACTTCGACAACCCTCTGTTGTAATCCATCGATCTCTTTCGTTACCCAATTCAGTTTATTAGTGACTTCCTGCAAGCTAAGTTGCATCTTGGTGTTATCTTCCCTTAATTGAAGAAAATGGTTTTGGGTCTCTTGATGGTGTATCGTTAAAGTATTTAAGATTAGATCCAAGGAAGAAGATTCAGGAATTGTATTAGGAGGGTAAGAAGATGTTGCAAATTGCAGAGGGGGGACCTTGCCTACAAGAGTAGTGCTACCCGGTGATCTGTCCCTGATGTTGGATTGAGAATAATCAATAGATGGGCAAATTTCGTCGGTAGTTGCCATTAAAGATACCTCAGATGACTCTAAATTTAGATCTTGATCATGATCTATCAAACCCCCATTTTTTATAGGAGAATTTTGCTGATTTTTCAAGATGCCCCCTTCTGTGGGAGTAGTTCCTGAAGAGCACAAAACGGTATTCTTGATAGGCCATCGCGGTTGCATCCACTTAAGCAAAGGTGTTTGGTCTCTAATGGATTTCTCTACTATAGATATTGGTACAGATGTTGAGGGTAGCATTATAGATTTCAGTTTTCTCCCCCCTTTCTTTGCTTTGTTTTTTTTTCCTCCCCGCTTCTTAGAGCCCGAGGGGTTATTGTCTTTAACTTCGAGTATGGTATGTTCTCACTTTTCGAGCCCTCCTTCTTCTTCAAAAATCTCCTCATACTTGTTCTCATCGTTAGAGTCATTGTCCAGCATATCTACTGGCACCATGGCACACTCTCCAACTGCTCTCGGTCTACCTAGACTCTGATCTAACACCGTAGGATGTACTGGTACTGGCTCTGATGCTGGTGCTGGCGAGAAAACGCTGTTATTTTCAGTTATTGTATCCCTTGGAGCGGGAACCGCTGCCCCTGTCCCCACAAAAATAAGTTCCTTAATTAACCCAGTATCAGTGTCTTTTTCAAATTGATGAACATGAATGGGTACATAGGACTGTGGAGATGAAAATGGAGGAGCAGCATTTATATTGGATTCTTCAAACTCTTCCTCTAAGTTTCTATCCTGTTCTACCAATATTCCATTTCCCCCCCCCCGGTCTCCCCCGATGTTTCCGTCTGTACCAGAGCCGCTTCGGCCTCTGTATCTGCATCTGGGCTCCTGGTAGGGGCAGCGACCCCCAATACTTTACCAAATTCAGTCACTGCAGCATGCACACGACAGCCATCAACATCTGGGCCCATGGTGCCCATAGCGCCCATAGTGTCCTTCGAAGCTTTCCTGTTAGTTACGTTTTTGCCGTTATCCTTTAACATTAGTGAGGAAGAACTCCCCCTAGAGGGTGTAGATAAAGGTGTAGATAAAGAGAGAGGGTACGAGGGGGTGGATTGAGGCTTACCAGCGTTGTCAGCGTTAGTCTCTGTATTGCCGGGGCTTTCAAGAACATTAACAACCCGTCACGGCGCCCTCGCCACTACTGCGGGTGAGATCGGCTTAATCATTTTAAATACCGGAGCGGGTCCTTCTTCAGTGCTTTCTCCCGAGGGAGCACCTTCCCTACCCGATTCTGTCGCGCTGGGTTTTTACGCGTCATTAGCGCTGCCCTTTTCGTTTTTCTTCTTTCGTGAATCAAAAAAAAGGGGGGGGCAACCAAAAATAGCCGCAAACACAAGTCTTTAAACCAAGTCTTTAAACCTCTCCCCTCTCTCTCCTCTTTCCCCTACAGCAAATCCTTGTATCACAAAAAAAAAGGTACAGCAACTCACCACAGCATATAGTTTTGTTGGTTTGTTTGTTCCTTTGTCTCAACAGTCAAAAAAAACGAAAATGTGCTGGAGACAGGCGAACTTCGCTGAAACAGTAGAGCTAAAAAGCTGAGAGCTGAAAGCTGAAAGTTATAAGCTCGGCAGTGGAAGAGCTCTTCCCACTGCTCCTTTGTTGAATCCTGTACAGTCTCAAACTCTCACCCGCTTCCATGACTCCATGTCGGCGTGCAAGGATGATGTCGGGAAGGGCGAGAGAGCGCCGAATGCAGAACACCTGTGCAGCTTCCACAGCTTCCACCACAGTTGACGGAGGAGCGGAGCACTCAGACTGCAACAGCCCTGCTCAGCCCGACCTGTCTCCATGTCCCCACGAGGCTGCAACGAGCACAGCCACCCGGTAGTTTCGAGCACCTGTGCAGCTTCCACCGCGATTGGCAGAGCAGCGGTGCACTCAGACTGCAACAGCGCAGCTCAGCCCGATCTGTCTCCACGTCTCCGCGAGGCTGCAATGAGCACAACCATCGATTCAGCAATCCCGGTAATTCCCGGTAATTCAGGCACTTTCTCTATGCCTTCACGGCGCTTAAATAATATACTTAATTCGACGAAAAAGCGCCAGTCCCTCTCGGAGTGCGGAGCTCAATCGGGAGCGACCTCTCAGTGGCGTCTCCAATCCGCCATCTTGCTTCTACACGCGAGTCCAACAATTTGGTGTTTCCAACAATTTTATTTTGAACAGTGTAACGCGGGGTATAAAGCATTGGTATAAAATATATACATTCGTTTGTATAAGTGTCACCGAAAGATAAAATAACAAGCAATATTAGATGACCAAATATATATTCATTGTACAGCTGATGATTGTATATTTAGGTCTGAAGACCATTTTCGAGCCAAAACAGTAAAAGGGGAAGGATTAGTTTCATACACTCTATATGCTATGTGTCCTGACTGGCTAAAAACGCTGACAAAACTCCATATTAGATACTTTAGCAGAAGGCTGTGAATTATAATAATAATTCAAGTTTAAGAAAGTCAGATTGAGGAAGGTGATACTTGGTGCTTAGTTCATCCAATGAATAAACCATAATCCCTTGACAGATATCAGTTTTATAAAAATACTAGCAGTAATCCATGAACTCCAGGAAGAAATATGTTTATTAAGTTTGAGGTTGGGATTAAACCAAACTGAAACATTAGACAATTTAATATTAATAGCATTTCTTTCATCAAATAATAGGAGGGCAAGTTTAGAAGTGGCAATAATGGGTGAGAGTTTACAAATCCTGGTGTTGGCCATTTTCAAAAAGTCAGGTAGAGGAAATGTCTGTAAAATATTTTTTTCTAGCAAAAGCCATTTGGGAGACTTAAAAGGGTCAATATTTTGAAAGCATAGGAGCTTTGTGCAATAAGAAAATACATGGTATTTCTTTAAATCAGGTAAACCAACATCTCCTTCTTTTATGGGAATTTGTAGAGTTTTAAGGCTAAGACGTGCTGTTTTTTGTTACAAAGAAACTTAGTAATTAATGTATATAGTTTTGTAAAAAAAAATAGAAGGTATACATAATAGTAACATAGATAAGTTGTAAAGAATTTGTGGGGTAATAATATTTTTAAGTGCTTCAACATGTCCCCACCAGTTGACTATTTATCTAATTTATCTTATGTCTTAATCAGCACTTTAGAGCAGTTGATTTTGATTGTATTTTTAATAGAGGTAGCAAAAGTACCCAAATATTTTAAAGTCAACATTAACCAAAAAATGTTTGTATAGCTATAATTGTGGAGTTGCATAAAATATTTAATGAAAACAATTGCGTTTTATATATATTATAAGTATAGCCAGAAATTGCTGCATACAGATAAATAATATTAAGAATGACAGGCATGGACGTAACAGGATAATGTACATATAACAGAATATCATCAGAATTAGCAGAAACATTTAACACACTATTTTTTAGGACACCTCCAAGTATATTGCTGATTGGTCTAGAAAGAGCAAAAGAGAGGTTCAATGGTAATAAGCAATAAAAGGGGGAATTTAGGGCATCCTTGGCGAGTACCTCTATATAAATTGAATGGAGTAGAAAGTGTTCTGTTAATATAAATGGAAGTGGAAGGGACTGAAATGAATGCTTTACCATGTTCAAGAATGTGGGTCCAAAATGAAAAGTTCCCAGTTTTTTAAACAGAAATTGCCAATTCACCCTATCAAATTATTTTTCTGCATCTAAGACCAACAAACCTACCGGATGTTTGAGGTCACTAGCAGAAGAATTGGGAACTAAAGTACAGCCTTTATCTGGTTTTGGAAGAATAATGAAGGTGGCCTCATTAAAAGATCCATCTATTAGAGAAGCATTCTGAAAGTCAGTGAATAATGAAAGTAGAATCTGTGGGAGTTGCAATTGAAAGCATTTGTAGAATTCAACTGAGATACCATATGGTTGGGGTTACTTACTGGAGTTTAGCGATTTGATTGCCATGTTAATATCATGAATATCAAATAGTTTTGTCTAATATGTCTACGCCTACATCAGAAAGTTGAGGTAACAGGCAGTCTCTACAGAATTGATCAATTACATCATCTTGAAGGTTGACAGGCTTATGATATAAAGAGGTATAAAAAGATAAGAATTCCCTTGATATTTCTTCTGTAGTTAGTAGCAAAATATAATGTTGTTTAATATCCGGTATTTGAGTTTTGTCTTTTTTAATATGCAAGTAGTTAGCTACGAGTCGGCGCGATTTATTTGAGTTAAAGTTTGACTTTTCTTTAGATATAAGTAGCCCTGCTCTTTTACTCAACAAATTATCATACTCACATCTTACCTTCTGAATTTAAGATATGTATTCATTACCCTGTAAAGAGATAAAGAGTTTTTCCAGATTAGTTATCTGTTTCTCTATTGTGGATAAGTCAGCATAGAAGATTTGTTTTTCATGAGCCATAATGGATATAGTGGCACCCCTGATAAATGCTTTGGATTCCTCCCAATGGATAATTTTGAGAGTGTTCTCATGATTGTTATTAGGAAAGTAATTATTTATATCAGAAGCCAATTTCCTGGGATTCACTGGGTTGAGCACTATGTCAGAGTTCATTCTCCATCTATGTTTAGGAGGTCAGGACTATTTTAGGATCTAAGAGCAGGAGATTAAAGTATGGTCAGAAATTGTAATAGGTTCTATGTTAGGATCAGTAATCCTGTGGCATAAAATGAGAGAGGAAAGGAGGTAATACATTCTAGATAAAGTGGAGTTCACATTAGAAAAGAAGGTAAATTCTTCATCCATAGGATCTGCTAGTCTCCAAAAATCAACTAATTTAGTGGTAGAAAAAAAATAATGATTTAAAAAAGTAGAAAGATTTAGTGGGGCTTGAATTAAAATGGAGAGGAGTGGTCCAATATTGGGTCGAATAAGATTAAAATCTCCCCCATGACAAGGGCAATGTTATCCAATTTTGCTATTTCAGTTGTAATAAATTCCCCAAAAGAAGGGTCATCTAAAGACAGAGCGTAGAAGTTAGCAAGGCTTAAAATGTGTTTCTTCACTTTAATTTGTGCATAAACATATATACAATCACAAGTTAATAGTTATATGTGGGATTTACGTGAGAAGAGACTAGCCATTCCATTAAAGTGTCCTGTGGCAAGAGATGAAGCAATATCTCCTACCCATCCCTTAGACATAGAATGTAAAATGTTATTTCTAATATGAGTTTCCTGCAAAAAGCTAATGTCAGCATTACATTTTTTTTAGATATTCTATAATTGTATGTCTTTTGGCTGGATGCTGTAAACCTTTAACATTAAGAGAACAAAAGTCAAGTTTTGTTGTTGAGCCACAGGGAGTTAAAGGGAGAAAGGAAACATGAGAAAATTAAAGGACATTGTAAAGAAAGTAGCCCATATAAAATAAGGCATACATGAAAAACACCATAAATGGAGGTCACAGACCAAGACCTCATGTCAACTGGAAAAATAGAGACAGATGTATGAAGCAAGACTAAACACACTGCATGTACCTGCTGTGTTAAAAATATGGCATAAAATACTGCAGGAATAAACTTTAACCAGCAGAATTTGACGATTGTGATTCCATATCAATAGGATCATGTTGGTCTAAGAATTGCATCAAGTCTGAGGGGGAGGAGAAAGACTTAGAGTCATAATTTTTACAAATACGCATTATAGAAAGGTGAAAAACTGCCATATTTATATTCAGCTTTGCTCAGTCTTGGTCGTAAATCCGAGAATTGTTGATGAATTTTCAATCTCCTTTGCAAAATATTAAAGAATAAATACTGAATTTTCCTTAATAAGAAGGTTTGTAATTTCTTGTGCAGCCTTTCTGAAGATGAAGATGTCTTAAAACTCTAAAGAAAATTAGCCTGGGTTTGGTTTGATGAGGCTTGCTATGAGAAGGAATACGGTGGGCTTTGTCAATTTCAAATCTTTCTGGAAACAAGACTGAGCAGCGTAGGCAATGTAGATTCCAAGTAGAGACATCAGCTTTTGCCTTCAATATTTTCTGGAAAATTAAAAATTCATAAATTGTATTCACGGTTTCAATTTTCCACGTCAAGTAGTGCTGTTTGAATGGTTGGAATCTGATGTACAAGTGGAGTTACAGGTGCAATTGCTTTAGTGTTATCACAAATTCTGATCTCATTGTCTGCTACCTTCATAGAAAGGAAAGCAATGACTCGTTGAATGTATTTAATATCTCAGCAGATGGAGTCTGTATTTATATGGCTAGCCTTAATTTCTTTCAACATTTTATTTAATGAGGTTTCCCATGAGTCAACAACCTTGGATTTAATGGACGGTGATGAGGCAGCATGTTTCCATTTGTTTGAGTGGACTGACGTTGATTTTGTTTCCATTATCAGTGTAGGAAAAACAACCGGTTGAATATGTGACTCAGAGAAAGCTAAGCTAATAGAAAGAATATTGTCCAGATATGTGCCTAAAAAAACAGAGCTGTTATAGTAGTATTTTGAGAAAAGAAAAGAAGATCACATTAGTGTTGGTGGCCGAGGATCATAAATACGGCAGCTATAACAGTTCCTGTCAGGAATAAATAGGCCCTTTAATGTGGTGAAAGGAAAAAAGTTTCCAAACAGTAATATTATTCCAAAATTTCCTTTAAAAGGGAGGTGTACAACCTCGAAGGAGGGGCGGTCACAGCTGAAAAGCCCGCCTCCTTGCTACACCTCCCAGGAAAGCAGGCTGTATTTAGGCAAAGATGAAGAGGAACAACAGAGGAGACGACTCTGCTCCTTGTTTACCAGAAAATGCTGAAAACCTCACCACAGAGTCCTCCTGTATTAAGAAAGCAGTAGCTTGTCAAGAAATGCAGTTTGGTGTCCCCCTTTTGCAGTAAAGGCTCGTCGTCGTGCTGGTGCAGCATGACGGTTAGAGTGCAGTGGCCTTCCTGTGATGGGCGCGTTACCGTCCCCTCATATATGGAGCTTGTAAACACTTTGCTTGTGTGCTTATATTTGAGAATAGGCTGTCGGCTCTACCATGTCGTTGATTGCCATAATAGGTGCCATTATCAAGAAGTAGTTGAGGGGGGTACCAGCAAACACCGCCATAGATTAAGCACTGGTCTTATCCTCACACAAGTCCTTAAACTCTGTCAGGGAGAAAGGTAGTGGGACAGATCACCTAGGTTCCTTGGCTTGTTTTGTCTCTTTACATTTTTTAATAGTCTGGTGCTTTCCATGTGTTTGGTATCTACATCATCCCTTATTTTAAAGGGTGTTTCTCTACTGGGTCTATCTAATTTTCTAGCCAGACCAAGGGGCAAGCAATGTCAATGTGGCCCTCAGTTAGGTTAAAAGGAAAGAGCTAGATAGGAGGGATATTGCAATAGCTTTGGTAATGGAGAATCTACACTCTGTTGCTCACCTTACTGCACCCTTATCAGATAACTGCCTCGTTCTCTCCTATTTATGTGCAGATTGCTGCAGAGGAAAACCCGGCAAGACAGGGGTGCATCCTAATCTGCCTTTTATCCACTCTCAAATTGGCTTATAAAGAAGGCAGCTCTGGGTCAGGGCAACAAGGAATCTTCACCAGAGGCTGTTGTGCAACCTGCTAGAACATCTGATAAGGAGCCTATTACCTTGGTTGCAGGGACCCAGCTAGGGTAGAATTGGGAGATAATAAGTCTCAAAGCAGTTATCTGATTTGCAGTTTGGCACAGGTAAGCCTCAGGCTATGTAGGCTTGGGGCACTGGCTCTGGCGCAAGCATGGGCAATATTAATGTGAATGAGGGGATAATACGTCTCTCACCCAAAAACAAATTAGCCTCTTGCCTGCGAATTTAGCAGCAGGCTGCAGGTTCCTCCTCTTGTCCGTCGGTGAGTAAAGAGAGTAGCCGCAGTGAGACTGGGACACGTCTACCAATGTGGCTATGGGGTGTGCACAGCCACAGTTTCTCAAGGGGTTCACACTCAGGCACTGACAGCTACAGTTATCACCCCAATGTAGGACAAATTAAGGCACAGTGAAAATAGAGGTGAGGATAGGTCTGCAATAGTGCTGGTCCATGACCCGGTTTTATCACCAAGGGATAAATTGGATTTATATTTGACTAATAAGGAAAAGATTAGGAAAGAGGCTTTTGCTGACATATTCTAACAGTTAACAGAAAAGGCAGTTGTTGTGGAGGGTGAGGGCTCAAAGGAATATGCTCACAGTGCAAGACTAAGTAGAAGAAATGTTGAACTGGGTTAAGGGCTTTGCTATCTTCTATTTCATTATGCTGGAACAGTGTCCATCCTTGAGCCTCCCAGATAGCATATTAGCAGGAAAAAAATTGTATGCACCCACAATAAGGTTGGTGGGGTATAGACCCAGGAACGCTAAAAAGGATTGGAGAGTAGAAATCTGACTGCTACTAGCGGTGTGTGTGGCTGAACCTCATTTAGGTGGGAGTAGAGTTTCTGGGCCTCATGTTTCGGCTGTGATGACAGACATCAGGTTTAACAGTGTTGTTTGCCTTCTGAATCTGTTCATTATGTTCAATCTCTTCAGTCCACATGTGGGTACTAGTCCATTCATTTGTTAAAAGATCTGAGCTTACATTTCAACAGGGCAATTCAGGAAGTGAGAAAGTGAAGCAGTTCTTTACCTGCATTTCTCAGACATCAAGGAATTCTAATTGTGCCAGCTGGGAAACATGGTGGATAAGACTTCATATAGGAGGCTTCAGCCACATGCCTCCACCATTCTTCACTTCAACAGCAATGGCTTGGTGCACCATAGTAACTTTTGGTTATCAAAATGTATTTGGGCCAAAAGTTGGTGTAGCTGTCATAGCATGGTCGCATACAGTTCAATTAAGCGTGTGGAGGCATGGTGAGTCTGTTTAAGATCATAACAAATCAGCTAAGTGCCTCAATATGTGCATTGAAAAATTACTTGATATGGGGAGATTAAACTTTGGGAGCTGTGCGTTTATCCTATTGGGTAACAAACTTGGATACCTTGGGTATTTTGCTGCTCAGCATTTTGGCCACACGTAAGGGAGCCTGTGTATCTCCTATGTCTCCTCCACCTTGTTTTTCAAGAAGACAAAAACCCACTGCTGCGACCCCAGGGGGGAAGGTAATGGGGAATAAACATATTTCACTGAGTAGAACCCTCTCTTGGACCTGGTATGAATTTGTCTAAAGTGTTCGAGTACTTAAAAGAGCAAGGAAACAAGATTACTTTTTAGTCTCCTGAACTGAACTATCTAAAATACTGTGTATGATATACCTTTTAGCATAGTGTATCATTATGCAGCTAACTGTGTTTGTGAATAGAAACACTTAGGGCCTTATTACGACTACAGCAGTCCAAAGGACTGCAGTAGTCATGGTGGAGGTCCGTGAACCGCCAGACTGGTGGTCCACCTGCCCTATTATGACTTGGGCGGTTGGACCACCAAAGGACCTCTGCAACTGCTGGGAATCAATGATCCCACAGTCATTTCACAGAGGTCTGAGGTTGCAATATGCTGGCAATGCTGCAGTGGCACGGCCAAGCTTATTATGAGTTTCCTCACTGCCACAGTTTTTCATGGGTGTGTGCCCGCCATGAACAGTGTGGCGGTGAGGAACCTAAGACGGCCCTACAGGGTCTCCTGTTGTCTTAGGGTCTGTGAGTGCATGCAGGGGGGCACATTTTGTGGCCCGTCAGTATGCACCTCCTGTTCCTGCATGGCATGGACTGCACAGTCCATGCCTTATAAGATTGTGCTTTAGCAGTCCCATTGTGGAGCCTTTCTAAGGCTCAGATATGAGCCTTTGAAAGGCTCCACTGTGGGACCGCCAAAGTACTGCCCACCTGACCATGAATGAACTCGTAATCTGTTACGAGTTCGGCTATATGGCAGCAGGGCGCTGGTGAGGCAGCCTGCTATTACACCACCAAACTCTTAATAAGACTCGCAACATATAAAGTGAAATATTAGTTATAAAATCTAATTTATCTGCATGTAATGATATGCATTGAGAAGCTAATCTTTCGACTACTTTGAGTAATATTGAATTCAGTTTACTATATGTGCAGAAAACTAAATAAAATTCCTGGTTCAAAATCTTTGGAAGAAATTAGAGATTGCCACTCCACGGACAAGAATATAACTTTAGTTCAATAAAGTCAATTATGAACAATACCGCCTATGGAAAAAGTTTTTAAGTTCATACAAATGGCAATAGTGGTTATCCAACCACAGGAGGACTTCCAAGCACTGTCGTAGCATGATAACAACCTTCAAACCAAGGGAGACACAAGCAAACGAATATGTAGGCCAGGTAAGTGCCTTGACATACTAGAGTTCAAAGATGGTTTCCACAATCTAGTTCATGTTTATTCTTGTTTGATATGAGTTCTTAATTATATGGGTGCTAACTTGCTTTGAGAAAGATAACACCGGACACTCCAGATTTCGGTTTCCAAAAATATAGCATGTTACTTAAATCTGCATTCAATATTCAGTACATGAAATCGAGTTTCAAGATATAATTGTTCTGAATAACTAAAATGTAAGAAACTATAGGCTTATCTAGTGCCTATGCCCATATACCTTTATTGGCCCCTGTGATAAATCCTTGTCACCTCTGACCACAAGTGATGCATTCTGTGTGAATGCTCCTGACGGCCCTTGTGGAAGTTGGGAAATTGGACTTACAGCAGAGGACCACATTATGAATCAGTTTACCCGGTAGATCAATGATGTAATATCAATGATAACAATATTGTTTAACAAAAAATATCTGAACAAAAATATTGTTCTAAAAAATATTGCCTTTCTATACTTGCCCTTAAAAATGTCAATTTTTACATATATCGATAACACAAATATCAGAAACAAAAATATTGTTGCCTTTAGCACATAGACCTTTAAAAAAATCGCTATAGACAATATCGACTACATTAATGATGGAATATATAAAAGCATTTGACTAGAAAACAATATATTAAGTTTATTTTATGTTAACCAAAAAAAATATAAACTCTAAAAACAAAGACAAATAATCTAATAACATTATACCAATTTTATATAACTAAAATAAACTTAAAACATCCCCAAATAATATATAATTGAAGGCAACAAATTATTATTAAACTAAACCTACTTGCAACTAATAAAAGATAAACTTTATATTTATACATACACATTACACCCAATATAATGCTAAAAACAGATAGGTATATGTAACATTATAAAATAAACACTATTTAGTGTACAACATAAAATGCAATAGGTGAAAAATATTTCAAACTAGACAAAGACTAACCAATAAAAACAGCAACCACCAAGAAACTTCAGCAATCAAATACTTGGAAAAAGGCATATAAAAAGGAAGTACATTTAAAAAAAGTTCTAAATATCAAGTAGTCCTTAAGCTCTGAAAAACAAAATCTCTCAGCCCCTACCAGCTACCAACAAACATGTAAAATAAAACGAAAAATATTTTACCCAACAGAAAAGAAGCCACCAGATATACATTATAACAGCCCAACGGAAAACAGAAAAAAAGGACTTCAATTACCATTAAGAACACAAATGTAAGTATAAAATAGAAAATGAATACCATTATGATGTGTGTAACATAAAATTATTAAAATGAAATTGATTATATTATGAATCTATTTTCAGACATCACAGAAAGAGCAAGATACATCACATCACAGAGAGGGAAACAATTACTCACTCTCATGGACTACACTTACAGCCAAGAAAGTGCAAGCACCCAAAATGTTGACTAGAGATGTGCAAAATATTACCCTAATGCTTCTTATGGGAGGGCTACTACAACAGACAATGTTGTTATAGATGTGGGAGATCACAACTAGCCCCCTAATATTACGGAATCCGAAATAAGGCATGTTGTACAAGATTTAAGACGTCCAAGCACTAGTTCCGAAGGCCCAATACCAAAGTAATAAAATATTTACTCCCTAAAGTACCTGAATACATTAAAATGCAGATACCAGCTATACCCAACTTAAAATGTTCAAAAGCACAAACTAAAAAAAGTCACTAGTGATACTCCTCCTTCCACTAGAAGATATAAAGATATAAAAATTCCTGATCACTTAACCACCACTCATAACTAAGCATGGGCGTAAAATCCGTTCCGCTCGCGGAATTTGCGGATTTTCGGTAAATTCGCAATCCGCGAACTCTAGCGAATTTGTCGAAAATCCGTCAATTCGCACGCGGCGGATTTTTTTGCTTGATGATACAAAATTGCGGCGCGCGGCGTGGCGCACGGAGTTCACTTTCCGTCATTCAGCATTTGCCGAGTTGTTTTTCTCGATATTTTGCGAGTGCTGTGCCATTTTGGATCTTGCTGCGGGATCCCGCGGGAGTTGGCGCCCGCGAATACGTAATCGCGGCTTGCCACCTTACCTTGCACAGCACGCATCGTGATAGTTCGCGAACACGTAGGTGCGGCGGGCAGGAACAATCTCGCACTCGCGAAATAGAGATTTTGCAATTCAGCACAAGAAATCCACCAGCAAACAGCATAAACCTTCAGAAAATGATTTTTATCAGAATCACTCCTCAGGTTGACATTTGCCTGCACTTTATTTTGCAAGGAGTCCATTTTTTGGGGGGGGGGAGGAAGGAAGTGCCCCACAGTCTCCAACTTCCTGTTCCTGTCCAGCAGGCTCCTCCCAGTGCTTTCTTCATGTGCTGGTCACTTTCATTTGGACCTTGACCTGGAAGGATTACTTTTTGTGGGTGCTGCTGGATATTTGGATTTGAGGCCTTTTTGACTTTCTTTGGATCACTTTTGGATTAGAAATCAACTTTCACAAGTAAGTTTGTTTGGGGCATTACAGTTGCTGCAACTACAATTTTGGAACGTTTTCAGAACATTAAATAAAATATATTGTGGGTAGCCACAGTATCCAGTAGGACCAGGGTTGGATATGGGTGCATGATACAACTGTTTTGTTGAATTGAAACACCATTGAGGCCATGGATGGGCTGGGATTGTGCTGAATTTTGTGGTTTTTGTCGTTTTTTTTGGGGCTGCTGGTGGGGCCCCTTGCCCAGGGGTGGTGAGTGTTGCATGGGCCTAGTCTTTCTGTGGGGTGTCTTCTTGAATTTGAACACCATTGAGGCTATGGATGGGCTGGGATTGTGCTGATTTTTGTGTGTTTTTTCGACTTTTTGGGGTGTATAACTGATGTTCCTCTGTCTTCCATTGCTTGTAGGTGCACAAGAGAACCACCAGTGCCAGGAAGAAGTCCTGCTGCGGTGTGTGCAGCACAACGTCACGTGTGGCCACAGACTACTCTGAACAGCAGGCTGCAGTTGCACAAGTTGCAGAGTGACATCTGAAGAAGATGGCCCCAAAAAAAGTTGCCCGTAGCTCCTCTAGCAAGAAAGTTGCCAGTAAGGAGCAGAAGAAGGAAGTGGCGCCACTTACCAAGGAGACTGATGTGATGACGACCGCCACATCTTTTGGGATAAAAAAAAGTACGCCTGCAGCAGCAGCGGGATCTGCTGGGGACCAAGCTGGGAGCAGCACCTCCGCTCCATTGGGCTCAGTGCCACCACCACCACGCCAACTTAGGTCCAAGCCCTTGAGTGCTGCAGAGGCAGCCAGTATAGTTGTTCAATCACCATCGACCAGTGATGTTGGCTCATCGCAAGAAAGCAGCAGCAATGTCCCTCAATCAACACTGGTTGTTGTAGCTCATCTGACGAGTGTTGAACAACCACAGCCGCAACAACAATCACATGTGCAAGTACAAGCCCAAGTACATGTGGAAGGAGAGGCGGCGCAAGGAGAGGAGCAAGCAGAGGTGCATGGAGGGGCACAACAAGTGGCCACAATAGTTGTTCCTCCAGAAGTAGGGGCACATCTGGAAATCGACAATCAAGCCGAGGTATCATTCGGGGAAGCCACTCCTCCTGATGATCATTCATTGTCTTCCACATCCCGAGCAAGGAAAAGATCAAGGGTGTTGGTGTCTACATCTTCTTCAAGCCCACCTCCTTCTGATGATATGGATCTTACTTGGGAACCAGCACCACTGCCGTCTGAGAGTGAGGTTGAGGAGGCACACCATGATCTGACAAAGGTAGCTAAGCATAAAAGGAAGGTCGTCAAAACTCTCAAAGTTATGGAGTGTGATGACGCTCAACAAGAAGTGGCGTATACTCCTGCTGCTGAAGACTCTCACGACGACGACGCAGTCATCATCACTAACGTCACTGAAGCCCCAGCGGGCATGCAGCAAACAGACATTTTGACCCTAGCCCGACAAGCTGCTGAGCGTGATGATGAAGTCGACGATGAGGCAATGGGAACACCACAATCATTGATGTTAACTAGTACACCACAACCTACCGCTTCCATATTTCTTACTCGCCAGAAGGGACCTCCATCCACCTCGACCTCAATTAGTGGTGGTGAAAGTGCACAATGTAGTAAAGTTCAGCAATACACATCCTCCACTTCATCTGGCATTAGCAGAACGACCACCACCAGTATCGCCTCCTCTGTGCCCCACAGACATTACAAGTCCGCAGTTTGGGACTTCTTTACTGTTTCACCAAGAAGGGAAAACATAGCCATTTGTAGCATTTGTAAGCTTGCAGTTAGTCGTGGTAAGCTTGGTAGCAACTATGGGACTGGAGGCCAGAGAGGTCATCTTGACAGAAAGCACACTGTCCAATGGTTGGCGGACCTAGAGGAGATCAAGAAAGCCCGAATTGCAAGTCGAGAAAACGTTGATGTTCCATCTGATGATGACGAGGAGGAAGAAGTGTCACACACTTCACTTACACCCAGTACCCCTGGGAGCCACACTAAGAGTGTGGGACAGAGTGAGACACCAATGCGAAACAGTTCATCAGCGAGCGTAACTGGGTCGAAGAAGTCATCATCATCATCCCGTAAAATGGTCCAGGGCAACATTAAAACAATGTTGTTTTCAGACGCGCCATATGACCGCAACCACCCAATGGTGCGTCTGTATAACACTAAGCTGGCTAAAATGCTAGCGCTGGATCTTCTCCCTTTTTCTTTTGTAGAAGGGGTTGGTTTTCTCGAATTAGTGGCAGCGCTCTGCCCTAAATGGAAGGTTCCTAGCCGGTACTATT
Organism: Lissotriton helveticus; assembly: GCF_964261635.1. Classification (NCBI taxonomy): domain Eukaryota; kingdom Metazoa; phylum Chordata; class Amphibia; order Caudata; family Salamandridae; genus Lissotriton; species Lissotriton helveticus. The sequence continues at coordinate 1,281,294,822 of NC_136061.1, forward strand.
TTGCCCGAGTTGCGGTTCCAGCACTACATGAAGATGTGCTGGAGGTGATTGGGGCAGCTTTGCAGAAGAGTGCTGTTCACACTATACATCTCACAACAGACATGTGGACCAGTGGTGCAGGTACTGATTACATGTGCATCACTGCACACTGGGTCTCTTTTTCAGGGGTTAAAGCAAAGCTAAACGCAGGTGCTGACCTGGACCAAGTTTTTAAAGCTGCTCGGAAACATGCAACACTAGCCATGTTTGGCTTGGAGAAACGTCATACAGCACAAAACATTTTGAATGAGTTCAGCACAAGGGTCTTTCACTGGCTGTCTCCAAAAAAACGCGCCATTGGTTATGTTTCCACGGATAATGGCGCCAATGTAGTTAAGGCCATGGAACTGGAACTGGGTGACTATTTCAGAGTGCCGTGTTTGGCGCACTGTATAAACCTGGTTGTTAAAAAATTCTTGGATAAAGAAAGTCCAGCATGCCAGTTAGTGGTCACCTGTCGAAAAATGTGCAACCATTTCAGCCATTCTTTTAAGGCCCGGAAGCATCTGAGGAGCCTGCTACATGAACGTTGAATGCCAGTGAAAGCACTCATCCAGGAGGTGCCAACATGTTGGAACTCAACCTTCTACATGCTTGAGCGTCTGTATGAGCAGTTTACGGTTCTCGATCAGTATTTCTTAACAATGGGTACAGCTGTGAAGGAGGACCTGAGGTTAAATGCGGCGCAATGGGAGCTAGTTAAAAGCCTGACAGACATGCTTCGTCCTTTTGAGTTCTTCACGCGTGCAGTCAGCAGGGAGGACTGTATCCCATTGTTGCGCATGCTGGAGCACAAACTGAAGGCGGTGCATCAAAGTTTCAAAACGATGAAGAAAAGCAAGAAGCTTTTGTTTTGGCGGAGAAATTATTAGAGCGTCTACGTGGCGATGAACGTCTTCAAAAGATCCACTCGGAACAGCATTACATTTGTGCTACTATTCTGCATCCACGCTACAAAAAGGCGCTGGCAGGCTCTGCATTATTTCCTTTTAGTGATGAAGATGCTACAAAGTACAAACGTTGGGTAGCCTGGTCAGCCATCAGGTTTGAAAGAGAACGGAAGGAAATTGAAGGAAAAGGCAGTACATCAGCATCAGCAGGCCATCCCCAGTAAGAAGACTCCACTTCTGCACCTGTGGCTGTGGCAGAAGTGACCTCTCAGCCGTTAAAGACACCGGCAACCGCATCATCTGCACCAGACACAACAGAAATATCGGGTGATGAAGAGGATTGGCTAGCTGAGATTGGTTATGGTTCTGAAAAGGTCAGAGCGAAAATTCAGCAAAGTGGAGGAAATGTGGAGAACTTTGAGTCGATGGTGCAGGACTATCTGAATGACTCAACAGAGGTCTATGTTAATGCTGACCCATTGGCGTATTGGCATGGGAAAAAAGAATTGTGGCCCGAGATCTCCCGCCTGGCTATACATTACTTGTCTTGCCCACTCGCAAGTGTGTCTTCTGAACGTGTTTTCAGTGCTGCTGGTGGCATTGTAACTTGCAAACGGACCCGCCTCTCGCCCAAAAATGTGGAGATATTGACAATGATCAAGATGAATGAGCACCTCATACCACCAGATTTCAAAGTACCAGATCACACGACGCAAGAAGACGAGGAGGACAGCAACTTAGATGAGTAAATTTCTTCTGTGTTAGGTGACACTGACCTACTCCTGCCTGATGATTTCGCAGAGTATGAGAACGAACTCTTCTTCCCTGACACCGAGGCCTGAAAATGAGCCAATGAATTCAGACATTTTCTTTTTCGTACTTATTGACTTTTATTCCTGTGTTTCTGTCTTTCTTTGTTTTGCACAAGTTAATATAATTAAAACTTTAATCACCTGTACTTTTGCTTTTTGGCTGTTTGGGGGTCTTCTCTACTTGTTTTCGCCTGGGTTGACGGCTCTGGGGCCATTGCTGGGAAGGTCTAATACCGGATAAAACTGGTTTAAACAACATCCATGAGGAAAAAAGGTTTTGCCTTTTCTGACTTTTCGCTCAATGTAGCGTTTTCAAGGGCCTGTTTGGGGGGCTTCCTGGTGTTTGTGGGTGGGTTCCGGGGTCTGGGAGCACTACTGGGTATGGATAGTTTAGATAGCAAGAGGTTTGAAGGAAATCCATGGAGGCAGAGGGGAGTTAGGGCCTAGCTGCAGAGCGCGCGCTGAGTGATTTTGGAAATTTTCACAAAAGTGACTAAGTCCACATTTTTGTACTTTTGCTTTTTGGCTGTTTGGGGGTCTTCTACTTGTTTTCGCCTGGGTTGACGGCTCTGGGGCCATTGCTGGAAAGGTCTAATACCGGATAAAACTGGTTTAAACAACATCCATGAGGAAAAAAGGTTTTGCCTTTTCTGACTTTTCGCTCAATGTAGCGTTTTCAGGGGCCTGTTTGGGGGGCTTCCTGGTGTTTGTGGGTGGGTTTCGAGGTCTGGGAGCACTACTGGGTATGGATAGTTTAGATAGCAAGAGGTTTGAAGGAAATCGATGGAGGCAGAGGGGAGTTAGGGCCTAGCTGCAGAGCGTGCACTGAGTGATTTTGGAAATTTTCACAAAAGTGACTAAGTCCGCATTTTTGTACTTTTGCTTCTTGGCTGTTTGGGGGTCTTCTACTTGTTTTCGCCTGGGTTGATGGCTCTGGGGCCATTGCTGGGAAGGTCTAATACCGGATAAAACTGGTTTAAACAACATCCATGAGGAAAAAAGGTTTTGCCTTTTCTGACTTTTCGCTCAATGTAGCGTTTTCAGGGGCCTTTTTGGGGGGCTTCCTGGTGTTTGTGGGTGGGTTTCGGGGTCTGGGAGCACTACTGGGTATGGATAGTTTAGATAGCAAGAGGTTTGAAGGAAATCCATGGAGGCAGAGGGTAGTTAGGGCCTAGCTGCAGAGCGCGCGCTGAGTGATTTTGGAAATTTTCACAAAAGTGACTAAGTCCACATTTTTGTACTTTTGCTTTTTGGCTGTTTGGGGGTCTTCTACTTGTTTTCGCCTGGGTTGACGGCTCTGGGGCCATTGCTGGGGAGGTCTAATACCGGATAAAACTGGTTTAAACAACATACATGAGGAAAAAAGGTTTTGCCTTTTCTGACTTTTCGCTCAATATAGCGTTTTCAGGGGCCTGTTTGGGGGGCTTCCTGGTGTTTGTGGGTGGGTTTCGGGGTCTGGGAGCACTACTGGGTATGGATAGTTTAGATAGCAAGAGGTTTGAAGGAAATCCATGGAGGCAGAGGGGAGTTAGGGCCTAGCTGCAGAGCGCGCGCTGAGTGATTTTGGAAATTTTCACAAAAGTGACTAAGTCCACATTTTTGTACTTTTGCTTTTTGGCTGTTTGGGGGTCTTCTACTTGTTTTCGCCTGGGTTGACGGCTCTGGGGCCATTGCTGGAAAGGTCTAATACCGGATAAAACTGGTTTAAACAACATCCATGAAGAAAAAAGGTTTTGCCTTTTCTGACTTTTCGCTCAATGTAGCGTTTTCAGGGGCCTGTTTGGGGGGCTTCCTGGTGTTTGTGGGTGGGTTTCGAGGTCTGGGAGCACTACTGGGTATGGATAGTTTAGATAGCAAGAGGTTTGAAGGAAATCGATGGAGGCAGAGGGGAGTTAGGGCCTAGCTGCAGAGCGTGCACTGAGTGATTTTGGAAATTTTCACAAAAGTGACTAAGTCCGCATTTTTGTACTTTTGCTTCTTGGCTGTTTGGGGGTCTTCTACTTGTTTTCGCCTGGGTTGATGGCTCTGGGGCCATTGCTGGGAAGGTCTAATACCAGATAAAACTGGTTTAAACAACATCCATGAGGAAAAAAGGTTTTGCCTTTTCTGACTTTTCGCTCAATGTAGCGTTTTCAGGGGCCTTTTTGGGGGGCTTCCTGGTGTTTGTGGGTGGGTTTCGGGGTCTGGGAGCACTACTGGGTATGGATAGTTTAGATAGCAAGAGGTTTGAAGGAAATCCATGGAGGCAGAGGGTAGTTAGGGCCTAGCTGCAGAGCGCGCGCTGAGTGATTTTGGAAATTTTCACAAAAGTGACTAAGTCCACATTTTTGTACTTTTGCTTTTTGGCTGTTTGGGGGTCTTCTACTTGTTTTCGCCTGGGTTGACGGCTCTGGGGCCATTGCTGGGGAGGTCTAATACCGGATAAAACTGGTTTAAACAACATACATGAGGAAAAAAGGTTTTGCCTTTTCTGACTTTTCGCTCAATATAGCGTTTTCAGGGGCCTGTTTGGGGGGCTTCCTGGTGTTTGTGGGTGGGTTTCGGGGTCTGGGAGCACTACTGGGTATGGATAGTTTAGATAGCAAGAGGTTTGAAGGAAATCCATGGAGGCAGAGGGGAGTTAGGGCCTAGCTGCAGAGCGCGCGCTGAGTGATTTTGGAAATTTTCACAAAAGTGACTAAGTCCACATTTTTGTACTTTTGCTTTTTGGCTGTTTGGGGGTCTTCTACTTGTTTTCGCCTGGGTTGACGGCTCTGGGGCCATTGCTGGGAAGGTCTAATACCGGATAAAACTGGTTTAAACAACATCCAAGAGGAAAAAAGGTTTTGCCTTTTCTGACTTTTCGCTCAATGTAGCGTTTTCAGGGGCCTTTTTGGGGGGCTTCCTGGTGTTTGTGGGTGGGTTTCGGGGTCTGGGAGCACTACTGGGTATGGATAGTTTAGATAGCAAGAGGTTTGAAGGAAATCCATGGAGGCAGAGGGTAGTTAGGGCCTAGCTGCAGAGCGCGCGCTGAGTGATTTTGGAAATGTTCACAAAAGTGACTAAGTCCACATTTTTGTACTTTTGCTTTTTGGCTGTTTGGGGGTCTTCTACTTGTTTTCGCCTGGGTTGACGGCTCTGGGGCCATTGCTGGGGAGGTCTAATACCGGATAAAACTGGTTTAAACAACATACATGAGGAAAAAAGGTTTTGCCTTTTCTGACTTTTCGCTCAATATAGCGTTTTCAGGGGCCTGTTTGGGGGGCTTCCTGGTGTTTGTGGGTGGGTTTCGGGGTCTGGGAGCACTACTGGGTATGGATAGTTTAGATAGCAAGAGGTTTGAAGGAAATCCATGGAGGCAGAGGGGAGTTAGGGCCTAGCTGCAGAGCGCGCGCTGAGTGATTTTGGAAATTTTCACAAAAGTGACTAAGTCCACATTTTTAAACTTTTGCTTTTTGGCTGTTTGGGGGTCTTCTACTTGTTTTCGCCTGGGTTGACGGCTCTGGGGCCATTGCTGGGAAGGTCTAATACCGGATAAAACTGGTTTAAACAACATCCAAGAGGAAAAAAGATTTTGGCACTTTTTCTAACTTAGGGTTCATTAGGGTTAGCCCTAGCAGCAGGATTGCCTGTGTTTGGGTGTTCTTGATTTTTGCAACTGAGTTCTGGGGTTTTAGAGCACTCGTGGGAATGTGTAATTTTTGTTGCAAGCGATTTGAAGAAAATCCATGGTGGGAAAGGGGGGATCACTTACTCGGTGAGAGGCACTTACTGTTGAAAACATTTAGCCATTTACACTTAAAGGAAGAAAATGACACAGACTTAAGTTTCAGGAAAACTAACTTACTGTTAAACCACCACCCACCAGACTCTAAACCAGTAGTATGGTGGGAAAGGGGGGATTTGGCATAGTTAAAGAAAGCCTTTGCCACTATTCTTAACTTAGGGCTCATTAGGGTTAGCAGTATTTCTATTGCATGTGTTTGGGTGGGGGGGCTTTCGAGTCTTGGAGCGATGCTGGCTATGGATACTTTTTCTTGCTTGCAAGTGGTTTGGAAATACAATCCACGGTGGGTAAGGGGGTATTTGGGCCTACTTTTACTTTCAAAGTACGTTTTGTCACCAGTTTTCTGCTAGGCCTCTTTTTTTGAGATCTGATTGGGGGTCTTCTACATTTTTGCGACTGGGTTTAGTAAGGGTCTGGGTGGGAGGCGGGATCACTGCTGGGAAGGTCTAATTTTGTTCTAAAACACAGTTTACAGTACACCTAGCTTGAGGGGAAAGATCCGCTAAATTAATTTGCCCATACTTATTTATCCTTCAAAAGGTGACTCAGACAGAGTACGCACTTTCAAAAATATTGTACTGTCTATGTGGAAAATCAAAGTGTGACTTTTTGCACTACACAGCGTACACACCTTGTATTTATTTATCAGTGGTGTTGTAATAGCACTTCCTATTTTTCGTTCAATAATTACAGGCCGGGTTTCAGTCGGTGCAATGGGGAAAAAAGGATGGAGTCAGGCTTCACATTAGCGAGCCGCAATTCAGCATCCGCCAGGCAAGCAGTGGACAGGGTGTCTTCTGGTCACCAACAATGATGGACGAAGCGTTAGCTGGAATGGAGGAGTGCCGCTAATAAGAGGAATTGTTTGCTGCATGCAACTTACTTACCAAATTCAACAGGACAACTACAACAACATACAGATACAGTATCCATTGTTTTCTTCTATGAGTGTGACTCCATTTCTTGGATCTCTCTCTGCTTATAAATTGATCCCTACAGCCATTCAATAGGTTTTACTTCGGCTAATTTTTAAACCTAATTTAATGTAAGAATAAGAAGTGTTTCTCTGAGTGTAGAGATAGGCAAGTGAAAACGCTGCAGCCCTGTACTGTCGCATTCTAGTACTACTTACTTTTCAGTAACAATGCATGCAGTAGGGCATGCATTTCCTTTATGTCACTTAAAAAGATTTATGGTTAGCTTTGTACCCAAAGATTTCTTTATCTTGAATTATTGTTTGTCCATGCTGTGCTTTTTTTTTTCTCTCAACAAAACCTACCCAAAAAGAAACCCCCATTCCCATCCATTTTCCAAACCCTAACCCTCTTCCCCCGGGCTGTGTGGTTTTGCTTGATGTGTGACTAAATGACATCAATAATTCCACACACTTGCTGGGGAGGATAAGGTCATAGCAACAGGCTGGTGCAGGAATCCGAGGATATATTCTAGACTTACTCAGCTTCAGTACTATTTCTTGTAGTAGTAGCCAATGTCAAAGAAATTCAACGCAAGTACTAGTTATACTTTCAATACTTTACCATTTGTTAGGCTCTGTGTGGCACTGTTCTAGTGTACTGTCACCTGCTATATTCTCTATCGTACCGTTGTAATGCTACAGTAAGGACAAACCAGGTTTCATTTTCTTTTTTTCCATAGGCATGCAACTGCCACTGTGTCACACCACTAATACCACCGCAATGAGGACATTTCATCCTCCCAGGATTGCCAACCTTAATCGCCATTTCCCGTGGAGCCAGCCCTGGGCCTAGCCCTACTTTCAAACACAAATTACAGGTAAGATAAGCGTTTGGTGGGAGGTAGTATAATGGAGTATTAGGAATAGACGAGAGATTGACGGTAGTACTACTAAAGTCCTAGGACTCTTCAGGAAAACAAACTTACTGTTAAACCCCCACCCACCAGACTCAAAAGCAGTAAAAAACAGGTATGGTCAGATAAAGTTTCAAAAAGTATATTTTTGTAGCCCTAACAAAATAATCTCCTGCAAGACCCTCCCTAACCCCAACGATTGTCCTTCAAAAGTCCCACAACCCAACTCCCAGTTCCCACCCCCCAAAAGTCTCTAAAAAAGGGGCAAGGGACACTACACTACGGGAGGGTGCTGTTGACTTTAGCGGCCAGGGCATCATACTCCTTGCGGAGGGTGGCATGGTCAAAGCGGAGGCCCTCCACCAAGTTCTTATAGGTATGGACCTCCTGTTTCAGGTAGGACACTCTTAGGGATAAGCGGCGCTGGCGTGCCTTGCAACTCCTGTGGGGGGCAGCTGCTATCTTTGCTGCTCGGCGGTGGCGGTTGGCTTTGGTAGCCCGGCTCCGTACCGCTGGAGCACTGCGCTGGCTGGCAGCCCGTGGGTGCACGGAGGAGGATGCAGCTGTCCCAGTGGATGTTGTTGTTGTACCAGTAGATTGCGTCTCCTCCTCCTCCAGGGCCACCAGCCGCCGATATTCGGCGACAGTGGCATCCAGCCTCCGTTGCCGGGCCATTTGAGCCAGCTTCCTCCTTGATGATCTTCTGGTTGATTTGGAAGGAGCAACTATATGAAGAAAGAAAGACATAGTCTGTAACCAATGCTCCTTAAGATTAACACAAAATGATTGAGCAGAAAGTTGTGTCACAGTACAAGTAGCAAATTGAAAGCACAGTACATAACTATTGAGGACAGTATCTATCTAACCTCCCACTTCTTCATCCTTGCTCTAACATTAGTGGGAGTTTAAGGAACAAATTCTACGAGCACTATGGACTTCCATTACAGTCGACTATGACAGTACACCAGTCTTATTCTTCTTCTTCTCTCTTGTTTAGGAAAATTGGTACGTTATCTAATGCAAGCCGGCATAATGCCAGCGTAGTGAACTTGCACCCGAGAAAAACAGACGCACAACATGATGAGTGAGACAGACTTGCGTTACTGTACCGGTCCAGTACATGCAGGTGGTGAAGCTCTTACTTTTCTATTACGGGTGGCACTGAGAATACTCTGTTAAAAGGGCTACTGCTTAATTAATTTAGCTTTCACCCTACAGTGCAAATGAGTACTAGAAAAGGAAAATGAAGAAGCTAAATAATCTGATTATCTATCACTTCACATGGGATGTATTTGATGACATATGGGATGACTTTAGGTGCTTTGCTTATTATTGAGTGAACAGTGTGCCCACACATGAATGACGTACTACTACTAAACTAAAGTTATTAAGAGAGGTAGGGAGTGTCCACCGTAATAACCGGATATATGCTGTGCTTGCAGTTGCAATACACACTACTGCTACTATTCATGGTAGTATTTGGACAAAATTACAACTTCTTTTCCTTGCCTTTCCTACACTGGAACGGACGTGCGGGTGCGGTGTTACGTGCTCTTCAAAGTAACACTTAGTTCATCCAGTGACCATCTACTCTCTCTAGATACACATATGCTATCTAAGAGTCAGATAATACCATGATCCAGGCATCCATCCATTCAAAGTATATGCACACATACAGTTTCTGTTTCACCCACCCAAGCTGTTCTCCTTCCACCCATCCTTGCTTCATCATTCACCCAGCCATGCACCATACCATATTCTTTCCTTCCCAGCCACCTCGGGGACCAAGCAAACCCATCATTCTCCTTTGCCAGTCATCATTAAATTTCTCGTCCTTCCACACTTACTTACACCCTTCTTTCGCTTTTCGTTCAACCCATCCATCAAGTTCATCTCAGATCTTATTGGGATTCTTCTCGCCAAAAACTTCACAGCTAAGTCGAAGTACATTTAGAGGAGGCTACTACCTGGTTGATTTAATACACCCATGCAGAAAGCACACTATGCAGTCTTCAATCTCAATAAGTAAGGAATATATAGCTTACCTCTGCCCGCCACCACCGTGTGAACCCTCACAGGCACGTCCGGCACTTGCACCGCCTCCTCCCCAGAGTTGTCCCCCTCGTCCAATACCACCACCTCCGTGCTGGCCCTGCCACCAGATGTTCCACCTACAAAGTACATTTAAGAATGTTAGAATACACCACTCACTACTATATAATATTTGGTCTAGGAGGAATAAAGAAATGTGAAAAAAACAGAATACAATGTAATAATTTGTGTCTGTCTACTCTAAAGTAAAAATGTCCCTTTTTCCAGGGAAGGCTGTTGTCTTGCTGCACTTTTTGGCACAACTGATGAACGCTTGCTTTTTATTTTTAACACGCACCACTTTTTCTCCTAACAGACAGAAGCTTGACTTCTAAGAACACGAGCAGGATCAAGTTCAAACCAGGTGAGAGCTCGGCTCGACCACAAGAAATGTGTCCAATTAATCGTCAGCACTAAGCACTTTTCCATTTTCAGTTAAACGTTTAGTTTTATGACAAAGTTGATTTTTATAAATGTGTTTACTTTTAATAAAGCTTTTAAACTTAAATAGACTGTGGTTTTTGGTCTTCCAGACTAGAGTGGATGAGCTAAAGGTTGTGGAATTTTTGCAAGCATGAGTCCGTGCCTCTGACACTTCTTGACTCTGACTCCGTACTCTTGTCCTGCGTTGGATCATCTAATCATCATTGGGGATCAATCATCGGAGACTTTGGGAGATAAATGACTCTGCCACACTATCTAGTCAGTAAGGAGATTGGGGGTTCAACTACAAAGTCTGTTATCACTGAGGTATGTGGAAAGTCTAACAGCACATATTATAATTGATAAGCTAAGCAATGCATTATTTAGTGTCCATAGTTCGGTTTGTGCAGATTTGTCCCTGCAACAGTAGTAGAATGGATTGTCCTACTAGCCAAACCAACAGTCTACACGAAGATCAAAGACGATTTAGAAAAAATCGAATGAGGAACACTAGGATAAAATAGGTACTCTATATTAAAATTAAAACTTACTGGGGCCAGCAAAGGAGCCCTCGCCTGCCCGATCCTGGCCTGCATCCTGAACAGCACCCTCCTCCTCCTCCTGTGTCCTCTTGCCCCTGGGGGGAGCTGATGTACAACATGAAAGAAAGAAAGACCAGAAAACATGGATGATATTTGTCAACCAAATCAAACATTTCAAAAGAACAATAACAAAATATTTTGGCGAAATAGCAAATAGACAACTATTCCACGGTATATATTGACCGATCTCATGTGGTCTACTACGTTATTGATTTGCGGACCGTTGACTTGGAAAGTTCCTATGTAACTCACTAAACAAACTACTAAAAAGGTTTGCCTAGGCCTGGCAGGCAGCAGTCCGCAGCACGCGAAGTGACAGACAAAGTCCATCGTGCTTGCAGATCAGTGAATACTCAAACTATCAATCAACCGACCACCACCACTATTTCTTCTTATAGCCATGTGTCTAAAGGAAGGACTGGACTTGAGTCTGTAGGGGCTGATTTAGACGCCCCTTGCGGCTCTTTTGCTCCATTGTTGCGTGACTTTTGTGACGCAGCGGCAGAACAAAAGAGGCGCCATGGTGCGGCGTATATTAACAAAGTGACGCATATGGTAGATGCATCACGTTGTAAAGCCCTGCGCCATCAGGGGGCGTTCCGGCGCAAGGGAGGTCGTTCCTGCGCAGGAACGAATCCTAAAAGTGGCTGAGGGAAATCTACAAGATGTCAATCAGTCACTTTTAGGACAATGATGCGTGACTCAAACCCTGCGCCTGCTTGAAGCCGACGTACGGCTTGATGCAGCATTGGGGAGATAGGGCACCACAGAGCATTGCTGGAGCTGCGCCATCGTTGGCACGCAACTCCAGCAATGCGCCGCCTTTACGGCACAGATGCGTAAGGCTTCTGTGACGTTTTGGGCCCATGGTGCGCCACATTGTAAATACGGCGCACCATGGGTGGTGGTGGCATGGCGCACAATTACTGGCATTACGCAGTTCTTTACACTACACTCATACATAATTTCTCAGGCCAATGAAATGAACACAAAATAGAAAACAAATAAGCATAGTAGCAAGGCTACTGAGAAGGAGAGCAGTGCACCTGAAATGCATAGAAGATTTTGAAATATAATTTACCTACAATGTAATTGGCAGCATTATTGCTCTTGGTAAAAAACAAAAATTTGCAATATAATAACACACAGAGCGGGATAAAACAGAGTAGTGATGAAATAGCTAGAAATAGCTACTACTACTCACCAAGCCCGGGGATCTCTACGCCGAGCACGTCCAGCAAGTCGCGTTCCCGGTCCATGAGATCCGTCCAGCGTTGGGTGGCCTGGTTATAGGTGCGCCGGACCCCAGAGTGTTCAAACATGGCCCGGCACACCTTCGCCCACCGCTTCCGGCGCTCCCGGATCCCGTAGCCGGTAGCGATCCTGCCGCCTCCCATGATGGTCTTGGGGAGGCGGCGCTGGACGTGAAAGACTAGTGCGGCCACCTCCTCCGCACTAAAAATCTCCCGAGCTACAACTGTCTCCCCCCTCAAACGCCCGCACGGGAGCCGGGCACGGGGTGCGGGACCCTTCCCCTTTGCGGGCTTCTTCCTGGCTCCCTTTGCCATGGTCTGGGCAGAAAGGAAGCAAAATAAGAAACAAGAAATAGAACAGGGAAGAAGAAAAGAAAAGCGTTTAAAAAAGTGGTTTCAAATGAACAAAAAGTAGCAGAAAACACAAAAATATAGAGCTAGAAAAATAGAGGGATAGATAATGAGTAAAATAGATTAAAAAAAACTTCAAACAAGCAAAGGATGGCAGAGATTAAGAAAGGATACAGAGAGCATGCCCAGAACCATAGCAATGAATGAAAAACAAGATGGCCGCGCCCGTTCACGACCGCGTGGGTAAGTTCGCACGAGATTTTCCTCGCGATCACACGCGAACATGTACAAGCGAGCCGCACACTTTGCGAGAATACACATAGCGCCCGGAAACGGAATTACGTCACGCAAACAAGATGGCCGTGCCCATGTACGACCGCTAGGGTAACTTCGCAAACGTTGCGCTACAAGCGGCTTGCGAACATGCAAAAAATCACGCGAACAAACACGCAGCAAACAACAAATCGTGTATTCGCACGAATTCGCGGCTTCAAAAAACGGTCTCGCACGGATTCGCGCCCCGCAAATTGCGCGAAATTGCAGAAAAACAATTTTTGCAAAACTGAAAGCAATCAGCAGGTGCAAAAGTTCAATCTTATCATTGGTAACCATTCACTCGAGTGCTTCCTGAGGGGCCCCTCCAGAGTTCAGTTGCCTATTTGCAACTATTCTATGACCCTGCTCTGACCCTCACAGCAGGCTCATAGAATAGCTACAAGTAGTCCATAAAGGTCCTGTGAAAAAAAATTGCACTGCAACAGAAAGCAAATTACAGATAAGGAAGGAAGCAGGTGCCAGCCAGACTGGAAGTTTAAAAATCAGTGACACATTAATCAACCCCAAATTAATTCATGGCAGTTGAAGCAGGGCAGGTGTGCTTGCTTTTTTTCACCCCCATAATCTACAGTGATAAACCAACCAGAGGGTGGCAGTGAGGATGTACCAGAGGGTGGCATGGGTGTACCAGAGGGTGGCAGTGGTGAAACAGAGGGTGCTGTGAACCTGTGATGATGAACCAGACGTAGAAACAACATAGTCGCGGCCGTTGCGAGCCGAAAAGTAAGTTCGCAATTGCGAACTGGTAAACAAACCTCGCGAACTGGCAGAAACCCTTGCGAACACAAAAAAACTAAAAAATCCGCAAATTCGCGAGAGTTCGCGGATTTTGCGGATTGCGAATCCGTAAATACGCAAGTTCGCGTACGCCAGATTCGCTACATCCGCCCATGCTTACTCATAACGAAGAACCCTTGTTCCTACATAACAACCTTAACAATGAGATGCACATTAATATATTTGCTACAAATGTAAAGTAAACTCTTTATTAACAAAGAAGTACACAAGTTAGATTCAATAGCACAAATCCATTTAAAAAAAATCAAACTATCTACACACTGATGCAGCTGACAGCTTACCAAATTTTCTTACCACTCACAATAAATCAATATAACAGGCCCATTTTCTAACACATCCAAATTTTATGTTATGTTATTTTAATTTGTATCGCGCACAGCTACTGGCAAATGTCCCGGCGCGGAGCAGAGAGAGGCAACCATCAAAGAGTTAGGCAAAAAGATAGGTTTTCAAGTTCTTCTTGAAGATCAGCTGGTCCTGGATATTCCAAAAGGTGAGAGGGGGAGCGTTCCAGGCAACAGCAGTTTTTCTCACTAAAGAGCTGCCTCCAAGCCTCTGACGTTGGAAATGGGGGACCAGAGAGAGGAGCTGGGACAGGGTGCACAGATAACGTGCAGTGGTGTAGAAAGCGAAGCATTTCTGTATGTAGATGGGACCAAGCCCATAAAGAGCGAGATGGGCCATGACCAAGGATTTGAATTTAACCCGTTCAGCCCCCGGAGCCAGTGCAGAGAGCGCAGGTGAGGTCTCATGCTAGCCCTTGCTGGAATTTCCAGAAGGAGTCTGGCTGCCACATTCTGGACCACCTGGAGTTTTCTCAAAAGATAGCCAAGAATACCCACATACAGGTCATTAGTGTAGTCCAGTCAAAACAAAATAAGGGCGCAAATGACAGACTCCTTCGCCTTCCTAGGCAGGAGAGGGAGAAAGTTTGTCAAAGGTTTCAAAAGACCAAAGCATGTCCCACAAGTTTCTTAATCTGTGTGGTGATTCAGAGATTTACCTCGAACCACACCCCCATGATCTTAGAAGTGGGGCTGGGGAACTCGGGGGCCAGAGAGTATCTCTAAAGTTTTTTTTTTGTTTTTTTTTATTGAGCATTTCAAAATCATACATCACAATATTTATGACGTAGTTCGATGAAGAACATACAGAATAAATCAGAGAACAATATATGACAAAAAAATAAAAAACAAACACCATCGGCCGTAATTTCCCCATCCATGCATACTAGGCATTTCCTAATGGACGTGCGTGTATCTGTACCTAATACAGTAACCTTCATATTCATTCCAGTTCACCTCAGTTCTGATTTACATAACCACCAGTTTCTACTCATTCCGAGTCCAGTTCCTGAAGCAACAATAAATACTCCCTCAGAGGAGCCCAGATGTCCTTAGGCCTCGATGAGACAGGAAGCTCCTCGGCGTATGTTCCAGCTGTTAGTGGCAATAAACCATATCTTTTAGCCACAAGTCTGCTTTGGGGCTCCAGCGACTATCCCAAGGGAACAACACCTGACTCTTCGCCAGCAACAGTGCCACTCTCACAAATTTCCCCACAGCTTTGCGTATGTTAGGTACATATCCCAAGAGGCATTCTAACAGTGCACTTCCACCCCTGTCACCCCAGACCACTTGGCAGTACCCCTTGAATTGGCACTTGGCCTGGCGGAGTTGCAGGTTCTGACGGCTGTTACTAGACTGCCAAAAAGGTCTTACAAGAATATCACTAATGAAGCGACTACTCTCTTCTGAGAGAAGCTGACGAAGCAGCCCAAGAGCTTGCCCACTCCATCGCCAAAGCTGTTGATGAACTAGCCCCTGTATCTTATCGATACTCAGCACGGCGTAAGCCTTCTGCCCCCTGGTTCTCTGAAACGTTAAGACTCTTGAGACAGAGTTGTAGAAGACAGGAGAGGAGATGGAGGAAGGCTTGGGACCCCTCAGAAAGAGACGCACATAAGCGCCTGTTGAGAGAATATAAGACTAGTGTAATTAAGGAAAAACAGGAGTTCTTTGCAAATCTTACTACTTCCCTGACCTCATCTAGAGAACTTTTTAAAATTGTGGATTCTCTCTGTTCCCTCCAATTGCCTGATCCGGTTGTGGGCTCGCAGGAGTTGTGCAACAATATCTCCGAGTTTTTTCATAAAAAAATCATGGATATATATGTCGCCTTGGAAATTCGAGGAATACCTTGGGGGACTCCTCTTCTCAAACCCTAGCTAATCTAGAGTCCTGGTCAGGAGACCCCACCAGGACTTTCTCTCATTTTCCATCACTTTCTCTTGAGGGGCTTGATCTCTTGTTGGATCGGATAAAGTCGGCCTCACCGTCGGACCCTTGTCCTCTGAAGATTTTGAAAGATTGTAGGCACACGCTTCTGCCGCCTCTTCTTGAAGTGATGAATGGGGCGATGGCACAAGGTACCTTTCCTTCAGTGTGGAAAAGGGCTATTGTGAAGCCCCTCCTGAAGAAACCCACCCTGGACCCAGAACAGTTTAAGAATTTTAGGCCCATCTCCCTGTTACCCGCCCCCGCAAAAATGCTAGAATCACACCTAAACACACATCTATCTTCCTTTCTGGATTCCTCTGGGTTCTTAGATGGCTCCCAGCATGGATTCAGAAAGGCCCATAGTACGGAATCTGCATTGACTATGGTTGTGAACAACATCCGTCTGAAGGTGGATCTGGGACAAACCACTGTGTTGGTATTACTTGACCTCACAGCAGCGTGTAATACCCTGTCTCCCTCTATGTTAACATCGCGTTTGAGGGAGGCAGGGGTTGCGGGCCCGGCCTTGAGCCTTCTGCACTCTTTTTTACATCTGAGAGAGCAGAGAGTCATGCTCGGAGAGTTCCTCTCCCCTGCTAAACCTTGCAGTATGGGGTGCCACAGGGGTCGGCCTTAAGTCCTACCCTATTCAACATCTATGTGTCTCCCCTTGCTAGGTTAGTAAAATCGCAGGGGATGGAGGTTGTGTCATACGCCGATGACACACAAATCATGGTGTCTCTGGCCCAATCTGTTACCACCTCCGCCGTCAACTTTAGGACTTGCATGCAGACAGTCTCTGACTGGATGATTCAAAACTCCCTAAAGTTGAACGGCGATAAGACTGAGATCCTGGTCTTTGGCAAGGACCAGGACATCTGGTCTAGTGAGTGGTGGCCTTCATCTTTGGGAACGTGTCCATCTCCCTCCCAATCGGCCAGAAATCTCTGCGTTATATTTGACACGTCTTTGTCCATGACTTTTCAGGTCAATCGAACAGTGGCCACTTGCTGGGGAGTCATCAAGATTCTTAAAAGAATCTTGCACTATCTTTCTCCCCAAGCACGTAAGCAGACGGTGGTGGCATTAGTGGGTTCAAGGTTGGATTACTGCAATGCTCTATATGCAGACTCCAACAAGGGACTTATTCAGCGCCTTCAGGTCGTCCAAAACGCGGCAGCGTGTTTTGTTCTGGCCCTACCTAATGCATCCTCCGCTACAATGGCCAGAAAGAGCCTGCATTGGCTTCCTATACAACAGAGGATTTCTTTTAAGATCTTGTGCTTGGCCTTTAGAGCTCTTGCGGCCAACCCTCCAAACCCCCTGGGTTCCTTGCTAACTCGCCATGTGCCCAGTAGAACCCTCAGATCATCTGAGATGAATCTGTTGGTGGTTCCCCGGGTTAGGAAGGTCCGATGGGGCAGCAGAGCATTTTCCATCGTTGCCCCTAGGTTGTGGAATTCACTCCCATTGGAGATTAAAGTCCAACCGTCCCTGTCCCTTTTTAAAAAAGCGCTCAAAACTTGTTTTTTTATCAAGGCCTACCAGTAATAGAGCATATTTGCTCCAGCTAGTTCTTTGGTTAAGCGCCTTGATGCCCTTTTGGGCTTAGTAGCGCTATATAAATCTGTTTTCATTTCATTTCATTTCATTTCATGTCATGTATAAGAGCCAGAACCTTTTTCCAATATTTGAACACCTGATCACAGTGCCACGCAAGATGAAGAAAGTCAGCACTTGCCCTCCCACAGCGCCTGCAGCAATCAGACTCACGCAGCCCCATACTATGTAACTTTTTGGGGGTATGGTACACTTGGTGTTGGAACTTCAAATGTATGATTCTCAAATTATTGTTGGAAGTCAATCGCCCTGTTAACCCACAAATGTGACCCCAATCTTGCTCTGTAATGGGGGTGGTCAACGCAGCATTCCAGCAACTGCGGTCAGGCTCGCAAGTGGTTTCATCTTGCAGTGACCTATAGAGTTTGGTGATTAGCTTTTTCCTCGTCGGTGCAACTATTAGCAACTGCAATGTTCGCAATGTCGCCGGTTCATCAGGGAAAGTGGTGTAATGAGCTTGTATGGCCCTGCGCAGTCTGTAACAGGTGTAGAGAAAGAGCGGAGTGGGGTTTTGTATGAATGTGGGATCATTTCCAGTGACATACTGCCCGTTTGGGTATAGATCTCCCATTGTAACCATGCCCACCTCTTTTAAGGCCGTGATGGGACCACGCTCCTGAGCTACTGACAGGGTGGCGTGCCCCTCTATAGGCAATGCAGGTGCATATAGCAGTAATTTTTGCATACGCCTACCAATCTCTTGCCACGCTGTAATAGTCATATCTAGTGTATTAATTTCTATCTTGGGCGTGCGTCTGTTAGTGTGTGTAATGATCCCACTCAATGGTACCGGGTGGGCGGCCCCCTCCTCCACTGCCACATGCAGCATGAAGCCATGCGATTTAAACCAGAAATAAGCAAATTGTGCCTGCGTGCACAGGTAGTATGCATAAAAATCTGGGGCTCCAAATCACCCTCTCTCAAAGGCAGTGTCAGTGTGCGCCAGCTAATCCTTGGTTGTTTGTTCCCCCATACCAGCCACAGCAATTGTGTTTGAACTGTTTTTAAAAAGTGTTTAATTAGTGGGGTAGGTACATTGCTGAACAAGTACAGAAACTTTGGCAGTACCACCATCTTGATTATGGCTATGAGGTCCGCTAATGAGAGCGGCGAACGAATCCAGCTGTCTATCTGTCGCACCAACGTGGTGTAAGCCCGGCCATAGTTTTCTTGTGTTACAACGTCAGGATCCCGGTGTATCCACACACCCAAGTATTTCTCTGGATCCGTAGACCTCATAAGCGGGTACTCCACTTGGGGCGAGGGGGTGACGCTCGTTAATGGAATGATGACCGATTTTTCCCAATTATTTGGAGACTGGAGAAGAGACTAACTCGAACATACTCCTGCAATACCTGAGACAGGAATCTCTGCGGCTCACAGATATACAGGACTATATCGTCCGCGTATAGTGAGATCCCAACCGGTCGGTTATTAAAATTAAGTGTGGCTGCCATATGTCCTTGCCTGATTTTAGACGCAAGCGGTTCTAGAGCAATGGCAAAGAGCAAGGGGGACAGGGGACATCCCTGTTGTGTGCCATGCTCTATGGGGAAAGGCCCGGAAGTGAGTCCCCCACTCATACCCTTGCTTAGGCATCGGTGTAAAGGACCTGGATCTACCTGAGGAATACTGGAGGAAACCCCATCCTGCGCAATATTTGCATCATATATCCCCTTTCGATGGAATCAAACACTTTTGCAGCGTCTAAGAGCACCGCAACCGCTGGCAGGTCAGGATTGAGTATGTGTAACATTGCAAAGATCGTTCTCAAATTGAGGGAAGTAGATCGGCCCGGGATGAATCCTGCCTGGTCCGTCAGGACAAGTAGGGGCATTAGCGGGAGTAATTTAGCGGCTAATATTTTCGCTCATATTTTTGCATCTAAATTATTCAAAGATCGGGGATGGTGAGACTCGCATCGCTCAGGTGATTTATCCTTTTTAAGCAAAGTAATAATGAGGGCCTGTTGCAAGGATGGAGGTAGAACTCCAGTTTCGTGGGCTTCAGCATATACCTCTAGCAGGTGAGGCACCAGCAGGTCAGCATATGCTTTATAAACTTCTGCTGTTAGGCCGTCCGGCCCCGGCGCCTTGTTATTAGGCATCGATAAGATAGCATCTTTAACATCCTCTTCATTAATTGGCATGCCTAGATATTTTCTATGTATGTCCAATAACCATGCGCATGCCGAGCCCTCAAGGTAAGTGTCTAAGGCCCCCTCCTCCCCTCCCCCACCCGAGGTATATATGGAAGCGTAAAAGGATCAGAACTGCTCCACTATCGGCTGTTGTGAGTAGTGTATTTCCCCATCGGCATCTGTGATGTGGTGTATCGGGGGGATATCCGTTCTGTCATGCAATCTGTTAACTAAAATCTTACCCGGCCTTCCACCCTCCCCATATGCTCTAGGCACATGTTGTTTAGACAAGTATTTTATTTCCGTGTTTGCCAGTGACTTGTATTCATTCACGTGTTCATGTTTTTGGGCAAGGAGAACCGTGGATGGTGTGTGGTTATATTGAGTTTGAAGGTCCGCCAACTGCTGCTCGATAATCTGCAATTGCCTTCTGAGGTCCCGTAGGATACCAGCTGAAGTGCCGATACAAACTCCCCTGATAGTCGCCTTAAAGGCCTCCCATAAAACTGCTTGACTGTCGACAGAGCCCATGTTTAGTTCGAAATATTGAACTATTGTAGATCTAATGGTGTCAGCATACGTAGGGTCCGTTAGTGCGTCCGCTCTAAAGCGCCATGTGAAAGGTCTGTGTGGCGTAGTGGGTATAGTTAGTTCGATGAGCACAGGGTTATGATCAGACAGGGTTCGTGGGAGTGTGTATATCCCCTCTACCCACGTGTTGGCCTCTTCATTTAGCAACCAATAATCAAGTTGTGACCAGCTACCAAATGCCGGGGTTATATGTGTTCCTTCCCGCTTCCCCTCATTGCGCAGGCGCCAAGCATCTACCATGCCCAGTTCCACCATCATGTCATATATGCACCCAGCTACTTTAATCGTGCATGCTCCCTCTGGGTTGGATTTGTCTACTTGTGGATGCAAGTGAGTATTGAGGTCCCCTCCTAGCAGAATTGCCGCTGTCGGCCAAGCTCGCAACACATTAAGCACCTGTGTGATAGGCGAGGGATCATCCACCACCGCACCATATATATTCACAATCGTCACCAGCGCTCTTCCCAGCTTGCCCTGCACCATCGCCCAGCGCCCTTCAGCATCTACACTGGTGCGCACCACCGTGAACGCCACTCCTCTTTTAATCAAAATAAGTACTCCCCTGGCATAGGTAGAGTACGATGAGGCTAGCCTGTAGGTCGCCCTCCTGCGCGCAATGGTAGTTTCAGTGTGTTTACTTAAGTGAGTTTCTTGTAGGAGAGCAATTTTTACGCTGTGCCTGTCAAGCTGTGCCAACACCTGTCTAGTTTTTTTGGGCTTGTTTAATCCACGCACATTCCAAGTTATGCAGTTAAGTCTTTCTCCCGTCATTGAGAATTATAGTCGGAGCTGGGTACATAGCATATCATAATCAAGCATATAGATGAACAATCTCTTCGGCTATAGTGTCCAACATGTATACATTTCAGGTATTTCTGGCCTAGGTCCTCAGAACAGTGCCCCCCACCCCCTCCCACTTCAGCTTCCCCAACATGCCAAAGGTGCAACCCACACAATACCCCTCCCCAACAACAAAGCAGAAGAAACAAGATTTCAGGTGGGGAATACCCATGGGGGGTTGTAGCGGTGTAATCACTCCCTGATCAAGTAGGGAGGGGCCGCCCCATTGTCCACACGTCCCACTACCTTTATGCCATTTCCCTAATTCTATCAGCAGCTGATCATAGATATAGATGGCCTCTGGAGAGAAAAAAACCCCCCAGTGGCTCAATAGTAGGCATATTCAATAATAACGACAGTGCAGCAGTAGAGTATCAGTTCCTCCCCGACTCGTAGCACAGAATTTCAAGCCCCATCCGTTCGCCATTGCTAATTAATCAACAAGTTGAGGCAGCAATATCCATGCGCAATGAGCACTAAATCACAAGCCCCAGCAAATTAGAGTGCACATGCAACATTAAACAAACACAAAATCCAGGCTCCTACTCCAGTCTCCCTTAGCAACCATAGAACTTGTGGGCCCAACATGTTAACAAGAGTAGAGCACAGCCCAGTTCCCCTTACTGTTCAGTCATCCACATCTGACATAGGCGTTTGAGGGCCTTTCCCACGGCGCAGTGATTTGGCGTGATCCTTTGCCTGTTTCGGGTTGGTAAAAATCTTGGCCTTGGTCGCCTCGCCAATGCGCAGCCGCACTGGATATAGCATGGCATAAGGGATCTGTTCCTTAATGAGCACTTTGTCACTCCCTGAAACTCCTTACGCACTGCCTGAACTGTAGCCGTGAAGTCGGGGTAGAAGCTGTGCACGTTACCTTTGTAGTTTACTGTACCCTGCTGGCGTGTGACCCTCAGAACAGTATCGTGATCCCTAAAATTTAACAATCGGGTGCGCAGGGGCCCCTGGAGGTGGGCGAGCCGCCAGTGACCTATGCGCCTGCTCCACCGTAAACATGGGGGACAGGGATTCAGCTCCACACACCTCCCTTAGTAAAGTCTCCACGTAGTCCTCGAGACGCCCCACATTTGTGGACTCCGGCAGGCCTAAAATGCGCACATTGTTGCGCCTCGAGCGCGCTTCAATGTCCTCATTCTTGGCTTGGATGATCGCGAGGAGTTTCGACATATCGGTGTTTTTTTCGGTCACTTTGTGTCGGCCATCTTCAGCGTCTGAGATGCGCTGTTCCCTTTCCCCGATTCTCGCCGCCTGTTAATCCAGCTTGGAGGAGAATAGGTCCATCCGCCTATTAAGAGCCTCAATCTTTCGATCAATGGCCTGAAGGCTGGCGTGGATGGCTGCCAATGATTTCTCTAGCGCCGTGGGGCCATGCGCCGTTGACTCCGCCTCTCAGAGGTGAGCCGCAATTGGGTTTTTTCCGGCTTCCCCATATTTGCACCCTAGCAAAGGAAGTGAACTGACTGTCCATATGCCACCACCGCCACTCCTATATCAATAGCTTCTTCCTCGCTGTGCTAGGCTCTCAGTCAATGGCACTCCGCTTACTCCTGCTTGCAGCCTGCGGGCCACTAGTCCACCCCAGCAGCAAACGGGCTCACAGTCCACCTCTAATACCTCCCAGTATTCTCCACAGCGCAGTACCTTAATGTAGATGGGCACAGGGAGGGGGCCCAGCAGCAGAGCCCTACACGAGGTTGCAGTGTTTGCACAGATGCAAGTCAGGGGCCTACTCCTTTCCCACACCACTCCAGCAAATTATCAGGCCCAGCTCGTTAATGCAGAGACCAAATGTTGTCAGTAGGGTACTAGTGAGTAGACAGGTTCTCCATGTAATACGGCAGACCAGCGTACGCACCAGGGTCAGCCCACAGCTTTATGTTCACCTCTCGCGCAGTAGCGCCAAGCACGAGCAGAGCGCGCCCACCGGAGCACCCAGAGCCGGGCGCTCGAGTGGATGCCGCCTCCTCCGTCTTTCCAGCCGACCCTTGGGAGGCCGCAGTGGTAGTTTTCGCAAGCCGCCACGCCCACTAATGCGCTTCACCTGAAATGCGAGCGGACCACAGCGAGCGTCTCGATCGGGACTACGATTTGCCGCTGCCGCTCCCCTGCGGTGGGCACACCGCTCCGCGCTCGAGCCGGGGATCAGTCACCAAGTCCTCCAGCCGCCATTACCACGCGGTCCACGGCCGTCCGCTTCACTCTTGTATCCCGGCTGAGAGCACCTCAATAGAGGGCTCGGCAGGGAGCACACAGTCTCACTCCATCAGCCAGCTA
Organism: Lissotriton helveticus; assembly: GCF_964261635.1. NCBI lineage: Eukaryota > Metazoa > Chordata > Amphibia > Caudata > Salamandridae > Lissotriton > Lissotriton helveticus. Next base: position 1,281,317,775 of record NC_136061.1, read on the forward strand.
CCTCCCCACGCTGGATGGCACGGTAGGGGAAGGATAATGACAGGATAGATGAAGGCAGCCGGCATAGCTACACGAGCGTGCGGCCATCTTGCCAGACGCCCAAGCTACGCCCTCGAGTATCTCTAAAGTTCAGATTAAACTTTCCGTAGAGGATGATCTCTGATTTATCTTCATCGCACTTGAGCTGTGCAGCGGCTAGCCAATGAAAAATAGAGGACAGACAGTTTTGAGCAGAGGCGACTGAGCCCACATTCTTATCCAAAGTGAAGAGGAGCTGGGTGTCGTCCGCGTAGGCCAGAACCTCAGCTCCAAGTTCCGGTGCTAGGTGCACCAGAGGTGTAACATAGATGTTAAAAAGTAGGAGGCTAAGGGAGGACCCTTGCCAAACTCCTGTGGTCACTACCTGGGAAGAAGAAGAGGACGGTGGGAGGCATATCTGTTTAACTCATCCTTCCAAGAAGGATCTAAGCTATCCCCACACCGCAGCCAACACCCCAATCTCTGTTAAATGCGATAGGAGGAGGGAGTAGGGTACAGTATCGAACGCCGCTGAAAAGTCAAGCAAAATTAACGCTGCTTTCCCGCTGGCGTCCAGGCACTCCCTAAGTGACTCCATAACCTTCACCAGTGTGGACTTGGTGCTGTGGGAGGCTCTAAACCCTGACTGGGCTGGATGCAGTAGTCTGTTCACCACCTTCGCACATACTTTGTCCAAGCTAGATAGCAGGCAGATGGGCCGGTAATTTGTTAGGATAAGTGGGTCGAGGGACGGCTTTTTTAGAAGAGTCAAAATCTTGACCTGTTTCCAAGCCTAATCTTATACTAACATTTATTCTTCACCGTCCATTACCATGACTTAGGTCCTCCGATGGATCTTTTGTTGAGCTGATAGGGACCTGAATACTCAGAAGATGTAAAAACTCAGAAGATGCAAACAATTATCCTATGAGGACCTGGAATAGTTAATTATTAATATGACCATAATCTTCTCAAACTTAAAACAAAATATTCCTCAGCCACAAATATAGACTCCTTGAGACAAAGAATATAACCAAACGAATGAGACAATCGATAAAGATAATTTGGGGAGGTGAGGGGAAACATGGCGGACGCAAGCTAAACGGTTGTGGCCGCAACTCCCTCGGGCGATTCACTGGTCTTTGCTGGTAAAGGCAGTGGGAAATGATTTAATTAAGAAATCCCCTCTGCTCCTACCTTGAGTCGCCGTGCCTTTTATTTCTGTGTTTTTGGTCTGAGCCATTTCCTCAGCGTTCTACCGGCTCAGCGTGCTGCGGCTCTCGCATTGCCCCGGACTTCGGAGGCGGCTCACCGGCGCTACGAACCTCCCGGTGGGAGGGCGCAACACGTGAGTGACAGAGCAGCGGTACTGCCTGCTTCCAGCTCCTGGCTACTGGAGGCAGAGTCAGTTCCAGGGACTATACAAGCGTCAAGACCAGAGGTGGAAGTGAAGTCAAAGGGAATGCAGAATTTGCTGTTCAGGTAGGGCGTATTGACTTCAATTTGCACGACAAGGCTGCTGTAGTCACCTGGAGAGGAGGTAAGGGCAAGTTGGGTTATTGAAGGACTGTTCTATCGACTGTGTGTCTTTGTGCCACCTAGATAAGACTTTTGCGATTTCCCGGTTGCCCGATAAGGAAGATTCTTGCTCTAACTGTTCTTACTGTATCGAGATAAGTGAGGTTCAGAATGTAGGCATTGTACCTCCTAAAGTGAGTAGACACACCCTGCGAGCTAGGGCAGCTCACTCCTCCTCTAATACAATTATCACTCCGTCCATTTGCCCTCTCAAGTTTTCCCCACTGTTTCAGACGTTATAGTCTCCACTACACACTTTAAACATAAGGGGAGAACGTAGGGCCTGGTATTGTTACAAAGGGGAAAGAGGGGGCTAGGGGCCGGCGCAAGAAAGCACTGTCTTTAAAAGTGAAGATAACCCCCTCATTTAAAACATTTTACAAGGTGATGTCTTCTTCAACAACTCGGGACCCTAAAAAGGGAGGCCTCCAAGAAAGTTCTCAGGAGAGTACAGGTAGCGCTAGTAGGATTCAAATAGAAAATCCTTCGCATTCTACCCGGAGTAAGTCGCCTGTTAAGCCCGCTACGCCAACCAGTTTGCAAAGCAACATTCAGCCATCCGACCATCTCAGCTCAGAGGGCACATTATCTGCCTTTCATTCCGCAGTCGGATTATCTAATAGGTTTTCCATCCTGGCATCTCAAGATGATCGACAAGCTCAAGCAAATTTTTCTCATGAGTTTGTTGAATCAGGTGCCATGTCTAGATCTTTGGCGGACATTCCATTGGCAATTAAGGATGAGATGGCTAGTAGGTTTACAGTTTCGGAGACAAATCAAACATCCTGTGCAGTACTAGCTCAGAAACTGGAGAATGTCTCTCTAATACATGACGTATTAGAGTTGGAGATCCCGAATATTAAGGAGGCTCTACTTAGCTCCACAGCAGATATGGCAAAGATAGCGCCCCAGAATAAAGAATTAAAGGACGATCTTGAACGCCTGGAAAATCACTCGAGGAAGAACAACCAGAAGCTTATTAATATACCTGAAGCGCTTGAAGGAACAGACATTAAGGGGTTTGTAATATCTTTCTTGAAATAAACAGTGTTGAAGAACTCCCCTAGTATTGAGCTTGCACAGGAGATACAGCTAGGGCATCGTGACCCAGTCAAGAGAAATTTGTATAAGCAGAAGCCCATGACGATCTTGTTCAATTTTTGATATATACTGTTAAACAGGAAATTTTAACCTCGGCTCTCAGAGAAGGAATTATAACACCTAAATCTTGCTCCAATCCTTTCTCCTTCTCTATTAGATCAGACATATCCCATATTACAGCAACAAGACAGTGGGAGTTAGGGAGGAGATTGGAGGAATTGAATAGTCTGGGGGCTAAGGCCCAACTGAGGTTTCCCGCATCTTTGCGTATAATGTGGAATAACCATATGTATCAGTTCCGTTCGGTGGAAGAGGGAGATGCTCTTATTGTTAAGATTAAGAACGGGGTGGAGTATAAAGAGGGGTAGACTGCTAAGGAGAGCACGTAGTCAGCGAGACTATAGACTTAAATATTAAAGTAACTTCCTTTTATCTAATGCTCGAAGGGGGTTGAGGCCAAATAGGCTCAGCCTAATAGAAGGAAGGGTTTCCCATGGGTTGACGGGTCACTGAATGGGTGGGGGGAGGGGGTGAATGGAGTGGGGAGCAGTGGGTAAAAACCAACAAAAAATCTGCATTCTCATGCTAATAATTGACCGTTTGTTAGGGGTTTTACAATCTGATGGCAGGAACTCTTTCATTGACGAGTGAGGTAAAATTTGTCTCATGGAATGTTAATGGGTTAAGGTGCCCCATAGACAAACGCTGGTAGTGAAATTAGGGGTGGGTGGAATTTGCGAAGTTGCCTTTTGCAAAATTCCGCGAAACAGCAAAAAATCTCAATGCACACGTGGAATTTCGCGTGCTTGCGGAGATTTCGGGGGCGGGGTTTCTTTGCGAGTTCACATGCCAGTATTAGGGTCAGAGACTGATCAGAGCAGCAGATGAGGGGAAAGCAGCCTCCTGGCCACAGGAACCACACGGGATTGAGCTTGAGAAACTCATGGATGCAAAGACCTCCATCAAGGATTACAGCTAATTGTCTGTGGCAGATATGGGGAGAAAGCACACCTGCCCAGCCTCGACCGTGCTCACTAATTTTTTGGGCTGAAATACGTTACTGAATTTGAGCTTCAACTCAGGCACCTGCTTTGTTTTTGTATTTAAGTGCTTCCTGTTGAGGTTTAATTTTTGTGACAGGAGCACCGTGCCAGAATGAATCCTGCCCTGCATATTTATCCACGAAGATGCCACTGTTTTGTGCAATACCTCTACTCGACTGGAGTACTTTATACTGGCTAATCAGTAAGTGCTACCTCGTTGGGTAAATGTAAAGTGCTTTTCCTACACTATAGCTGTGTAAAGGGCCAGAAGAGTTGTTCCCAGTGACCATGTGTGTCTGTAACTTTGCCACCACGCCAAAAGGCGCCGAGGTCCCTTGAGTGAGCTGTCCATCATAGTGGGGAAAGGGCGGGAAGACGTTGCATACCGTTAGTGTGTGTGGGGCAGGCCAGACGGGCGAGGCTTCTATGGGAGTTCACATGCCTATTATTTATAAAGGGTCAGAGTAAAACCGATCAGAGCATCAGATAAGGAAAAAGCAGCCTTCTGGTCACAGGAACTACACCGGGATTGCGCTCGAGAAACTCTTGGGTGCAAAGACCTTCATCAAGGATTACAGAAAATTTTCGATGGCAGATATGGGGAGAAAGCACACCTGCCCAGCCTCAATCATGCTCACTAATTTTTTGGGCTGATTAATACGTTACTGAATTTGAGTTTGGGCACCTGCTTTATTTATGTCTGTAAGTGCTTATTTATGTCTGTAAGTGCTTCCTGTTGAGGTTTAATTTTTGTGACAGGAGCACCGTGCCACCCCGAATTCCGTTCCACCGCGGATCACGGAAGTTTTGACATTTTTGTGTTCCGCGCGGAACGAGAAAATGCCGAAATTTTGCAAATTTCACGAGCGGAACGGTATTTGCCGCCCACCCCTAACTGAAATATTTAGAGCTCTCTCCCCCCAAATGTGCCTTATTCAGGAGACTCATTTAAGCTATGTAGAGTGCCACACTATAATCTCTAAATATGCCTGGGTAAAATATTTTTGCACCCCTAAGCAGACAATCTATAGTAAGGGGATAGCTATTTTGATGAAACAGGGAGCAGGTTGCACTATTAAATCTGTCAAAACCAACCATTCTGGGAGGTGGGTAGTGGCCCTGTTGGCCTTTGGAGGTTTAGAGCTGGTATGTGCTTCCTTTTATGGCCCCAATACCGACGATCCGGCCTATATCTGCAGATTACAATCTAAATTAATCGAAGTAGCCTCCCCCTTAATCATAGGAGGTGATTTTAACGTTCTTCCTGATCCTCGAAAAGATAGATCAAATCAAAGCTACTATATAGGGGCACCACGGTTTCGCCGAGCTATGAAGAACATGCTGCATGACTCGGAGCTCGTTGATGTCTGGAGGGCAAAATGGGCGACACACAGGGGTTTACGTTTCATAGTAAGAAGCATGCTCACTCTTCAAGAATGGATTATGTTTTAACTGACAGGTCTAGTTTAGATAATATGTTAGGTATAAGGGTACTGCCTAGTCATTTATCTGATCATGCCCCCGTGTTGTTCTCTTTTACTCGAAAAAGCCACAATTTACAACCCAGATGGACGCTTAAAAGGTCCATGCTGGCTGATCCTGAGATTATGAGGGTCATTAAATTAGCTACCCTAGATTACTTCTCCATGAATATATCGGCTTGACCACCATGGAGTTTGTCTGGGATGCCTTTAAGGCCAACCTGAGGGGCCTGCTACATAGTCTTATATGCTCAAGGAATAGGGCAGAGGCCCAGGAGCTACAGACTATTGAGGGGAAAATCCTCCAGTTAGAGCTGGAGAGAGATCGGCTCAATCAAGGGAGTTCTGAAAGGTTGGCACAAGTACTGAGGGATTTGGAAGGTGCCTGGCAGGAGTATAGGGGAAGATTAGACCAGAAGTGCAGAGCCCAATGGCTGACTAAAACTTGCAGAACTGTAAGTATGGAGAGAAGGCAGGTGCTTTGTTAGAAAGCAAGAGTGGATCGATCAAAGAATAACATCAATGAACTGATTATAAATGAAAACGGAAAGAAGTCAAGTAGTATGGAGGATATGGAGGATATGCAAGCCTGCCTTCTTTCCCTATTCTCGGAGCTTTATACAGAGGAAATGGTACCCAGCTCCGAATCCCTACAAACTTGGTTGAGCGGTAAATCTTTGCCGACTTTGACGATCGATAGTCGTGAATGCTTAGATGCTCCAAATACAGAGAGAATTTTTTTTTTGTTGAATTTTTAACTTTATTGTTTAGTTAATTAAAACCATAACAATTTGATATACATCACACAACCAATATTAAAAACTTTTAAGATGCTCATTAAAACGAAAAAAGAAAAAGGAACAATCACATAAAAGAAATTTAGTAAGAACAAGAATAAAAACTAGATTATTTTCCTCCTATTGTTCAAATCATGATAAAAGGAAATGAGGCAAGAAGATAAACCATTAGCAATTATAGACTTCCTGTGGTTTTAAGGCATTTCTCGAATGCCTGCAGGAACTTTACCAGCTTGCAGTGTATTGGAGGGGCAGTTGAGTCCAAGCCTCCAATAATAGCAGATCTACATGTTCGTAGTCTCTCAATCCGAAAAATATGCTTTAAAAAGTATGTCCATTCCTTGGTCAACATCTTGCAATGACAAATTATATGAATTAGATCTTCTTTGGGACTACCACAAAGTTGACATGTGACAGCTTCATGCTGTTTCCAAGCGGGCTCATCAGCTAAAGTCAGAAATTTGCCAAATCTCAGTGCCATCAGCTTTTTCTTGATAAAGATAGAATAAGTTGTTTCCAAGTAAGGTGCTGTGGTTAGTGACTTATAACCGGTGATCACAGCCCAAGAATGAGAACGATGGGAAAAATTTCTTTGTCTGTAACCAAAGAATGAAGTTTGGCCACTTTATTTAGTGCCTGTTTTAATGCGGCAAATGGCATATTTTTATCCCAAAGATTTGCCGAGCATGTGACCTCCAAATACAGAGAGAGAAATAAAAGATCAGATAAATAAATGTAAAAATAATAAAGCTGAGGGCAAAGAAACGCTCCCGAATAAGGTCTATAGACTCCTCTCTGATGAGCTGGTTCCGATATTGGGTGTTTTATTTAATTGAGTGTACAGTTTGACAGGACAGGTACCTAGGTCCTGGAAAGAAGCAACTATAGTCCTCATTCTGAAACCTAGGAAGGACTCCTATTGACCAATATCGCTGCAGAATGCTGATTCTAAGATCTTTGTGGGTATTCTGGCAGGGAGATTGGTCAAGTTGGCCCCCAATGTCAGGCTCCGCCTCTATCTCTTCGGAACTGTGCTGAAAGACCCACACCATCCCTCGAAGAACCACCCCAATGTCCGGATTAATACACAGACCATCAAGGCAATTCCACCGAGGAGGGAAGGGAAGGGAACAGCGGGGAGGGAGATCTGGAATGACAAATGAACAGGCGATTAGAATAATTCCCCCCCCCCCCGTTCCCACTGCTTACTAACACTCCTCCAACTTAAATACAAAGCAGTAGCATAACCTTTCCTTCATACCTGTGGAAGAAAATAATAGGGACTAAATGCGAGGAGAAGAGACTTGAGGTGATACCAGGGATTCTGTTTCACTGCATAAGAGACAAAAGGAACCTGTATAAAACCCTGAGGTTGTTGAAGACCACAATACTCATTCATACAGGTCCACGCATACCGTCTCCGAACTGCTCATCTAACAGCACAGGACCCCTTACTTTAGATACCCCTCTCTCGGTTCTCCTGCATATGAAAACAAAACAAAACAAGGTTGTGGAAACAAACAAAAGACAGCAAACAAGGTTAATTCCTCCTTAACTTCGTTTGCCTGTTGAATGTCTTAATGTCTCTATACACGTGTTGCTATTCCAGTAAATCCAAACATGACTAATGCATCAATCCGACGTGCAACACTGCGCCGGTACTTATGCACATTTCCAAGTCCTCACTAATCCATTTTCACCCCTCTCAGCCGAGAGAGAGACAGGAACATTTGTACACACGCTATCTGCGTGTTCACACTGAGGCACAATACAAGTCACTGGAGGTCCTTAACACACGCTACTTGCGTGTTCTGAACTGTAGTCCCCAACAGACGATTGAGGGTCGAGAGAAACCAGACAAGCTTACCGCTACCAAAGCTTACCGCACCATCTCCTCCGGGCTAAGCTGAATTATCGGCGCCGCCGCTGGTTTCAGATGCGTCTTTATTTCTGGGTGAGCACCTGACCCAGAGTCTCCTGTGCGCCGCGAGTCTCGGCATGCCGGGAAATGTAGTCCCGCCTCCGGCCGCCTCGGGACTTCGTAATGTTCGGCGCCTCTCCACACACGGGCGGAACGGGGGGGGTTTCGAGCTCTGACACCCAATATTGATAAATGCTGATCAAAAGGGGTTTATACCTGTGAGATATATTCAGGAGCAGACGCAACAGCTAATTGGTAACATCGATTTGGCTATGGCAAGATCGGATCCCTTGTCCGTAGTAGCCCTCGACAGGGCCAAGGCATTCGACAGAGTCTGTTGGGTGTACCTCTGGGAAGTTCTTAGGTGTATGGGCTTTGGCCCAATTTTTATTCAGACTATGACAAATTGTTATCAGGGAGCCTCCTCAAAGACTTTGTTAAATGGCTTGGTGACCTCCAGTTTTAACATCCAAAGAGGAACAAGACAGGGTTGTCCCATCTCTCCCCTGTTGTTTGACATCTATATTGAGCCATTGGCACAAGCAGTAAGATTAGACGACTCAATTTTCCCCTTTAAATCTCAGCAGATAACTTGCTGTTATATACCAGTAAACCGGGGGCGGTTATACCAAGGGTTGAAGCACTGTTGGAGGAATTTGGCTCCCTCTCGGGTTATCTGGCCAACACTTCCAAAACTGAGGTAATGTGCTGGAATGTTGATGACTGGGAGGGCCACATGGGTAAAGGGCTAAAATATCTGGGCATTATTTTTGTAAAGGATTTGGATAAAATCCCCCAGATTAACTTAAATGGTACCAACAAAAAGATGGACCGTCTATTTGCCAGATGGAAGAATCTCCCATTGACAATCTTTGGTAGGGTTAACCTGGTGAAGATGGCCATCCTGCCTAAGCTGACATACCTGTTTAATGCGATCCCTCTAGCTTTCCCTAGTAAAATCCAAAGTAAGATTGGAAGTTTTATCTGGGCTGACAAAGGAGCTAGATTGTCCTGGAAAAAGCAGAGAGGCAGGCTCCCTGGGTGGGTGAGGGACTGGATCTCCCAAATATCAGCTGGTATTCTATTGCTTTTCAGTTTCAAACCATCTGGATGTTAATTGTAAAACCATAAGAGTCATCATGGGGGAGGCTATTGGGCGAAATGGTCACGATGGAGGGTGGATGTGGAGAAGAAGGCTTTCTGTATAAGTTTGGGGCACCAAGGTTTTTTAAACGTGTGCATCTGAAAGTTCTTAGGGCTGCCCTGGATATCTGGTTTAAGGTTAGATGTAGATGGGGGATTGGGTACTACTCAGATTTTGCACCCATATGGGAATTCCCGGGGACACCGCTCTGTTTGAAGGATAGTCTCGCAATCCCGAAAAAAAGGGGGGAGTATCACCATCTTGTCAGAGCTTGTTTCTGAACAGGGACTCCATCCTTGGGAGGTATTAAGGGATAGGGTTGGATGTAGTTTTTGCAGGTTTAAATACCTGCAACTTGCCTCTTGGTTCATAGCAGAAAAGGGGGACATAAGAGGAGATTGGGAAATAGATCAGCTCTTGCAAACTGCACATTGTATAAAGAAAGAAGTTTCTATCTGGTTTAGGAAGCTCATGGAAACGGACGACATGGAATTCCCCCCTCAACATGCAGTTTGGAATCAGTCTCCTTTTGAGTCTAACATTTTTATTATTTTTTATTTTATTAAACTTATAATGCGCACAGCTACCCACAGTGGGTTTCCCGGCGCTAGGGACAGACTAAAGAAGAACTAGCAGAGTGAAATTGCAATTAGAAGAACCTCCGACATTACTGCTGAAAAAGCCAGGTTTTAAGACCCTTGCGAAAACGGAGAAGATTACATTCCGTCTTCAGGGTCACGGGTAGGGCATTCCACATCTTAGGACCCAAATGGGAGAAAGAACGACCTCCCATTTTAACCAGCCTAAATCTGGGAACGGCGAAATCGCCGTTTCCTGAAGATCGTAATTTTCGACTGGGCTTATAAGCCTGAACTAGGCCCTGTAGATATTTAGGAGCTAAGCCTTGTTTGATTTTGAATAAATGACACAGGGCTTTAAATTTGATTCGGCTAGGGACTTTAAGCCAATGAAGGTCGTGAAGTGCTGGTGAGGCGGAAGCTCTCCTCGGAACATTACGGAGAAGCCGGGCAGTTGCGTTCTGAACAACTTGGAGTTTTTTTGTTGTTTTCTGGTCAGCTCCAAGATAGAGAACGTTACCGTAGTCCAGGCGTGAGATCACAAGTGCCTGGACCACGGTTCTCTGTATCGAAGAAGGTAACATCCACAAAATCTTCTGAAGCCATTTCAAGATGACAAAACACATTGAGGCCACCTTCACGGCCTGCTGTCTCATAGTAAGATTCTCATCAACGAGAAACCCGAGGTTGCGTACCACGGCCATGGGTAAAGGGATGGAGCCCATGTCGATAGGCCAATGATGGGGGCCCCATAGGTCCTTTCCCTTGCCCAATATCACCACCTCGGTCTTATCACCTTTAAGCTTCAAAAAATTTCTCTTCATCCATTCAGAGACTCGAGTCAGACCCACTTTCAGTGCTGAAATGTCATTGCCCTCCTTGTTGGAAAGAGAGAAAATAATTTGGGTATCGTCGGCGTAGGAATATAAAATGAGACCAGCTTCTTCAATGATGGTAGCTAAAGGTCTGACATAAATATTAAATAATAGGGGACTGAGTATTGACCCCTGAGGAACTCCATACACCGATGGGCAGATTTTAGAGGAGGCAGAGGCAGAAAAGACCTGGAAAGTGCGATCACTTAGGAAGGAGGCTAGCCAGGCAAAAGCAGAGCCCTCCACTCCCAGGGACCGTAGAGTTTCAATGAGGATGGAATGCGACACAGTGTCAAACGCCGCACTCAGAGCAAGCAAGATGAGGGCAGATGTTTCACCACGGTCGACACTGTGTCGCAAACTCTCGGTCACACCCAGTAGTGTGGTTTCGGTAGAATGATGTGCTCTGAAGCCTGACTGGGATGGATGTAAAAATCCAGAGCTCTCCACCAAATGGGTTAATTGTGTGTTAATATGCCTCTCCAGGATCTTAGAAAGGATAGGGAGCAATGAGATGGGCCTGAAGTTGGAAAAATTGTCTACATCCGCTCCAACTTTCTTCAACAGAGGGACAATCATGGCATGTTTCCATTCCTGCGGAACAGTGGATTCCAGTAACGACAGGTTGAGAAGTTGCATTAACACGCGGCGTGGGCCAAGGTCCAATTGTTTTAGGAGTTTGGCCGGTAACGGGTTGCGTGGGGAGCCAGACTTAATACTATTAAGGCAGGAAGAGAAGGAAGTGTCATCAAACAACAGCCAATCAGTAAGTTTGGTCGGGCAAGAAGGCAGAATCACAGGAGTCAGCGCGGGTCCAGATGACAGCGTATCATCAGAATCATGACAGTTAAGTGAACTGTAAATGCGTTCTACTTTCTCTATAAAAAATTCTGCAATAGAATTGCACTGAGCCTTGTCTAGGACGGGAAGAGCAGGTGCCTGGTCCACGCCCGTTAGTTTTTTCACCACCGAAAAAAGGGTGCCGGGGCAATTCTGGGCAGTCGTGACAGTATTAACAATGTGTGCAGCTCTGGCCAATTTACAGTGGTGGTGGTAGTTTTTGAGAACTTCCTTATAGGCCACTTTACGGGAAGGGGAGTAGAAACGTCTCCACTTCCTTTCAAAAGTCTTACAATTGGATCTCATACGTTTTAAATCGTCAGAGAACCAGGGCACAGGAGAGCGATGGGAAGAAGAAGTCTTAAGGATTGAAGACTAACATTGAAGACCTTTATGAACCTCCTTTGAAACTTCTGTATAAACATGTCAAACCCGCCAGCTTAAAGAAGAACCACTGCTTGGTGATCAACATACTCTACTACATACCTGCTAAAATTGCTAAGTTTGCCCCTCTTTCTTCCCCCAAATGTCCAAGATGCAATCTTCTTAACGCCAATGCTATACATATCCTTTATGAATGTCCTGAACTTACTTACCTCCTGGACCATAGCAGCCTGTATGGCCCTAATACGTTTTTGGGAGCGATTAGGGGCAGAAGAGTCCCATAAAATATCACAGTGGTGTAAAGCTGAAATTGCCATTAGTGAGCTGTCATGGGCGATAGAGACAAGAGTTTCACTAAGGGAAGCGTATGGAGTGTTAGGTTTAAAGCCTTGGCCGCAACTAGGACATCCACTAATAGACAAGAAAGAACTTAGGGCATTGGGCTGTGATACGTTCCGTATACATGGTCGGGAGTATCTTTTTCAGAAAACTTCAGTGTCCCACATGATCATGGCTTGGGAAATGGATCAACATTATCCTTATGTAGATAGGTTACCCAGCTATCACTTAAGACGGGAAGTGTTTAAAGCGCAAATTGGGATAAGCCCCTGTTACGCAAATAATTGGGTTAAAAACTTCATGTTAGATTATAATGGGAAATGCACTTGCACTTTGGGTACCCGCTGCGATTTTTACATGTTTTATTTGACTGCATGACATTTTTAGATATACGAAAGGAGATATTATGCCCAATATTCAGAAAATATAGGTTTACGAATAGGGTGCAAGGTGTTAACCTTCTAACGGGTTTGATGAACTTAGACATAGCCTGCGCCATGGGGAAGTTTATGTGTAAAGTTAAAGTGTTCCTCAAGTGTATAGAGAAATACACGTATGTGTTCCCTGAAGATATTAGGAGATGGTGTAACTGTAGGATAACAGATTTGTACTTATTCTATTGGGAATATTGGGCGTATAGGGATGAACTGTTGGTTTGAACTATTTTATAATAATATGTAACTTTTATTTTTATTGTCATGGGTCTTTTTATGTGTGAGGAACATGTGCTATGTTTTTTAGAACTTGATTTGCCTATGGTTTTAATAGAAGGAATAGTTGTAAAGTGCATACTTTTATGGTTGTAACAAACTAAATAAAGTTTTTTATTGACTGATCGATTGATCCTGAACTTACTGCTTATTGGAAGGAAGTGGGGGATGTTCTATGCGGCATTTTTAAAGTCAATATTGAGGTGAATATCTCTCCGGTAATATTTGGGGATGATGGTGTGTCTGGGAAAATCTACCGCAGCTACATAGAGGTTTGCTGCTATACCTGGTACTATTAGCCCGTAGAGAGATCTGCATGAAGTGGAAAGAGCCACGGCCTCCAAGGTGCAAGGATTGGCTTAAAGCTACGTTTGCTATGGCCCATTTGAATCAGGGAGGAGTTAGGGAAAGTGAAGTGAACATCTGGCAGGTTCTAGTCATCTGGGGCCTGGACTTGAGACTGGTATAATCCCCTTTGGTCCTTCCCGGTCCAATGATTACACCAAGCCTACATCAAAGCGGCTGGTCTGGTTTGACCTAAGCGAATGCAGAAGCCGTACGGCGCACAGCATGGTATGACGGCTTCATGCAAGTTTTGCAGACGCTTATTGGTGCGATAAGGACAAAAAAAAATTGATAAAGATAATTTAGGAAATACATTTATCTAATGCCTCAAATTGCTTAGACATGGCATAAAATGCATTTCAAGGTCAGTTTTAATGACAATTTGTTAATGCAAGTAACCACACAGTTTAGCATAGACCATCTTTAGCAGCAAGAGTTGACTTTTGAGAGCAAGGGAGATTAAAGGTGCAGTTATCACTAATACTAACCAAAGCAAGGTTGTTCACTTCAAGTTCTGTCCTCGGGTAAATCAGATCAAACTAGAGCTGCAGCAAGGTATGCCACTGCAGGAGTCAGTAAACCTCTCAGCCTTAGGGATATCTTCCCATGACCCATTGCCATCCAGGATTTGAGGTTGCAGTTTGATTAAAGTTATATTCATTAGAGTCTAATCCACCAAGAGAGAGTGTAAAAGGTACATGAAACGGACAATAGGAAGCAAGAGTCTGTCCGACAGCATGCGAGGCAAGAAAGAAAACTAATCAGCCAACCCCGGCTCCTCCATAGATGGGGCAATTATACTCCAAATCTTCCAGGTTTACACCCCTTAACGTATCAATTCCATCAGTCCATTGGGTTTCATTTGTCACTTATGGTGGGCTATAATGTGGTTATCAACTACTCATACAAATCTGGTTAAATTAAGTAATCCTTTTCCAGGTTTCCATAATATTCATTATGCTCCAGTTAGTTAGCATTTCATCACTTCCACGGAAGTAGGAGGTATTTTTACTAGTCCATAGTCAGTCTGTTCCCTGGTGCATTTCCCGGGGTTTACAACAATATTTGCTACATTTCTATCGAATATGCTTCTAGTGGGAAGTAAATAGTTTAAATAGAACAGAAGTAAAACTTCACTGAAAATTCTCTCAGGGCTTAGGTGACTGTCTCACCGGATTTTACCTACATTGAAAAAATAGCTGAATCACTGTTGTGTTAATAATATTGAAGATTACATATTTTCAAGTGCATTTTACTTTTTTCAATAATTCTGTTATAGTTTTCTCTTCATGATATACATGTCAGTATTAAGCACTACTAAAAAAATATATTTCTAGTCGTTATTATCACATTTTCATGCAGCATAATTGTTCAACGTGTCACCTTCCAGTGCATGATTTTTATTTTCATATGAGTTGCAAAAGCACATATTCATTCAAGGTCAGTGCTACTTGTTAAAACAATTTTTCTACATTTCTCTAGTACCACTATGTATATACACACATACATTTTAATGCACATTTGAATATTATCATGAACACTTTTATATTATTTTTTATTTTCATCCCCTCACAACTTTGAAATGCATCTGCATGACATTTTCTTTTTTCTCACTTTGCTTACATTATTTTTATCATCGTTTTCTAAAACTTTTAGGATGCAGTATGTGAACTCATGCTTTCAACTTAATAGGTTACCATGTCTCAGCCAGTAAAAGGTTTCGTAAAATGATTTTCTCAGGTGAAAATGGTAAAGATAGATGCCATGTAACATCTATGCTTCATCACACAATCCAATAAACCTTAACAAAGGTGCACACCAGCGTGACTAAAATACTTTTAACTAAGGACCTTGTTACGACTTTGGCAGTCTTACAGTGATGCTGCTGTAGGACCGCCAAAGCTGTTGTGGTGCTGAGGCAGTCCGACTGCAGCTGCTGTTAGGCTGATAGAAGTGATAGAAGACTCTAACATGCAGACTGTCACCGTCATTGCGCTGACTGCCTCTCCCTGCAAGGTGTGACATACATGCCACACAATGCAAGAACTAGGGGCGTAAATCCAGGGAGCACTACATGTGCCCCTGCATGCACCCCTGGGCCCAGGAGAGGAAGGGGCCCCTATTTATTGCCTCTCCACTGCCCTTTACATGGCGGACTCACCAGGGCGGGGGAAAGCCAACTTGTAACATGCTCAGCAGTGCCGCAGTGGCACCACCAGCATATTATAGCTCCCTGACCCCTACGTGACCGCTGTGGGATGCTGTAGCCCCAGCAGATGCAGCATACTGTGGGCGGGCCCTCAGTGTGGTGGTGGTTGGCCCACCAACACGAGTACGGAGGGCATATGTCACTGTCACTAACTAAGCCCTTTCAAATGCTAAACTTGAGTGCAGTCACCCTTTCGGTTGTTGAGCAGTGACGTAGCTCAAAATGATGGGCCCCCCCCTGCAGAATGTGATGAGGGACTCCCAGATGTATATATATATATATATATATATTACCTACTGGCGGTCGCCAGTAGGTATATATAGTTAGGATTTTTTCTCTATGGGTTTTTTGAAAATTCTATGTCTAATAACTTTGGCGTTTGTGGACGGAATTGGCTGAAATTTTCAGGAAAATGGCACATTTTGTTTCTGAGCAGCCCTTGAAAATTTGGGGGGGGTTCGTCCAGTGGGGGCCGAGAAAAAAGGGGGGTCCCAAAACGTTTTTTTAACATTGAGTTTTCCATAGGGCGGTTGGCCTCACTTTTAGCCCGAACGGCTGAATGGATTTGCACGAAACTTGGCAAAATTGTAGGGACTGGTAGCCCGATGTGCCTTTTGTAGGTCTCAATATATGTGCTCCAGTGGATTTTGAGAAATTAACGTTTAAAAAAAGATATATATCTGTAAGCGCGGACCAGGCAGCGCTCTGGTTCGCGGACTTTTCGCGCAACGGAGCTTTGTGAAGCGAAGCTGATTGGTTCTCCGGCGTCTGTCAACATTCCAAACAGTCCGTACCGGCCGCCATCTTGTCTCTCGGTAGGATCGAGAGACAAGAGGAGGTCAAAACAAAGGGGGAAATAACTATAAGGGGGCATAGTAGATCCTCGCTGACCCCCTAGGTTTGATGTGGAGGTTTTAAAAGGGCCCCGCGGGGCAAAAAAAAATAATAAAAATAATAATTGAACGGCTGAATGGATTTGCACGAAACTTGGCAAAATATTAGGGACTGGTAGCCCGATGTGCCTTTGCTAGGTCTCAATATATGTGCTCCAGTGGATTTTGAGAAATTAACGTTCAAAAAAAGATATATATCTGTAACAGCGCTCCGCTTCGCGTAACGGAGGTTTGCGAAGCTGATTGGTCATTCTGTCACTGGGCTATAGTTGGGCTACATCTGGCTGATATTTGGGCTACATTTGTTTTTTTGTGTGTCTGGCGGCCATCTTTGGGCTACATTGGGCTACATTGGGCTTCATTGGGCTACATTCGGCTAATTAGCAAATAGCTCATCGCAAACTAGGAATGGTAAAGAATCGCTATTTATTCCTTAAAGTTCGCTATTTAGGAAATGCAAATAACTTTGATGATACATATGGCGGTTCATCTCTAACAAGATAAGAAGCATAGGGATACATTTATGATGACTGGCGCATCACCAGGGATGTGTTAGTCATTCTGTGCCGCTGTTCCGTCACCTATGGTGTGCTGCATTTACAATGCGGCGCATCATGGGGCAAAAACAGCACAGATGCGTGATGTATCTGTGCCGTAAAGGTGGCGCATTGCTGGAGTTGTATCGCAAGTGTGATGAAGCTCCAGCAAGGGTCGGGGGTGCCCCTGTCGCAGGGTTTCTGTTCTCACACAGAACTGTGGACAGAGGATTGGAACCTCGGCGAATGCATTGCTGGAGTTGTATCGCAAGTGTGATGAAGCTCCAGCAAGGGTCGGGGGTGCCCCTGTCGCAGGGTTTCTGTTCTCACACAGAACTGTGGACAGAGGATTGGAACCTCGGCGAATTAGGGTGTCCCAAAACTCACGTTAGTAATCAAAAACTATTTAGCAAGCTAGGTACAGTGTCACATTGGATATAACAAACTCTCAATGTTTAGACAATCCAGAATATGAACTTATAGTACCTCAGGATACGTGGAACTCATGAACAGTCGGTCGTTATAGATTTCTTAGAAACCAGAACATGGAGTTAAGAAGAACAGATGTGTATTTGAAATGTTTATTTACTAATGCCGTCTTCTCAGGCGTAGTACCTTAGATAATAAAAGTACACATATTATCAGTAGCAAAATTACCAGCATAGTTACTAGTACATAAAAAGTGAATGGTGATAGTATGTTAACATGCTGTAAATGAATAAGAGTTAGCAACACTTATAAGCAGCCGCGGGCCGTGGAGGGAGTTACGGTGGGGCAGGGAGGCGGGGAGGGGGAGGGGCAAGGTAGAGAGGGCTCCACCCTGCTTCTCCCCCTCCCCGCCTCCCTGCCCCATCGTAACTCCCTCCACGGCCCGCGGCTGCTTATATCTCACCCTCCCTAATACACATATTATATTATTTGCTAAGAAGGTCTCTTTGTGTTGGTTTAGGGCGTGCCCATACTTTAGTGTCTTAGATTTGAAGGAATCACATCAGCATACACCAGCTCTCTCTTCATGTGAACCGCATCAACTGTTGTGTATGTGTGTTCGGCAAAGCAATATAAAACCCGCCTCATGCCCAGAATTGGCAGAAGTTGCACTTATGTTATGAGTATGAAGTCGTGGAGATCAGACCTCATAACAATTCTGTATCGTGTTGTTCTTGAAACTTTAGCACTCGCTGTACAGATATAGTTTAACAAGTAAAGCAGATAGTAGACCAATAACATATTATTCTCATGTAAACCACGATGAACTACTAGGTGGAAAGCTAAAGCAACAACTAAGTGTCGTGTGCAGAAGTTGCAAAAAAGGAAAAATGGCGTTTAAATCGGTAATGAGCCCATGCTAACTTAACACGGTGTAAAGATATCCAGGACCTAGATGACACCTCCTCATGATCCGGAAACGAACTGAATAAGATAATAGAAGTGCCATCTCATGAGAGCAGATTGCAAGTTTATATGTGGACGGTCCGCAAGGTAAAGCATTAAAAACTAGGAAAATTCAATGCTAAAGAAAAATAAAACAGCCAAGTACTTTATCGAGTCTTAAGCCAATAGGCAAGGTAAATAATAAAAACTTGACAAATAAGTCAATGAATTGTCAATGAAATGCTAGTACTCAGCATATCAAACATGAAAAAGGTCTATGACATAACTGTGTATGCAAAATAAGCTGCAACAGCCTCCAATAGGAAGTCACCGTCTTCATCCGAAAACAGTTCAGCCATCCAATTTAAAAGCGGAAAAGAACATACGTGCTCTCCCAGCACCGGATCCTCTATCACCATCAGAGGACAGCTCGGTGGGTTTTCAAGAAAGCTCTGTTCCAAGAAAGACTGTGCTGCCGCCAGTAAATTCCAGGGACCAAGTAGTCCATGCATCAATGCCACAGCCATAATCCTTTCGCCAGGACAAATCAACTCGTGAGTAATGATAGGAGTCATCAGCTGATTAAAGTCGACGTCAGGAGAAACCGGTCCGCAGAGACACAAATCAATGGCCCAATCGAAATCACAGGTCAGGCAGTGAAATACAGGCTGGACACAGGTGAAGTAGGAGAACCGAAAAGATAATCCATATGCCGTGCTTAATATCGCCAACGGCATTGTGCCATAATATTCTAGCATGCGATTGCGGAACAGTGTCAGCAGCTGCAGGGTCGGAGGTTGCATAGGAGGGACATCCATATTTAAAAATGTAAAAAAGCACAAGAGCGTCCGCTGGTAATGCAAGTAAAAATGCCAATCCACGAACCAGAGTGCAGAAAATACAATGAAAGGGAGCAGGGATGACTCCAAAGATTTTCTCAAATGAAGTCACGAGACCACTGGTAACAACTTTAAAAAAGTGTGCCAGGGATTTTGTGGAGGATGCGTTAAAGATAGTCGGAAACATGTTGCTGAAATTGAAAGGCAAACCTGTGTACGGGTGTTCGCTATGTGAAGTACGAAAGTTTCACGGGCCGAACTCAAGGCCACCTCTCTCTGAGACAAAAGAGCTCTTATTCTTGCCATGCCGTTGAAACGTGTCCCAAGGTTGGTATTTGTGGCCAGATTGAAAACTCCCTATGTTCATGTGTGGGAGGAAATAGAACATTTCTGCAGCAAATAACCCGTTCACTTACTGTTACGATAAAAGGAATACTTTTAATTAACTCAGAACAATCTTCATTATTGAGCATCAAATAACTACCATTTTCCAACAACTTGAACGTGGGGATGATAGCAGGAACTGGCGTGCCTTGCAACACGCAAGCCATATTTGGTCGGTGTTTGTTGCATGAATCGTGTAACTGTATGTGCCTACACATTAGTGAATGATCTGGCGTCTCAGTGCATTCCTCTCCATTCAGATAAACTTCTTGATCATCTTTGAAACATCTGTATGTGTATGGAAGCGACCAGACCTCATGAACAAAAGCACTACCTAAAGGTTCATAACGACCTATTGGTATATATTTCATACAATTTGAAAACTTATATAAAGCAAAAGGCAGCGTTATTAAACCGTGGATAAGGCATGTTGCCAAAAAACCCGCAATCCTCTGCTGATGATGTCACTGAGCATGTCATGAATGATGTAATATGTGACATCATCAGCAGTGGATTATGGGTAATGGTATCTCTAGTTTACTCCCCTATAGCTGTCTTTCTTTTAACATAAGTGTGTGTTTCCTTCCCTTATACTTACTGTTTTTGGTTCGCTTCCAGTTCGCGTACCAGCGAGCGAACTAGGAAGCGAACTAAGAGAAATAGAGGTTGGCACAGTTCCAAATATTGTACCAATTTTTTAATAACGGGGAGGTAGTTCTGAAAAGAACTTTTTTTTTTATTTTTCTGAACATTTTTTTACTGTTTTTGAATTTTTCGGAACAGTTTTATATTTTTTTGGGTTTTTCTTGGAGGGGGCAATGAAAACGATTCATTGTAAAGGGCTCAACAGGAGCAACAAAACAAAAAAAAGAAGTATTTATTATTTTGGGCGTTTCGGACAAACTTGCACATGATAGTCAATAGCTCTGTTGATCAGAGTGATGCTTCTTTCTCCGTAGGAAATGAATCCATCGCAAAATACGCAGGTGTGTTTTACTTCACCAAATCTCATTTGTATATTTGACACCATCTCCCTGCCCTCTGGTCCCGTTACTTCCGGTACAACAGATCTTCTGGCCATAATAGGGAGATTATCTAGGTCGTTCCGAAACTGTGCAGCACTGTAGTTGTTAGGATGCCACCTAGTCATATGGCGATGCATTGTGTAGTTTCCGAAACTGTATTTTTTGTCGGTCCCTCTGGACAGTCTATCTTGACATATAAGGCAAGTTACGTATCTTGCATTTACTTTTTTCTGACCTTTGGGAATTTTAAAAAATTGCCAAATGAAGTTTTCTTTCCGGTGAGACGTCTTGGGCTGCTCAGGCAAAAACTGCCTCTCTTCGTGCTCGTCCTCCTGTTCCTCTTCTTCTTCTTCTTGTTGAATTACAACTTGAGCAGGTGGTCCACTCTTCCTTGGATGTGGTGGAGGTGGTGGGGAAGCACCAGCTGAAGCTACTAAAGAAGCCATTGCTCAGTGATCACAAAGGGTCTTTCTCTCACAATGATGAAAGTCAGAGTGAGGAAAGAAGGAGGGATTTTCATCATTTGGGAAAAACAAGAGTTCTCAACCAATCAAAAGTGTTCATTTTAGATTATATGACCTAGTCTTACATCATTAGGAAACCAAAAGTGAAATGAACCAATGAAAAGTGTTATTACCAAGTCACATGACTTGCTGTGTTTACGTTAAGCGCTTTGCAGGGCCTCCCGGTTTGCTTCCAGAAACCTGCGCTTTGCGACTCGCTTCGCGTACCAGTTCGCTAACGTAGCACGTCATATGACGTATCACGCGACAACGTGAAACGTCATGCGGACGGGAGGCGTCACGATGTTGTTTTCTAACGCGGCACTTGCGGTAAAGAAACGTTTACCGGCTCGCGGTCTATTTCGCGGCATCAAGGTCAGCTAACGGGAAGCTTCCCGATTCGCGAAGCGGGAACGAAGAAAAAAAAATATTTTAAAAAAAAATTATTCATAAACATATAAAATATATTTTTGGATTTAAAGAAGAATACATTTTACAGCTACAGATATTAGCTGTTAAAAAACCAATGAAATTCACAGAAAAAACCATAGGTTATAGACCATATATAGTTAGGAATTAGCATTTACAAAACCTTGAAAATTCACTGAAAAAACCATAGGTTATAGACCATATATAGTTAGGAATTAGCATTTAGAAAACCTTATTTTACTCACACAAAACCATTGAAATTCCATATATAGTTAGTTGCACTAACTATATATCGCGCACCCGCAATCCACTGCTGATGATGTCACATATTACATCATTCATGACATGGTCAGTGACATCACTGATGACATCACTGATGACATCTCAAATGACATCACTGATGACATCTCAAATGACATCACTGATGACATCATGACACACCAATACCAGTTACTACATACGCACTCACTGATTCCTACGTCTACACACACATTCACTCATTCACCCATACAATCACTCATACATACAGTCACTCATTATTACAACACTATCATATGCACTCATACACCTATGCAGACAGTCACACACTGCCACTCATCCATGGAGTTACTCACACACCAAGTCAGTCCTGTAAAGAATCAATCACACTTCCATTTCTTCATCTATACAGTTAAACACAGAACACCATACTTCAGTGACATCACTGATGACATCACTACTGACATCTGAAATGACATCACTGATGACATCTCAAATGACATCATGACACACCAATACCAGTTACTACATACGCACTCACTGATTCGTACGTCTACACACACATTCACTCATTCACCCATACAATTACTCATACATACAGTCAGTTATTATTAGAACACTATCATATGCACTCATACACCTAGTCAGTCCTGTGAAGAATCAATCACACTTCGATTTCCTCATCTATAGTTAAACACAGAACACCATACTTTTCACACATATACTAACACATACTTACTCTCTTATACAATCACTGATACAAGTACACATTGATATGCACAGCGTCACACACCTCCCAGCCAGCCACACACACACTCAGTCTTCCATCCATCCAGTCATTCTTCAATATGTAAAACGTATTTAAACTTTACAAAAACACACAGACACTAGATGATGTCATCAGTGATGTCATCAGTGATGTCACTGACCATGTCATGAATGATGTAATATGTGACATCATCAGCAGTGGATTGCGGGTGCGCGATATATAGTTAGTGCAACTAACTATATATGGAATTTCAATGGTTTTGTGTGAGTAAAATAAGGTTTTCTAAATGCTAATTCCTAACTATATATGGTCTATAACCTATGGTTTTTTCAGTGAATTTTCAAGGTTTTGTAAATGCTAATTCCTAACTATATATGGTCTATAACCTATGTTTTTTTTCTGTGAATATATATATATATATATATATATATATATATATATATATATATATATATATATATATATATATATATATATATAAATATTCACACAAAAAAACATAGGTTTTACGGGTGTTATAGTTAGCTGGACATTTCACTCACACAAAACCATTGAAATTCCTCCGTTATAGTTAGTTGTATTAACTGTAACTCTAACTCCTGCAATCCACTGGTGATGATGACACATATTACATCATTCATGATATGGTCAGTGACATCACTGATGACATCACTGATGCCATCTCAACTGACATCACTGATGACATCATCCAGTGAATGTGTTTTGGTTCGATATTTAGATAAGTATTATATATATAGCAATCTGCATTGACTAGGTTGATTTATAAGTCTCTGGATGGAGGATTTAGTAGCAGTGTGATTGACTGTCTAACTGACTAATTTAAAGTGTCTCACTAAATATGTGGGATAGTGATTAAACTGTGTGCATATCTGTATCACTCTATCTCTTTTTGTTTTGTGTAAACTACTACATAAGTTGGTTACTAGCTATGTGAAAGGCTACATTAGTTATTAAATACTTAAGTGAGTATTTGTATGGGATAGTGAATGTGTGTGTGATTGAGTGAGACGTGTGTGACTGTCCAAAGTTGTTTAAATAGTTGTTTTAGTAGGTATATGAGGATAAGACTGTATGTGGAAACAGATGTTTGGGTGAGTGAATCTCTTTATGGGTGTAGTGATGAGTAAATATGTTTCTCAATGATAGATGTCCAACAAAGTAGAAATGTAAAAGGCAGTGTAGGTGACAGTTGCTGTATATAAATAAGTATATATAAGACTCAGTGATTGTATGAGTCACTGTATCGAAAACTGTATACTTGTAATAGTGATTTTATAACAGCAAGTATGAGTTACTATCTATATGAATAAAGTGGTGTTTGTATAAATATGTAGCTTAGTAAATATAAGTATGATCAATTGTTTGCATACATGAGTAGGATGACTGCATAAGTGAATAGGATGTGTGCTGGTGTGTAATGTCAATGCAGGTGTATAAGTATATTTAATAGTGTTCTATTGATCATTGTTAGCATGTATGAGTGAATATATAGGTAAGTGTTTAGATGTGTGTGTAGATGTAGGAATCACTCAGTGGGCAGTGTGTTTTTAGAAACTTGTATTGTTGTGTCAATGGTTTCAAATATGCTACTCCATATTTTATAATGAGTGTTGAAAGGTTACATTAGTGTATGATGAGATGTATCAGATTGTCACATGGATGATGTCATCAGTGATGTCATCAGTGATGTCAATTGAAATGGCATCAGTGATGTCATCAGTGATGTCACTGACCATGTCATGAATGATGTAATATGTGACATCATCACCAGTGGATTGCGGGCCCGAGAGTTATAGTTAGTACAACTATCTATAACATACAAATTTCAATGGTTTTGTATGAGTGAAAATGTCCAGCTAACTATAACACCCGTAAAACCTATGTTTTTTTCAGTGAATTTCTAAGGTTTTTTAAATGCTAATTCCTAACTATAACCTGCCTGAAACCCATGGTTTTTATAGTGAATTTCTAAGGTTTTTTTAAATGCTAATTCCTAACTATAACCTGTCTGAACCTAGAGTTATTCAGTGAATTTCAAAGGTTTTAAATGAAAATTCCTAGTTATAATGTTGACCACTTTCCCATATTTTCAACAAGTAAGCAAATCTGCAATACTACCTAAAAAATCAGGCAATAGTTCCACTTACCACTAACAAATTAACATCAACATCTAAGTACTGTAAGAACGTCGAATATGTAGTGCGTGAATTACATTCCACTCATACCCATGTTTAAAGAGCAATATGTGATAGAGTTTCTAATTATACACTTCCCACACCCAACAAAATCAAAATACCCAGCGCCACGATCACCAAAACCATCCCCACGGACCCCTCCCCCTACTACCCCAGAGGCAGCTCAAAACAGTACTACGGACCTTTCCAAAATAATATATCTCCTCAACAGTGCACTAGCTCAATCTACAGAGATGTAGCAACCAAGTATGTATAAGGGAAAGAACTTAAACATCAACAATAATGTACACAACGCTAAGACTATTGGTGAAATATTATGGACAATTCACTATAGAAATCAAAAACTTTTCAGTGTGTACATATACCATTGATACGTGTAGTGTACTGAATAGTGGACGGAACCATATTATCTCAGACACTAGGGAATATTACGGTCATGTACCTGTGTTCACCCACCTCCTTTGAAATAAAAGCGGAGTGGGCTAGTCCAACTTAAACAACGTCAATGTAAGACTATACATAATTAGTCTACGCCTTGGGCGTGGTCCACTTCTGCAAAGAGAAGAGACTGCACCGCAGCGAAGGTCCGCACCCTGCCACGTGGCTGCCGCCATGACCGCGTGCTTTGTCGATTCAGGCCGATTGCAAACTCAGCGCCACACCACCACAGACTTATGTCTGTATCGAATAGTGCCTTCGATCTCTACTGCGGACAGCAGGGTTCACAACTTGAATTCAGCTTTGGGTCTAAAATTGGCTTCAGTATCTGTGCTGAGAACTGCCTTCAATCTATTCTGCGGTCAGTAGCGTTGACAACTTGATACCAGGAGTGGCAGCACCACAGAAAACATGGAATTCAGTCTTGATTTGTTTAAAACAGAGACAATTGCACTATGTCCTCAGATTTTGTTAAAGTTTGAACAGTAGGATATTCAGCCTTCATTGATTTGAATTACGGACAACATGCAAGTTAGCCTTGATTTATGTAAGGCAGAGTCAATTTTGTTAATGGATGCCACAAAAAACATTCATCTATGTCTGTACTAAGTGAATTCATTTTCGATTTATTGAAGACAGAGACTATTCTACTGTGTTGTCATATTTTGTTAACGTATGTGACACAAAATAATTTGTCGATGTTTCTGTGGACTTCTGCCAAAATTGACTCTGCTGACAGCAGGGTTCACAACTTAAATTCAACTTTACATCTACACTACGAACAGTAGGGAATTCAGCCTTGATTTATGTAATGTAGAGACAATTCTACTGTATGATATTTTTTACATGTCACAAAAATCAATCGTCGATATCTGTGCTGACAACTGCCTTAGACCTACATTATGAGGGCTCACGATTCAAGTACAATGGCGATTGCTCATGACACATTCCCAAAGCCAAGAGACATTGGACCAGTGCGACCCGCCCGAACCACGAATCATCGCAGGATGAGCACACGCTGAGTTCTTCAGGTACCACTAACTCACTGCACCACAAATCATCTCCCCGTGGCCTTATTAAGACAGAATTCACTAGGCAAAAAACATTAGTCCCAGTGCGGCCTGCCCGGACTACGCATCATCGCAGGTTACGTACACGCTCGGTGCCAAAGGTACCAGTAATTCACTGCACCCTAATTCATCGTCACGTGGCCGTGTTCAAGCAGAATTCAATAGAGAAAATACATTGGTCCGAATGCAGCCCCCCCTTTACCACTCATTATCGCAGGGTACGTCGAAGCTCAGCGCCAAAGATACTACAAACTCAGTGCACCAAAAATCATCACAAAGAAGAGTGAACAGTTTTATATCAGCAATGAGGTATACTATCACTTTTAAATGGAATTCATGCAGAATTCAATCGACAAAAGACAATACTTCAATTACTGTGCCTCCCCCTGACCACGCATCATCGCAGGGTACGTACACGCTAAGCGCCAAAGGTACTACTAACTCAGTGCACCAAAAATCATTGCCACGTGATCGTATTGAGTCAGATGTCTTATTTGGAAGAAAATATATCATAGTTTTTGGAGATCTACTGCAACTTACTCCTGTGAAAAGACAACCAATGTTTATAAGAAAACTTGATTTTAAAGACTTTGCTACCAGTGCGTCCTGCTCGGACCACGCATCATCGCAGGCTCCACAGAACTTTGTTGCTTCAGGTGCCACTAACTCTCTGCACCACTTATCATCGCTGGCTGCACACACACTAAATTACCAATACTGTGCAGCTCTAATCAATGCCACGTGGCTGTGGGCTCTTGCTAACCGCTGCCTCCTGCCTACACTACGGTTATCGAAGCTCACAGTTAATTACACTGTTGATTTATTATTTGCAGAGTACAATACTTAACTAAGTATAACATTTATCAAACCCTATACAATATCCCTTTATTATGCTTACTTTAACAACTTTTTTGATCACATATAGATTTACTTGAAAAACAAAAGTCACGCTACAAGTGCAAACGTACACTTAATGATAGTCTACACTGTGGCTAGCATAGGTCACAATTTGAAACTCACTTTTTCTTCATTGGAAACCTTAATTTCTTTTTTGGAGACAAAAATGGCTACACCACTGGAAGAATCATCTGATTCTGATCATTTTGTTGCTGAAGAATTCATAACCATCCATGATACTTTTTTCCCCTCAAAGTACATACAGTCAAGTTTAGCATGTCCTTAACTGAAATCTGAAAATCCCCAGTAGTCTCAGTGTCCATCCCCATACTCGAGCTCTGCAACATAATATCATCAGTAGAGATTAAGTTAGATTGTGGCGTTGTATGGGACACAGTAGCATAAGTTTCTTTACCACTAGGTAAAAAAGGTCTTGTACCTGGAGGTGAAGGGACGGTTATATCAACTAAATCAGTAGACAAGCTCATTGAACCCAAGTACTCTAGGTTTCCCAAAGAGGCTGTAACTATAGAAGCCCCTGGTGGCCCTGCACAAGTATCAGAAATATTAAAAGGAGCATGTATCGTGACTTTTTTCTCAAATACAGGAAATTGTTTAGAGACTTTGTGAACACTGGGTGTCTTAACTTCTTTGGGTGCCTGCACGCCAGGTAGGGCACCTGTATTTGGGCATTCAGATAATTTAAACGCTGGAGCTGAAGGCTGATCCGTACAAGTTTCTACCCCAGGTAACTCCAATACCTCCAATACTTCCTGCATCACGTTGATACCAAGATTGCAGAGATTAGGCAGAGGGACTGGCATAATTGCACTGTCTAGGACGTCGTCTTCGCCCTCACTGGAACACTCCAAATTTTCATCAGAGGAGGTTTCTTTATCTGCGGCCAACCCTGCCCGTTTAGCCTTTTCTAATTCGTCTTTCAGATACTGGCGACGTATTCTCGCCTTTGCTCGGGCCGTCACTCCGTCAGCTGCTTGCCCATAACTCGGGACCACTAAAAAAGCAAACTCTTATAGTACTACCCACACTGCGGCCGCTGCCTATTATCCAAAAGGCTGCGGCAGCGGGGTGAACTCGCAGGGTAAATGAGGCTTGTAAAGTGCTGGAACAAAAGGAAAAGGGGGAAATATGCAAAACAACTGCTGCCAGACAGTCCAGGGAAAAATGTCTTCCTCTCTCTGTTTTTTCCCCCTTCCGAGCAGTTAAACTGCTGAATGTGGTAGAATATCTTATTTCAGCAAGCTAAGAACAGCAACCACGACTCACGGCTGCTGCGTGGAACAATGAAGTGCAATCCTGCGTTGAATAGCCTCCGCAGCAGAGTATCGAGCTTCCACAAACAAAAGAACCGCACCTCTTTACTCCATCTGCCATCCGCCGTCATAAAGCACATAAAGAATTCACTGCATCCTGCCGAGAATGCTGCTGGAAACTCCGCTGGAATTGTGCAGAAACTCTGTGCCGTTTGCCGCTTAGTAGCCACATTAACATCCAGCTAGCAGCCCGCCGCCATCCACCATCAGCCTCGTGGAGGAAGGGAGAAGCCAGGAATCAGGTAGCCCAGGTGCTACGTGGAGGCGTGGAACTCCACCGTAGCTGCTCCAAAAAAAGACTGGAAGAATCATCTGATTCTGATCATTTTGTTGCTGAAGAATTCATAACCATCCATGGTACTTTTTTTCCCCTCAAAGTACATACAGTCCAGTATGCAACAGTCTTTGCTTTGAGTGCAGCCCGTTTAGACTACACATCATCGCAGGGTGAGTGCACGCTAAACACCAGACGTACCACTAACTTAGTACACCATAAATAATCACCACAAGGCTTTATTAGGACAAAATTATTTGGTCCGGACCACGCGTCATCGCAGGTTACGTACCCTCTCAGTCCCAAAGTAACTACTAACTCAATGCACCATAATTCATCGCCACATAGCCGTATTCAGGCAGAATTTAACTGATTCTTCATTCATTATTTATAAAGTGCAGTAGCAAACAAAGTAACGTCCCTCAAACCTACACAAAATCACAACATAGCCTTACTAAGACAGAATTCACAAGACAAAAAACATTACTATCAGTACGGCTTGCCGAAACCACACATCATTTCAAAGTCCACAGAACCTTGTTGTTTCAGGTACTACTAACTCAGTGGAAACCAAACTAAGTATTACACCTATCAAAACCGAGACAATATCCCTTTAGTATGCTTCCTTCATAAAATGTTTTACATCACTTATAGATTTAGTTGAATACTAAAATGTACGCTGCATACATGTTCTATCTTCCACTTCAATCATAATTGTAGATGATGCACTCCACCCTAATATCTACACTGGACAGCAGGGTTTACAACTTGAATTCACCTTTGCATCTACACTATAGACAGTACGAAATTCAACCTTGATTTATTTATTGCAGAGACAATTATACTGTATGTATTCAGATTTTGTTAAAAAAATTGAAAAAAAACATTGTTCTATAACTGTTCTGACTACTGTGCACAGTAGGGTTCATAACTTGAATTTACCTTTTCATCTACACTACAGACAGAATTAAATTCAGCATCGATTATGCGTAAGCTCCTTCAATCGTTGCATTCTGTGAACTATGATAACAAAAAATATAGAAAATTGCGGCAAAATGTACCTCCACCATCGGCAATACCAAGGGGCTTATTTACAAGCATCATTTACAAAAAAAGGGAGCAATATGTTGGAAGAAGGGCAATAACCACTCCTAGTGAGTGGTAGGTCCAGCCTCAGTCGTGCCCTAAGAACATTAGCAATTACAAGTTTACTGGGCTGTTCCTAAGTAAAAGGAATGTATGTGTCCCTGTGGTGTGAAGGATGTTGTAGGGTCACAAGAACTCCTACAGTAGGGCATCCATTATGTTGGATGTAATGCCCTCACACACCCTTTCAGGTGTCATGCTTCATCATCTGGGCTTGCTCCACGTTGGGTCGGCGGTGCAATACCCAACGGGCAATTCCTCAAAGAGGGGCTCTTTGGCGAGATCTTTTATCCAACTTCCGTTTAGATGAAGTGCGGGTGTGGGGCCAGTACTGCGTAGACGTGTGAGTGTGAGTTAAAATAAAGCTGGGGGTACCGGGAATGACTTTATTCTGGGGGTCCCCTGCTCTAATTCAAAACTAAACTATCCGTTACTTGCTGGAATGTTATGCTTCCAGTTTGCGAGTGACGGTATAGTATGTGCTTTGGTTGGTCGACATGTTTCTTGCTCTAAAGCAATTAGCTAGCGATTCTTCAGGACCTATCAGTAGAGAGTGTATCTAAAGTGTGAACTGTCTACGTCAATATGGTTGATGTCTAATAGTCAGACAACCAATCTAGTGTGTATCGCTCACAGAAAAGTGAGTGTTTCCTGCGTCATATCTCTGTCGGGCTGCATCTACCTGGATTTGGAGAAAAGGAGCAAATCACAACAGGTATATATATAAAACCAGAGGGTGGAGAACGTACATTCCTAGTGCCATGCTAGAACCAGTGATGCTAGCATGTGAGTTATAACTAAAATGAACACGTGTTCGTGCAGATCCTTAGTGAGCAATGTGGTGGGCATGCTCATGTGGGTAGTTAGGCCTTTAATTTAAAATTAATACAATATTTACAAGACGCGGAGTCGCGTCCACAGTGTAGGGTGGTATGGCTGGTAACTCACCTAATTGTTTGTGTATACAGACCCCAACAGTATCCGGCGGGTTGTATAACGTGTTGAACCTTCAAAAATCTGGCGCCAGATAATCTGGCGCCATTTTTGCGTTACTTTTCCCATGTTAAAAGTGGCGCAAAAAAGTGGCGCAAGGGGCTTGTAAATCTGCCCCTCAGTACCTCTGGGACATCACCTTCAACATCGCTCCCAGACATAGGTCCCCATTTTTAGAAAGTTAGAATGCACTGCGTGAAGTGTAATCATTTAATTGGTTATGGGGAGCAATCAGTAGACCTAGTTTACAGAGCAATTGATAACCATCGATGCTAGTTCCCCCCCCCTCAAAGTTTATATAGTCCAGTATGCAAAAGTGAATGATTTAAGTGCAGCCCTCTCAGACCAAGCATCATCGCAGGGTGAGCACACGATAAACACCAGACGTACCACTAACTCAGAACACCGAAAATAATCGCCACGTGCCCTTGTTAAGGCAAAATTCAATAGTCAAAACACATTTTTATCAGTGCGCTCTGCCTGAACCACGCATCATCGCAGGCTCCATATAAAACGCACCTACTTCAGTATGCCACAACTCATGAACCCTTTACGATAGAATGTTCTGTACATTATTTCACATACAATGTTCCTACCTTTGTACAACAGAAGTCATAAAACGTTATGATAGAATATCTGTATATGAAATCATGATTACTATTGTACTTGTTACCAACAGCAACGTGATAAAATAGAGTCGAGCACACGTGCCCGTACCCACTTCAACTATCTATCTGTGTCTGTGTATTTATTATGTTTGTAGAAATACTGCTCCTGCGCCTTACCAGATTATATTGTTCTATAAATAGCGTATGCAACCAACTTACCTGTGACACTCAGAGTGGGCTATTCCTCTTTTTTTTTTTTTAAAGTATATTTATATAGCGCAGAATCAACCCAAAACTCTACCAGCTATTTACATGAGCACCATATTTAGAATCAATTTTCAGGCACCCATACATTACGTCATTACTTTACAATAACAGGATGTGCATGCAACTCCGAGACTCGAACACTGATTTTCAGCATCAAGTTGTACAGTGTACCTGAATGACCACATACGTATATAAATTAGCTGCCCTTCATGTGCCAAAAACTACAACTTAAACCTTTCACAGCCCTATATTACTACAGCTACAACACTCCACTGAATGTACAATAAACATTCATAATCGCAGAAATACGTTATGCCTACCATATTTTATGTGTGCAACTATGAACGAATATACAGTCAGTGATACCCCGTACCTTCCATGTTAGCTAAGTTGTGGAACTTTACAGATATAATGACACATTTACTTTTAAGACCCGGGTGACGTCAGCACTACAAAACGGACATCTGAATCACATGATTTTTCATATAGCTCACAATGGGACCACTCTCATAGCTCCGGAATCATGGTTCAGAGCCCCGCGTAGCACTGGCATAAGTCAGGCCAGCCCACTCCACTTACGCTACTAGGAAAAAACCAAAACGCAACATTGCCCAGATTTCCATTGTAGTGATTTCTTAGTTATATGTCTAGTTGTCAGAACGGCACACACACTCCCTCATGGCTGGTATACACCCACACCACACCCATCCAGCGCATCCGTCACTGCACACGTAAACCTACCGATAAAAAAGATGGGGCGCACGTGTTCTACGCCATTTTAGAGTTGCTCCCATCCCAACCGCTGTGATGGCTCATCCTACTGGTTCAAACGCCTCATGTAGCTGTAATATGTGACATCATCATCAGTGCATTACGGCGGCGTGAGTTATAGTTAGCTTATCTAACTATAACGGCAGAATTTCTATAGTTTTGTATGAGTGAAATGTCCAACTAATTATAACGTCCCTGAAACTTATGTTTTTTTCAGTAATTTTCAAAGGTTTTTTAAATGCTACTTTGTAACTATAACGTCCATGAAACCTATGATTTTTCAGTGAATTTCAAAGGTTTTTTTAAATGCTAATTTCTAACTACAATGTCCATATAACCCATAAGGTTTTTAAAGTAAATTTTAAAAAGACGTGTATACTTTTTATAGTGAAAACTAACTTAACAGTAGTCTTTTATAACTTATATTCATGGCTCCTGGTTTTATGGTATTTATTTTTGGGGCAATTCTGTCTGTATTTATCTATTTTTTTGTAAAATAATTGTATCTGTATTTACCCATATATATTTTGGGTTTTGTGAAAAAATTATTCTAAAATGAGTATATTTCCACATTTATTTGAAAACAGAGAGCCCTATTTATAATTTAACAATATTTCAAACTTAATTAGCAGTAATTAACATATACGTGTGGAAAAAGTGTGACGCAGCACCTATGATACCTGACTTCGAACAACAGTGTTCCCAGTTTGATTCCCGGCTCGAGCAGCATGATAGCCCACCACTAACTCACTATGGGCAACACCTTGCTTAATCTTCCCAACCCCCCGAGTGCCGGCACACCTTTCCGGGGGTAGCTGTACACTTTACAAATGCTGGCATTTTTTTAATTTAACAGCATATTGATGACAAATATTAGCACGTATTTTCTTTTTCTATTGTGAACAATATTTTTTTATTTCTTCTATTTAGATATTTGTAGTCATGAGAATGCAAATGACACAGTTTGCCCGGTAACAGTTTTTAAACCCTACAGCATATGTACATATTAAGGGCCTTATACGTGTTACGATGGAAATCGAAACCTTTACAGCTTCACATTTTGTAACTTTTCCCAACAGGTGGCCAAGTTAAACAGTTAAAATATGAGCACGTGTAAACTATAAAACTTCCTTCCATAGACTACTAAATAACCAAAAAGTATATAAACCACAGCCGTTGTTCAATTAGTTTCATTTTCGCAAGTTATTTATCCGTGTCCATTCTGTGATGCAGGTTCCCTTTTCTAGCGTCAGATTCTTGTTTTGCAGCAACAAAACATATTCCGGAGTTGTAAGTTGTTTGATTATGGCATAGCAGATATTTATAATACGTAGCTATTTGTCAATATTTAAACATTTATATCTAGAAAAAAGTGTTTTTGCATGTTTTTGCCTTTTTTCTGTAACATCAGCAGCTTGTTTCCAGAAACAGACAGATTACAGCAAACATTGCTCATTTTTTGGCTCCTTTTAGCTTATACATCTCGACTTTCTATATTATAATATTGACACTGTAATTCACTTCAGAGGTGTTGCTGATCCGCTGGCGCAAACCCTAAAGATTTATAATTAACGTCACCAGCTTCCAGTTGTTAGTCTGTTTTCCCCTGGGGATCATATACTGTCAATATGTATATTATAATATGAACAGTCATGGTGATCTCAGAGGAGTTCATGACCCGTCGGCGCAAAGGGTAAAGATATATAAGCAAAATCACCAACTTCCACTTTTTAGTCTGTTCCCCCCTTTTGATCATATACTGTGAATATGTATATTATAATTTTCACAGTCATAATGATCTTAGAGGAGTTTATGACCCGTCGCCACGAAGATCAAACATTTCGAAGTCCCGACGAAAAGAAGCCCTGAAAATATTCACCGCTCGAAAGTATTTTGTTAACGTTCTTCTGTTGTACTCATTTATTTTCCTTTTCTTTTTACTGTAACAATGGTGTCACTCGTTTGTAATAGCTGTCCTATTGTTACAGAAGATGAATTCAGCGCCATCAGAAATACAGCTTACTAAGCTTTATTACACACTTGATCAGATATCTTTTCAGTGACCATATTTTACGAAATTGCGGTCTAAAAAAATATAGCTTTCATACATCGCGCGGTGCCTGCCACTTTGTTAATGCAAATGCTGAAATGCATTTTTAGCATTGTGGTGGGCGGTGCAGAGAGCACCGCCCGCCACAATGCTAAAAATGCAGGATGTGCCCGCCACTGTGGCGGGCACATCCTAATACCCCCCACTGGACCCCCGCCCTTATGGCAGGCGGTCCCGAATTCCGACAGGATGGCGAGCGGACAAAGTCCGCCGGTCATCCTAATGACCCCCTAAGTTGTTACTATAACTACCTACTGGCGAGCACCAGTAGGTTATATATATATATGATATAGATGTATATGTATATATATATATATATACATAATTATATATATATATATATATATATATATATATATATATAT
Source organism: Lissotriton helveticus (assembly GCF_964261635.1). Lineage (NCBI taxonomy): Eukaryota > Metazoa > Chordata > Amphibia > Caudata > Salamandridae > Lissotriton > Lissotriton helveticus. The sequence goes on from NC_136061.1 coordinate 1,281,352,637, forward strand.
ATATCCAGACAAATGCTGCAACACTCAGGACACAGCAGCCACGGATGCACGTAGAACTTTAATAACAGCAAAGATTTATTTGACAAAAAGACAGGCAGAATGTCAGGAACACTCTACGCATTTCGGGATCACTCCCTTGATCACAAGTGTAGGTGCATACGTCACAAGAACATTTAAAGAAACATGTGATTGAAAAAATAATGACAAGTGAAAACAGACTATCAGAATGATAACATAAGCGTAAAGAAAATGCCAAAAATGTATACATTAAATGCAGTGCTAATGCAATAATTTAAATATGACATTTCAACATGCAGAGAAACGGCTGTGCTTTTAAATTCATAGAGATACCTGACGTTTAGGATTTCTAAATAAATTATCCATATAACTTGGAAAAGTTAACCAATGCCTAATTAGAACTACAATTCCAACTAAACGTCATCCAGTGCACAATGCCACATTAGAAATCATTTAATAATGCGGTGCTGACCTGAAGCCCTTCTTAATTTATGCCAAGCCAGCGGTCAACAGTGCTTCTCCGTGCTTACTGTTTACCCATCATGTTATTCAAAGAAAAACTTTTTCAATGCTCTCATTGAGCGCACAAACAAGATGTGGCCGAACAGATGAGCAAAAAGGTAATAAACGCACATGTTAGTGCTATGATCATATTGAGATGATTATTTCACCATCTACTAATGCTCAGAGTGGTCATTCAAATTCACTCTAATGACGCTCAAATTCAATCAGTAATACAGGATTACGTATATTCTTCTCGCCCAAGTGGGCTTAAGGGTAACACAACTACTATTTTAACATAATTATTCGATCTTAGGATTGTAAGAAAAACACCAGCATTAACCTGATCATCACCAATTCTACCTAATATGAACAGAAACAATAATTAGAAGCAAAAATAAACATCAAAATATTTGCATCGGTGTCATGCCCTAGTGGGCTGATAACCAGAAAATATAGATACTTTCGCTCTTTAACGAATCTTCATTCGTGAACATCTGTTGAAAAAACAAAATAAACAATAATCAAATTAGGAACATACACATAATATCTATAAAAATACAATTTACATCTTGCTCAGAAGCACAAAGACAAATACAAAATATCCAAAAAACAGTGACTTAGATAGAAAATAGGTTGAATAATTATATCCTACCCAATTTATCACAACAAGGACTGATTCATGGGTAGCAATAAAAAACTGATAATAATATCTAACCAAGATGGACTGTTAATTCTTCATCACAATTGTGACCTGTGGGTGTTAGAGTCCTATACTGAATAATTAATCTGGACTCTAATCTTCGTAGCTCTTACATCCTATTGCCTCCTCTTATGTTGAGCTTAATGGTATCTAGTACAACAAAACTTAACATATTGGTGTTTTGATTATGGCAACTCTGGAAATGGCATGCAATCAGATGTTGTTTATCTCCATTCTTTATGGCACGTAAATGCTCCAGTATACGCAGTTTGGCTTTCTTGATCGTGCTGCCAATGGAAGCTTTTTTGCATGGGCAAAAAAGGGCATATACTGTGTAATCAGTGTTACACGATGTATGTTTTGTAAGCATATACGGTTTACATTCTGTAGATAATTTACAATCTTTCACATTTTTGCTATTTTTGCAAGCCTTGCAGTTTCTACAAGTATAGAAACCCTGTATTCCTGATATCGGAGATACCATGGGTTCTACTGCACTGCAGAGTGTGTCTTTAAGAGATTTAGCTCTTTTGTACGTGATTTGTGGGTATGTTCCTACACTGTTTGCCAGATCTTTATCAGTACATAGTACAGGCCAAAATTTATTGAGACTTTTGCGTACTTCATGTGCCTGTCTGTTATATGTTGTTATGAAAGTAATGGTTTGTGTTTCATCTTGCTTATCCTGTTTATCTTTTGCACTAAGAAGAGACGTTCTTGTTCTTTCGGACACTTCTGTTAGTGCTTTGTTGATGGTAGATTGTGAATAGCCTCTCTCTAGGAATCTTTCAGTCATGATGGTGACTTCTTTCTGAAATTTAATCTCTGTGCTACAAATCCTCTTTGCTCGTAAGAGCTCGCCCAGAGGAATGCCTTGTATGAGGGCATTGGAGTGACAGCTCCTAGCGTGCAAGAGACTATTTCCTGCTGTATCCTTTCGTAATAGTGAACTTTCCAGTTTATTGCCACAGACAGTTAGTTGTAGGTCCAAAAATTCCAGAGTATCTTTGGACCATTGTGCAGTAAACTGTAAGTTAAAGGTATTCATATTAAGCTCTCTTATGAAATCACTAGCTTCTTCTTCGGTTACATCCCAGACGACAAAAATGTCATCTATGTAGTGGGCTCACATAGCGACATTTGTCTTGTACCTACTCAACCTGTATACCACTTCTTGATCCCAGAAACCCATGTAGAGACCTGCAGATGATGGAGCAAAGCAGGTCCCCATAGATGTTCCAAGGGTCTGGCGATAGATCTTATTGTCAAAAAGGAAAAAGTTTTGTTGTAAACAAGTGGACATCATTTGAATGAGCATTTCAGTGTGGAATAAGTATGAGATGGATCTATCACTCAAAAAATGCCTGCAAGCAGCAATGCCTGTGGGATACACGTATAAAGACTTGTCACGTCTAATGAGAGGAGTAAATGATTCTCCTTCCACTGAAGGTCAGACAACTTCCTCAAGAAATCCCTTGTGTCATGTAAGTCCGATGGCAGCTTTTTAACTAGATTTTGCAAGAAAAAATCTACATATCTAGAGGTGTTTTCTAAAAAGCTGCCATTGGAAGAGACAATCGGTCTTCCCGGTGGATTCTTTGTGTCTTTGTGTATCTTTGGCAATAAGTATAGTGCCGGCAATTTTGGAAATTTACATTCAAGGAATTTAAACTCCTCTTGTTCTAGGAGTCCCTTATTTTACCATACTTCTAACTGCCCTTGATAAGTTTTGATGGCATTCTCAAACTCCATTCTGTTACTGCGCTCATATTTGTCAATTTCGGATAATTGCCTCACGCCTTTCGCAATGTACTTCAATTTAGATAAAACAACGACGTTGCCGCCTTTGTCTGACTTTTTGATGACTTTCGAGTCATCATTGCGGAGGTTCTCTAAAGCTTGTTTCTGGGCAAAGGTTACATTGCTCCATCTGTTATAACTTTTATGTTTTGCAATTATCCAAAGTTCATCCGTTACACCTCTTTCAAATATCTCAATTGGTTATTTTTTGATCTGTGGTAAAAAGATTGATTTAGGTCGAAATGTACTCTTCACAATGAAATCTAAAGAAACTTCTTCATCAACAAGATTAACAAAAGGGTCCGTTTCAGCAACATCACCTGCTAAAACATTTAAAAGTATGAAGCTGTTGTACATCTGCTATTCTGGTTGAGCTAGATTGGTCTAATGGTAGATTCTCATGATTGTGTACTTTAGTGGCATGCCATTTTTTTATACGTAATTTGCGTATAAAGAAAAAGAAAAATAAGTCCAACCTACTTTGGGTATAATTAAACTCATTCGAAGGGCAAAAGGAAAGACCCATGGATAGGAGCTCTATCTCTGTTTCATTCAGAGTCCTTTCTGATAAATTAATTACCGTTTTTTTGTTCATCATTTCGTTTTGGTTTGGCCCCTTGTACGGCTTCCCACCGGGCTACCAAGATCTCCCATTGGTGTGTTGTTTCCTCCTCTATATATATATATATTTTGGTCATGGGCTAAGTGGGGACCCCGTGAACAGTTGGGACCCCACTACACTGCGGGGGCTGCTCGGGAAAGCAAAGTGACTTTCCTGGGTGTTTAATTATTTCTTGGCATTCTGCAAGGCATGCAATGGCATGGCTTAGAGGGTGAGGGACCCCCTCCAAAACCAGAATCTCGGTGGGCTTCCTGCACCACAGAGTCTGTGGGGGCTTCTGTTACGCCCCTGCTGTTGAGTACTTGTTAGAATATAGAAGTTTCAATTATCAGATATATTATAATTAACAAAGGTACACTTATATTAAATGTTTTATAGATGTTGTACCAGTGGAATGTTCCCCATTCTGCCCTAGTAATTGTTAAATGGCAAGTTCCAATAGAAGCCTGCCTTAGAATGTTCATGTTTATGACAGTTAGTGAAGTGCACATGAGGATAGTGGATAGCCGACTAAAGAGGATTACTTACTTCAGCATTCTGGCTCCATATTTTCTTAAATTACAATACCGGCCTTGATTTTGCAGCGGGGGCAGATCAGCTATCTCCCCTTTTTGTTTTCCCTCCAAATCCTTGCTGCCTCATAATCCTTTCCAGTCAACAGGACGATTTCCTGCTTGGAGTCTGTGCCTTGAGTCGACTCTTCAGCTCAATATTGGAGTGGTTTCGCTTTTGGAAATAGAGGCTGTCAGACATCAGTGGACCATCACATTTTAGCCAGAATTGTAGTACCGAGCACACCGCAGAATGCCTTCCCCTTCAATGTGCTAGAAACCTTGCAGTCAGTGTAGCTTAAACCAGGATACAGCGTTTTTGTCCTCTACACAGTGCTCTGGTGTGTCTTCCATGGGCCAGCACCCTTTAGCCGGCATATCCCTGTGCATACATTCCCAGGCCCAGAGGTAACATAGTAGCTTCATGGCCATCCTTTCCAAGGTGGGCTCACCGCCATGGTAATTATGACTGAGTGCAGCTCGTAATATGCTTGGTGGTGCCACAGTGACACTACCAGCATACTGCTGCCTCTGACCGCTGGTGGCTGTAGCCATCCTGTGGCTGTCCAACCACTCAAGTCGTAATAGGGCAGGTGGACTACCACCCTGACTACGGACGTCCATAGTAATAGGGCCCTTAATGTGTTATTTCCATTGGAGTTTGGGGTTGGATGTACAATGTTTCTGTTCTTTTTTGGTTCTCTGTCTTTCCCATCATCCCTTAGTAACAAAGACAATTCTGCAGCGCCTGCATCTCTTCAGCATTCCATTTTGAAGCAGCATCATGCAGAGGGATTTCTTATTTGTGCTTCCAGCTGGGCTGTATTCAAAGGTCTGGTTTAAAGGGCCATCATTCCTTCTTTTCAAGTATTATCCTAGCTGGGAACCATCAGGAATAGAACACCTAGATGCCAATACAGTGAAAAGAAACAAAGACACAGAGTTTCTTGCTTCACAAGTACTTTAGAGAAATGATGGCTTGGAAGCAGGTTTTAACTTTATTCATCTCCCTATGTTAGAGATATGCTTGCACTGTAAGAATGCAAAATCTGTCTGTATGAGTAATTACAGAAATATTAATTTAAATGTCACTTGCTAATATTTTTTAGTTAATTCGTTTGTAACACCACTCATTCCAGTGTAGAGTGTCAGAACGCTTTCTATTATACACAGAAGCAGAATAAATCATACAAGTGTGTAAATCATACAGGAAATGTTACACGAGACAATGAGGGTTATAAATTGTAGGAATCACACATCATCCATACCTGTAAACATTGTAGATTAAGAAGGAGTGATGGGGAGAAACATAAAGTTAGGATTTAAAACGCATGGCAGTGATTGTATCTGTCTGTACTGACAAGTCTCTATACTTCCCAAAAGAACCCTTCTTTGCAATCTCAGAATAACAACAAACTGAGACAAAGCAATATGGATTTAAACCCATTACTTGCAGTTTGCATGTGACTCTTTGATGCCGGTAAATAGATCACTGTTCTATATATTAGAGGGCTTGCAATTTATGAACTGGAAGTACCAATATAATGTCACTGTCAAAAGCAGTAGCCCGCTTACCTATGTAAATAAAATACAAATCTGTGATCTGCATGTTACACAATGTAATTTGCAGCAGGCACATTAACGCTCTATGCTACTTTATGAGTCCAAACTGTGACTAGACAACGGAGAACTTTCCCAGAATTGTGCTAACCATTAAAGTTACCTTACAGCTTTCATAATACCTTCAAAATTGCATGCCACACAATGCTCTCCACAGCAGGTGTCATAACCCTGTAAGATATTTTAAAAGGCAGCTCCTTTGTGACCAATTTGGTAATCTAGAACAAATAGGTCACATTTGTCCTGTTTGCCAATTTCTTTGCAGAATTTTTGTTTAAATGAATGTATAACTTGACTGTCACTCTGCTTTTCAAGTTCTTTCCCTCCTGACTCCACTTCCTTTCCTCCGCTAAATCTTGACTCCCAATTTATGGGGTTCTGGAGTAATTTGTTTTCAATTCCGGAACTAGGTGGCAGAGTTCCATATCAAAAACCCTATGTGCCACATCCCAATAGCTCGCCCGAGCTTTCCACCAGGAAGCGTTTGGCTTTCGCTTCTTTTTGAAAAACAATTTCGCCTGGTTTGTCTGGGACATCACAGGAGATGCCTGAGTAGGTGTTGACAGTTGCTCCCTGGTCAGCAGATCACATGTCCTCTCCGACCAATTGCATTTCATATGCACTGCAGAGATATGGAGGTTTCTTCAGAAGCAACAAGAGTGAGTCGAACGCTGCTGCTCTGCGACTTGAACAAGCTGCGCCACCACTCAAGTCTGTGACATATAATAGGCAGCTGGTGATTGGCAAAATTAATGCCGCCTAAAGAACTGCTGCACAGCAGTGACGCGCCCTTGATTTATGCTGCGATGGAGGCCTCGGGGACAGTTTCTCAATCACGTTCAGGCACTTTATTCCAAGCACTGTTTATTGTTTAGAATCAAATTGACTGGCTACTCGTACGGTCACCAGTACCCTCTGAAGGCTTGCAGCATTGAGTGGCTGCATACACAGGGCTGCAAATGGAAAATTATAGTATTTGCTTTTTTCTGTACCGCGGAAAATCTTTAAATGCATCAGTTAGGAGAAGAAAAGTAAATATTCTGCTATTGATGATGATTGTGGTCATCCTCAAGGTTCATAAGATTTTAAACAAATTTAGTCACGTTAACATAAGTCTTCCTAATCACAAACTGTCATGTCTTTATGTGAGAAATTGTGTTACTGGTTGAAGGAGGGTAAAACCCTATTCAAGCATTAACCACAAATCTTGTCATCCTGAAACACAAGCAACCTCCAAATTAATCTGTGCTGAATGTTAAGGCTTATTTTAGAGGCAATGTACAAAGTTTTTATGCAGCTCACAGATTGTAACAAAGTGAAAACACAACACCAATTTAGAAAAATAGAGCAAAGTATAATAAAGTATTTACACCAAAACAACACAAATGCAATCAGTAAAATGAGAGATATGCAATTGTAAATATTTTGAAGAAATAAAGTGCTAAGAAGCAGAAAGTGCCAACCGTGGTTATTTAGGCATAGTGGACTGGGTGTAAGACAGAAGTTCAGGCTGACAGCGGTAGAGCACGGGCTGCATACAGGACTGAGTTCAGTCTGCTCACAAAGTACCTTGTGGCCTGAGCGTAAGGAGGCGGAGTCCTTGCATTGAGGTGTGTGTACCGGCATCTGGGTTTCATCGATGAGTAGCTACAATATGAGGTCCGGCAGCAGCAGAGTTGATGGGGCCACCGACAGGAGCTTGTGATGCTAGGCCTTACATTGATGTCGAGGAAGCAGTTGATGAGGGCTTGCACCGTTGAAGCCACCTGGCTTTGTGAGGCCCAGTGCTGTGATGCGTCAGCAATGAGGACGAGTGCGTTGTGCTTTGCCAGTGTCTGTGGTGAGTTGTGTCACTATGCAGCGAGATGCAAGAAGGTGCGTTGATATCGAAGAAATCAGTAATGTACCTGTGCTGTTGAACAGGGGGCCAACCGAATGACATGTGGAGATTTCCTGGAGTTCTGGGTCCACACAGGCAGGTTGGAATTTGCAAGACAGATCACAGCAGCAGAAGAGTCCTGGAGCAGCACCAGCAGTCCTTGGGCAGCAGAGCAGTCCTTGGTCAGCAAAGCAGAAGTTGGGAAGCATCTCAGACTTCACTGCATGGATTCCTTCTTCCTGGCAGTGGTCACAGCTCTGGAAGCGATCTGAAGAGTTGAGTCTGAGGGTCCACTATTTATACCTGATGCCCACTCTGAAGTGGGAGAAGCTTCTATAGTCCTCCCCTACAGAGGTGTCTGGACTACCCTGGATCTCTGACCTTGCCCCAGCTTGTCAGGGGGCACAAAATATTAGTTTAAAACATTTTGTGTGTGCGCTGAGGCAGAGTCTTTGTGATGTGCAAGTTTGGTAGGTTACAGCACTTCTCGCGTTCCCTGACAGGAAAAATCTCTTCCAGACAACTCTTATTCTCCAGTTGTCTCCCTGTCTGAGAGTAATACACAAATACCAACTCAAAGACCCAAAGACAAAGACCTAGGGCCATATGTATCAACATTCCGTTTTGCGATTCATTCATTCATTCATTTAATCTTTATTTCGGCTCATTCGGCCATAAAAGATGCATAAGCAACAATAATACATTTTGCACGGTGGATACAACATACAGTCGGTTCAGCATACCAATGGGAAGCAGAAAATATACAATTCATCAGCTAATACAATAAATATCCAGATTAAAATAGGCATGATAAAACAGATATTTTTACAAAAACCACCACTAGCCAGTATCAGGGCAAGCTTACTTATATGCAATTAGCACCCATTTAATGTCTACAGATCAAGAGCCAAGTTTTTGCGGGTATAACTAGCACTTAATAGGAATCTGCTAACACAAAACACTGTAAGGCGTCCAGTGTCTGTTTTAACAATCCTGTATGCTTCCAAATATGAACGTATACCTAAGGCTTTACACAAGGGTTTGATCCATTTTCTCCTCGCTAGTTCGTAGACAGTACAGAAAAACAATATATGGCTGTCATCCTCTCTCTGGTTTAACTGACAACATGTACAATTTACATTTTTTGATTGCCCTGGAGACTTATCCCATCTTGCTAGTACTAGTTTTGTTTTAAGTATACCATATCTAAATTTTAAGTACAGGCTTTTTGCTAGGGGTGTTGGATCTCATCTAAAAAGTCTTCAAAAAGTGGAGAGTCCTTGAAATCAAGAAAACTACGTGTAATGGATCCACATGAGTCGCCATTTTGGTAATTGAGTGTTATATAAGACCAAAATCTTGCCTTGACCAGACTCTTACATCTTTGTCTCAAACACGCTGGATCATCCCAAAAATGGGCTAGGCCTATCCGATAAAACCAGTTTGTAACATAATTAAGCCAAGGGTTAGTATGAAAAACATCAAGGTTCTTAACTTCCAAGATTCCTTGTCTATAATCTACAAGATCCAGAGTACTCCAGAGTCTGACCCAGAACAAAAGTGGCCTAAGTAATGCAATGTGATCTGTTCTTTTCATGTTTAAGTCCATAAATAATGGTACAAGTGGAGTACATTTGGGCAGTCTCAAAAGCCTTCTATAAAAAGTGTTTTCACTAATCGTGAAGATGTTACCTGCCTTTACACCCCAGATTTCTGCTCCATATAAAGCACCAGATTGGGCCTTAAATTTAAAAACTTCTAGTGCTTGTGAGATGGACTTGCCTAGACTTGCCCCATGGCGCTTTATGATAGGTAAAGTACTCTGATTGAAAATAGTTTTACTCTTTTCAATTTGCGTTTTCCATGAGGTTAATGAATCTAGGGAAACCCCCAAGTACGAGAAGTTTGAAACCAGTTCAAGCCTTTGGCTATTTAGAAAGAATTGCCCTTTGAATGATTTATGGGGATTTATGGACATACATTTGTTTTTTTTCGTATTTATTTCTAGACCTTTTGAGTCACAATACATTTTAAAGGAATTTAGAAGTGTTTGTAGACCCATGGGCGTTTGCGAAATCAGAATTGTATCGTCCGCAAATAGGAGTGAGGGAACCCTCACACCATTCAGTTTTGGGGAATCATTATTGCATTTATCTAAGTATTCTGGGATGTCGTTGACAAATAAGGAAAAAAGTGTAGGGGCCAACACACATCCTTTGCGGACTCCCCGTCTAATAGGTATGGGTTCTGTTAGTTCCCCTTTCGGGCCCCAACGTACTCTTGCAAAGTTATTATCATGTAATCGTCTAATCTGCTGGAGTATACATGTTGGTAAACCCAGTGCTAGCAAACAATCCCATAAACGATCCCGCAAAACTAAATCAAAAGCTGCCCTAAGATCAACAAAAGCTACATAAATATGTCCTTTTAATAAAGAAACATATTTCCAACAAATGCAACAAAACCTAAATACTTGGTCTATCGTGCTTGTGTTCCGTCTAAAGCCTGCTTGGAACTTTGTAAAGATCTCATTCTCATCGATCCACAAATCCATTCGATTTAAAAGATGCCTTGAAAATATTTTTTGTAAAATGTCTAAAAGACAAATGGGACGATAGTTAGAAGGATCATATCTATCTCCCTTCTTAAAAACTAAGATAATTTCTGCTCCCCGCCAGCTATCTGGTAAATTCCCTCCGGCCATTAATATATTAAAAAGCTTATTTATGTAAGGCGCCCATACACTGATCTCATGCTTGTACAAGTCCCCCGGTATTTTATTTAGTCCTGGGGCTTTACCGTTTTTTACAGCGGTTATTGCCAACTCTGTTTCCTCAAGACTAAACTCTATAGTGTTTACAAGTGCGGCCAACCGTGAGCTGTTTCCATCAACAGTCACCTCACTACCTGGTGCTTCCTACAAGTGGGTAAAATGGTTAACCCAGGTTTGCTCATCAATAAACACATCATCCGGTGACCTTTCTCCAATTTTCTCGTTAGCAACTAGTTTCCAGAAGCCCACATTATCCTTTGCTTTAACGGCTGTTAACATGTTCTCCCAACATTCCTCATCCCAGTTAATTCTAGCCTTTTTCTGCACTCTCCTGTATTCTTGCCTTAAGGTCCTAATTACATGTGGTTTTTTACTCTTGATTGCCTCTAGGAGTGAACCCTTACAGTTTCGACATTCCTTATTGTACCAGGGTTTAATGCCAATAGAGGTCGTTTTGTTGCAGTTTTTTTTTATTTGGCATTTTCGACACGAAAGGTACCAAGGCTTTAAAGAATTCAGTATGTAGGTCAATAAAAACCTTACCCTCTACTGGTTGGAGCGAATGTTTAACAAAAGTATCAGCAAAAAGTAAATAAATGCTGGATAATGCCTCTTTATTACTCAATAAACTAGCCCATTTAAGGGAACGCCTATTGTTGCTCATCAAAGGGCCATTAGTAATTGGAATATCCAACATAGTATAATCCATCGGACTCCTAGTACTAGGGATTAATCTATGGTCCATTGAGAAGTGCAATGGTCGATGGTCACTTTCATACCTAGGGTCAATTACGAAGTCAGATAGGGAGGACCAAATATCAAAAGATACCAAAATATAGTCAATGCTACTTTGGGAATCGTTTTTAACAAAGGTTGGTGCTTTTGGGGAATCTGATGGAAAGCGGCCATTACAGGCCCTCAAACCATGTACAGATACCAATCTCATTATCTGGGTAGCTAAGGTCGTGCAGCTCACACCCTTCGTGTAAGATAAGGAGGGGATGTTATTAGCCCTATCCTCATCAGAAAAAACATCTCCAAACCCTATAATCGGTTCAAAGTTACAGTTAAAATCACCGCATACTATTACACTGTTAGTCACATCTACATAATCTGTAAAAAGTTTTTCCAATTTATCAAAAATTACAGATTCATTTGATAACCCACATGGACGGTTATAAACATTAAACACAACAATGCGCCTACCATCCTTCAGATTAACTACAAGTCCTAGTATATCTGATGAATCAGTGTTTAATTGTGTAATTTTTACCTCTAATAACACACTGACCCATACCGTGAGCCCCCCGATGGTCTGCCTCTAACTGAGGGAACTGCCTCGATATTGAACATCCTATATCCCACCCTATGTGGTATTTCAAGGGACCAGGTTTCTTGAAACAGGCAAAAATCACTGGAATCTATATAGTTAGACCAATCAGGGTCAGAAAGATTTTTTATCAAACCAGCGATGTTCCAAGATATCAAGGTAATTTTGTGTTGCGTAGTTGATCTTTCCCTAACTAGCGTTGGACTATCCCCTGCTAGTGTTGCCCCCATTTTCAAGGCCACACTGTTACTAGCCCCTAATAGAGAGCTTGCTACTGGGGAAACGGGGGCTATAGTCACTTGCCTTGAAATCGGGACACCTCCTACATCAGTATCAGCTCCCCCTTGATTGGACCTAGATGGCATCAGATCTTGAACCACTTGATCTACAACAGTAATAAACTTCAGAATTGGATCACACTCAGCTCTCTGTATAATAGATACTAGAGTACTTGGAGTGGCAGGTCCTAGGCTCCCCAACATTGGTTGTTGTATATTTCCATCCAGTTTACAGCCACCATCAATTTTACAGCCACCATCCATTTTCTCTATTTGTATTACATTTGTGTGACCAACCATACAGTGGTCATACTGTGAACTTCAGTCACAGTTATCCAAACCAGAGAAGATGTCAAACCTGTTTGCTGTCTCCAGGGGTGTAAACGGTCTCAGGTGTTCCATTCTCCTATTAGGGTATCTAGAAGACCTGGGGGTACCATATTCCACCCAAGGGGATTAGCAACATGATGATAATATGAAAGTTCTGGTGGGAGCCCAGTGTTAAAGGACATTAAGGGAGCAATCTGGTTGGGTATCTGAGCACCAATGTGGTTAGGAGGAAACACCAAGGATCTCGGATAAAAGTAGGTCAAAGGGCGCGGTACAATAAAGTTACTACCTCCGCCCTGAGGCCAATTTAATATATGGGTGACTGCTCGAGGGTCTCTAAAGTTTATAACCACTAAATCACCATCAATATCCTTGACCCTGCTACCCAACCATGAGAGACGTCTGACGTGCACAATATCACGATTGATATTATGTGCTAAGGGTCTAAATTGAGCTAACCAATGCATGATTTTATTTTTAAGCTGGGAGTAACCCTCCCTCTTGTTTATTGGCAAGCTAGGAACCCCCGTGAGAACAATCACATACGGGGCGGCTTCAGGCGGCAATTCAGCTTGGGGAATTTTACGAGACGAAGGCCTGGTATGGCTGTTGAGACCCCTTGTAGGCTGTTGTGAAGTGCCCGCATGAAGTTTTGTAGGTCCACTCGCCACTACACTTACTGTTGTTGGGACTAAAATTGTATTCTGTTTATGTGAGGGAACCTTCTGAAGCTTGGGATTAGTTGATTTAATTGGTTGATCAGAACCTTTTGAGGCACCAAAAGTACACGTAGGCACCGCGACTGGAGGTACTGGACCCCCCACTCCCTCTATTGCCGTAGATGGTCCCTGGTGGCTACTAACTGCAGCCTCAATCACTTCAAGCTTTTTCTCCACCCTCCTCAGCCTCTCTATAATAGGTAGAATAAAAGACCTAATTAAATGTTCCATGTTATCCAGTGAGGCGATAGTGGAAACATCCATATGGGATGGGTCATCCGGAATAACAATTGGAGTAATAATATCCATAGGTTGTACAACTGGTGCCAAGGGTAACAAGGGAGCCGAAGTTGGTATGTCAGATTGAGGAACAACAGGGTACTTAGCAGTTATAAAATTAACTTTAGAAGGTTTACCAAAATCCGAATGACTAGTCTTTGGCTTTTGCTGTACCCCCCTTCCGTCTTCTTTTTGCAGGCGGTGGGCCATGAATCTTAGCCTTCATAAGTTTGCTCTGTTTATTTAAAGTATGTTTAGGCTGGGCCAGAGTACGAATAGACAAGTCAGCGTCGGGCAATGACAAGCTAGGGAGAGGAATAGAATTTGCGGGCTGATCTGTATGGCCAATTGGTGTAGGAGTACAGTCTCGTAGCAAAAGTGGAAAACTTTCCAAGCCTAAGGGATCTTCATTGGAGGGAGTACATCCGAGTGTAAGTGTAAGGGCTTTGGGTGGAGAACTGGCAGAAACCTTGTTCTTTATGCTTTCGACAGAGCGACGACGCTCCGCCCTACGATCTGCCAAAGTATTCTCTCTGTCTTGATCAATGAGAGCCTTTGAAAAGTAATTATCAAGAGGACCACTGAAACTACACCCAGCCTTCTCTATCTGTAAATGGCCCGGACTTTGAGCCATCAGGGAGCAAATAACTATACCAATCTATAAGTAGAAAAGGGTAGGCCCTGCCCGGCCTCACTCGGTTTCTGATGGCCTCAGAGGGCCCGCCCTTTGCCCGGGCTTAGCCCTGTGCTTTGTCCCGCGCGCGTCCCGCTTCGCGGAGAGCCCAAACTGCTCTTGTAACCCTCAGCAGGCAAGGGGGGCGTGGCCGCTGCGGGAAGAGGCTACAGCTGATTCAATCACCTCGCAGTCCTGCAGCGGTAGAGAGGCGGTCAGCTGCACTCCGGTGAAGCCGGCACGGCGCTTGTGGCATCCCCACAGCCCCAGCAACAGCACGAGCAGGACTCCAATTCGCTCGAGGGTCCGAGCAGCAGGTCAGCAACCAAGTGAGTAGCACCCGCGCAGCGGGTGTTGCGAAAAGTTATAGTTTTAACAGGCAAGGGGGCGTGGCCGCTGCGGGAAGAGGCTACAGCTGATTCAATCGCCTCGCAGTCCCGCAGCGGTAGAGAGGCGGTCAGCGACACTCCGGTGAAGCCGGCATGGCGCTTGTGGAGTCCCCACAGCCCCAGCAACAGCACGAGCAGGACTCCAATTCGCTCGAGGGTCCGAGCAGCAGGTCAGCCACCAAGTGAGTAGCACCCGCACAGCGGGTGCTGCGAAAAGTTATAGTTTTAACAGGCAAGGGGGCGTGGCCGCTGCGGGAAGAGGCTACAGCTGATTCAATCGCCTCGCAGTCCCGCAGCGGTAGAGAGGCGGTCAGCGGCACTCCGGTGAAGCCGGCACGGCGCTTTTGGCGTCCCCACAGCCCCAGCAACAGCACGAGCAGGACTCCAATTCGCTCGAGGGTCCGAGCAGCAGGTCAGCAACCAAGTGAGGAATCGCTATTTAGAAATCGCAAAATGGTATGTATGTAGGAAATCGCTTCTTTTTAGCGATTCCTTAACATTCCTAAATTGCGATTAGCAAATTGCTAATCGCAAATTTCCCATTCATTTCTATGGGCCAGGAGGCCCATAGGAATGAAGAGGAAATTTGCGATTAGCAATTTGCTAATTGCAAATTGTGAATATTTTCAAGGGTAGAGGGGTGTCTCAAGAACACCCTGCTGCACCCCTGAAAATGACATGTGTGCGCATATGGCGCACATACATGCCCTAAGGACATGTATGAGCGTCACATGGCACCTTTTGATGTTTAAAAAAATGATTTTTGAAAAGAATTCGCAACTTACCACCAACTAGAAGTTGGTGGTAATTTGCGAATCCTTAATGGCATTTTGGTGTTTTTTTTTCATTGATACATTGCATTTAAGGAATCGCAAAATTTGCAATTCCTTAAATGCAATCGCAAAATAAGGAATGGCAAATTTAGCGATTCCTTATTTTGCACCAAAAATGTATCATACATACCATTTAGCGAAAATGGGTTTGCAAACGCCGGAATTCTGCGAATTTCGGCATTTGCGAACCCATTTTGCTTTGATACATATGGCCCTGAGTCATGTGTCTCAAGACACAGGCTGCAGGCATGAAATGACTAGGACAAAAAAATGCTAACTTTCTAAACGTGGCATTTTCGGAATTGTGACTTAAAATCCACCTTTACTATTAAAGAGGGTTTTAAGATTACAATTCTTTAGAGATCAAACTCAAATTTACTACTTGCTTCCAATTGGAATTTATCACTTATCAAATTCAATAAGGTGGTAACCCAACATTTTCTATGGGACGGGCGTGGGGGGGGGGTAAGCCATGTACTAATGAATAACAAATTTAGTAGGACATGCTAAACGTACATGTCCAACTGTTTAAATACACTCCACCTTGCCCTATGGGCTGTTTAGGGACTATCCTAGTGGTGACATATATATTAAAAAAAGTTTTAGGCTGGACAGAATGTTTATTTTTCCAGGTCGAAGCAACAGTTTAGAATTGCGCACACAGGCTGCAATGACAGGACTGCGACTAGTTTAAAGGGCTACTTCAGTGGGCGTTGTACATTCAGTGCTGCAGGCTCATTATTAGCATTTAATTTGCAGACCGTGACTATATGTAGTACCATTTTACTAGGGACTTACAGGTAAATTAAATGTGCTAATTGGATGTAAGACAATTTCCCCATGTTGAAAGGAGAGATCACGAGCATTTTAGCACTAGTTAGCAGTGGTAAATTGTACAGAGTCCTAAGGCTAACAAAATCTAATTCAGCCAAATGTTTGGGGGAAGACCACCTGATGGCTAACAGGTCTAAGGATGTACATTTCTATAAAATAAAGTTTCTTAGTGAATATCACTAGGGTCATTTGGGGTTAGCAAAATGTAGTGGCAGACTGGCTTGCTGATTTTTTCGTGGGCATCTCTAGAAGTCACTAGTTAGTGTCTTTTTAAGGGTGCCTGAACTGGGTGGAGAGCCAGTGGCATATCAGACACAGTATCTACCCGATAAGGGACTAGATCTGCCCCAGCTAGGGAGGCAGTGCCTTTGGCTCTACCCCAGCATTCTTTGCCCTCCAAGGCAGTAGTCAGCCTGGCACACTATACATCTCCCTATAGGTCAATGCACTTTTGCTAATGTAACATGGTCCATCAGTTAAAGTTGGAACGCACAGGCAGCAATCCAGAAAAGTTACATTATTACACAATCTCTATATCTTCCACATGCTTCAATACCCTCTGCATACTCCGTAAGACCTTCAACCGGATCCCCCACCAAATCCAGGTATACCGTCATGCATTCATTCCTCACCAGCAGGCTGGACTACGGGAGCGCCCTCTATTCCGGAATCAACAAATCTTTACTTTACAAACTCTAGACCATCCAGAACGCCGCAGCAAGACTCATCCTCAGCATACCATGACCCAACCATTTCAACCAGCACTTACGAGTCCTCCACTGGCTCCCCGTTAAAAAAAGAGTGACCTTCAAGCTGCTCACAAACGCCTACAAAGTCCTTCACAACACAGGACCCCAATATACCTCAACAAAAGAATCTCCTTCTACGCCCCCAAGAGAAACCTCCACTTTGCTGACCTAGCCTTGGCCAAAGTCCCCCGCATCCACATAGCCAGAACGGGCAGCAGATCCTTCTCCTACATCGTGGCCAAGACCTGGAACGAACCCGTCCCCCCCCCCACCCCTCCTCAGCATCAGATGAAGCCCCACTCTGCAAGCATTCAGGAAGAGCCTCAAGACCTGGCTCTTCGGATGACCGAGCTGCCCAAATTCCCCCTCGCTCCCCTCAGTGCCTTGAGTCCCTTACGGGTGAGTAATGCACTCTACAAATCCCTGATTGATTGATTTGACACAATAGTAAGCAAAGGATGGATGCGAAATACGTACACACCATGGTGCCAGTGGGTATGTTTATGGGACCTGGAGGCCGGTACTAAATTGGGAAAATTATAGCAGAAGACCAAAAAAGTCTAGAGTTTTACACTTGAAATTCTGGTCACCAGCCAAGCCCCCACACAAAATGTCAAAACAGAAAGTTGCAGCACAAATGAATTTTCAGTTCTGCTGTTTAGGTTCATCTACTTCATTGCTTGTCTGGCTACACTGTTCGTAGTAGACTTGGCGTTGCTACAGCATTCCAACGTTTGCATTGAGAACGTTTGCTGTATGAAAGGAAGGCGTGCCAGCAATGACCAGTAAAAGATGAATATCGCCACACGAATAAAATAGAGAGAAATTACAAAAGTTGTCTCACACATGTATGACTCGTAGGATGAAATGTAAGACATTTATCATTCTGAACTTTCTCACAATTAAGTGCTACCTATAAAATGTTCCAATAAGCTGAATTTATCTTCGCTCTCTTTGCTGTATCAAGCTTACTTTTTAGGGAATGGCAGGTTCTGCTGGATTGTTTTGATGGGAAAGCACCCAAATTCCATTCTTTCAAGTTCCAGGTGAAATACCGTGCCTATCATAGGGAAACAAATAATGAGGCACAGTTTCATGTGTAGAGTTGAAATGCCTAGATGCACTTCTTATCGACAAATACATGATTGAACAGCTCAGATGCAGGGTTTATTAGAGCAAAATCGATCAGAGCGCACTTCGGCACAATAATGTGATGCAGGTTTAGAGCGAGATCATTTTCGAAATGCACAAATATGGGGCTATAATGCAGTGACAGAAGGGCGGATCACCCTAATTAGGAATTTGAATCCACCAGTTCATCTCTCGAATGTTCTGATTTAGGGTAAGAGTGACCTAATGCAGGTAATCGAGAATATAACACATCAATATAGAGCTATCATGCAGATACAGTGGTAGAATACACTATTTAAGAATTATAACACATACATGCACGGAGAGAATGCTCTAATTCAGTGTAATAATTTTATAATGCAGGAATAAAAGAATCGAGCACCAGTTCAGAACATGAACACTGTAGTGCAGAGCAAAGGCCTAATAGAGGACTAACATGCAGGAATAAAAGGATAGAATAACATATGTAGTGTCAGAATTCAACAATGCATGATGAGATAGGCGTAATTCAGGGTATGAATTATCTAATACATGACTGAATTGCTCCAACACAGGATTTTAATGCACAGATACAAGGATAGAATATGGGATTTTAAGATTGAAATGCACCAGTGACTGACTAGAACACTCCGTTTCAAGGTATGCTTGTTCTAATGCAGGGTATAGCAGAGCTTGGATGTATCAACAGAAGACTATAATGCAGAGATGCAAAGATAGAATACACCATTTGAGTAGCTGAATGCACCACTGCATGACGAAAATGCACTGAATCAATTCAAGAATGCTCTAATGTAGAAATTTGAATGCACTGAAAAATGTTACTATTGAGTGATACATTTTCCAGTGAAAGAACAGGTTTAGAAACTATAAAAAAGACAGAAAACGCTTTCATTCAGGCTTAAATCAGACTATGGGCTTTATCATGAATTTGGCGTTGCAGGAGCGGGACTACCCCGCTCCCACACCGCGGAGCTCGTGTGAGCACCGTCTGCCAGATTTTAATGTTTATCGTCACTGGCAGGCGGTTCTTTGGCTCTTCCATGGCAGGGCCGATAAAAAAGGCACCACAATGGGAACGTCAAAGCAAGTTCGTACAGGGTTTGGACTGTCAAGTTCCTGCAGGGCATGGACTGTAAAGTTCCTGGAGGGCATGGACTGTTAAGTCCATAACAAGTCCACGCCCTACAGGAACTGGGGGGCACACCATGTGCCCCCTGAATGCATGGCCAGGGCCGGAGGAAAAAGGGGGCCGTGTAGGGCCCCAGCTGTTTCCTCACAGCCAAACCTTTGATGGCTGGCTCACCACCCTGAAAAGTGAGGAAGGAAACTCATTATATGCTTGGCAGGGCCGCAGCGGCCCGCCAAATATATTGCAGCCGCAAGACCACTGCAAGACGGCTAGGGATCATGGATCCCTGGCAGGAGTAGCAGTCCCATGGTGGTCTGACCGCCCTACTTGTAATAGGGTAGTCGGACACGGTGGTAGCGGCGCCGCCAATGTGAGTTTGTAGGTCCTTTGGGCTGCCAAACTAATCATAAGGCCCTTAACACAGGATGTTAACCTTGTAGTACAAAGCCAGACTGTCAAAATACAGAGTTAGTATGTAACAATCTCAGTTAGAAAGCACTATTTCAGAGTTAGTATGGAGAATCTAATGGGAAGAATGCGCAGATAACTGGTTAAAAGGCACCCAAAAATGCACCTGGTTAAACTGCACAAAAATAGAAGTGAAATGTCCTGAAGCAAGGATAAAAGGTTCTGATAAAGAACCGCAATGACGCAGGACATTCACCAAAGCTGGTGGGGTACCTATGTGAATCAGAAAGCCCAGAATGTAAAAGCTGAATGTACAGATACATGTTAAATAAGCAATGAGAGAGAGAATTTCAGAATGCTCTAATACTGGCTTAGAACACACAGATGTAGGGTTGCAATGCCTGTATGGAGAACTGGTGTGCTCTAACAGTGTTTATTACGGATATATACAGAGCCGTTGAGCACCAAAAGGGGGATATATTGCACGAAAAGAGGAATTGTAATTGTAAATGTATTGATATATCACTTATGACTCCTAACGAGGCATTGAAGTGTCATTGTGGCAAATAGCACACTACTACAAGACCGAAGAATAGCAGTTTGTAGATTAGTTTAAAAAAAATTGTTTTGGTTTTTCTTGCGTATTGGCTGTGTTAGGTTTGTGCTTTTGATTTCAAGTCTGTTTAGTAGACTGTAGAGTATGGATAGAATAACAAAAATTTATTTGAAAAGATAGTGACATTTTTATAAGGATTTTTGGGATTCATGTAAGTCAGAGACATATGGGATAAGACATAAGGGGGAGTACTGGGAAAGTTGGAATGTATTTTTTTTAATAGGAAGGGGTAGTAAATGTGTATGTGTGTGTATATATATATATATTACCTACTGGCGGTCGCCAGTAGGTATATATAGTTAGGATTTTTTCCCTATGGGATTTTTGAAAATTCTATGTCTAATAACTTTGGCGTTTGTGGACGGAATTGGCTGAAATTTTCTGGAAAATGGAACCTTTTGTTTCTGAGCAGCCACTGGAAATTTGGGGGGAGTTGGTCCAGGGGGGGCCGAGAAAAAAGGGGGGTCCCAAAACGTGTTTTTAACATTGAGTTTTCCATAGGGCGGTTAGCCTCACTTTTAGCCCGAACGGCTGAATGGATTTGCACGAAACTTGGCAAAATTGTAGGGACTGGTAGCCCGATGTGCCTTTTGTAGGTCTTAATATATGTGCTGCAGTGGATTTTGAGAAAATAACGTTCAAAAAAAGATATATATCTGTAAGCGCGGACCAGGCAGCGCCCCGGTACGCGTACTTGACGCGTAACGGAACTTCGCGTAGCGAAGTTGATTGGCTCTGTGGTGTCTGTCAACATTCTAAACAGTCCGG
The DNA here is from genome assembly GCF_964261635.1 of Lissotriton helveticus. Classification (NCBI taxonomy): domain Eukaryota; kingdom Metazoa; phylum Chordata; class Amphibia; order Caudata; family Salamandridae; genus Lissotriton; species Lissotriton helveticus. The sequence continues at coordinate 1,281,373,570 of NC_136061.1, forward strand.
AGCGGCCGCCATCTTGTCTCTCGGTAGGATCGAGAGACAAGAGGAGGTCAAAAGCGAAGGGGCAAATGACCTTAAGGGGGCATAGTAGATACTCCCTGACCCCCTAGGTTTGATGTGGAGGCTTTAAAGGGGCCCCGCTAAGCAAAAAAAAAAATAATTTTTTTTTGTTTTTTTTCGTGGTTAGCGCCCGGTACGCGAACCGGGAAGCGTACTGGGGAGCGTATCACAATAAAAAATGAATGATAGACTTTTTAAATGCTGTATGTTAATTGATTGTTGGTTTTGTTGATTATTTTTTTTTTTTTAAATTTTTTTTATTGTGTTTCATAATTTATTAAACTTTCTAACATTTCATTGTCAGAAATTTCATAATCATGGAATATAGATTGTAGTCTCTGAGGTTGTAAAATGTCCTCATTTGCAAGGAGGTTATCTACTGCTTGCACACATTGCAGTAGTTCTTGGTCCCATGTTTCATCCATAAATTCAATCTCATTTGGATCAATGATTTCTGTGTTGGACTCTGGAAGGACAATTTCAAATGAAATGTTTTGTTCACTTTCCATTTTTCCTGAAATTTGCATAAAAAAATATATATTAGTAGAGGTAGGGCACTGTTGGGATTAATTTTAGATAGGCAGTTTTTATCAGAGAATTTATCTTTGGGCAGTGTATAGTATCAGAGTGGAAGTAGGAATATAAAAAAGTGTATCTAAATTTATAAGTACTACAGAGGGATAGTATATAACTAACAGAAAAAGTTTGCCATATTAACTTAAAGTGCACAATATACTTCAGTTTTAAAAATAACAACTTACCTTTAAAAAGAAGTTGAAGTTATTAATGAAAATCCAAATGAAATGTACACCAGGAAGTAGTAGTCAAAATGGCTGTGTTTCCTTCTCTTCCTTTATATATATTCGGGTACATAACCAATCAAATATCATGTAAAAAAAGTAGAAAATGAAAGTAACATTTTAATTGGTTGTCAATTCCAACACTTCAGATGTGTTTTGTGAAGTAATTTACCTCACGGTATTTAGAGAGGACTACAGGCTAAATGGCTAAATGGAATTCCAATCAAATTTGTGAAAATGGTAGGGATTGGTATGTAGTATGAGTTATTCTATATTTGGTGAAATTGTCTCCAGTGGCTTTTCTGTGAACTACTTTCCCACCTTTTTTGATGGTGCGCTTCCCAGGAAGCGACCCGGTACGCGAACCGGTGAGCGCCCTGGTACGCGAACCTTAAGCGTAACGGGAGTTCACCATTTTGTGTTTCGGTCGAATTATGATACAAGATGGAGGGCAAATAATGTTCAGAATGGGTAGAAGGGGGCACGGTAGACTTATCTTGACCCCCTAGGTTTTGTGAGGGTGGCTGAGGAGGCCCATATGTGCGGAAAAAGAAACATTTTTTTTAAAAATTTCGCGAGGTTAGCTCCCGGTACGCGTACCGGGTAGCGCACCAGGGAGCGTATTTTGTTGAAAATTAGTGAAAATAGTTAGAGTAAAAAAATAATTGTGAGTGATTAGATGTAGGGTAGCTCTGAGAAGAGCTTTTGGGTTTATGGTACATTTAGGTACTTATAAGTAGGTACCAATGCACATTTTTAAATTCAGAGTGAAAACTCTGTTGCCCTCATCTGAGAAGTGAACTCCATCTCCTCTGTAGATATCTTGCATGTAGTAACGCAAGTTATTGTTGTACAGGGAGCCCATTCCATGGTCTCTCATGTAAGCTGAAACAGATTTGTTTACATGCTTCCTCGACTTCTCAATTTGTGGACAAAATTGGTTTGACCACCTCCATTTCTGTCTTTGGCATATATTTGAATATACCAAGGCAGTCTGAGGAAAAAGTGCCATTAATTGCTCAAAGGTGTCCTTTAAAAGCATTTCCAGACCTACACCAGTCAAAGTGCCCAAGTCATTACCTCCACAGTGCACAATTAACAGGTCAGGTTTTGGCAAATGCATAAAGGTTTTCACCAATGGTATCAATTGGTGACATTTTAATCCTCTCTGGCCAAACCACTTAATTTCCACATCTTGTAAATTGAGGTTAGGTAAATTCCTGCTTTCAACGTACCTTTGAGCCCAGTGAATATAACTATGACCAACAATCCAGACAGAAAACATGGTGAGAGAAGGTTCTCCTGCAGTCAGATGAAGTGTGGCAATGAAATGGCAGTTGAAAAAATGTGAGTTTGAAATGAAAAAAACTGTGGAGTTTCTGTGTTCATGAAGTAGTAACAGTGATTGGTGGATTTTGATTGATGAAAACAGAAAGTTAGGGTGTAGAGATGTGTTCTTTGAAAGATGTATTTTGAGTGGTCAATAAAAAATCATTAAATGAAAGAAAGCACTGGATATGCAGGTGCACTGAGAGTTCAGAGTTCAATTGCAACATTGTTGTGTGAATTTGCAAACACCAGAGTTTCTCCAAGAGGTGGTTGCTATGGAAAATAGGCAGAAAGGGCAGAGGGGGAAGGGTTTTCATTTGAAAAAAAGTGAGGGAAGAGTTTTGATTGGGTGACATGAGAAATATGTGTGAAGAATTACACCATTTCTGTGCTTTTGATAGCTGCAGACTCTGGAGTGCATACCTTTTGCTCTGCTGAAGACAAATTGGTGTGTTTCTGAGACTGTTTTCAAACTCAAAGTATTTGCTAAGGTGAGAAAATATTTCTTTACTTTAGATAGAGAATAGTGTGCTTTAAGGAGAAAATTATGATTTATGTGGCGCAATTTGCTAGTAAATATGCTCTCACATGTGCATGGAAATTTTTGATTTTGAATGTTTCTGTTATATAGCCATGTTAAAAGTGACTCAACCATGCTGGAAAGTCAATCAAAAAATGATTTCATGTGTTTTAATGACATTTTAAGTCATTTTCTGATGTGCAGTGTTTAGAAATTATGATTTGAAAATCGTTTTTGTGGAAAAGGAATTGTTTTTAAAATCATGACAAGGAAATAATGGTGTATGGTTATTTATAAGGCAATTGACTGTCCTTGATGTTATTTTTCTCATTTTAGTGTAAGACCTTTCTCTGTGGCGCAAATTGCTTGTAAATATGCTCTTACATGTGCATGAAAATTTTAATTATCAATGTTTGTGTTACATAGCCATGATAAAAGTGAACCAACCATGCAGGAAAGCCAATAAAAAAACGCTTTCATGTGTTTCAATGACATTTTAAGTCATTTTCTCATGTGCAGTTTTTTGAAATTATGATCTGAAAATCGTTTTTGGGAAAAAGGAATTGTTTTTAAATTCATGAGAAGGACATAATGGTGTATGGTTCTTTATAAGGCAATTGACTGTCCCTGATGTTATTTTTCCCATTTTAATGTCAGACCTTTCTTTGTGGCGCAAATTGCTTGTAAATATGCTCCCACCTGTACATTGAAAATTTTGATTTTGAATGTTTATGTTACATAGCCATGTTAAAAGTGACCCTACCATGCAGGAAAGCCAATCAAAATACGCTTTTATGTGTCTTAAGGACAATTTAAGTAATTTTCCCATGTGTAGTGTTTTGAAGTTATGATTTGAAAATCGTTTTTGAGGTAAAGGAATGTTGTTAAAATTTATGTTCGCCATATGCCCCCAAATTTCTTTCTCAGGGTTGCAGCAGGGTGTTCTTGAGACACCCCTGCACTTTTGGAATAAATTCCTAATTTGTGATGAGCAAATTGTTAATCGCAAATTGCACCTTCATTTATATGAGCCTCCTAGCCCATGGAAATGAATGGGTAATTTGCAATTAGCAATTTTCTCATCGCAAATTTGGAATGGTAAAGAATCGCTATTTATTCCTTAAAATTCGCTTTTTTGGAAATGCAAAATAGTTATATGATACATATGGCGGTTGATGTCTAACAAGATAAGAAGCTTATGGATACATTTATGATGACTGGTGCAATGAAGTAGAAATCACTTACTTCATTGGTAGGCCTTTACAATAAATTATCTCCTCTGTATTCTTCATCAAGCATAACTTTAATCTGCAATCCTGAGTAGGCCTCACCTTAAACAAACCTCTGGATAGGCCACATCTTATTGTCATCCTGATTTAATCATTTATAATTCTAGGGACAGATTTATGATAGGTGTATACCTCTTTTGTGCCACTTAGAAAACATTGTCCATGGGGAAATGAATTAAAATGTCATTAAGACACATGAATGTGTTTTTTTTAAACGTTTGCAATTTTTTTGGGTCACTTTCAACATGGCTATGTGTCTGAAACAGTCAAAATCTAAATTTGCAATGCACTGGTGGGAGCATATTTACAAGGAATGTGCTTCATGGGGAAAGGTCTTATAATGTAATATGGGAAAAATGACATTAGAGATACTGAAATGCCTTATAGAGAAGCATACACCATTATGTCCTTGTCATAAATTTGCAAACCATTACTTTTCCCCAAAAACGATTTTCAAATTATATTTAGAAAACAGTGCACATGTGGAAATTACTTAAAATGTCAATAATTCAAAAATTGTGATTCCTTAAATGCAATGTATAAAAAAAAAATATGTAAAAAATGATATTAAGGATTTGGAAACTACCACCAACTTGTAGTTTGTGGTAATTTGCGAATTCTTTTCAAAAAGAATTTTTTTTTTAAAAAAAAAAAAGGTCCCATATGACGCCCATACATGCCATTAGGGCATGTAGGTGTGCCATGTGCTCCCAAATTTCTTTTTCAGGGGTGCAGCAGGGTGTTCTTGAGATACCCCTGCACGCTTGAAAAAAATCCTATTTTGTGATGAGCTAATTGCTAATCACAACTTGCAACATTAATTCCTATGAGCCTCCTAGCCTATGGAAATGAATGGGTAATTTGCAATTAGCAATTTGCTCATTGCAAATTAGGAATAGTAAAGAATCGCTATTTATTCCTTAAAATTTGCTATTTATAATATGTAAAATATTTTGATGATACATATGGCAGTTCATCTGTAACAAGATAAGAAGCTTAGGGATAGATTTATGATGAGTGGCGCATCCCCAGGGATGTGACAGTCATCCTGCGCCACTGTTCCGCCACCCATGGTGTGCTGCATTTACAATGCGGCGCAGCATGGGGCAAAAAAGGCACAGATGCGTGACGCATCTGTGCTGTAAAGGTGGCGCATTGCTGGAGTTGTATCGTAAGTGCGATGCAGCTCCAGCAAGGATCAGGGGTGCCCCATCTATACAATGCTGCGTCAAGACCTATGCCAGCTTCAAGCAGGTGCAGGGTTTTGAAGCAGCTTTCTCCTATCTGATTGTAAATGCGGCACACCATGGGTGGTAAAGCAGTGGTGCACATTAACTGGTGCATGCCTGGGGATGTGCCATTTAATATAAATCTGCACTTTAACATTTGAGTATGTGCAGGGGACACAGAGTCGTTGAGGCTTATCCAAGGTTAAGAACAGATGAGTCCTGTTCAGTGAAAAATTAGACATAGGCTTCACCTGCTCAGCATCGCTGGACATGGCTAAATAATAGCTGCAAAATGTTACTCTTGTTAAATAATTTTACTATTATAATCTGTGAGATTTGTCTCTTACTCTGCAACATCTCATTGTTGTTGTCTTTCTTTAAAGATAAAGACAACCTCAACATGAGCGACAATCTGCAATCAGTTGATTTTGACCTCATCATTGAACTTGTAATTGAAACATCAGTGGATGTTGATCCATTGGATGATTTAAATCCTGAGGATGAAGAAGAGCGTGATGAGGATGCAGATTTGTCCGAATTATATGATATAGGATGGGAAGCTGACCTGCTTGAGCCTTTGGAATTATAAACATTTATTTTTAAAATTTATAATCAATAAAAAGTAAAAAGGTAAACCGTTTAATTTAAAAATAAAGACACCTTCAAAAACAGGTTATGTGTAGTGTCTTCAATAAAATATTAAAATATGCTCATAAAATTAGATCAGATTCACATATAAAATAGCATAGGTAACATAAATATAAATCTCATTTCTTTTCTGCTACTTCTGTATTGTAAATTTGCAAGGACTAAAAAATCTTCTATTTAAAATGTCAAGTAGTGTGTTATGTTTTTGATCACTATTACTGATTTACTGTTTGATAATATTTTTTTATTAACATTTTTATTATATTTTTCCTCAGATTCAACTATGCCTACAAAAATAAGAGAGATGAAGGCTGCAAAACGTCAAAGACAGCAGGAGAAAAAAAAAATGCAGCAGTCCTCTAACAAAAAGATTTCTCAAGCGATGAAGAAAGCACCGGGTAAGAGCTCTAAATATTTCATAAAAAATATTTCTAATAAAAAAAATATTAGTACAGAAAATGTTTCAATCCATAACAACACAAGTAAATCAAATGGAAAGAAAAGGACAAATGAAAATGTTACTGCTAGAGCAAGAGATAAATCTGTGCATGATAGTAGAAGGAAACAACAGTTTACGGAGATTCGTAAACGAATGTTCCGTAACAGGATAATTGGCAATTTGTTAAAAAATATTAAGAAAGGTCAACAGAAATTAGTTTTTTATAGGAGAAAAAAAAAAGTTGAGAAAGTTATTGATCAGGCTTTTGAAATTAAACGTAAGTTATTTATTTTGATAATCAATAGAATTAGGAAGCTAAACAAGGCAATTTTTGATTTCAAAAGAAATAGTAGATGGAAGAGAATAGTTAATCGTAGTAATTTTTGTGAAGTTTTTTCTGGAGAATGGATACATAGTTCAAGCTGTGAGGCATTTTTTAATGAAGAGAGTTATTTCCAGGATAATGATTTGGTGCATGCAGTTGACATCAGTGGTCGTGCTTATGAAGTGAAAGATGGTTGTCCAGTTGAAAAAGAAAAACTTGTGACAACAGAGGCAGAAGAGTTGTTAGGTAATGAGGTTTTAGGAAGACGTGCTAAGGGTCCTGTGTACACCTGGAAGTGTAGTAGTATTTGCAGTGTGCGACAGGATTCCATCAATTTGCTTTGTGATTTTGTACGGTCATTTAACAAGAAAAGTTTGAAGCAGAAAATGAGGTTGTTGCAAGAATTAGATCCTTGCAGAGTGAGAGAAGTGACAGGTTTGCATGGTCATTCACTGGCTTGTCTTTCCAGGAGAGTATGCCAGAGTGTTTTTCATCATTTCAGGATGCTAGCAGTGCATCATAACAAAGTGAGGAAGTTAGTTAGACTGTTGTATTATGCTAAGAGTCCAGCAATTATGCTGAAACAATTATGCGCTGCTCTTCTGCATGGTTCTGAAATAGATGTGAGGAATATATGTGAAGAAATTGAGTTTTGTTACTTTGGAAGTAAAGAGGAGAATGTTGAAATTGAGCAAGAAATAGAGGGTCATTTGGAAGATACTGTACATGTTTCCAGTACAGATAATTTCCAGAGGGAAATTGCGACGTTTGACATGAAATCAAGTGAGAGGCCTAATTTCACTTGTGTGTGTTGTCGACGCACTTATTATAAGAATCAGACTAAGTTAGTGGATTTATATGCAAAAAGTGAAAGGGAAAATAATAGTGAATGGAAGGATTTTGCAACATACTTGATGGTAGAAAATTGTTTTGATTTGGGATTGGATCAACGTGTGTGTACTTATTGTTGTAACAAATTAAAACAAAACCAGATGCCTGCTAGAGCAGTTCATAATAATCTGGAATTGGTTGAGATTCCTTCTGAATTGAAGGATTTAAATACTTATGAATCTATTTTGATTCAAAGTATCCATCCCTTTCAGGCTATTGTAAGAATGGAGCCAAAGACAGGGAAATTGCCTCCATCAGATTTACAGAGAGGATTAAAGGGAAGAGTTGTTTATTTGCCTCTAGATTTGAAGAAAAACATTAACACAATTGGAGTAGAAAAAGTGGAAGAGGAACCTCTGGTTATCTTAGTTAATGGGGTTCCGACAAAGAATAAGAAAATATGGCAAGATTTAGTAGATGTTAGGAAAGTTAAAAAGGCAACATTGTATTTGAAAAAAAATAATAAATACTATAAGAATGTATATGTTGAAGAAGAGGAAGTAAGTGAGGAAGAGGATAGCGATTTGTGTGCTGGTCAAATTGAGAAAGTAGAACCCTCTACTAGTGAGGAAATATATGAACATTATAGTGTTCATCCTTTGCATTCAAAGGAAGTCATGGGGAATGCTATTGAGTTGTTTCAAATGAAACAAGCCAAAGGGAGTCCCATTAGTGTTTGGGAGGAAAGTTTGGAAGCTCGGTGTTTCCCACAGCTTTTTCCAACAGGTCAGGGAGGAAGATATGATGAGCGACCTCATCAAATTCCTGCTTCTGAATACCGGACTTTGCGATTGTATGCAGGAGATGCTAGGTTTCGACAATGCATTCCTTATTTGTTTCATCTCCTGTTTGAAAGCGATCTGTCTGGACTGTCATATGCAGTGAACCACATCTTGAAAAGTGGTATACACATGCAAAACATCTCGGCAAGTGATTTTATGGATAAAGTGAATGTCCAAGATAGTATTTTGGATTCTCACCTGATTAATCTCATGGCGTGTCAGCGTGGTACTAATGAGTACTGGTACCGTCGTCATGGTGATTTAAAATGTATGCTGAGGAACTTAGGTACTCCCACATGGTTCCTCACTCTGAGCTGTGCCGAGTATGGCTGGGAAGACTTACTTGAATTTCTACGAGAGGCAAATGCTAACGTAGAAAACATCGAATTCAAGACACCCGGAGAACTGTGCTCTTTGGATCCAGTCAATGTATGTAGGTACTTCAATCATAGATTTGAAGCTATGATGTCTTTCATCATGAATAAGAAGAATCCACCTCTTGGAGAGGTGTTGGATTTCTTCTGGAGAAAGGAGTACCAAGCAAGAGGTGCTCCTCATATACATATGTTGCTGTGGATCAAGGATGCACCTAAATTTGGAACGGATCCAGATGACTCAGTGATGAGTTTCATCCAACAGTATTCTACGTGTGCTGTTCCAAACGCAAAGGAGAAGAAAAGCCTAAGAGAAAAAGTTCTGCGTTTCCAAAGCCATCGATGTGGAAAGTACTGCCGTCGTAAATTCCGAAACAAGGACAAGTTCTACACTAAATGTCGTTTCGGCTTTCCACGACCGGTGATTTCTAAAGGAAGAGTAAACAGTTTGATGTCTTCGCTGCGACACAATGTCATGAAGAAATCACCTAAAAACACTTACAATTTGAAGAGGAACGAAGAGTCCAAGTACATCAACGACTACAACCCGGTGATTTTGTCCATGTGGAATGCTAACATGGATATACAGTTTGTGGCTGATAACTGTATGGCTGTGGCTCGGTATGTGACGTCTTACATCACCAAAAAAGAGAAGACAGAATTGAAGGATATGTGGGAGGACATTTCCCATGAAAAGAGCCTCAGCAAGAAGTTGTACAGTTTCAGTCTGAAGATGTTGTCGCATCGAGAAATCGGAGCGTACGAATGTTCTGACCGGTTGTCTTCAGCAAGTCTCTATGCCAAGTCCAGGAGTATCGTTTGGGCGAGTCTTGGTCTTGCTGCAACGCGTAATCGAGTTCTCAAACCTGTGCGGGAAATTGAGTATTTGGCGGAAAAGGAGCCAAACAGTACCGACATTTTGAAGACAAACATGTTGGATACATATTATCCAAATCGAAGCAGTCACCTAGAGAATGTTTGTCTGTATGAGGTTCTGCAAAATTACATGTTCAAGAGGAACATCAAAGAAGATACTGAGAAAGGAGTGTATGCTGTAATAGGAAGTGAGGGATGTCTGGTGAAGCAAAGAAAATGCCACTTGATAAACCATCGAAAATTGAGTGGCGAATCTCCTGAAAAAAAGGAGTTTTTCTATTTAGCACTTTTGCAACTTTTCAAGCCTTGGCGTGCAGAAGAGGAACTACTTGGAGATTTCCTCTGTTATGAAGACTCTTTCAATGCCGCCAAGGAGACCATAGAATGTCCTGCTTTTCCCAAATATGTAGAAATGTTGAATGCGGAAATTGAGCAGGAAGCAACGATTGCAGCCGAGATTGCCAGAGACAGTTCTCAGGACAGTCAGAGTTCTGCTTCATTGAGTCAGGATCCACTAGGAGGACCTCTTATTGAAAATGAAGCTGCCACTGCTATGAATGAGGTGGAAAGAGCCATGGCACATGCTCAAGAGGATGCGGTTAACTTAGAAGAGTTGGAAAGGCAACTCAACGTTGAGCAGAGGAAAATATATGACGAAGTTACCATGCAAATTGATCATGGATTAAGTCATGATAAGAAAGAGTGCTCATGTACGTCGTTGAAGCCTGTCCGACTGTACGTGAGTGGAGAAGCGGGAACTGGAAAAAGTTTCCTCATTAAAGCAATTTCATGCTATTTGCAGGAAAGGACAGAGTCATCGCTGTCTTGTGTTGTCACTGCTCCAACTGGACTGGCAGCACATAATATTAAAGGGATTACTTTACATCGTTTACTGATGCTGCCAGTGGAGCATGACAACAAATTAGAATATCACAAGCTATCTGGAGATGCTTGTTTTGAAGTTTCAAGAATCTTGAGGAAAATGAAACTTCTTATCATTGACGAAGTAAGCATGGTTTCCAATGTCATGCTTGCCTTTGTGCATTTGAGGATGCAAGAAGTTCTCAAAACAGAGTATGATGTGTTATTTGGTGGCAAACACATCATTGTTTTCGGAGATCTTCTGCAGCTGACACCAGTGAAAGGGCAACCTGTGTTCAAAATGCTCACGCATGAAGATACCAGGAAGTGCCTAGGCAGCATTGGCAACGTCAATATATGGTTAAACTTCAATTATGCTGAACTGCATGAAAATATGCGTCAGGCAAAGGATGAAGTTTACAAGACTATTCTACAAGATGTTAGAATTGGAAAAGTGACCGAGCATGGAAAAGAAGCTTTACATGCACGATTACTGTCAAATTTATATCCAGAACAAGATGTTGTGCCTGAGAATATTTTTCAGAAAATTACTGATAAGAAATCTGGAATATGTTTGATGCCAACTCTTGCAGAATGTGCCAAATTTAACAACAAAATGTTGCATTTAGAAAAGCAAGAGATTGTGAAAGTGGAAGCTATTGATAGAGTAGAGCATATGGGATCAACAATTATTTTGTCTGAGAATCTGAAATCAAAATTGGATTCATTAGAGAAGAGTATATCTAAAACTGCAGGTTTTGAAAAGACTCTGAATGTGTGCTTGAACTGCCGTATAATTTTAAGAAGGAATTTACATGTTGAAAGAGGTCTGGTAAATGGATCAATGGGTAATGTTGTTGATTTTGTGAAATACAGAAATAGAGATGGAATTGAATTTTTAAAAATTAAATTTGATGGCATTGAGGAAGTACAGCTAATTGCTCGTTGTTCTGCTAGATTTTTGCTTGTAAAAGACTTATATGTTCGCCGTAAGCAGTTCCCTGTTTGCTTGGCATATGCGGTGACAATTCATAAATCGCAAGGTTTAAGTGTAGACACTGCATTGGTGAATATTGGCAGTTCTGTGTTCAAGGAGGGTATGGCATATGTGGCATTGTCACGAGTTAGAACTTTATCGGGATTGTACTTGATTGAGTGTGATGTCAGAAACATTTGTGCAGATCTAGATTGTGTTAAGGAATACAATAGGTTAAGAAGAGAGTATGCGCCACATTTGCCTCAGTTTCCTTTGTTTGAGAAACGTCTGGTAGGCCGGAAACGAAGAAATGAGAACAATACTGGGGAGGTTGTAGCAAAAAGACAAAAAGTGAATGAACCTAAAATTACAAGCAGAAACAAAGAGGATTCTGTTGAAGATGTTGTTGGTTTTCAGTTTGAAAACAGTTCTGGTGTCAACTGCTATGCTAATGTAGTAATGAATGTTTTGTTTTCTCTAAAAAATGTAAAAGAAGAGATTGTGGTCAATTCTGATCAAAGATTTTGCAGTTTGTTGAATTCTGTGTTAGAGAAATGTAGCACAGATAGAACAAAAATAGAAAGTGTGTCTGAAATTCGAAACCTGTTAGACAGATGTTCAGGGCAAACACAATTCTCTCAAAATATTCAGCAAGATTGTCAGGAGTTTTTAATGTATATGCTTGATGTATTACATGCTGAAGGTGTAGATGTAGATCAGCTGTTTGGGCTTTCTTATCAATGGCAGCATGACTGCGAGAACTGTATGGTATCAAGTACTACTAGTGTAGACTCAGAAAGATTTATATATTTAACTTTGCCAGACAGTAAATCAGTCTCCTTTAATAAGCTAGTAAAAGCTGCTAATCACAGCATGGAGTGTAGCCAATGTAAATCTGAAATGATGTCCACATTATTTATACGAACATATGGCCAGTACGTCATTTTAATGTTCCAACGATGTAGGCCTGATGGAACAAAATTGACAACTTTAATAAAAAATTTTGTAGCTTCGCAGTTGTCAATATCAGGAAGGACTTTTGTAACTACAGCAATTATATATCATGGCGGCCCTTCAATATCATCAGGACATTACACAGCTTATTTAAAGTCTAGAAATGGCTGGTCATTCTGCAATGATTCTGTTTTAATTTTCAAAAAAAAATTGCCGTATGACCTTAAAAACTCTTACCTGGTGTTTTTAAAACCAAAATTTTAGGAAAATAATCTCGGGATATGATCTGTGGAATTTCAAGAAGTTCTAATGGCTCCTACACAATTTGGCCTTGAGGATAAGTGTAGTTCAGAGACATAACTTCTAATCAAAGGATTGGACATCATGGAGATGTATGTGCACTTTAAATGAGTTCAGAAAAATTGTTTCTTTTCATAAGCTAATTGAAGCAGCCAATCAAAACATGGAGTAGAGGGAATGTAAGTCTGCAATGCTGTCTACTGTTTTACATTGCTTTGTGATTAAAAGTGATGTAGAGAATTAAATAATTGTAGTACTCATAGAGGTAGTGTAAGTCTGCTTCATATTAAGCAGTATCAGTGTCATAGGAAATGTAGAACATGACTGACCAAGAAGGGGAAGATATTACTATTCCAGGATTGTGAAAATGATCTTCAACATTTTAATTCTGAAAGTTGCGGAAATGCCAAATGATGGGATTGGCTTACAAGAAATCCAAGAGTTATAAATATCTCTGACTAGATTTGGCCTTGTGGAAAATAGTGGTAGAGAGCAAGAAGTCATTTATTGCATGTAACGTGTTTTTAAAAACGATGGAGGTTTTCTTTCAGAAAGTGGCGGGCTGAAAGTAATAACAGCACAAAAGAGTGTAAGCTGTTCATAGGACATCCTTGGACGTCATGGAAAGTAAGTTAACTTTAAGGAGTTCTGAATTTTATTTTCTGATGTTGTATGGGTTTTTTAAACACAATCATTTTGATTGTGTTTTTTTTTCCCCGCTGTTACATGATGAATACCTTCAAGTCACTGTTTTTAGTGAATTTTGATACATTCTGAGAACAGCAAAAATAAACCATTTAACATGTATAATTAATTCTGTACTGTTTGCATTTATGATGTATATGTAGAACTGTGTAGGAGGCATGGAGAAGGTGAGTTTTCTGTAAGTGTTAAATTTATTGTATGCAGTGCTGCACTTCTACGTATTCTTTCATATGCTGGACTACATCTGCACAATGAGATACCTAAGCAAAGGAAACACAAGTGATGTGATTGTGAAATGAGCAAAATAAATTGCACATATTTCAATTACATCACTTGAGTTTCCTATCATTACGAATCACATTGTGCAGATCAAGTTTAGGTCTGTCCAGGGAAACATAGGAGGTTTCTACTTTGTTGAAGAGTGCAGTGGACATGACTCACTTCATTAGTAGACTTTCACAGATATTATCTCCTCTGTACACTTCAACAAGTGTAAATCTCATCTTGAACTCTGAGTAGGCCTCACCTCAAACAAATCTCTGGATAGGAGACATGTTATTGGCATACTGAAGCGACACTTTTCTGAAACAAGAGCAATGCAAAAGATGCACCATGTTTTAAGATAGGCCTCACTTCATCTGCATCAAGATACTGTTAGTTTAAAATGTATATCTTTAGCATTGTGTAGAGGACCTGGAGAAGCAGAAGCTTCTGTCAGTGTCAAAGTTGTTGAAAAACTATTTGTCCTTCAATATTTTCCCTTGTCTTTTGTAATTTTTAAATACATATTTAAATTTTTTTTCAAATGTTGGTTCTCTCTTTCACAGATTGAAAGTATAGAAATAAAATGTGATTAATTTAACGGCAATTACAAGGTAAATAGTTGTACTCTTTTCGTTACATTTCTATCACATTCACCTACTATTAGATCCACTGCTTCACTTCTTTAATCCTCAGTTTCCTGCCTTTGCTACTTTCCTCATTCCTTTCTCTATTACCTATTTACTCAACTCCTTCCACTCTTTTTCTCAGTCCCTCTGTTCTCATAGTTCCTCAGTCTTGTTCACTCACTCCATCTCTATTACTCTTAGTGTCTGTGAATTACTTTCCCAACTTTTTTTTTTTGGGGACCGCTTCCTGGGAAGTTGCCCGGTTCGCAAACCAGCAGCGTTATGGCACTCCACCATTTTGTGTTTCGTTCGAATCAAGATACAAGATGGAGGGCAAATAATGTTCAGAATAGGTAGAAGGGGGCACGGTAGATGTATCTTGACCCCCTTGGTTTTCTGAGGGTGGCTGAGGAGGACCATAGTTCTTCACTCTTGTTCACTCTCTCTGTTTCTATTAATGTCACTGTTTATGACTGATCAAAAAAATGTTTTTTAAAAAAGAACAGTAACTATAAGGGAAGGAAATAGACAGTTATGTTAAAAGAAAGACAGCTATAGGGAGTAAACTAACGATACTGTTACCTACAATCCACTGCTGTTGATGTTACTGACCATGTCATGAATGATGTAATATGTGAAATCATCAACAGTGGATTGTAGGTAACAGTATCCTTATTTTACTCCCTAGAGCTGTCTTTCTTTTAACATAACTGTGTATTTCCTTCCCTTATAGTTACTGTTCTTTTTTAAAAAATATTTTTTTGGTTAGCTTCCGGTACGCGTACCGGGTAGCGCTCCGGGAGCGAACTAAGAGAAATACAGGTTGGCAGAGTTCCAAATATTCTACCAATTTTTTTATAATGGGGAGTTAGTTCTGAAAAGAACTTTTTTTTTAATGTTTTTGTTGTTTTATATTTTTTTTAGTATTTTTTGAACATTTTTTTACTTTTTTTGTATTTTCTGAACGTTTTTAAAATTTTTTTGGTTTTTTTGGGGGGGGGGGGGAACAAAAACGATCCATTATAAAGGGCTCAACAGGAGCAAAAAAAAAAAAAGAATTTATTTTTTGGTGCGTTTTGTGCAAACATTAATATGATTTTGAATTGCTCGCAAAATCAAAGTGATGCTACTTTCTCTGTAGCAGATGAAAGCGCCACATTCCACGCACACTTGTTTTACGTGCCCAAACAACATTTGGATGTTTGCAATCACCTCCCTCGCCTCTGGTCCCGACACCTCTGGAACCACCGATCTTCTTGCCATTTGGAGGGGATGTTGTTGTTGGTCACGTAGCTGGGCAGCACTATAGTTATTTGGGTGCCACCTACTCATATGCCGATGCATAGTATGATTCCCATAACTATATTTTTTATCGGTGCCCCTTGACAATCTGTCACCGCATATGCGGCAAAACACGTAACGAGCATTCACTTTCTTTTGCCCCTCAGGAATTCTGTAGAATTGCCAGATATAATTCTCCTGTCGATTGTACCTCCTGGGCTCCTCTGGCAAAAACTCATGCTCTTCCTCCTCTTCCTCCTCTTCCTGTTCTTCCTCTTCTTGCAGAATTACTTCTGCAGGTGGTCCTCTCTTTCTTGGATTTGGTGGAGGTGGTGGGCTAGCACCAGCTGAAGCTACTAATGAAGCCATCACAAAGTCTCAATAAAGGGTCTTTCTCTCACCAAGATGAAAGTCAGAGTGATGAAAGAAGGAGGGGTTTTCATCATTTGGGAAAAACAAAAGTTCTAAACCAATGAAAAGTGTCCATTTTAGATCACATGACCTTGTATTACATCATTAGGAAACCAAAAGTGAAATGAACCAATGAAAAGTGTTATTATCGAGTCACATGACCTGCTATGTTTACATTACGCGGTCGGCGCCGCGCCGCGGATCGCTTCCGGTTCGCGTACCGCTGCGCTTCCGGGTACGCGAACGTAGCACGTAATATGACGTATTACGCGAGAACGCGAAACGTCATGCTGACGCGAAGCGTCGCGATGTTGTTTTGTAACGCGAGAGGTGCGCTAAAGGAACGTTTACCAGTTCGCGTACCGGGTCGCGCCTCCGGATTGAGCTAACGGGAAGCTAACCGGTACGCGTACTGGGAGCGAAACAAAAAAAAATAAAAAAAAATTGTATAAAAAACATGTAAAAAATATTTTTCTTTTTAAAGAATAATACATTGTAAAGGTTTTGATATTAGCTATTAAAAAACCAATGAAATTCACTGAAAAAACCATAGGTTATAGACCATATATAGTTAGGAATTAGCATTTACAAAACCTTAAAAATTCACTGAAAAAACCATAGGTTATAGACCATATATAGTTAGGGATTAGCATTTAAAAAACCTTATTTTACTCACACAAAACCATTGAAATTCCATATATAGTTAGTTGTACTAACTATATATCACGCACCCGCAATCCACTGCTGATGATGTCACATATTACATCATTCATGACATGGTCAGTGACATCACTGATGACATCACTGATGACATCTCAAATGACATCACTGATGACATCACTGATGACATCTCATTTGACATTACTGATCACATCACTGATGACATCATTCATGTGATGATACAATGAACCTCTTCAGACTCTAATATAACCTTAGATACACTCAGTGTAAACAGACACTCACAGACTGTCACTCATCCATGGAGTTACTCACACACCTAGTCAGTCTTGCAAAGAATCAATCACACCTCCATTTCCTCAACTATATAGTTATACACACCTTACTTATTGGAACATATAATAACACATATTTACTCTGTTATACAATCCCTGATACAAGTTCACAATAATCCATACAGCCACTCACACATTCACTGGCTCTTATGCACAGTTATTTATATATGTCAACTATCACATGTACTGTGTTTTACATATGTACTTACTTTGACATGTAGCACTGAGATATCCATTCACTCACCAATACACTCATGCACACAGTCAACCGCCCATACAGATGTTTCCACATGCACTTTTGAACCCATACATCTAGTGAATCAACTGCTCACACATCTATGCACAGAGTCATACACCTCCCAGACACCCACACACACACTCAGTCTCCCATACAAATACTTGGGCAACTAATCAATAACCCATATAGTTAGTCATATAGCTAATGATCAACACATGCATCAGATTACAAAACAACAGACACAATGATGCACAATTTAAAACAGTTTAGTCACTAACCCATGCACTCAGTGAGACACATTTAATCACTCACTTATACAGTCAGTCATGCACCTACTAAATCCTTCATCCAGACACTTATACATCCACTCATTCTTCAATATGTAAGACATATTTTAACTTTACAGAAGCATACAGTCACTGGATGTTGTCATCAGTGATGTCATCAGTGATGTCATTTGAGATGTCATCAGTGATGTCATCAGTGATGTCACTGACCATGTCATGAATGATGTAATATGTGACATCATCAGCAGTGGATTGCGGGTGCGTGATATATAGTTAGTACAACTAACTATATATGGAATTTCAATGGTTTTGTGTGAGTAAAATAAGGTTTTTTAAATGCTAATCCCTAACTATATATGGTCTATAACCTATGGTTTTTTCAGTGAATATATATATATATATATACACCCCAAAAACTCCCAACCCTGCAGGGCGGCCGTGGTTTAGCGGGAGACAGTTATTCCAGTAATTCAATACCAAAGAAAAAACGTGCCACAGCCCAGGTCCGGACAAAACTGCATTCATTAAGAACTTGCGCAGTTTACAGCAACTTGTGATTAACCCTGATGCGTTTCGGCGATATGCCTTATTCACAGGTAAGTCTATAATCACATTTGCCAAGTCTCAGGTGCTTTAAATACTGAAAGTGTCACATGCTTGTGTATTGCTACACTGCATTTCCCATAATTCACTTTTTGTTGCAGTAAAATACATGTGCTGTCCCAGTGGCGTTTTTCATAGTGCAACCACTTTAACAAGATCTTCTTACACAGTCATGACATATCGTATCTTAAAAGGAACTTGCGCTCGAATATTCCTTGCTGTTTCCACATCAGAATTCAAAATATGCGCAAAGTCTGGAACCTGGAAAGTAGAGGTGTGTACCTTACTTGTCTCCCTTCCTCACCTCCATTGTAATAATCACCGGTAAATCCAAAGGCATACAAGGGGGTGAGCAGGTCATGCCCCCCTCATCAATCTACTCCAAAGACTCCTCTGTCGTCGGGCCCACAACCCTGCAGGGCGGCCGTGGCTTAGCAGGAGACATATTCCCGTAATTCAATACCAAAAAGAAAACGTGCCACAGCCCAAGTCCGGACAAAACTGCATTTATTAAGAACTTGCGCAGGTTACAGCAACTTGTGATTCACTCTGACTCGCTTCGGCGATATGCCTTGTTCACAGGTAAGTCTATAATCATCACATTTGCCAAGTCTCCGGTGCTTTAAATACTGAAAGTGTCACTTGCCTGTGTACTGTCACACTGCATTTCCCATAATTCACGTTTTGTTGCAGTAAAATACATGTGCTGTCCCAGTGACGTTTTTCATAGTGCAACCACTTTAACAAGATTTTCTTACACAGTCATGACATATCCGATCTTAAAAGGAACTTGTGCTCGAAGATTCCTTGCTGTTTCCACATCAGAATTCAATATATATAACTAGTCAACTCTTATAAACGGCTATCCCCGCGATGTATTTTTCCACCACTTTTTCGCTCTATTTAAAGCGCAGTTTTATAGCCTTAAGACTGGGGGACTGGCGCTTCCTTCAAAATCTACCCATTTGGCGTCGTATGGAGGAGGTCACAACCTGCAGAGGGTGTGGGTTAGCAATAGAAACAATCATGCATGTGGTTTGCATTTGCCCCACCTTCAACTTTCAACGCAGGTGTATGCTCGGGTCAGAATGGAATAGGCTGGGAGTTCGGACCTGTAGGCATGCCATCATTGCCGCCCTGTCTACGGATAATACTGCTTTAAACATAAAATTTGCTAAATTTATCCAGCAAGCGTATCGTAATTTTAATACAAAGAAAACTGTCTTGGCTTTGCCATCCATTATTTAGATCAAATAATGTACAGTAACAGTTTTTCTGACGATTATGAGGGCCGCAACTCAAATTGAAATTCTGTGGCGGGTATGCTTACGGTTCGACTTTATTATTTGAACATAATGGGAGCCGCATGAGAGACGCTAGGTCATGTTATACAAAACTGTTTACATTTTCATTATTTTATGTCCTTTTTGTGTGCCCATACGGGTTCTTTGTTATTAACTATTTTATATACAAAATTGTACACAATGTGACTTGGGGAAAAACTTTTAAAGATATTGTTTTATATCTAAATAAAGATTATTATTATTATTATTAAAAAAAATATATATATATATATAACTACTGACCCTTACTGTGAGTTTGTACTATACCGGAAGTGAAGTACTCACGCCTACCGGTGTGAAGACTCGGAGATCAAACCAAGCTCATTGCTGTAAAGTGATGGGCTCTGGGCGCTATAGCATACTGGCCCGCTGTAATATAACTGTGTAAGTAATGTTAGTATGCGTTTATACTATACAGGGAGTGGGAAGTGAACTACTCACCCCTTCTGATCTGAAGACTCGGGGATTAAACTGTGAGACTAAATCATGAGCCCATTGCTGTAAAGTGATGTGCTCTGGGCCGTGTAGCATACCTGTGGAAGTAGTGTTAGTTTGCGTTTATACAATACAGGGAGTGGGAAGCGAACTACTCACCCCTACCGGTCTCAAGACTAGTGGACGAAACCATGAGCTCATTGCTGTAAAGTCCTGTGCTCTGTGTAGTATTCTATTGTAAGTCATAGTAAAATGTTAGCATGTAATGCTAGTAGAATGTAAGTATGTAATGTTAGAATGTAGGGCTGTCATGAGGGGAACCTTGGGAGTTTGTACATGGTGCTGGAGAAGACAGTTGCCTTGCTGTCTGCTCCTGTTGGTGGCTGCTTAAGCTACCTTATTTTCCTGCAATAAATCTTCTTATCGGATCCACTGCTGTCTGCCTCTTCACTACATAAATTTGGCGACGAGCGGTAGAAGGTAAAAAGAAGGCGGGACTCACCAATATTTCGAGCTTGTTTGCTTTGTGCTGAAGACCTGTTTTCTTCCTGTAGCTGTTTTTACTCATCCTAGGGTCGTCGGCTCATTGAACTATGTCATCCGACCTCTGGTAGAATTTATATTTTTAGATTTTGGGCTTCCTCTGCCTCTTCACTACACTCTGGTTGCTGTACTACACTTGTGCAAGTAGTGCTAGTATGCGTTTATACTAATTCTGTAGTTATGCAGTAACCAATGCCTCATGGTCCTAGGGAGCACTACCTACTAGGCACAGGTCATAAAATGTCCCGGGATGTGCACCTGCAGGACATTTATGTTTGCTATTACAGGGCGGGTGCATGGATTCCACCCTGTGATAGAAAATCCTTGTTTGCCTCGTTGAAGCGAGAGGAGGAAAACCTTGTATCGCTTTAATAGAGCGGATCCGGATGGTAAAAATGGTAAAAAAAGTGAAGCAGGGTCTCATCCGTTCATTTAAATGAGCACCCTGGTGGGTAATGTTCCGGGGCCAATCCTAATATTATTTTGCGGGGTCTCTGCAGCATTGGGGACCTTAATCTCACATGTAAATTAGGCGTGGGAGGGCATAGAGACGTTTCGCAGCCTAGGGGATCGCCACATCCCCGGGTTTTGTTTACTAATTGTTCGGGGGGCTTCGAGGCCAACTCAAGTCCGGGGATCGCTACACTCCGGGGCTTTACTTAAATATGCAGGGTGGGCCTCGCCAGTCCCTCAAGCCTCAGTGGCCCTAGGCAGTGCCTTATTGGTTCTGTAATCACACGGGCAGTACTCATAGTGTTATAAAGTGATACACTCATAGAACCCTTGCAGTTGTAGAATTTTGCAGGCTTCATTTATGTAATAGTCTGTTGGTTTATATTTGGTACTGCAAAATTACAAATGTTTTCCCTCATAACCTCCTATAAACAGCCGATTTTCACAATAAACTACAGACATGTGTTGTCAGAAAAAGAAGACCCATATGCTCACTTATTTATTGGTAAAAAAAATAACCTTTATTAAAACAAAATAAATAAATGGAAACGCAGCTTTATTCGAACAAACAACGGTCTGACATGAAATAAGTGGGTAGGACTCCTCCGGAAGCAGAGCAGAAAACCTGCAAGACAAAAAAGAAACATAAGTATGTGTGCCATGTCCATGAGAAAAAGAAAGGTAGTCAGAATGAAAGTAAGATAGTGAGAATGGGATAGAGAGGGAGTGGGTGGAAGGGAGAAGGGGCTAGAGTCAAAAGAACAGAGGAAGGAGGAGACAGAGTATCGGCCTACTGTACCCAGCCCTCACTGTTTACCTCCCGTCACCCGTGTGTCTAGGGCGCTGGGGTCCGCGAGAAAGAGTGCGGTCCAGCAAGTCCTTAAAATGAAACAGATATGAAGGAGGACAGAGATTACATTATTTTCTACGGCAACATTGCTTGCCTAAACCTGTGCACCCAGGCTGCTGCACCCCAGCCCCTTCCCCCACACTGTGCTCAATTGCAGCTCCTGCGCACCGAGGCTTCACTGCTCACCTGCCACCAGCAGTGTGTCCAATGACGTGCCGGTGCAAAATCCGACTCCGGGGTGCCTCTCTCAGGGTGGTACAGCAGGTCCCCGGTCGGGGACGGTGTCCTGATACCACGATGGAAGGCGTCAAAATGCCCAGGGCATCGTCATGGGGTGAGCACCCGCTCTGCCTATTTTGGCGCAAGCAACTCAGTGTCTGAAAAGGGAGAAATAATATAATGCTGGAAACGTCTTGAGGCAAATGAAGGTTTATTTCAAGCTTAATAGAGAACACCAGTTGAGTGCATCCTTCCTTCTTGAAGTACGATCTACCAACTGTTAGTGGTAATCGTGGTTCAAAGAGGAGTTGGAGTGCACGAGAATAGACAAGGTTAAATAATAAAATGTTATGCCAACGTTTACATACAAAGGAACAGAGCGCATGCTAGAAGATAAGGTTCGCGTGTAATGCAGTTGCGCAAGACTGTGTGCATGTACACTTAGTAATTAGCTCACCACAGTGTTCCAAAAGCCACATGTCTGTAGGGCAGCGGTGCCCGCTGGCTCAGGCCTACAGTACGGTCCAGCAGGTCCTTAAAATGAGACAGAGATGTGACTGAATGAGGTCAGAGATCAGATCATTACGCACGGCAACATCGCTTGTTCGCACCTGCGCACCCAGGCTCATGCACCCCACCTCTCCCGCAGCACCATGCTCAATTGCAACCCCTGTGCACCCAGGCCCCACTGCTTACCTGCTGCCATTGTTGTGTGTCCAAACACCACAGGCAGCAGTGTTCACAATTCATATCCAGTTTTGATTGCCAGGATGGTGTACACCTCATGGATCCCTTTCCAAACACGACGGCCAGTAGGGTTCACAATTCATATCCAGTGTTAATTGCCAGGATGGTGTACACCTCATGGATCCCTTTTTTTATGGTGCATTGTGAAATGCGAGGTGGATGCGGCCACATCACCTGAGGCAGTGTGGAAGAACTGGGACATGTGGCGTAGTCGTTATCCTATTTATACGTCCGCAAAGTGGGCTGGGCTTGCGTACGCTAGGCCAGCATAGGGTTGTGAATAATTATTCCGGGGACCTGGGTGTTGTTCAGTTCCTGCCAGGCCAGAAAGTTTACTTCTGTGTGTTTTGTGTTGCAGTTTGGCCTCGCAGAATGCACAATTTACATTAATGCAGCATGTACCGGGAGGGCGGCAACTATCGCTATTGAGATGCTGTTGGAAAACATTGAATGGACAACATCTCATGTCATTGTCAGGCTTGTGGATATGCGCAGACACCCATGTCAATGGGGTGCGGCATTATTGAAAGTGTTGATATCGCAAAGTGCACACATGTGAATGTGCTCGGATGGAGGGAGGATCAGCAATGAGGCTACATCATACATAGTGATAACGCTCATTACAGTCAAGCAATGCTTGTCAAACGTGAATTGAAAGTCTCACATATGACACACTACTATACTGGTAAAGCCTGACAACAGAGCATACTGCAACACAAAACTATACATTACTCTTTACTGTTTGTCACATGTGATCTAGGACGTGCACTCTGCCCTTGGCTGATGATACCCCTTCGAGCCACCAATACCCAGGCCGAAAGGCAGCACAATAATGTGCACACACACACCAGGGGCATCGTGTAACACACATTAGTTTTTGATGTAACGTTTCAGATGCATTGCCATCACACGTGGAAGGCTAATGTACAGACCATGAATATTGATGAAGATGATCGTTGCATGTTATGTGTACACAGCAAAAAACTTTTCAAAAAAGCTCTCTAAGCAGAAGGGGTGTGTCTCATCAAACGCTGTAGAGAGAATGACTGAAATGAGTGGGGCCCTCCAACTGTTACAATGGGAAATGTTATGAACTAATCAAATTATTTTTTTAAGGTCACATGGCAATCGCGCAAGGAGGCCGCACCCGACACTATTTTGAGAAAATGTATTGATCATAATATACGTTTATTACAGTTAGAAATATATAAATGTTTAAAATATTTTAGATTATCGCTTGCTCTCACATACACTTTAAAGTTATTTAGATATAGTTTTGAGACATAAAATAAAATGAGGGACTGGCGTACTCTGCGCGACACCATATGTCTATGGCATAACACAGGGCCTGTCAGCACGCACTCGTCGCAGACGCAACTCGCAGCGGGCGTGACCCCATACGTACATGATGTAACACGTGGCTAGGTACTGCGTACCTGGTGAAAACCAAAGTAGCAGCTAGCGCGACCTAATACGTATATGATGTTACTCGGGACGCTGTGCCACTAACCCGTCGGATACGAAATGTGCATCATTTACGAGTTTAGCAATATGGCGGATAGGATTCACGTGGTGATGGAGCTTGGTACACTACCAGTATGGGACTGCAGTTTTCACCCCAACAAAAGATATACATTTTTGGGGGGAAGATATGAAACATTACATAATTTTTAAAGTAAAAAAGAAGAGGATAATAGGTTTTATAAATATTAAAATATGAAATTAACATTTCAAAAACCTTCGCAATTCACTGAAAAAAACATAGGTTTTACAGACGTTATAGTTAGAAATTAGCATTTAAAAAACCTTTGAAATTCACTAAAAAACAATAGATTTCAGGGATGTTATAGTAAGTTGGACATTTGACTCATATAAAACCAGAGAAATGTGCCTGTTATAGTTAGTTGAGCTAATTATAACTGGCGCGCCCGCAATGCACTGCTGATGATGTCACATATTACATCACTCATGACATGGTCAGTAACATCACTGATGACATCTCAAATGACATCACTGATGACATCACTGATGACATCATCCACATGATAATCTGATGCACATACTGATGCCCTAATATAAACTTTGATATACCCATTCTAAAACGCAGACTACTATTTTTGAAACCATACACACAACAAAGCCAAATACTACATACCACTCACTATTTCCTAGGTCTACACACACATCTAGTCGCTTATACATGTAGTTACTCATCAATACAGTACTATAATATGCACTCATACATCTATACATGCAGTCACACTCTGCCACTCATCCATAGAGTTACTCACACACCTAGTCAGTAATGCAAAGAATCAATCACATACCCATTTACTCATGTATGCAGTATACACACCAACTCTGTTATATATAGACACACCACATCACTTATTTATACAGATAATAACACATATTTACTGTCTTATACAATCACTGATAGAAGCAGACACTCATTTATACACCCACTCTTCAAATAACTTACTCGCACGTATAATCATTTATATACTCCAACACTCACATATAATGCCTTAAAAAATATGTAGTTTGTCACAGATATACCACTGAGACATTCATTCACTCACCAACACACCCATACACACACTAACTCACCCATAAAGACCTTCCCAGATGCACTTTTGAATCCATACAACCAGTGAATCGCCCACTCAGACATCTATGCACAGAGTCATACACCCCCACCCTCCCACACAGACCCTCAGGGACCCATACAGATACTCAGACAACAAATCAGTAACCCATATAGACACTCATGTAGCTATTCACCAACCCATGCAGTTGCTTACACACCAACTGAGAGACTAATACAGACTTTCACACAGTTTAGTCACTAACCCATGCATTCAGTAAGACACGTTCAATCACTCACTTGTACAGTCAGTCACGCACCTACTAAATAATCCCTTCAGGCACTTGTAAAGGCATTCATTCTTCAATACACCTTGGCATAGATATATATGAAAAATATTTAAACTTTACAGAAACACACATTCACTGGATGATGTCATCAGTGATGTCACTAACCATGTCATGAGTTCATGAGTGATATAATATGTAACATCATCAGCAGTGCATTGCGGTCGCGTGAGTTATAGTTAGCTCAACTAACTATAACAGGTGAATTTCTCTGGTTTTAAATGAGTCAAATGTCCAACTTACTATAACATCCCTGAAACCTATTGTTTTTTAGTGAATTTCAAAGGTTTTTTAAATGCTAATTCCTAACTATAATGACTGTAAAACCTATGTTTTTTCACGAGTAACTATTTGAGCAGCAAAGTGAGTAAGACATTGGATGTAAGGCACAAGTATACACAACGTGGCAATACTCACAAGAGTTTTAATTGTGGCACTACAATGACCAGAAGGCTCATGGCGAGCCTCCGCCCATATGACAGGTGAAAAGGATTATAAAATACCGTCACCGCATCACGCTGTGTGCCAGAAGACTGCCTCTGAAGAAATGCGAGTAAGCATGAAACGCGTCAGGCAACAGTCTGTTTATTTTAATTTATGGATTTCCTTGCTGCCTTGCTGCATCATCGTGGAATAAAAACGGCAAAACTTACGTCCTGTATGTGGCTCTCCTTCTTGGGCAAACTTGTTTGTTGGATATGAAAACGGCTGGTCCCGGCCGTGGGAGAGCCCTGAAGCTGCAAAGTGTACCTGCTGGAGTCAAACGGCGACCGGCGCTAGGGGCAGGAGGTCGTGTTTCACGAGTAACTAATTGAGCAGCAAAGTGAGTAAGACATTCGATGTAAGGCACAAGTATACACAACGTGGCAATACTCACAAGAGTTTTAATTGTGGCACTACAATGACCAGAAGGCTCATGGCGAGCCTCCGCCCATATGACAGGTGAAAAGGATTATAAAATACCGTCACCGCATCACGCTGTGTGCCAGAAGACTGCCTCTGAAGAAATGCGAGTAAGCATGAAACGCGTCAGGCAACAGTCTGTTTATTTTAATTTATGGATTTCCTTGCTGCCTTGCTGCATCATCGTGGAATAAAAACGGCAAAACTTACGTCCTGTATGTGGCTCTCCTTCTTGGGCAAACTTGTTTGTTGGATATGAAAACGGCTGGTCCCGGCCGTGGGAGAGCCCTGAAGCTGCAAAGTGTACCTGCTGGAGTCAAACGACGACCGGCGCTAGGGGCAGGAGGTCGTGTTTCACGAGTAACTATTTGAGCAGCAAAGTGAGTAAGACATTCGATGTAAGGCACAAGTATACACAACGTGGCAATACTCACTAGAGTTTTAATTGTGGCACTACAATGGCCAGAAGGCTCATGGCGAGCCTCCGCCCATATGACAGGTGAAAAGGATTATAAAATACCGTCACCGCATCACGCTGTGTGCCAGAAGACTGCCTCTGAAGAAATGCGAGTAAGCATGAAACGCGTCAGGCAACAGTCTGTTTATTTTAATTTATGGATTTCCTTGCTGCCTTGCTGCATCATCGTGGAATAAAAACGGCAAAACTTACCTCCTGTATGTGGCTCTCCTTCTTGGGCAAACTTGTTTGTTGGATATATATATATATATATATATATATATATATATATATATATATATATATATATATATATATATATATATATATATATATATATATATATATATTCACTGAAAAAAACATAAGTTTCAGGCCTTATATAGTTAGGAATCAGCATTTAAAAAACCTTTGAAATTCACTGAAAAAACCATAGGTTTCAGGCCTTATATAGTTAGGAATTAGTTTTTTAAAAAACCTTTGAAATTCACTCAAAAAACTATAAGTTTTAGTGGTGTTATAGTTAGCTGGACATTTCACTCATACAAAACCAATGAAATTGCTCCTATATAGTTAGTTGTACTAACTATATTTCGCGCACCCGCAATCCACTGCTGATGATGTCACATATTAGATCATTCATGACATGGTCAGTGACATCACTGATGACATCTCAAATGACATCACTGATGACATCACTGATGACATCATCCAGTGAATGTGGTTTGCTTTGTTATTTAAATATGCATTATATATATAGCAATTTACATTGAAGAAAGAGTGGATATATATAAATAAATATTTGGATGGAGGATTTAGTAGCAGTGTAATTGACTGTTTACTTGACCAATTTATAATGTCTCACTAAATATAGTGGATAGTGACTAAACTGTGTGAATATCTGTATCACTTTGTCAGTTGTTGTGTAAACTGATTCTACAGTTGGTTACTAGCTATGTGAAAGTCTATATTAGTTATTGATTAGTTAACTGAGTATTTGTATGGGAGTGTGAAAGTGTGTGTGGTTCGGTGGGGGTGTGTGACTGTCCACAGATGTGTGAATAGTTGATTCAGTAGATATATGAAGTTAAAACTACATGTTCTAACAGTTTGGGTGAGGGAATCTCTTTATGGGTGTGGTGATGAGCAAATATATTTCTCAAAGGTACAGGTCCAACAAACTAGAAAAATAAAAGGCAGTGTATGTGTCAGTTGTTGTATATAAATAAGTATACATAAGACACAATGATTGTGTGAGTGACTGTATGGATAACTGTATACTTGTAATAATGATATTATAATTCACTAAGTATGACTTACTATCTAAATGAATAGAAGAAGTGGTGTTTGTATAAGTGTTTTGCTAAGTAAATATGTAAGTGTGATCCATTGTTTGCATAAGTGAGTAGGATGACTTCCTATGTGAATAGGATGTGTGCTGTTGTTTAATGTCGATATAGATGTATAAGTATTTTTGATAGTGTTCTATTGTTCATTGACAGCATGTATGAGTGAATCCATAGGTAAGTGATTAGATGTGTGTATACATCTATGAATCACTGAGTGGATTTTTAGATACTTGTATTGCTGTGACAATGGATTTAAATATGATACTCTGTATTTTACAAACAGTGATGAAAAATTGTAATAGTGTATGAAAAGGTGTATGTGATTGTCACGTGGATGATGTCATCAGTGATGTCATCAGTGATGTCATTTGAGATGTCATCAGTGATGTCACTGACCATGTCATGAATGATCTAATATGTGACATCATCAGCAGTGGATTGCGGGTGCGCGAAATATAGTTAGTACAACTAACTATATAGGAGCAATTTCATTGGTTTTGTATGAGTAAAATGTCCAGCTAACTATAACACCACTAAAACTTATAGTTTTTTGAGTGAATTTCAAAGGTTTTTTAAAATCTAATTCCTAACTATATAACTCCTGAAACCTATGGTTTTTTCAGTGACTTTCTAAGGTTTTTTTAAATGCTAATTCCTAACTATATAAGGCCTGAAACCTATGGTTTTTTCAGTGAATTTCAAAGGTTTTTTAAATGCCGATTCCTAACTATATAAGGCCTGAAACCTATGGTTTTTTCAGTGAATTTCAAAGGTTTTTTAAATGCTAATTCCTAACTATATAAGGCTTGAAACCTAAGGTTTTTTCAGTGAATTTCAAAGGTTTTTTAAATGCTAATTCCTAACTATATAAGGCCTGTAACCTATGGTTTTTTCAGTGTTTTAAAAAAAAAAAATGATCGGTTAACTGGCTTATTAAGTGTATCTTAGTGAATACATATATTAGCGAGTAATGTTTAAATATTTAAATATATGCATGAGTGATGTAATATGTGACGTCATCAGCAGTGCATTGCAGACGTGCAAGTTATAGTGAGTCCAACTAACTATAACGTGGGAATTTCAATGGTTTTATGCGAGTAAAATTTCCAGCTAACTACAACTGGTGTGAAACCTATGGTTTTTTCAGTGAATTTCAAAGGTTTTTTAAATGCTAATTCCTAACTATAACTGGTGTGTAACCTATGGTTTTTTCAGTGAATATATATATATAAAATTTCTATGGCAAAATGAAACCCCTCATTTTGTTCCTTTTCAAATTAAATGTATTAAGTGTTACCACTTTATTCCAATCAAGATGACTTCAGGTGTGCCATACTTTTTGTCATAAGTAAGACTGTTAGCGTTCTAGTTGTTCTTTAGAACACTCTGGGACATTCTGTCATTGGGCTATAGTTGGGCTACATCTGGCTGATATTTGGGCTACATTTGGGCTCTTTTGTCTCTGGTGGCCATCTTGGGAGACTGCATATCAGAATTTTTTTAATGAAATATAAGAGGATTTGAGAAGTCACTCAAAATGTGCCCTAATTTTTCTTTCTTCAGCACTAATCATAATTTCTATGGCAAAATGAACCCCCTCATTTTGTTCATTTGCAAATTAAATGTTTTAAGTGTTAACACTTTATTCCAATCAAGATGACTTCAGGTGTGCCATACTTTTGTCATAAGTAAGACTGTTAGCGCTCTAGTTGTTCTTTAGAACACTCTGGGACATTCTGTCATTGGGCTATAGTTGGGCTACATCTGGCTGATATTTGGGCTACATTTGTTTTTTTTTGTCTCTGGTGGCCATCTTTGGGCTACATTGGGCTACATTGGGCTACATTTGGGCTCTAACATATATAGCGCCCAATGTAGCCCAATATATATTTTTTCAAAGTTAATTTTCGTAAAAACCACTGGAGCACATATCTTGAGACATAGCAAAGGCACATCGGGCTACCAGTCCCTACAATTTTGGCAAGTTTGGTGGAAAACCATTCAGCCGTTCGGGCTAAAAGTGAGTCCAACCGCCCTATGGAAATTAACATGGGGAAAACACGTTTTGGGACCCCCCTTTTATCTCGGCCCCCACTTGACAAATCCCCCCCAAACTTTCAGGGAAGGAGCGGAGCGCCGCGAGGCAAAGTTAAAAAAAAATTCAGGAAGATTCCTCAACCGGCGCCAAAGTTATTCCCATTAGAATGTTGCGATTTCCCTATGGAAAACAATCCTAACTACATATACCTACTGGCTATCGCCAGTAGGTAATATATATATATATATATATATATATATATATACATACATACATACACATGATGCTTGGTATAGTTATATAGTGATCCCATCAAACCTGCATTTTAGTGCTGATACATACAAGCAAATGTACTATTCTTGAAAAAGGATAGGAGGCAGCTTAAAATATCAAGGTTGCATTTCGCCATCACGGGCTTCAGAGTTTTTAAATAAAGACCATTATTAAAAGTTAGTCCTCTCTCTGTGAGCATTTGGATGAAACATTCTCTAATGTCTGTTTAGTGTGCAGAGCACATGTACCTGATGGATAATGCATAGCAAAGATTGGCACATTACTCATTCAGGTTCTGTCCTTACCTCCCAACATGGAGCACAAAACAACTCCAGCTTTACAGCGAGAAATAATAATTTTAAATCGAGTACTCACTTAACACTGATTTTTAGTACTTACTCTACATAGCTTTTAAGTGATTATAAGTCACTACTAAATGGTTGTATTGTTTCATGGTACAAAATATTTTATTGATTATAAAGACAAGAAATTAGAAACAAAAAAAATACAGAAAACTTTAACCAATTATATATAACAAATAGATACACAATCATTACAATAAGAAACGTACATAGTAATATTTTAACGTATTTGTAATAATAAACAGAAATTTATAAAGGGCTGCTATGATGTCAAGTTATCTATTTAGTCATTGCAAATACAGTTCATTTAATTTAGCAACACAAGTCAAGAGTTGTCCACTTTGTGGAGAGAAATATTGGGGAATTCTTAGAGGTATGAATTGAGGCAAAGTGGCAGCGTCTAAGATAAGTTATTCTAATCCCACCAAGAATGAACAGATAACAAATTTGTGTCTTTCAAATTTGTAGTAATTGACTTAATTACTGAACAGACAAGAAAATCAAGAAATTTCCTACCACTATTAGCAAGTGGATTAACAAGAGTGTAAGATTTACAAATAATGAATTTGAATGAAATTAAAATCTTAGTAATAACTTTACGGACATCTGTCCAGAAGGTAAAAATAATAGGTTTTAAGGACCCTGGAACCCACTTACACTGCTCACAATTTGTTTTATCAATTAATTGTGCTCCAAATAATTTAAATGGGCACCAAGAAGAGAGGTACAGAATATAGAAATTGGTTTGATAAATAAAAGCGCGTAAATAACGTGCAACATTGCATCACCATATATTTCTACACTGGTTGATAAATTGTTTTTTACATCTAGCTCAGAATTCCATGGCTGTTTGAACAGAATTAGAATAGAATTGTCAGCGGTGATGAGTTGTCTATATACCTTAATCTGGCCAGAGCAACTAAAGGAATTAATACATCATTATTCCAAGTTAGACATTTTAGAAGGTAGTAATGAATTTGCAAATGCATCAAGAACAGAGCTACAAAGTAATTCATATGTATGGTATTTTGTTCTAGGGGGTGTTATTTATATTGCAGTTCTGTAAAATATAAAAACATATCTTCCTGACATATGTCACTAATATAAATAAAAATGGCAGCTTAATCTTAGGTTCCTGCCACTGGTTGTCAACATCCACAGCCAGCAGCAGTTTTAAATATGTCAATACGTTAACGAAACATGGCCGATACGTCTTGTGTTATGAGCAGAAAGCCTACCTTTCTTAAATCCATTTTCAGTTCAGCATTGGAGTTAATTGATTAGCTAATGTTTTAGCGTACATTTTACAGTATTGGTTTATAAGAAATTGGTAGATAATTAGTAACTGAAGCATGATCGTTATCTGGTTTTTGAAGAATGATAATTATGGCTTCTTTATAAAACTTGAGGAAAGCTTTTCTCAAGTTTTATATTTGGGAACAAACGCCCGATGATTGCACACAAGAAATTTAGAAAGAAAAAGGAATACAGAGGGATTGCAAGCCCAGATCTATATCTGTATATGTGTGCATTTCAATTAAAGAGTTTTTGTCAATTGATATTGGAGGATTCTAAATGTTCTCCTCTATTTAAAGTTCTATCCAGAGACATTACTCAACAAGCCGGTGTTATCTCCTAAAATTTGGTCACCCCAAATTTTTTAAAAAGATAAAGTTAAAGATCCTGATATCAGCAGCAAAGCTTTGGTCCCAAGTGAGCCGAATTTTAAGGATCCCATACAATAATGATATTAGCCCAATCTGGAACTCCCCCGGGCTGCCACTATGTATGACAGACGCCTTGGCGACACCCCTGAGAAGATGCGGCATTAACACTTGGGGACAACTCATAATTGACGCAGAACTGATCTCATGGCCACATTTAACGGCAATCACCGGAAATTAAGTCTCAAAATTTAAATATTACGAGCTGTTGAGCTGGACAAGAGCAATAGAAAAGGAACTGAAAGGGAATTCGAACCTGGCATTCAAGATCTGTTCACATGGTAACAAAAAAAAAGAAGTAGCGGAGTGGTATTGGATACTTATCCAGAGTGGAGAAGAGGAGCAGGCATCGTTTACAGAAATATGGAAGAAGGACCTGCCAGATGAAGATCTGGAAAAAACCAGGCAAGTATCTATGTCTCTCCTTTGGTCATGTGTAAATGCTGCTTCTTTAAAAACAAAATCACCTTTTTACAGTTCACAAGGCCTATTGGACCCTCCAAAGGCTATCGAAAATGGTCACTCAAGCGATCAAGAGATGCCCTAAATGTGGAGAAGAAGCTAATGAGATCCACATGTTCTGGAGCTGTCCGGTTATAGCTTCATATTGGAATAAAGTGGGTAAGACCATTTCTGATATTATGGGGCTGGAAATGAAAATAACTTTTTTAAAGTAATTTTTGGGGTGTTCCGGAGGGAAGTAGATGAACGAGCATTCACAAAAAAACATAAAGCATTACTATTTGTTTTGATCTTATTAGCACGTAGAGAGCTTTGTATCAAATGAATATTACCATGCTCTCCTACGGAAGGAGAATGGATCCGATCCATTCAGAGGATAGCTATGTTTGATCAAGCTAGTACTTACTCGAAAAAGACTAAATTTGGGGAAATTTGGGAGGTCTGGACCGAGATAGCGGCGATACATACATGCACACACCTGCTTGAATAATGGGAAATGGATTTTGCTCTCTTTAACTCTGTCTTTTTTCTATCTCTTCCTCTTTCTCTCCAACGTTTACTATGCTCCGGTTTTATATACATGATTTCCAAGTCCTATGATTAAATAATATGCAAGACAACTGTCCAGGGGACGGGTCTGACTGGCCACCCACCGAGGTAGGGGGTTATACTGGCCGCCAAAAATTCAGGAATAAGGTGGAAACATCGACAAGTAGACGAAGGTGAGGCTCTGGAGATACAAGGTATCCTCTCTCCCCCGCGGGGGTGTAATCAGACCGGTAATTTAAATGTATCCTAGGTACACTTGGAAGGGTTAGCGATACCAAATCTTGAATTACTGAGCATATTATATTTAAATGAGGACAAAAAAAATGACTTCTTTGATGGAGCCGCATTTAGCTGAGAATCATAAAATAAAGAAAGTAAAATGGGAAAGAGTTGTGTCATAATTTTTGGAAAAGGGATCATGGATAACCCCTCTACCTACTAGCTCATATCTTTTCTGGGTTTTGTCATCTAAAATAGTGTTCAATTACCTACATGTATGGGGCATTTTAGCTGTTCTCATGAGATAATTAAACAGTGGGCAAAAATATGCTGCCCATAACAGTGGGCTCGACTTATAGACCATATTTGAGATCTCACCAGGTGCACTTGAATGACGGTGCTATAACGTTCCAAAATGACTTCAGTAGCTCACACTAACTAGGGCACACTTTACGATATTCAGGAAATTGTAATGATGGCACTTAACCGTGTTATTTGAGTTGGCGTATAATTTGCCAAAATACTTACCCCATTCTATTTTAGGAATCCAAGGAAATACCAAACCCTATTTAACTGCCAACTGTGGGCTATAATTCTCTAAAAGTGAATATTTGTCTTTTGTTTTATTTTCTTCCTGTGTCCTCCTGCAAGCCTACTCCTTATGTTCGTTTTACTTTATTTTATTTAAAAAATGACATTTGTTTAACAGGTATCAGCATGACAACTGTCCACAATCATTCTTCCTATCTCGTAGGTACCTGAAGGTGTTCCATAACAGGACTTCCATACTATTACAGTCACCAGCAAATCATGTGTTGACTGACTCAATTTTTTGAGGTAGTAGGGACTCTACTATTCAGTCCTCAATTTCACTCATCAAGTCATCAATTTTAAAAGATGTCCCCAATGTAGTCTTTGTGGTCCCAATATTTAATTACTATTCCTCAGAAACTAAGACCAGCAATAACTGTGCTAATCTGTCCTTATGGTAGGTTCAGTATTGGGCAGTGATCACTTCCCTTGTAGGTGAGAACATCAACGTCAGTGATAAAAACTGGACACATTTATGTATCAATTAATTGGGGAATGAATTTTCCTTGTTATAAGTGTTCCTCTGTAATAGTTGCACTTTTCCAAAATGTCTGTTTAACATATGAAGTCCTTGTTCTTGGAAACAACTGTCAACAATGTTATGCTTCTTTACCTTAGATGTTGATCATACATTATGATTGGAACTACCCAGTCTGCAGTTTCTGCTTCATTTATGATTTGTATGGACTTATAAGTATTCTCCTCCACAATTGCAACATTCAAATCACCTTCTAGTAAGATCACCAAAGAAGGATCCTTGTTGCATAGTCCGCTGACCAGTTTCTAAAACAATCTCTGTATTTCTACAATAATATTTTCAGGTTCAATATAAATGTTAGCACAGAGCAATTTCGGCAAAATATTATTGGCCATCATATCAGTTACTATGGCTTAAATACTTTGAGATTCTACTAAAACGTCTATAACCTTGTATTTTACTGTACTTTAGAGAAAAATTGCTAATCTACCAACCGTTGGTTTTACACAACTTTTAAAGTAGTGTAACTAAGGAGGAGTAACTTGCCATGTATCCGGGGTCATAATGATAGTATAATGATTGCATGCTTTGTTTCAAAATGATAATGTAGATGTAGTAATACCCACCTACAGGGGCGGGCTGTCTCAGGAATACTCTAGTAGGCTAATTTTCTTCTAGAAATAAAGGATTCATATTGACTGTGTTCACATGACCACTTTCTATATTTGATACTTTTCTCATAATTTTGTTCCAATTTTTGAGCTTGTCCTTTTTTTAGGAATCTTACGGGATTATTTTTTTCATAACATTTATATATTTGAAATTTGTTTAGTAAAGAGAGCACTTGTGAATAGAACGAAGGCATTTAGCTTGATCACCTGATGCTTAGTAGAACTGTCTTTTCGTAGGCATAGTCAAATTATTCTAATCTGTTCTGTATGGTTCCTCTTCACCCACTATGCTAACATTGCTCCCTGCTGGTAGGTTTGGTTGGTTATTAAAAGCTGAGTTACTTCTTCAGCTCCACTCTAAATACTATGGGCCTAATTATGACTTTTGGCTGAGTGATGGCGTGGTGGTGTCATCGCTCGGCCGAAGATTGCAGCCGATTCTGTGGTCTGAAGGGCTGGAAGTATGGCGGTCCCACTGCAATGCATCTTTCAAAGGTGACAGTGCCTGGGAAAGAGGCACCGCAATGGGAACGCCACATGGCGCTCCCACACAGCATGGACTTGAAAGTCCATACCTTACATGAACCTGGGTGCATGCACACGGGGGGCACATGTTGTGCCCTCCATTCTAACATTCCCAGGCAGAGGTTGCACAGGGGGCCCTGTAGGGCCCCTTTTGTTTCAGCACTACCAGCCTTTTCATGGAGGAGAGACCTCCAGGAAAAACCGCTTGCTGTCCTGAAACTTGTAATATGCATGGCAGTGCTGCAGCGGCGCCACCTGCATTTTACATAGCCCTTGACCACCGCATCAGAGGCAGGGAATGGTGGTCCCCTGGTGGAGTCGGTGGTCCAATTATGGTCCACCCACCCAAGGGCGGTCGGACCGCTGGTGCGGCAGTGGCTGGACTGTCCCCGCCGTGCCACCGACTCCCAGACTCGTAATTAGGCCCATAGTTTATTACTGACCTTCCTTCGGTGCCTTTGCGCGCATGTAATTTAGGTTTTTCAGTTCCCAATTCCTGGACTACAAGAATTATAGTACCAGTGCATTTTAGCTGTGTGAGTAAATAAGGTTATCTTTATTAATTAAACACATTATTCAACAATTTAAGTTTCTTTTACCTACAGTTTCTGCCAGTGTTTTTTTCTAGGATTTTTACACAGACGGTGATTGAGCCTTATATCCTATCGTAGCTGTTATGGACGGAAATAGGCTGATTCTGTGAATCAGCCCATTTGCATGTGGATAAAGCTTAGTACATCTGGCCTTTTGTTCCTTGCAAGATATAATAAAAGTAAAAAAAAAGAGAAAAAGTGGGTTGGATTAACAATAACATTTCAACTATTGATATTGATTGCATGACTTCTTTGTCTGACATTCATATACAGAGGGCCCATCAACGGTAATCTCAGCTTTCCTTTCAAAGCCATTTAAAAATGTTGAATTCGCAGAGCATGTACGTTCCTCACAGAAATTTAATAAAGAGATGTCATTTAGAGAAAATGCATACTGTTGGTGACTGCTGACAATATGAAAGCTCTCAGCTACCTGGTTAAGTGTGTCATTGTTTTCTGGTAGGACCCTGTTATCCGGTGTTATTGGATCAAGAAATACTCCACTTTCTTCCTCGAGTGACACATTAATCAGGGTAAAGACTAAGCTTACTTGCCTTCATTTCATTTAATAAATGCATTTATTGGCTCTGACGTTATTCCAGCAGCAACGTATTTTTTAGTTTTAATCCAGGGTGGCTGTTTATATTTGGCCTTTCTCCTTCTTCCTTGTGTTTTTATGGATATCATTTCTATTTTTAGGGGCGGTAAGGCACCAACCAGCACCAGCCTGACCAGAGCACATTGCAGGCTACAATTTAAACATACACTTCTGAATACACTTAACATATCTGCTTGCAGAAATAGGCAGAAAAGCTAGGGGCCATATGTACAAAAACTTTTTTGAGGTCGCAAAAAAGATTTTTCAAATGTACAAAAGCCAAATTGTGATTCGATTACATGTTACTGAATTGTGATTTGGTTTTGCAAATCAGTATTTGGAAGGGCATGTTTCTCATAAACCTGGTTCGCAGTGGTATGTTTGAATGTTTTGCGACCAAAATTACAGTTACAAAACATTATTTTTTTTACTAACATGTCAAAGGTGGTGGTAACCATTCGCAAATGGGGAAGAGGACCCCTTTCCCTTTGTGAATGATGATACAAATATTTTTTAACTTCAAGCATGAGTCCCATGGACCACTGTCTACTCTTAAAAGATTAAACTTAAACTTTTCCTTTTTTCCTTTTTTAAACACATTCCATTTTCTTTTAAGGAAAACAGCAGTTTTTTTTAAAAAAAAGATTGCTTTATTGAATAGCATTTAAAGGCATGGTGGTCTGCTGACCAGGGTAGGCCATCATCCATGTGATGGTTGGAATTCCTATTGGGTTGCAAGTTGAGACATACCTCATTAATATTCATGAGGTAGGTCTATTTGTGACCCCATTAGGAAAAGCTAAATGAAATTCAATGGGTTTCATCCATTAGGAATTGCAATTTCTTAACTGCTATTCACAGAAAATCTCAATAATCTAAACACTAGTCCTGAAATTTGGACATGGGCCCTAAATTCTCAAAACCACAGACCAGAAACGTTGTCAAGGGGTGCTTGCCATTGTCCTGCTTGTTCTGCTGTTTGGCACTTCTGTGCAGCACTTAGTGTACTTGACTTCCTGACCCATTGCTGATGCTGTGGGTTGAATTTTTGTTGTTTTCGTCTTGTTAGGTTTAGATAAAGATTTCTTATTTTTAGGTCAAGCCTAGGCAGCGCATGCGCTACTGCGAGGCTTGCAGTAGTGGAGTATGACTTTAAAGCACCGCCCACTCTCTGCCCATATTATTGTCCTTCATAAATGCTGGCTTCCAAGTGGTTATTAGGCTTTTTAGTCCCTCCTTGGTACTGCCGTGTCTGCATTTGTTACCTCCCATCAGGACGGAACTTTTAACCTGTGTCCTTACATTATTGCTTGCATTAGCCCTTCGGGAGAACTTTTTGCTTAATCAATCTAAAGAACACTGGTGAGACACCAGTTTTAGCAATGGCAGCTGGTCTGTTTTGGTAGATGCACTGCACTATGAGTGTTTTTACTTTCACAATGGGCCATACGCGCCCACACGCCGGGCCAATGCAGCTCACCCAAACCGGATCGCTGCTTTCCTTTAATTGAAATTAGTAGAGCTGCTTTTCTTTTGTTTAATAGCAGAGCTGCGGGATTAAAGAATTTGCAAAGAATCACAGGTCGTTGATCTGGCACCAAGGTTCGAACCCTAGATCCCCGCTCGAAATCTGCAGCTCTGACTCTGCGGTACACCCTATTCCTTTAAGGGTTAACCATCAACATTAGGTGGAGTTCACTGGTTCCATTACCTACTCAATGTCGAGAGGGTTTAAAAGTACATATCACATTTGTTTTATTGAAAAATCCATAGGTAAATAACATTAGGATTCACTTGACCCTTGCATCTGGTGACTAGTGATGACTTTACAAATCTTTGAGCCAGAGAAATCACACCTGTGCTCTCTAAGCACATCTGAGGAATGGGCGTCTCAACATACTGCCCAAATTTCACATGAAGAATATGTGGCATAAGGGCCAGACCTCTGGACCTTGAAACCGGGTATCCAGGTTCGAGTCCCACCGTCAGCTTAACATCACAAATCATTTCATCTTACCAAACATAAATGTGCTCTTTTTGTGAAAAAATTCAATTTTTTTAGCTTTCCTTTTCACTATCTCCGGCCATTTTATGTGATAGTTAATGGAACGCATGTTCATGTAGCCCATCTCTGTCATTGTGTGGGCTGAGATAGCTTTGGGCTTCATTTGGAAATTATTCTTACTTCCTGCTTCCCGTACTTCTGCAGGGTATTGCATTGGGTGAGTTTTTACTGAGTACAAAGCTGTCAGGGCTGGACTGGTGCCAGTTCCAGCTCTGGAAAATGTTTCCATAGATCCCCAGGGGGCATGGAGCGAGCGAGCAGTGCGAAAGACCGGCCATCTCTTTGGTGGGCATTCACCCCCCCACCTTAACAGGTTGGTTAACAAGCACTTGCAATGCAATATGTCTCGCAATTGCGAGATTTTGAGCCATTGTAAATGACAATGTCTTTTATTTGTGTGTTTAAAAAATATGCAATATTTAAAAGGCATTGTCATTTACAATGCCAATAGGTCAAAGTTTCAAAAATGCGAGACCTATTGCATTGTAAATGCTTGTTTTAAACTTGTGTGGTTTCCATTTGTAGTGTTTTCACTGTATTACGCTATGTGTGCACAAATGCTTTACACACTGCGTTTGAGATAAGCCTGTCCGCTCGTGCCAAGCTACCCAGGGGGTAAGCAGGGATTGTCTGAGGTCATAACTCCCTTACCCTGACTAGAAGCAAGGGTCCCTACTTGGACAAAGGAGCAAACCATTGCTAATTAGAGACCCACGTTTCAAACAATTAAGTATCAGTGAATGAAGTGGAGAAGGGCGGGTCCATAGCAAGAGACACAGATGCCAACGAAGTGCAAAAACAGACAGTTGTTTATAGAACCACAACCCTCAGTGCCAAATTCCTAAGCTAATAACTGCACCCCTGACCGGAGGAAGAGGTATTGCTGGAGGGTGGGCTTCAGATGAGTGAAAGGGCTACATTAGCAATAAAAGACATTATCAATATGAAGGAGAAGACAGTTAAAAAAAAGCTTAACAGGTATACAACTTCTTTATGTCCCCCTTTTGCAGAAGGTCGTTGCTAAGCTCAGTGTAAGATGGTGTGCTATTTTGAGTAAAGTATTCTTCCGCATGTATGGTCTCAAATGCTATTGCAGCACACTAAATTCTATAGAATTCATGTAACGTTACCACTGAAAGATCCTCTTGCTAAATAAAGATAAAGAAGCACAAAACAGAGACATGCAAGGGTGGAATAAGCAAGCCAATAGCACAGAGAAGGCTCGCTGAGTGCAGAGGGAGAAAAATAAGGTAGCTGTGTAACGCTTTGTTTCCGATTCCTAGTACCATTTAGACTCCCATTTTGTGCACAAAAACCCATATGCGTCAGCAATAGGATTACAATTTGGATGGTACTTGCACTCAATGCTGGTGTTTTGCTGGCAATTTGCACCAATGTAGCTGGAAAAATACCAGTTTGACACCTCCAAAATGAGTGAATGTATGTACGTTTTGAGCGCAATTCACCATTTCAAGGTGTCATAATCCGCGCACTGCATACTAACTGTAACTAATTGGAATGCAGTTTGCACCAACAATGAACAGTCAAAATGTAATCAGGGCTTTGAATGCGAAGAGAAGTATACCCTGCGCTACTGTGCTACTTCCAATATGTCAGTCAAATAATAAAGGTCAAATGTTCTGTAATCCCTCGCCCCTTATAAGCTAACCAGTTACAGGGTCCATTTCCATTTGCTGATCTCCAATCTATCAAATCCTGCAGATGACAGTAAGGCTGCTCTCTTGTTTTAGTGTCAGAACCATCTGTTTCAAGAGACTTAGGGGCATATTCACATGGAGCTATTGCCGAATTACCATCACTTTATCGCAGCCAAGGTCATGATAAATGTACCTCGCTATCCACAAGCTGGTGTTAACAGCTCACAGCACCAGTAAACCTGTGATAGCAGCAGCAAAAAACATCGCCACAAAGGACCTCCGCAACTATCGCTAATGAGATGCAGAGTAGGCGTTCCTGTGCAAAAAGCCGCAAAAACAGGACACCTCAACATTCACAACGACCAGCCAGATCTGCGATAAGAACACAAAACAAGCGAGAAGGCACGTTAGCAGCAGAAAATTAACACCTGCTGTGAGCTGGTGTAAAGTTGGACGGCAGCCTGCACCACAAAAGGAAGCCCAGCCCAGGGCGTCATCGGAAGGGCAACAGACGCCATAGACCCACTCATCATGCAGCCCAGACACCCAAGAGGGCCACAACACCCACCCGACACACACCCCCATCCCCGGACCACCACAGAGGCAGAACAGACCAAGACAGCGGCCCCCCAGGAAATGCACCTGCCTCACAGACCCAACATCTGACAATGTCACTGTCCACTACAGGCTGAAAGGGACAACCATCCAAAGCATCCTGGCCATCATCGTCTAACAGGCCAACGGCACCAACACAGTGGACAACCAACATCCCACCCCACACCAAGCTGCTGGCAGTGCTGTACTTGTTGGCCCATGGCACACCCCAACCAACACCCGCCATAGTCGGAGGAGTCTCACAGCCAGCCATATCCAAGTCCCCCACACTTGTCCTGGACATCACCACCACCCTGGCACCCCATTTCCCATACGTCCAACACAATGCGCAGGAACCGCTGGAGACCAAGCAAGGACCATACGCCATAGCAGGATGCACGCATGTGTTTTCGGCAATCCACTGCACACATGTTCCACCTGTGCCCCCTGGTGACACAGCACACAATCACCGCAACAGGAAGCACATGTCAAACATCAATGTGCAGGCAACATCAGAACACCGTCGGACCTTCACCAATGTCGCCTCCAAATACACTACCAGTGTGCATGATCCCTCCACCCTCCGACAGTCCATCAGCAACCAGCGTTCCCAGGATGGCACCAAGGGAAATGCACAGCCCCTTGGCAAGTTCCAAATCAACACCCCACTCACCTCAACTCCACAACCATGCCAGTCAGTCAGTCAAATTCACTTTATTCGGTTAATTAAAACCATAAAAGTATACTACAAAATACATTGCAAGGTATTTTACCAAAAATTAAATAAACATAATCATCACAATTTATCAAAAAACACAATTAATTCATTAGTATACAGAGTAAAAAGGGGAAGATTTCACACAAGTCCAAACACATGATGCACCCTATTAGCAGCACTTCCTTTCTTCTTAATCCTTACAGCCGCGGTTAATAAACTAGCTATGTTAAAAAATTCCCATGTGTTATTTAACATTTGCAAATAAATAAAAAACGGTTTAGCATGAGTAAAACCTTTGCCTTTTAAGATCGGTATTATAAAACGATTTCGTATGTGCAAAAAATATTCACAAAATAAAACAAAGTGCAGAGAATCCTGAGTACAGAAATTGTCACAGGTACATACATCTAAGTCCTCCAGCTTTTTCCATCCCTTTGGCTCAGCAAAAAGCAAATGTAGTTGGTTTAATCTAAATCGAACCAATAGGAAACAATGGTGCTGGTTAGACACAATGGTTAAGTATGGTTCAATCGTTAATGATGTACATGTCAACTGATGAGCCCGAACAGACGGTTTGCTTAACTCTTCCTGCTCTCTATCACTTTGAGATACCTGAACATAAATATTTTTAGCCCACAATTTATCGGCTTTTGACAATTTCCCTGGGGAGTCATAAAGCTCCGGTCTGCCTAAATAAACTGCAGTCCTTTTAATATAATTTAGCCATGGGATGCTACTTGCCAAATCAAGAGTTAGACAGTCACGGATGATAGCACGGTTCATCTCCAGCTCCGGTTTTGTCCAAATACTAATCCATTTGAGCAGAGGTGCCATTCCAATAATGTCTGTTATAAAATATATGCCCATTTCTTGATGTATAACATAGGTGGATGTCGATGACGGTACGGATAACACATTTCTTAGAAATGTATTTTCCACTATTTATTTGTTCCCGGCATTTCTATAACCCCAAAGTTCTGAGCCATAGCTCGCAACGGCCAAACATTTAGCCCTTTAGATATTTAACATGGCTTGTAGGGGTTTAGAGCCCAATCTGCGGGAAATATCTAAAATAGCTACAGTTGATCTTGCCATTATATTTCCTTTAGCCTACATTTGTGGGATCCAGGAACTCCTTTCGTCAAATAGTACTCCCAAATATGAGAATGACGTTACCCGCGAAAGATTGTTTCCCTCACAATAGTGGCTTTTACATTTCTTAGGCTTAGCCCCCATGATCATAATGTGAGACTTAAAAAATTTTACATCCAAGTCCAAGGACTTCATTAATGAGGCGAAAGTGGTTAAAAGCTGCTGTAGGCCATTTGCCATCCTAGCTAGTAGAGCAGCCTCATCCGCATATAACAGGGCCGGAATTAATCTCTCTCCTATACGCGGAATATCAATACAAGCACCCAAAAAGACTGACTCAAGGTTGTTAATATATAGAGTGAATAAAAGAGGGGCCAAAATACAGTCCTGTCTCACTCCTTTGATTATATCGATGCTACGTGATAAGTTTCCTCTTTGATCGAATCGTACTGTGGCACCCAGATCTTGATGCAAATCTGCCCAAAAATTTACAATATTTTCATCTAGACCTAATTTCAA
Source organism: Lissotriton helveticus (assembly GCF_964261635.1). Taxonomy (NCBI): domain Eukaryota; kingdom Metazoa; phylum Chordata; class Amphibia; order Caudata; family Salamandridae; genus Lissotriton; species Lissotriton helveticus. The sequence continues at coordinate 1,281,417,610 of NC_136061.1, forward strand.
GAGCAAATGCCATAACTTGGACCTGTTCACTCGGTCAAAAGCCGAAAAAAGATCCATAAATGCTAAATGGAGTGTGCCTTTCTTTTCAATGGTATATTTCCCGGTCAACAAGAGCAAGTTAAGGCACTGATCGGTGGTGCCTCTCCCCTTCCTAAAACCATACTAAAGATTGGAGAGGATATTAGTTTTATTCAGCCAGTCTGTAAACTTGGCCAAAACCACATGCTCTAACACTTTCACAGAAAATTCGATCAAAGAAATTGGCCTATAACAGCGCGGGTCACTTCTAGAACCCTTTTTAAAAACTGGTACTATCACTGACAGCGACCAGGATTTTGGTAGGCCCACTTTACAGGCTTTATTAAAAACATTGGCAAGCAGTTTAGACCAAAAGGGTATGTTTGTTATGAAGAGGTCAGCGGGAACCCCGTCCGGGCCAGGGGCTTTATTTTTTTACATTTCAGCTATAGCCTTTGCTACTTCACTAACTGTAAAGGTTAGAAAATATTTCTTACCCACATTACTAGAGTCCCTCATTTCGTTATCTCCCTGGTCCCCATATATAACTTTAAAATGGTTACATCAATCCTCTTCAGGAATATTGGCGTCCAATATACCACTTTTATTGTCAGAGAAGAAAGGTCTATTCACTACGCTCCAAAATTTGGCGCTGTTTTTTAACACGTCAATAGAAGTTAATTCCATAAAAGCATCATTTTTAATCTGTGTTTTACGAGAATTTATAGCTAATTTATACTCTTTCCTGCAGTCAGCAATGTAGGTCTTATCTTGTGGCCTATTTTTTTGTGCACACATTACATTTTGATGTGCAACTGAACAACTATGATCAAACCACCTTTCTCCTTTCTTTACGTGTTCTTTAAGGGGTTATGAGAGATCTTGGGCCACTTGCCTACTAATGTTATCATATGCATTTAGGACACCATCGTCTCCTGCCTTGTTATCACAACACAACTCCAATTCTGGCCCTACTATATTGGCTAATTCATTACAAAAATCTGCAGGATTGACCATACTCTACTTCAGTCTACGACCCTGATCGATATTCTTAATTACTGTAGTGGAAGCCCATTTTTTAACCTCCAAATTAGGGCCAATACCCCCGCCTATATCCCCCCCCCCTAAAATCAGGTGTATAGGATTGTGTTCACTAAATTGAGACATGGGGTATGGTGTACGGTGTATGGTGTACGGTATGGGGTACGGTGCGTACACCCCATGATCGCGGGGTATGGTGCGTACCCCCGTGATCGCAGGTGTACGGGGCGTACCCCTGCAAGCATGGGGGGTATGCACCGTACCCAGGGGGGCCGTTCCATACCTGTTTGGTGCAAACTCCGCTTTTACGGCTGTTTACAGCTCCCGTAAAAAAAAGGGTCATACGGTGCGTACCCGACACGTATCGTACTTGCTGGGTCGTAAAAACCAGCCGCGAGCCGTATAGATCTCGCGTACTGCAGGTTCCGACGGAGACTCGTACGGGGATTCGAGTCGTACGGTCTCTGTACGATTCGTACGGAGTCCGGCTCCTGGTACGAATCGTACTTCGTCGTACGTACGGCGGATGTTGCAGGGTACGATTCGTACGGGAAAAACGCTCCGAACGACTATTCGGAGCGGTTTTTACCGGATCGGAATCGTCCCCCTATGTATTTTTACTGTGTCCCCAGATGGCAAAGATTCAGGTATAACAGGCGTGTGCTTCCTCTGTATGTCTGACTCCTCCACCCAAGTAGGTGAGGTGGTGATTAGTCACTCATTACCATCAAGGTGTGAAAGAACGTCATATCTATTTGAAGTTTCCAACCCACTAGTAGTCGAGCCGACTCTACTACAACCCCATGTCGTTAAAGGGAAAGTAGAAGTGCCACTAGCTACATGTTGGTCTACTGTACAGGATGTACTGTTCCCCAATCGTTGGCTATTACTAGGCCTTTCAAGTATTTTAGGGGGATAAAACACTCCCAATGGGAGAGCTCTAATGCCTACAGTATGACCCATCAGCTTACCATCAAAGAGCCAACCTGCTACATTCTTTTTGGCAAAATTAACCACCACACTATCTTCCTCAGTATTTTTAGGGCAACAACCAACCCAATCAACACGTCTTGCCATTATAACATGGGAAGACGCCATTAGACCACGCTCGGAATGTCTGGAGCACCAAAATTCCACTTTACGGATTAGTTCTTCTGAAGTTTCCCTTGTATTTACTTTAAGTTGTGGCCACTTTTACTATTATCATGCTCACTCCCTCTTATAACGTTAGTACATGCCCCACCTGCTCCACCCGCCCAATTATTCTAAAAATTAGACCATTTCTTCATATTTCCATCCACCCCATATTTCATACAGTTAATTAATTCCAGTCTCAGTGATTCGAATAAAGTATCGATATGGGTCAAAATGATATCCATGATGTCCATGGCTATGGCTCCAGGGGAAGCAGGGGTCTCTTTGTGGAATTTGATTGAGTTCCCAGCACCACCTGAGGAGCAAAGACTTTTTTAATAGGACCTCCCTTGCTACTCTTAGCACTTTTCTTTCTTTTGTTCCTTATTGTAATCAAGGACTGTTCAATTAAGGAGATAGATGGGGGATTAACAGTCCCCAGTAAAAGACCCAGAAGTGGAGGCGACGTAGTTATTGTCTCTTGAATAGAGTCTTGGGTGGAGCCTTGAGCCCCTACTATATTATCTATTGCATCCTTAGCAATGTCCGTCCCTGAAACACTGGCTAACAATGGTAAAGTATTAGCAGTCTCGCCACCCAATCCCAGTTGTGCTTCTATGTTATGAATCTCTGAGGTCATTGCCCCAACAGCACTCGTTAGGTAGGACATTATTGAGGCACAGTTTCGAGGAATTTTGGCTTTGGTCTTAGGTAAGTCATTTGAACACATTGTTTTGCGCCTAACCCTGTTGGATGGTGGACGTCAGAGGGGTTGCCCAGGCCAGCCTCTATCGGCTGCTGACGGGTGCAGATGGGCCCAACCTTGGCCCGTGCGCGTCCCGCATTGCGGGAGTCCTGGCCACGTTATAAACGCCTCCAGGCGCTGGCGGTGATGTGGCGGCACTGTGAGTCTACGGCCTGTGTTGCAGCGTGGGAGTTGTGGTCCTCTCTCCCCCCGCTGTACGGATGTGGCAGGTGGCAGAAGTGCGGCAGGGACAACAGCTTTATAAGCGCCTCCGGGTGCTGGTAGTGACGTGGCGGCACTGCGTGTGCGTGTCTACGGCCCGTGTTGCAGCGTGGGGGTTGTGGTCCTCTCTCCCCCCGCTGTACGGATGTGGCAGGTGGCAGAAGTGCGGCAAGGACAACAGCAGGTCATTATCGGGCTCCCGTGCTGCGGGAGCCCTGGCCGCTTTATAAGCGCCTCCGGGTGCTGGTAGGGATGTGGCGGCAAAGTGGGTCTACAGCCTGTGTTGCAGCATGGGGGTTGTGGTCCTCTCCCCCGCTGTACAGATGTGGCAGGTGGCAGAAGTGCGCAGGGACAACAGCAGGTCTGTATCGGGCTCCCGAGCAACGGGAGCCCTGGCCACGTTATAAGTGCCTCTGGGCGCTGGTGGTGAGGTGGCAGCACTGCGGGTCTACAGCCTGTGTTGCAGTATGTGGGTTGTGGTCCTCTCTCCCCCCGCTGTACGGATGTGGCAGGTGGCAGAGGTGCGGCAGGGACAACAGCAGATCTGTATCGGTGCCTGCGTTATAAGCGCCTCCGGGCGGTGGCCGTGATGTGGGGGCACTGCGGGTCTATGGCCCGCATTGCAGCGTGGGGGTTGTGGTCCTCTCTCCCCCCACTGTACGGATGTGGCAAGTGGCAGCAGTGTGGCAGGGACAACAGCAGGTCTGTATCGGGCTCCCGTGCTGCGGGAGCCCTGGCCGCGTTATAAGTGCCTCCGGGCACTGGCGGTGACGTGGTGGCACTGTGGGTCTACTGCCTGTGTTGCAGCGTGGGGGTTGTGGTCCTCTCTCCTCCCGCTGTACGAATGTGGCAGGTGGCAGAAGTGCGGCAGGGACAACAGCAGGTCTGTATCGGGCTCCCGCGCTGCGGGAGCCCTGGCCGCATTATAAGTGCCTCCGGGCACTGGCGGTGACGTGGTGGCACTGCGGGTCTACTGCCTGTGTTGCAGCGTGGGGGTTGTGGTCCTCTCCCCCCCCCCGCTGTACGGATGTGGCAGGTGGCAGAAGTGCGTCAGGGACAACCGCAGGTCTGTATGCAATCCACAGCTCTGGCAATATCCCACAACACAAAATCACAATCAACATGCACAACAACATGCCTACCCACCAGACACGACAGAACAACTTACAATGGTAACCTGGTCAAGCATGAACATGACCAACCAACGGCTTGGCACCTAAGCCACACAATAGCCAAATGTGGGGAGAGGTGGCAACCAGGCATTTGTGAAGGATGCAGTAGAACCATGAATGGGAAAGTACACAATGCCAAAAGTTGTGGCGATGTGCTGGACAGACCGCAGTATGCAGAACACACCCATACTCACGGCGACATACACCTCTGGTATATGGAGTGTAGTGGACAGTGGACGCAACCATGTCACCCAAGCCAGTGGAGTTCCTCGTGGAAATGTTGCCTGTTACGCCCCCCCCGTAAGCGTGAGCAGAGTGGGATGGCCAGGCATACCCAGGCCAGCATAGGGGTGTGAATAAAAAGCACATTGCCCTGGGTGTGGTCCTCCACTGGAAAGGCCAAAATTTCTGCAGGGTGGCACCTCCCATCCCGCCACCAGGCCGACGCCGTCCTCATTAGTGGAGTTGCCTGCGATCCTGTACGCCTGCTGTACCCTGGCCTGCTGGGCCATGAACCCGTCAGGCCCGACCCTGCACAGCCAGGCCACACTGATCACCAGCTGACACCAGCGTGTGTCAAGGAGGGCCCACCACGTGCCTGTGTAAGCTCCAAGCGCGAGGCCCGCGACCCTGCCAGCCTCTCAGACTATCGCTGGCCCCCGACACTGGCCCATATTACTCCTTCCTCATTCACATATTCCACCGGCATCCTCTGTGGCCTAGTAGGTCCCATATGTGAAACTGTGTCCTGGCTCCTGAATGGCAGTGACCCCAAATCCAGGCCAGTGGCCACAGCACCAGACCCCCCCGATCTGTGAGACATAGGTGCATATGGGCATCTTGTGACATGTGGTGCCCCTAACCCTGTTCAACGCCAGCTGGTGACAGGTGTTGCCACAAACCCTATACAATGCCAGCCGGCGACACGTGCTGCCACAAACCCTGTTCAACGCCAGCCGGAGACACATGCTGCCACAAATCCTGTTCAACGCCAGTCAGTGACACGTGCTGCCACAAACCCTGTTCAACGCCGGCTGGCGAGACGTGCTGCCACAAACCCTGTTCAACACCACCTGGCAAGACGTGCTGCCACAAACCCTGTTCAATGCCAGCCAGCGAGACGTGCTGCCACAAACCCCGTTCAACACCTGCCGGCGACACGTGCTGCCACAAACCCTGTTCAACGCCAGCCGGCGACACGTGGGTGAGGGACCAGGACTACCCTGCGGACCAGTAGGTCTCACCTCCAGCACCAAGTCGTGAATCTCGAATGGCAGAGTCCACACCAGTGGTCGTACGAAGAAGTAAGAGGAAGATGCGGCTCAGTCCAGACGAAAGCCGGGTCACAGTCACGGAATTGACCGAACACGTGGTGCCACTAAACATGAACTATGGTTGGGGCCCTCTCAACCCCGGTGTCACTAAGTCTGTTCCCCGACATTCATGGACACTCTTTGGTTGAACTTTGGTGGCGTCTGAGTCTATGGACTAGGGGGCAGTTTCCATCCTCATGTAGCTGATACCAAATTGGTGGTGCAACGAGGCAGTGGCATTCCACTCCTCCATTTGCTGCTTCCGAGTAAAATAAAACCTTCCACATCATACCCTGGAGGACACCTTCCACTGTCCCCCGCAACCCTCCACAACATACACCTCAGACATTGATGAGGACCCGCTCAGGTCGCTTAGGCCATCTGACTGCACCGCAAGTCACCGTCCTGTGGGTGGGTGCCTGTGCCGGCCGCAGTGCATTATGGGGCAACTAACTCTGTGCTGGTCCCGGCAGGGACCCCTTCTCCTGACATATTGGATGGCCCCTGAAGCGTAGGCCTTGAGGTCATCAACACCATTTCTCTGTGGCCTTGCGCTGTACGCAGCTTTCGGGACCAAATGCATCCCACCAGGGCTCAAACACCAAAGCAAGACCAGACTGGCCCAGATATTGCATCTCCGCAGGGAGCACACGCCACCACCGCAAGGACCACCTCCAACTGCCATCTACCAGAGTCGAAACGGTGGTCATGAGAGGCTTACGGAGTTGCTCAGACCTGTCGTGGATGCCATCATCGGCCTGATACCCTGTTCTGCACTCCAGGTGCCAGGGACTCAGTGCACCGCAGGCCATTGTCCGTTACTGATTGAGTTTTGTGCTGTGGAGCAGTTGTGCAGCTATGTCACCCCAAAGCGTGTGGGTGCCCTGAGATGATGCAGGTCTAACACACCCCACTGCATCTGCATCAGGAATGTATCCAAGGGACACAATCCAAGACTTTTTCTTCACATGAGCGTGCACATCTCAAGTGTCCCAACCCCAGTGCACTGCAACTCACGGACACTTCTGTTTGCATGATGGCTGTCCTCTAGACTTTCCCCGGCTCACTCCATGTTGCTCAGCAGTTGACTCTGTGATGCATGTGTTTTATGTTTTCGTTGCACTGGTGTCCAATGTTCAAGTGGTCACCAGCACCAGACATTCCGTGCGGAATGGCTTACACTCACCCCACACACAACCAGCACAGGCGTCACTGTACATGTGGCCCTGCCAATAAAGGGGCCGTTCGCATGTGCGTGGGGTGCGGGTGGGCCCTGAGGGGTGATAGGCACCTACTTATGTGTCCTAGTTCGCATTCCATGGGTTTGGCCCCTATCCAACACCTGTTGGGCCACCTCCTTTTGGCATGCTGACACATGGCATTGGGGTGCCATGTGTGAGTGGGTGAAGTGTTGTGAGCCAGCTGTGCTTGCGGGTGTTTCCTGCTGTGTGGTCTATTGCAGGCTCGGTGTTCTCCTCTGAGTAGCTTGGCTGGACGGGTCCTGGTGGGGGGTTGCGTGGGATATTCATGGGCTGTTCAAGGGCATCGGTGTCGACGGTGTGGTGGTCATCTCCGGCATCACAAATATGTTGTATTCCATGCTCTGCTGAAGGTATTGTGTGCCCCTCTGCAGTGTTAAGGGGCGATGCATGTTGACATTGTGTTGACATGTATGTTTTTCGCGTTGTGCTGGTTTGCATGCAGACTCTATGGCAATGTACATTGTGACTGTTTGGGGTTGCTGGATTCTTCTGCGGGACAGTGTACATTTGGACTACATGATGGATGTGAGGTTGTACGCGTACATTTCCATTTCACAGTTTCCAGCTCTGTCAGATGTAATAGGCATGTTTCTGTGCATGTGCGGAGCCAGTTGTGTCCTCTGTTCTGCCATGTCGGCTATGCGCATTGTACCACGTTGTTGTCAATGTGGGTGTGCTGTTCTTGCTATGTGTGTGTGCAGCAGTGTGCCAAGGGGTTCTGGGACATGGGTAATTGTGGGTGTGCAGTGTGCTACACCTCGTTGTGCATGTGTGCCATTGTGCCCATTTCCCCCGTCCCCCAGTCCCTGTTCGTTGCACTCCCTGTTGATGTTTTGTCAGGTCCTCTCGAGCTGTGTTCGTACTCCCTACTCCTTGCACCGTCTCCACACTGATGACTGTGGCCTGGGTTTCCTCCAGTTCCTCCTGTGGGGCTGGACTGCCACCTCCTGTCGCCGTTGCTGCTTTCCTGTTGGAAGCGGTTTTGTGCCTGGTTTAGGTTGTCACATCATGCCGGCACCTATTGGCCTCCTCGGCACTCTGACTACATTCCAGGTGGTCTGCTTGTGGGTCAGTTGCTGGTAGTGTTCTGTCACCTCCATGACGCTGGTCTTGTTTTCCTGCGGTCTGCACCCCATCTTCCTCTCACTCTTCTCCTTGGCCTTCCCCGACCCCGTTGTTCCTTGCTGGTAGTCTGTGGGAGTTGTGGGGTTCGAGTAGGCATCTGCGCTGGGTCAGGGTGCATCCATGTTGCTTCCTGCTATGGCTTGTTTGTGGTGTGCTTTTTCTGTGGTTTTTATGGTGCATTATCCCGCCAGATGCAAGGGATTTCCAGGCTTGTGGCCGGTTTTCGCTACTTTTTGTACCGCGTTTGGCCTCATCTCATGTTTTTTATCATTCGCGCATTGCATTTTTGCGGCGTGGCGTTGATTTTCACATAGACATTTGACACGTTATCTGGTGTCTATCGCATGCCACCACTGCGTTGTGAATTCCACGTTGACATTGAGTTATTTTCCGGCGATAGGCTGCGATATTGAAAGTTGCGTTACACTACTCTTGCGGTAGTTATCTCACGTTCTTGTGAATATACCCCTTAATGTTTTACATCACCAATCCAAACCCTAAACCATCCATTTCTACAGGCAAATCAGTGCATTGATCCATTTAGCCATAGAGAGGAAAGGCTTTTGCTCATTCTGGCAATACCTGAACAGCGAAGTTCCAAAGATGGAATTTGATTACCCCGTAACTGACGAATGGTGAAGTCACCTTGTAGAAAAATGTGTGAGGTAAAAATAAATCCTTCAAATTCATGTATATGGAAATGTGTAGCCTAGAGAATAACCTCAGATATTCCACCTGAATGAAGAGGTTGGACTTTTTTTATTATTTCTTTAATTGCTTCATGTTTCAATGGAAGCCATTAGCAGGCCAAAGACAAGCTGTAGTGTACCATAATTAGAAGGGATATGATGTACATAAAGGGGCTGATTTCGAAGTCGGCGGAATTTCTTCCACTCAACACCGACTTGGTCCTGGGACCGACTGACACCCGATCGGCAGTCCCGACCAGCCCATTACAATGCAGCCGAACACTGTTCAGTCGCATGCTCCCTTTTCCCAATGGGAGCGTGTGGTACAGCCATAACCCGGCCTTAACACAAGCTCCCATTGAGAAAAGAGAGTTACAGTTCATCCCTGTATCCTGTGGCAGGCACCTCAAGGTGATCAACAGGGGGGCTGCCTCGGCCTCCAACTGGAGGCTGTGCACCAAAGGGGGCTCTGCTGGGGGCCCCCAAACACGCTTTCCGACATGGTTTCCATGTCCGACAGGCTGGCATGGAAACCATGTCAGAAACCATGCATCGTAATCTCAAGGGTGGAAAGGCCTGCCCTTGAGATTACTGGCCGGCTTCCAACGGGCCGGCTTCCGACGGGTCAACGGATCAGAAGCCAGTCGGAATGCCTGGCCAGTTTACTTTCTGACCGCCTCCATCATAATGAGGTGGTCAGAAAGTAAACCGCACAGCCCATTACAAAGCATCGTAATCGGCCCCCAATGAGTGAAGTTGTGGCTACTTCTGTCAAGAATAGCTTTAAGGCAATCTAACTATAAGGAATGCATAGGGAAGAAGATGATATCTGGGTTTCCGTAAAGAGAGAGAAAAGAAGCATCATTTGATGGAGGTTATAAACTTGATCAGAAAACGATTTAAAAGAAAATGCATAAGATATCATTTCCTTGAATTCATTTTTTTCTTTTACCTGTGTACAGCGGTCTTGCAATTCTTTGCAAAATAGATGAGGTGAGTGGAAATTATAAATTACTCACATCATGTTTATTGAATCAGCCTTTGGAGGCGGAGTATCCAGAATTCTATATTTGATGTAAATTTGACACTTTTGTAAGGGCAGCTGAGAACAATTACCTCCAAGTTGTCCTGAATATTAAGTTACTTTAAAGCCTTCTTCTCCAAATACTTGCTGTGTACATTAGGAGCAGGGGTGTTGGTATTTTATTTTATTATGAGAATTTAATCTTGTGAAGATTGTCCATATTGGGCTACCTTTATCGCACATGTTTTTCAGTTTTTCTTATGCTTACCCAAATCACATATTTTCCTCTCAAGGAGCACCAGTCTCGTGATGGTCTTTAAAATGGCTTGTGATGTCCAGAAACATGCATAGTACACCCAAAAACAACTGCATTGAAAATAAAGAAACCTAAAACAATGCATACAAAAGTAGTGATTCAGGGTGAAGCCAATACCTGATCAGGGATCAATACTCGACAATATCACAGAACAGTGGCCCATACTCATTCACCTAAATCCCTGATGTGCTGGAGTCAATTTATATACGTCCAATTCTTTTACTTCTAAAATCCATGTGTGATGACATAAAATACTTAACTAACTAAAACATCAACTTTCCTTCTACTTGGTCCATGAACCAATTAGTTGAATAGTTGATGGTAATGATAATAATATCTAACTAACTATTCATTCAGCTAAATAATCACAGACTCTTGGTACAGGTAATAAAGCTTTATCTCACAATAAATGCTTAATGCTCAATGCATACAGTCACAAATGCAAAAATGAAATCCACCAAAGGGAGAGAAAACATCAACAACTTCAAATAATTACAAACTCCCCATACAAGCAATGACATTGTGCATGAAGGAGTGGATAGATTAAGAGACAAAAGTTTCAGCAAAATTAAATGCGAAACAAAATACACCTAACGGAGGGGATAGATGAAGAGATAAAAGATTCATCTAAAATAATGCGTGTCAATGTACCTATGACGGAGTGGATAGGTGAAGATACAAAAGTTTCAGAGACAATGTACATTTGCAAGTTATTTTGCAAGAACGAGTCAGACTGATACAAACCGAAAAGTCTGTGGAAAACCACCCTCTTGGCCTGGGTGATGGGGGGGTTCCCTGATATAGAATCAGGGAACAAAGATTTCAGAACCCAGGACAGGACAGGGATAGGGAAGCAAGGCCTCTCTGCAAACCATTTAACAGAGATGTATTCACCCTTCTTCTCTTCCTCCCCGCAAGTCTAAACCACACCCCTAAAGGCATCCCAGTTATAACATAAAACCTACATGTCTGTCCCACATCAGTTGAAACATTTTACGAAACGTGACAGATGATTGGTGAGTTTAGGAGGTGACTCTGTCACACCATGGTGACTTCATTCAAGCTTTGGGCATATTCATTGTTCTACACCATTTACCACGATTTATATTTGTTCCCTTCACATGATTTAATACATGTTACAATTACACATAATTTTAAGCATTGTCCTCGGAAGAAGTCTTGTTGTCCCACGGTCAGTCACATCCTTTGGCAAACGATCATCACATTGGCCTTCAACCCCTGCGTCTCTTCTGCTATGCTCAGTGCCTTTGACAGATCAATGTCCCTCCTTTTCTTCACCCCTCCTCTATTTGGCTAAGTTAAGGAAAAATGGTGTTTCATCCAGCTCACTATAGCAAAATGTAATATGAACATTCATTAATTATATGATAATGCACTTTTCACTGTTACCACCAACCTTTGCACTATTCCCTATTAATATTTCCTAGCATAAGCTTTAAGCAAAAGCAGCATTATTTATTATTTCAAGCAAGATGCAACATGCAAACTACGAAATGCACATGCGGCCTAGTCATGCATTATTTTTTGTTTCTTTCAAAGCATACTGCAAATATGGTTTTAGTTCTCTCATATATTATTTCACATTAGTGCATACATGTGCAAAGCTATTTCCCTCGTGTTTATGTAAGGTGCACATTCGTTTTCTATTAGTACTCACTGTTAGTACGTATTATGGGGTGTTCATTCGAGCAGGTTTCTTTTTGCGAAATCCTGCTCCATAAATTCCCCCTTTGAAGGCATTCTGGAGCCATCATAAAATACCTACCATACCGAGTGCCATCTTCATTTATCTAAAACTCAGTACTCTTCTCTCTTTTTAGGGCACTTTTGTCTAAATCTTTCATCATATCATAGTATTCTCCTTTTATGTCTTCTAATTCTATCTCCTCTCTTTTTCTCTTTCTTGCTCTTCGTTGATTCTTAGATTCTGTCGCTTCTTTTCTTCCACTTTTACACTTACAACATTTATATGTTGGTATTATCACCAAGGCTACTGTGGCTACTGAAACGATTGGCATTATTATTTTTACTAATAAACTACTTCCAAATGTAGAAAAACATTTACCTACAAAGGAGAAACTCTTACCAAGTCTCTCCCAAACACCGTCAACCTCCAGTTTTGTCAAGTCTTCATGTAATTTTGGAATATTCTTTATATATCCCTCAAATTCCTTTACTCTTATCAGGGATATATGTATAGCAGTGTGGAATTTTCAACATGCCACAGACTCCACCCTCTTTTGCCAATGAGATATCGAGGGCAAGTCGATTTTGTAAAACCATTGATCTGATTGCAACTATTTTCGTGTCAATCATCAAGAACCCACCAGCAGTGTCTGTCAATAACCGATCAACCACTGTAGACAATTTTCCAATTTTGTGTGAATTCAGAATGACTCCAACTGAGGGTATTAGTGCACCAAAAATATCACCAACTATTTATGAGAAACTTGTTCTCTTAGTACGTGTTAGTCTTTGTTTTACTACATTTAGTCTGTTGTTGTTTTGGTCCATGTGATAGACCTTTGGAAAGACAACAGCAAAATAACAACTACCATACAAATGTGCAGGCAACCTATAGTAGGCTTTCTTACCACATATATATTTGACTCCTGGAAAGACAGGATCAGTTCCGACCTTTAATCCCCAACCTCCAGTAATATGGAAATATTCTCACATTCACTAGAACCAATGAAATAATTGTTATAGTTAGTTTTCATTCCAAGCAAACATATTTTTCCCTTTTGTGACCAGTACAGGGACATTGAAGCGTATGTCTCGCCTTTCTCATAATTTCCATCTCTGAAAGCCCACAGTGGTACATGTGACTTCTGTTCAGCAGCTTTTCTTTGAAAAATGTCTCTTCTATCTTCAGCCATTTCTTATAAAAATCTTTTCTTCAATCCGCAAGCTACAAGTTAAGTTATTTTTATAAACATATTCTACATCTAAAGTTTTAGTGATGTGGAATAAATCTCCCATGTAATGTGCATTTTTACTACTTAAAACTTTATTCAGCTTCTTAATAACAGGTATTTCTGAAAATACTAAATGTATATTGGAGTAGTGATATTCGAGCTTCCCCGTCACATGAAACAGGCTAGTTAATACACTGCAAGACACACCATATGTTAAAGGTAGGTGATGATAGGTCACCCCCTCTGAGACAGACAAAGGTAATTTCATGCACACATAACAATCACTCACATTCATTGTGTTAATGTATTCATGTAACAATTTAGTAAAGACATTTAACGATAAATCACAAATTGATTTATCATGATGGAGAATGCTTCCATCCAATTGTTCTATATTAGTATGAGGGGTTGGTTTTATTAGTGACATCATTCATTCTTTCACTTGTTACATCATTAGTATTGTTTCCATTATTAGTTACCATTAGCATAGGTACAAGGACAGTTAATAATATCCACATATAATAGAGATACTACATAAGCAAGCTTTACTACATCTACGTTTTAGACTAGATTTTGGATGTCCAGTCACTTCTACTTTAGCCATCTTGTATTCTTTAAAAATAAAAATCTATTTAAACCTACGAACTCTAACTTGCTAAAAAAAATCTAAAAATTGTAGTCTAATCCTACACTTCAATGCTCTCTTCTTTACCCCCTTCTTTTATTTTCTTGTTCGGGTTTTCTGAATCTTTTTATTTGTTTTTCTTTTCGGTTAGCAAGGTTGCACCTCAACTTGTCACAGTTCTCTTAAGGTGGTCTCAATATGCTTTCATCAGCTTGCCCAGTGTCAGTTCTGTCTTTTTCTTCACTTGGATCTGAGCTTTTAATTTCTTCCAAAATGATATAAGTCCATTTAGATGCTGTGTATTTCTTGCTTGGAATTCTTATTCTCCTTGTCTTTCAAACTAATTCTTCTCCTCACTCTTCTTGTTCTGTTTGACTTGAGACGTCATTACTTTGCTCTGGTCTTTTCTTTGACCTTCTCCTCACAAGAGTGTACTTCAACCTTTTCATTCCGCTTGGCCAATTATCATCTTTTCTTGGTCTTGGTTTCTAGTTTTTACTACTTTTTCACTTTCTGCATCTGGTTCACAGGTTCCTTTATTTGTCCTTTCTTCTATCTGTTCTTCCTGATTTTGAGCATCTTTTGTTTCTGCTTATTCAACAGTAATTTATCTTTCAACTGTGAATTCACTTCCTTCTGGCTCAACAGCAGTCACTTGTTTCTGGTTCTGCAGTGAACTCACTTTCTTCTGGTTCAAGGACAGTCTCTTGAGTCCCGGTATCTGGTGCCCACTCTACTTGACTTGTGCTCGGCTGTTCATCATCTGCTTGTTCATCAGAATCTGTCACTCTAGATTGTTCAGCTTCACACACGTCAACCAATGGCCTTGGATTTTGATTTACCAGTTTCTCTTTCAATGGATCTAGGACTCTTCTGGTATGGCTCGCATGAATCCAATTTGGGAACCCACCACACTTCACTGCTGTTGTCGTCACCAGTATTGTTTGATAAGGTCCATTCCACCTGGGTTCCAAACATGATTTTCTCACGTGCTTCTTGACGAGAACGCATTCACCAGGACTCAGATCATTTGCTTGATTTCGCTGTGTTGTAGTGGCATCTTCTCTAACCTGGTGAGACACAGAACACACCAGATCAACCAAACCTCTGCAATAGTCAAGTACTAGATCATCAGATATACTCATCAGTTTGTTCACTGGTATGTATGTTTTTCTCATTGCTCTTCCCATTAAGATTTCATGAGGACTCAATCACGTTTTTTTGGTAAGAATCCTTCTAAGACTCATCAGTACAAAGGGTAAATTGTCAGGCCATTTCAGTGATGTGGATGCACACACTTTCCCTAACCTGGATTTGTTAGTGCCATTGATTTGCTCAACTACTCTAGATGCTTCAGGTTGATAGGCACAATGCAGCTTCTGCTCAATTTTAAATGGTGCACAAATCGTCCGAATTATGTCATTGTTAAAGAGGGTTCCTCTATCTGTCTCTAAAGTGACTGGAATTCCAAACCTAGGAATCAGTTCTCTCAAAAGCAGTTTAGATAGATTGAGGCTATCATTTCTTCTCATGGGATAGGCTCCCACCCAGCAAGAGAACAAGCAGACGATAACCAGCACATACCCGTTACATGGAGGAAGTTTGATAAAATCCAATTGGAGTCGGGTATATGGACCTCCTGCTCTCCCAATTTGTCCCCAACTTACAACTGTCTTTCTGCCTGGATTTTGCTGCTGACAGGTGATACACCTCTGGCAAAGTTTCTCTGAAATGACTCTGTACTTTGAGTTATACCATGACTGCTTGAAGAGTCTGATCATTGCATCTTTTCCAATATGCGCAATTCCATGGTACACTCTGGCCATATGGGAAAGTAAAGAATCTGGTAAGACTGGTCTTTCATCAAAATCGACCGACAATTTGTCCTCTGCTCTATTTCTATAGTCTGAATTACTCCAATTTTCCTTTTCCTCATCACTTGCCTCTTCTTGCATCTGCCTAACTTAATCCCAAGTTTCAAATATCGTTGTAAACATAAGATGGCCACCGGTATTTCCCCTCTCAATTGATCTGTTTAAGTCCATTAAATTTCGTGCACAGAAATGCGCTATTTGGTCAGCGTATCTGTTGCCCTTCATCACATGATCATCTCCTGATTTATGTGCGGCACACTTGACCACTGGAATTCTTTTAGGCAATTGCAAAGCTTCCAATAATTCTTTTACAGTTTTGCAGTTTCTGATAGGGGAAGCTGAAGAAGGGAGTTATCCCCTTTTCATCCATAGCTGACCAAAATCATGGACAACATTGAATCCATATTGGCTGTCTGTAAATATGGTCACCCTCAGGCTTTTAGCAACTTTGCTCGCTCTAATCAGAGCTATCAATCCAGCAATTTGAGCGGAGTTTACCCCTTTTAGACAGGATGTTTCAAGAACTCGCTCTATGGTGCAAACAGCATAGGCAGTACATAATTCACCTTTCTCATTTCTTAGACATGACCCATCCACAAATATCTCACAGTCTGAATCTTCCAAAGGAACATCCTCTATATCAGGCCTGGGTTTTGGTGCACAGTTCTGTCACATTCAAACAATCATGGTCCGCTTCCTCTTTGAATTCCTCACAACGAGAATTCGGCAGTAGAGTTGCTGGATTTACAGTTGTGCATCTCACCACAGTCACATTTTCAGCACCCAGAATCACTCTCTCGTACTTAGTCAGCCGACTAGAAGTCAGGTACTGTGTACTGGTGCGAGTTAAAAGAATCTCAACAGAATGAGGCACATACACCATGACTGGATACCCCATCACAATCGCTTCACTTTGTTCCAGACTCACGTAAGTGGCGGCTTCTGCTTTCAAACAGCCTGGTAACGTTGCAGCCACTGAATTCAAAGTAGCCTTTCCATGTTTCTTAGTTAGGACTGAAAGTGCACATCCATCTCTCTCACAGGAGTACAACCCAAATTCCTTTGTATAATCTGGCACTCCCAATGCAGGTGCTCGACAAAGACTTCTTCCCAATTTAGTAAAAGTTTCCATACTTTCATCATCCAGAACAATCGGATCTTTCACATCTTTTCATGTCAGCCTCTGTAGAGGTTTTGCAATCACTGAGAAACCACTGATACACTGCCAACAGTATACAACCATTCCTAAAAACATTTGTACTTCTTTCTGAGTTTGGGGCGGGTTCGTTTATTTGATCACATTCATTCTTTCTAGTGTCACTTTTCTAACTCCTTTTTCTATTTTGTGTCCTAGGTACTGGACTTCCTGTTTATAAACTTGCAGTTTTGCCAGGGACACTTTGTGTCCTCCTTCTGCCAAATGGTTTAATAGGGCAACTGTGTCTATAACACATGCCTCTTGTGTCTATGATGCCATTAAGAGGTCATAAATATATTGATCCAAAACTGAATTTAATGGCATGACTAAAGCCTCCAGACATTTTTTCAAGATCTGATTAAAGATTGAGGGGCTCTCAGTGTACCCTTGAGGAACTCTGCACCATGCCAAAACACAGTCTCCGAACCGGAATGCAAACAAATACTGGCTTTCCGGATGTAAAGGAATCAAGAAAAATGCTTGGCACAAATCAATCACTGTGTACCATTCAGCATCACAGGGAATTTGGTAAAGGATCACTGCTGGATTCGGCACTACTGGAACAACAGGGTACTACAATTTTATAAATATTTCATAAATCCTGCAATATTCGGTATTTTCAAGCTTTTTAATTCCTATAATAGCCAAATTACAAGGAATGCTCAGTATTGTTTTCCCTGTTCAATCATCTGGTCAATCACAGGAGCAACTCCAGCAATCACTTTTGGACTCATTTTTTACTGAGGTGTGTTTGGATATACAGCACCCTCTTTCACAGTAATCTGAATCGGATCTACATTTGTCATTAGGCCAATATCTTTTCCTAGGAAATCCCACAAACTCGATCTCACTGCACTTTTCAACTCTTTATATAAAAATTCTCTTCTATGAGAAGTGAAAACAACTCATCCACTTCTGTTCCTTGTTTCGCTAGCATCTTCTTAAATTTGACATCCTCATCGGGTGTCTGAAATGTAATACCATCCGGCGTACAATAGATGGTGCAGTTCATCTTACATAATAAATCCCTACCTAAGAGATTTACTGGACTCGAGTCACATACCATAAACCGATGCATGTCTCTGAAATTTCCAATATGAACTTCTATTGGATTTGTGACTGGCGTTCTAATATGCTTATTCGAGACTCCTACAACTTGGATAGTTTCTACCGAGAGGGGAGGTTCGGAATTTCTGCTGCTCTCACAGTAGAACGGGTAGCAGCAGAATCCACTAGGAATGTAATATCATTACCTTCTACTTTTCCGTCAACTAATGGACCTGACTGATTCACCGCCAAGGATGCGCCAAGTACGGACTCTTCCTCCCCCCTCAGGCACCATCATTGAGATGAGTCTGAATCATTCTCATTGCATTGCACCCAGTATTGTCGAACCATTTGCACATTTTGATTCTTGCCAATTTGGTCACCTCCGTGAAATCCAGTATTCGCACTGTACCTCTGCACTTGAGCATTCACATTAGTTGGCATGTGTCTTGTGGCACCTGTAACTGTTGAGTAACTATCTACTGCTGCTGCTGTTGGTTTACACCCACCTCATTCTGTATCCGTGGAATTAAATTGTGATTTACCCCAATATTCTTTTTAGCAGATCTACACTGGTTCTTACAATGTCCATGCTTTCCGCACACATGACAAGGAAATTTCTTCATAGCTTCCTCTAATCATTTTACCTCTACCTCTACCTCCATTGGGTACCTGACCATTAATTTCATAACCTGTTTGAGTATTAATATTTCCTTGCTGCTCTTCTACTTTCACTTGCGTCCACATCATTTTCTCTTTTACCTTTTTATGTTTGGTATCAATTTCATCACTACAATACTTAGTATACCTTAGTATTTCATCAAGTGTTTTGCTCTGTCAAAAAATAAAATGCTGCTGTATCATATTTCTAATCTCTGGTCTTAGTCCAAACACAAATCGGTACACAAAATGTCCCATATCTTTGTCTCCAATATTCTCAAACCACTGTACTGCTTGATTACCTGCAATAACCTATCATATTAGGCATGTACTGATTCTTTTGGTTCTTGGGTCGTCCTGTTAATTTTAACCCAATCTGTTTCATTCAGAGAAATCTTCCCTTTCAAATAAGTGATTGCTTGATTATACTTTTTCATTACTTCATCTGATGGTACACCTGTTTTAGGGTCTCTAGGCTATTCTTGTTCTGGCCAATCAACTGTGATCTTACACTCTGTCCATAAGTCAGCAGGAATGGCAATCCCAAACAATCCTTCTAAATCCTTTAACAAAACCTTTGACACTTTCACAAACCTTTCTACCTGTTTGTACCATTCAACTGGCTTTTTTTCTTAATCTGGGAAAATCATTAGTGAAAGACAATATATCCTGTCTGGTCCAAGGTAGGTGGACATATCCACCACCTGGAACTTATCTCATTGGGCACGCCCTTTCAACTTGCTCTGTCTCTTTTAACAGAAACATAGATGCTCCTTTACCAGTTGCTTCTTCCTTCGTTCTCATCCATCTATTTTCCATCGATCTACATCTCCCCATTTCTTCAAAATATTCATCAATTCTTTTATTTGTAATCTTTTTCGAGACACATACAGACTTTCAAGGTCATTGTCAGTAAAGTCCATTCTGTACGATTTCTGCAACACTTTCGATTTTTCTATGCATACTCCTAATTCACTAGCAGCTTCAGATATTTTCTCATGAAGATTTTTTGCTCTCCAGGTAATGCTTTTACACAAAAATAACAGTTCTTCATCTCGGTAAGTCCCTAATCTGTCTGGATTTATTGTGCCAATAATCATCTCTTCTAAATCTACTTTTAATTGGGGCTTAAGTTTTGGCTTTGCCATTTCTTTTATCCAATTATTGAATTCTTCTGGTGAAGGACCTGCTGAACTCCCTGCTACTAGAGTGACATTTGGCCCTATTTTTCTTGGGTCTATTTGGATACTTCTTCTAGGGATTTCTTTTATCATTTCACCAACTGGAAGAACTAACAATGTGTTATTCGGATCGGCCTGTCTATTCTCACCTACTACAGTCATCATTTCACTCCTGACACCACTTCTCCGAACTGTCGGTGTATGTACTTGTGATAAATTCTGTCTTTCTCCATACAATGGAACTACGGGACCAATTGTTCCCGGTACAGTCAATGCTTATGCATTCAGACTCAACTAATTCAATTTCTGGACCTGCTCTGTTCTTGCTTTATTCAATAAATTCTTTTCATTTTCTCGTACTACTTTAGCTATTTTTGTGACTTGTGGAGTTAATGGGGTTCCAATTTGTGGGGCACTAGGAGTCACCTCCCCTGAATTTTCTTCCTTTGGCGGAGGTCTTTTGGTCATGATATCCTCAAACAACTCATCATCCTCAAAATCATTCGGATCATCCCTCAAGCTTGAAGCTTCTATATTTTTATTTTTCTCTTTGCACTTTCCTCCTGTCTGATCATCAGCTACTAAGACTGGGTACAAACCTTAAGTTATCACAGCTCTCCTCCATCTTTTCAGCTTTTTTTCCCTACTCTCAAAAGGGTAGCTAAACATCATACTCCTGTAACTTCTGTTGCTTCTATATCTTTATCTCTCAAATGCCTCAACTTCCCATTCCTCCAATGCTTCATACTGTGTCAATCTAGGATTCAGTTCTAATGAATTCATTCAATTTCTCAAATTCTGCAATATTCTTACATTAAATGTACCATGCTGTGGAAAAGCTATAACACCATCATCCTTTGTATACTCCATCCAACTCTCGCTCCAACATCATATAGGAAGCAGGCATTTTTGGAGATGACATCGGAATTCCCTTTCTAGTCACAATCAGTTTATCTTTATTTTCTTAAGCAACTTAATTTGTTTGCTCCTTACCCTAATGTATTTCAGGAAAACAAACAAAACAACATTTCCGTAGTTCTACTTGTTCTATTGGTCAACTCTCGTCCTATACCAGCGCGACTCACACCAACTGTCCAATCACGACTCTCCCCGTATCTGCTATATCGACCAATGCTACCCCAGCTCACACCAACCAACCAATCAGAGCTCAGTACATGCCCACTGCTTGGCCAATGCCATCGCTGCTTTTTCTGACGTCAGTATTACTCCTTCTACTGACCCTCCCTTCACAAAATATTACAGCAGTATTTTTCTGAGTATTCTTAATCAAAATCTAAGTTAGTAACAACACAAAACAATGCTACTTTGTCTGCTCCACTAACTATAGAGATAGTACTTCACTTTTTTCCAAGAAGATTTTCTTACACTGCAAGCAATAATAATGACCAGCGTTATCTCACTTCTCTAGCAAGCTCCGGGAGGACCTGGTACTCGTCTAGGGATAAGGCCAACATTTCACAAGAGGACTTTTTGGTGTGAAAATAGGTCTTTTTACTCTCCTGGAGATATGGCTAGAGTTTCGGAAGTGGACCCTTCACTATTTCATTTTTAAAAAATTTTTTTATGGTTTTATTTTTTATTGCAAACAAAATCGGATTACATTGTAAAGCATAGTATTCAGCATATGATACATAGCAAAAAGGAGAGATTCTCCCTTAAAAATAGTCCAATTTCACTTTTGAAAAAAAATTTAACAGTCTCATAAGTTGTCTATTCATTCGTTTCCCCTTGCATCCATTGTAAAATTGGCGCCCAAATTTTCAACCCCAACTGCTTTCTTTTCCATCCTTTTGTTGCATAAATAGCACGTTCGAAATTAAATTTAGCTAATAACCGAGCCCTCCACATAAAAAAAGAAGGTGGATCAGGACTAATCCATTCCTGGGTGATACATGCACGAAACTCAGACATCATAATAAAAATCAAAGACCGTTGTTCTTTTTCCAGAGAGTCTGGTGATAGTCCAAATAAGATCAGTTCCGGGGTAAGATTTACCTCACTTCCAAATATATTCTGTATACATTTCTGAATGTCTGACAGTATAGCAGTTAGTTTAGTACAGAGATAGAACATATGTATTGCATCTGCTCCAACCAGATTACAACGGTTACAGCGTATACCAGCCGTAGCCCCCCATTTCATAACCTTGGCTGGTGTATAATAAAGATCAAACATTACCATATAATGCTGTGTGCGTGATCGCCCAGAAAACAGAATAGAATTGGCTAGGTCAATAGATTCTTCAATCAAAACATCGGTTCCTCCCAGTTTCTCAGACCATTTTTGTTGAATCACAAATAAATCATCTGGTAGAAAACTCAATAATAAATTATAATAATAACCTATTTGTCTTTTGAAATAAAGGCTTTCAATCAATGGAATCTGTTGAAGGCCTTGTCGGTCATTAGAAGATAATGAGTTTAAAAAACTATAAAGCTGCAAATATTTGAAATAATCCCGACTTGTAAGTTGAAATTTAAGTTGGAGTTCGGGAAATGTAATTATACGATTATCTATTCATAAGTCACCAAGATAATAAATACCGTTATTATTCCATCTACTCATTATAGCATCTCTAAATATAGAGGGGAAACAATGTGGTGAAGTTAAAGGAGTGTATCTCACCAATTTTGGGATCCCAGCAAGTCTCCTAATAATTTTCCATGTTCTATATGCAGCAATTAATAGCTTGAATTTTGTTTTTTTGTAATAGCTTGGTGCTATTATTTTAAAAAAAATAGCCTCGAGCTTTAGTACCTAATGCAAATTTGTAAATCGATGGGGTATGTGCTGGTAAAATCGGAGATTTATTACCTAAAATTAAAGGAGAAATGAATTGTAATACTGCTGCCAAGTAATAGAACCAAAGATGTGGAGTAGCCCATCCTCCTCTAGCCTTCGAAAGGATCATTTTCTTATTAGCTCGCCGGTTTCCCTTATAGCCCCATAAGAATCTCCCTGTCATTTTTTCTAGTTGTTTAAAAAAATCTAACGGAAATTCAAGTGGCAATGTTCTAAATAAATATAAGAATTTTGGCAAAATCAACATTTTTAACACGTTATTCCTCCCATATAATGATAGACGTAAATGATCGATTCGCTCCAGAGTGGAATTAGCCATTTTCAGAATAGGAGTATAATTAATTTTGGGAATATTTACAATTGGAGTAGTTAATTTAATTCCTAGATATGTTGCTTCAAGAACTGTATTAATTCGAGGTGGGGGATTTTGGCCCACAAAAAGTATTTGTGTTTTGGATATATTTAATTTATATCCAGAGAAAGATCCGAATGCTGTTGCCAGATCCTCAATTTTATGGACAGCCTTCTCAATATCTCTGGTGACTACCACCACATCGTCTGCATATGCCAGGGTTCTATAACTAACACCTGCAATCTCTACTGGAATTATGTCCTCTTCCAGATTTAGTTGATTAAGAAATATATCAATGTGTATTGCAAAAAGAAGTGGAGAGGATGGACATCCTTGTCGCGTTCCTCGTTGGATAGGGAATGAGGCTGATCTGTTAGCCCCCATTTTAACACAGGATGTCGGGTTTTGATATAGAGTTTTTAAGGCTGTTATCATACCTGGACCAAATCCCTTTCTGTAAAGTAGATCCCAGAGATAGGGCCATGCCACCCTATCGAATGCCTTCTCGGCATCCAATAGGGTGATCCCGATTGATGTGGAAGTAGCTTCTGCCAATCCATCATAGCAATGATTCTCCTAATATGATCTGATGTATCTCTATTTGGAATAAATCCATGTTGCCACGAGATACAATTGTTGATATCATTTTTGATAATCGAAAAGCTAAAATTTTAGAATATACCTTGCTATCGGCATTTATTAAAGAAATTGGCCTGTATGATGCAGTATTTAAAGGATCTTTATCCTTTTTAAGGAATGTCATAATTACAGATTGACTCTAAGAGGATGGTGCGACTCCTCTCTGTGCCTCAAGAAAGGTAGTCAGAATATCTTGTTTTATAACATTCCTAATTATCTTTTAAAATTCCAATGGAATACCATCGGGTCCTATAGCTTTCCCTATAGCTAGTGATAGTAAGGCTTTCTCAATTTCCTTCCATGTAATTTGTGATTCCAAAATCAGTTTTTGAGCAATTGAGAGACAAGATAAGGGGTGTGATCTGCTAAAGTTCATAAAGAGATCAGAAGAATAGGTTAAGGTGTCAAATTGATATAGTTTACGATAAAACTCACGAAAAACTTCCAAAATTGACCCAGGTTTATTGTGTATCTGGCCAGTACCATCTTTCAATGAATTTATGGTGTTAAAAACCTCTTTCTGTCAAATTTTTTTTGCCAATATCTTTCCTGAGTTCTCACCCATTTAATATATTTGAGACCGAAAGGTTGCAATCTGATCAGCTAATTTAGACGCAAATATTTCATATAGCCGAGCTTTATAAATGGCTAAATTAGTTTCGATATCACTTGTCGGCTGTGATAAAGCAATTGCTGCTGCTAATTTCTTCTCCCAATCCAAAACATTTTTATAGTTTATGTCTGTTTTGTGCCGAATAATTTTTTGTTTCTTGATAACATAAGATAGTGATTCTCCACGTATTCCTGCTTTAAACGCGTCCCAGACATTCTGAACGGAGGCTGTTCCCCTATTAATTAAAAAAAATTATTTTAGCCAATTTGCCATATACTCTAAATACTCGAAATCTACCAACAATTTTCTATCGAATGTCCAGGATCTGAGTTGGGGTGTACCTAACATATCAATTTTAATTTCGATCATTCTTGGATTATGGTCCGATATTATATGTGGATATATCTCAAATGTGGTATCGATAAGTAATACAGTTTTAATAAAGAAATAATCTATGCGCACCATTTTTTTATGTGGGAAGGAGAAGAATGTAAACCCCGGTGCCAAAGGATCTTTTTCATATGCTACATCAGATAAGCCATAATCGATTATCATAGAGCGAATTGCCTTATATGATTTTTTTTAACACCATGATAGGATGCATTCTCACGTACATTCACGTTGGGTTCTATGTGAAGATTTAAATCCCCACAAAGTTTTAAGAATGGTAACCGGTCGGATAATTCTAAGTTTAAAAAGTTTAAAATGCCTGGATCATCTACATTTGGGGCGTAAACTGAGCAGATGGTCCATAATTTATTAGGAATATCAATCTCAGTAATTACTCATCTGCCGTATTGGTCCACTTTACTGCGTTTCCTAACCCTCTCCTTATTAGAATTGCCACCCCTTTTATAGTTGTCCCTTGACGTGTGCATGCCAATAAATTCATTCCCAGCTCTTTATACACCTGTCTGTCATTCCACATGATATGTGACTCTTGAATACATAGGATATCAATCTTCATAGTTTGGATAATTTGCGCCGCAATCCCCCTTTTTTTTAATTATTTAAACCACAAATAGAACTTATTCGTAATTTCTCCATCTTACTTGGTTATCGTCTAAATAATTTTGACATCTTTCAATATATTTACAGCATACAAGTAATCCGTCCCAAAATGTATATAATTCTCTAAGCTTAAACACTTGTTTATTAAGAAATCGAAAGAGTAAGGAAATAATCAAAATATTGAAAATAATAAATTTTCTGATTTTGTTTGCACCCTCCCTTCCACACCCATACCACCCCATGCTCAACCCGAGCCAACCCACCCCCCACAACCCCACCCAAACGGGGCGAAGGGACTTTCCAGTCCCTAATGTTGATGACATGAGAAGCTCTGACTGACTCGCGTCTCACGGCTCTCTTCTACAGTTCTTATTCATTATATACAATCCAGTGCTCTATTCAGAAAAATAATAATACCACATCAATACCTATTAATAAGATAACCATGCTCGAAAAAAAAAATAAGAACAATATAGCACTTGAAACTCATCGAACCGCTCTAATATTTCACTAGAGAATAATCATATTCCTGATCATAGAGAGGCTAGTAACTCTTTAGCTGCCCCCTCAGAGGTTAAAAAATGGGAGCGTTCTTTATGAATTATTTTAACTTTGGCGGGATTCAAAAGAAAAGCTTGAGCACCCTTAGCTTGGAATAAAGAAATAAACTGTCGAAGCTGCCAGCGTAACTGGACGGTGGCATGGCAGTAGTCTGGACGTACAAAAAATTCCAAGCCTTTTCCCTTGTGTTTCCCATTAGGCCTAGCTAAATCATAAAGGGCCTCCCTAGCCAAAAAATTATTTAGGGAAATCAAGATCGCTCGTGGTCTAAATGTTGAATCTTGTCGCACTTTTTTTGGAATGGAAATCTATGGGCCCTCTGTAATTCGGTTTCCCATCTCCACTGGCTCAGTTCTGGAAAGGCCTCTGTAAATAGTTCCGTCACAAATTGTCGTACATTCGTCCCCTCATTCCCTTCTGGAATGCCTAAGATTCGGAGATTGTTCTGACGTGCCCTATTTTCAATATCCAGGAGCTTCCAATTAATCTCTTCCTTTAATCCTTCCATTGCCAATATTTGGATCTTTTGCTGGGCCATAGAGTCTTCAACTACTGAGATCATATTTTCTGTCTCTGTTACTCTAGCAATGGTTTCATTAGATGCTTTAACCACCTTTCTCAAATTGTTTTGCAGTTTTCGCACTGCTCCCTGTGAACGTAGATTTTCAGCTCTTGTTTCTTCTCTGTGTTGAAGCATAACCTGATATAGAACATCTAAAGTAATTTCAGGTATCTCTGGCTCCTTTAAAACTGATTTTGATGTTGCAGGTAATATTGATAAGGATGGAGAGGGAGACCCGCTAGCGCCTTGCATAGTAATGGTTGAATTTTCCTCCTCCCCCCACACTTGTCTAATTGGAGAATTTTCGCCCTCTGATTCCTCTTCATCCACAATAAAATCTTGCCCAGACTCAGAAAAAGACTTCTCGGAATCATTCACGTCTCTATCTGCGTCAATACCATCAGAGTCTAAACCTTGGGACAAGTCTGTCATTGAATAGAAGCTTCCGGCAGAATCAATAGACTCAGTATCTTCCATAGGTGTCAGTGAGACTAGAGATGCTGGTGCCTTGTGAATTTTATTAGAGACTGTAATTATTTCAACAGCTGAGCCTGCTAGCACAGTAGTTATTCCATTATTAAAGCTTGTAGCAGTCTGTTTCTCCTGAATGTTCCCTTGGTTATTCGAATCTTGTGGAGCTGCTAAAAATACTTTGTCAGACACAGGAGTTTTTTTTAGTAAACATCCCCGGAATCTTAGGGATAGCACCAAGCATACATCCCCCAGAATTCATCAGATTTGCAATCTCTACAGATGAAGAGCCAAGTATAGCAGGAGCTGTTGGGGGGCCTGAGAGAGTAGTTTCCGCCACATCTCTATGACCATTCATGGCATTCATATTCCCAGCCAAAGCCCCCTTTGTCTGACCTGAGTCTTGAGCTGCGGCGGTGGTGGTTGCCCTTGTCTTCGGTTTTTGCGGTCTGGCTGCCGCTCCAGTAGTTGGATTTTTTGGAGCCATTACAGCTAAGCAGTCTCCCTCTTGTCTCCGGCGTACTTGAAATAAACAGCGTTGATTCCGAGTCGTGAAACCTTCCTGAGGCATCTCCTGGCAAACTCTCCGCCGCTCTGACTGCTCTCGCTGCCCTCGATACTCTGACTGAGGAGCCGGCTGATCCGTATCAGGTGTCTGCAGTATGAGCGCAGGAAGACTCGGCTGCAGCCACGCTGAGCGAAGCGATCTTCGGTAGCTCTTCCAGAGATCAAGCCGCATACCAGTCTCACTCCGTAAGTCAGATAGAGAAGTTTCCTTCTTTAATTTTCCTATCGCTTATTTCGTATAATAGCGCGGTTCAAGATACGCTAAAGTTGAGCCAGACGTGAGTCCGTTCTCAGTGCTGCTCACTCGGATGCCAACGCGTCCGCCATCTTGCCCCCCGGTGCACCACACGCATCTAACCCTTCACTATTTCAGACACTCAACTTGTATACAAAATTTCCCTAATATAACATCTACAGCCCTGCTTTGGTAGCATTAAAACAGACAAAGTACTTCTGCAGTGTGATTTCTTTACCACACACTTCTTCTGCCTACTTCAGGCTAAATTACATTCCCAGGATTCCTCAGGTAGCTCCATACCTTTACTTCTAGACAACATAGAACAGGGCACTAACGTTTCGTGTTAAGAACATATAATCAATAATCATTACCAAGCTATAATTAAACTGTCCTCTGCTACAAAGAAACTGATCCAGCGCAAGGCCAATACCTGATCAGGGATCAATACTCTACAGTATACAGCACATAGGCCAATACTCATTCACCCAAATCCCTGATGCACTGGGGTAAATTTATATAAATTCATTCCTTTTACTTCTAAAATCCATGTTTGATGACATAAAATACTTATCTAACTCAAACATCAACTTTCCTTCTACTTGGTCAATGAACCAATTAGTTCAATAGGAAACAAATATGGGATCACATTGCTTCACCTCCCAGCTGGTTCACCCCTAAGCATTATGGTGGATGCAGTTCATCAAGCCTGTGTACTTGCAAAAAAGTTCTTTCGAGTGTTTCAGCAGGTTGGTGCAGATCAATGCTGGCCATCTCTAAACACGTGTTTCTGGATTATTATCCGTCATCAGTAGAGATTAGGCATAAAAATATTTGGGGCTGCTGAGCAGGCTGCCAAAGTCTTCTTGGGTCACAGTACCTCTCCAGGCGCGCAGGTGCCTCTCCACAAGCTCGTCAGCTCAAAGCGGCTTGAGGGAGCCTTTTAAACAGGAAACAAATGTGGGATCACACTGCTTTACCTCCTAGCTTGTTTGCCCCTAAACATTATGGTGGATGCAGTTCATCAAACATGTGTTCTTGCACAAAAGTTTTTTTGAGTGTTTCACCAGGTTGGTGCAGATCAATGCTGGCCATCTCTAAGCACCTGTTTCAGGATTATTATCCGTCATCGGTAGAGATTAGGCATAAAAATATTTGGGGTTGCAGAGCAGGCTGCCAAAGTCTTCTCGGGTCACAGTACCTCTCAGGCGCGCAGGTGCCTATCGACGAGCTCGTCAGCTCAAAGCTGCTTGAGTGAGCCTTTTAAACAGGAAGCAAATGTGGATCACACTGCTTCACCTCCCACCTGGTTCGCCCTTAAGCATTATGGTGGACGCAATTCATCAAGCCTGGGTACTTGCACAAAAGATCTTTCGACTGTTTCACCAGGTTGGGGCAGATCAATAGTGGCCATCTCTAAAACACGTGTTTCTGGATTATTATCCATCATCAGTAGAGATTAGGCATAAAAATATTTGGGTTCGCTGAGCAGCCTGCCAAAGTCTTTTCCGGTCACAGTACCTCTCCTGGTGCACAGGTGCCTCTCCACGAGCTCGTCAGCTCAAAGCAGCTCGAGGGAGCGTTTTAAACAGGAAACAAAGGTGGGATCACACTGCTTCACCTCCCAGCTGGTTCGCCCCTAGGCCTTATGGCGGATACAGTTCATCAAGCCTGTGTACTTGCACAAAGGTTCTTTCGAGTGTTTCACCAGGTTTGGTGCAGATCAATGCTGGCCATCTCTAAACACGTGTTTCTGGATTATTATCCGTCATCAGTAGAGATTAGGCATAAAAATATTTGGGGTTGCTGAGCAGGCTGCCAAAGTCTTCTCGGGTCACAGTACCTCTCCAGGCACGCAGGTGCCTCTCCACGAGCACGTCAGCTCAAAGACTTATCACTCCTGAGGCGAGATAGCCGGGAGAGGGAGCATTTTTTTCACCTGATTTTAAAGATGTACTTTTAAAATTGCATTTTGGTATAATTGTTGCACGCTGTGTTTTAAGACTTTTTTAATACAAAATTGTACTTGGAAACTGTAGCACATTACCCCAGAGCACTCCCCCCACCTCACCTGTTGAGAACCCCCGCGCTGCCGATTTCAGGGCTGCGGCGGGTCGAAGTTCTTGCCGCCATAACTGGAGTGAGCACAAGCCACGCCCACCGACGCAGGCCACGCCCCCTCCGCAAAACCTTAAAAACAAGCTGATTACAAGCCACAAACAGAGACTTATCACTCCTGAGGCGAGATAGCCGGGAGAGGGAGCATTTTTTTCACCTGATTTTAAAGATGTACTTTTAAAATTGCATTTTTGGTATAATTGTTGCACGCTGTGTTTTAGGACTTTTTAATACAAAATTGTACTTGGAAACTGTAGCACATTACCCCAGAGCACTCCCCCCACCTCACCTGTTGAGAACCCCTGCGCTGCCGATTTCAGGGCTGCGGCGGGTCGAAGTTCTTGCCGCCATAACTGGAGCGAGCACAAGCCACGCCCACTGACGCAGGCCACGCCCCCTTCTACTCCACTAGAAATGTGCCCTCCACGTACGCGCAGCGGACGCGCGCAGCGGGCGCGCCGCCTGCGCGCCGAAGGCGCGCCAAAGGCAAGCCCGTCTGCGCCCGTCCGCGATCGTACGCGGTTCAGGGCCATACCTTATGCTCCGCAGGAGACCCACATCCGTTGGAGCAAAAAGGAACTGACAAAATTCAGCCACAACACGGCCATATCCTGCACACACACCTTACGAGTGGAGGACAACATAGGCTGCGAAAACTGTCACTTCTCCTATGACCCTGATCTCGACGCGAACACAGCCACTACAGACCATATCTTGCAATGCGGATTACTCAACGTGCGCTCGTTACGGAAACATAAGTTAGATCTACATGATCTACTCACAGAGAAACGGTGGGACCTTATGTTTTTAACTGAGACCTGGCTTGACGAAGGTTCCACTCCGGATGCCCTTGAGGCACTCCCAGAGGGTTATACTATGCACAGACAGGATAGACCCAAAGGAAGAGGAGGTGGAATTGCAATCATAGCCCAAGAAAATCTACGCTGCCAACTAGATCACTCCCCCATCCTAGATAGTGAAGCAGGGAGCTTCACCATCAAAGTGAATAATGGTTGCACACTGAAGGGCGTGCTAATTTACAGACCCCCGGGACCTTTGGCCAGGTTCGAAGAGAGCCTGGTCGAGGGTATCATAGAGACGGCACTATGCAAAGAAAAATTTCTGGTACTCGGAGACCTCAACCTACATCTCAATGATCCCTCTGATAGCGTCAGCAATAACTTCTGTCAGGCATTAGGAGCCCTTCAACTGAGCCAAATTGTTAAGGGTCCTACTCACCAATTAGGACATCTGCTCAACCCTATATTTGTTAATTGGAATGAAATGGAAGCTTCAACCCCTATCCCGATCCCCTAGTCCGACCACCATTTAGTACCGTTTTCCATACGTATTCCTGGAAGAAAAACTCCGCCACCAGTGGCACTTTACCACCTTAGGAGGAGATGGGCCACCTTCTCCCAATCCAAATTTTGCGAGGCACTAACTAAAGGGGGAAACCCCGGAGGGAATGATGCCGACACGGCTAACACCAATCTTTGCAAGCGCATTCATGAGGCTCTTGACTCCACCGCTCCCCTCTCAAAAGACAAAACAGGCAGCCGTGTTAAAAAAACAGCCCCCTGGTTCGATGACGAACTGCGAGTCAGGAAAGCCCCACTGAAAAGAGCAGAAAGACACTGGTGGGGGGCACCCTCTAAAGAAACCAGGGACACCTACCTGAGTGTGAGGCGCCTCTACCATGGACTAATCAGAAAGTCCAAGTCAACCTACTATACAGCGAGAATCAGCGAAGCTGGTAACTCTATGAAGGAGCTTTTTCTGATCTACAAAACTCTTTCAAGCGGAAAACCTGCAATTACCCCAGCAGACTGCTCGCCTGAATCCTGCGATCAGATCGCAGATTTCTTCTCTGAAAAAATAAAAAAAATGTATTCGGCTTTCCCAACTCAACCCATTAACGGGCTAGAATTTGCTGAAAGCCCTAGGACATGGGGGGATAGACAAAGACTGACCAACTTTGTCACCCCGCCCTCAGACGAACTTCTAAAAATCTGCAGATCTGTGAAGTCGGGTTCTCCACGCGACCCCACTACACCCAAACGCCTAACAGATAGTTTAGTGGTACTGGAACCCTACATAAGACATCTACTAGACACATCTTTCAGCACCAAGACCGTGCCCAACGACTGGAAAAAAGCGGTGGTCTTACCCCTTAGAAAGAAACCGAACGTCAGTTTTGACAAACTAGATAATCTTAGACCTATCTCCCTTCTACCCTACCTGGCCAAAGTGGCAGAAAAAACGGTCAATCGGCAACTTATGGATTTCGTGGATAAGGCTGCCTTACTTCACGACACCCAATTTGGTTTCCGTCCCCGCCACTCCACAGAATCTGCGCTCCTGACAGCGGTGGAGTCCCTACGCCAGGGGGCGGATGAGGGTCATACTATGGCCCTCATCCTATTGGATCTGAGTGCAGCATTCGACACTGTAGCCCACACCACCTTGCTACAGTGTCTGAATAATGGAGGAATATCAGGAGCTGCACTCCAATGGATCCAATCCTACCTGACTGGGAGGAGCTTTCAGGTCCGCCAGGGCGACCACTATTCTAGGGACATAGATTTGGGCCAGGGAGTTCCCCAGGGATCGTCCCTGAGCCCTACTCTTTTTAATCTCTATGTCTCCCCAGTGGCCTCCATTGCTGCAGGGCATGGGCTGCAAATTGTGTCCTACGTCGATGACACGCAGCTGGTGATCTCCCTCTCGCGTGCACCCGCCCTTGCTATGGACAGCTTCAGTATCTGCATGCAAGAACTAGCAACCTGGATGTCCACCAATTGCCTCAAACTTAACGCCAGCAAGACCGAGGTGCTCGTAGTAGGGAAGAATCCGTCTGCTTGGTCATCGGCGTTGTGGCCACCATGCCTAGGAGAAGCCCCAACGCCCCGACAGGAAGTCAAAAACCTAGGCATCTGGCTCGACGCGGACCTTTCCTTTGGACCCCAGATAGACCGGGTGGCGGGTGTCTGCTTCAGTGTTTTGAAAAGCTTGCGGAAGGTCCTTGTTCTCCTGCCTACGTCCGCCCGTAGAACGCTGGTGCATGCACTCGTCACATCACGGTTGGACTACGGAAACCTACTGTATCTGGGAGCAACCTGTAAGGCAACTAACCGCCTTCAGGTGTTACAGAATGCGGCAGCCAGCCTTATCCTTAATCTCCCCAAAAGATCCAACTCCAAAGCTGCCCTTCAGACCCTTCACTGGCTGCCAGTAAAAAGCAGAATCGCATTCAAGGCCCTATGCACTTGCCATCGCATTCTTGCTGGAAAGGCGCCAGCCCCACTCCATAACCTTATCACCAGGTATGCACCATCACGCGCCTTGCGCTCCTCTCACGGAGGCCTGTTAAAAGTCCCTAGGGTTAGCAGGACTCGCATGGGAGGGAGGTCCTTCCGCTACCTGGTGGCGAAAAGCTGGAATGACTTACCTCTCAACCTTCGCCTGGACCCCTCAGAATCAAGTTTCCGAAAGAAACTTAAAACGCATCTCTTTCAGGGTTAATTAGGCTTCCCCCCCCTTCTGTCTCTAAGCCCCAGTTCCAGCGCGGGGACACGCTTTCTGCGTAACCATGCGCTTTACAAATATCCCTAATAATAATAATAATAATAAAAGCGGCTTGAGGGAGCCTTTTAAACAGGAAACAAATGTGGGATCACACTGCTTCACCTCCCAGCTTATGGTGGATGCAGTTCATCAAGCCTGTGTACTTGCACAAAAGTTCTTTCAAGTGTTTTACCAGGTTGGTGCAGATCAATGCTGGCCATCTCTAAACACGTGTTTCTGGATTATTATCCGTCATAAGTAGAGATTAGGCATAAAAATATTTGGGGTTGCTGAGCAGGCTGCCAAAGTCGTCTCGGGTCACAGCACCTCTCCAGGCTTTTAGGCGCCTCTCGACGAGCTTGTCAGCTCTAAGCGGCTTGAGGGAACCTTTTAAACAGGAAACAAATGTGGGATCATAGTGCTTTACCTCCCAGCTGGTTTGCCCCTAAGCATTATGGTGGATGCAGTTCCTCAAGCCTGTGTTCTTGCACAAAGGTTTTTTTGAGTGATTCACCAAATTGGTGCAGATCAATGCTGGCCATCTCTAAGCAAGTGTTTCTGGATTATTATCCGTCATCAGTAGAGATTAGGCATAAAAATATTTGGGGTTGCTGAGCAGGCTGCCAAAGTCTTCTCGGGTCACAGTACCTCTCCAGGCATGCAGGTGCCTCTCCACGAGCTTGTCAGCTCAAAGCGGCTTTAGGGAGCCTTTTAAACAGGAAACAAATGTGGGATCATACTGCTTTACCTCTCAGCTGGTTTGCCCGTAAGCATTATCGTGGATGCAGTTCATCAAGCCTATATACTTGCACAAAGGTTCTTTCGAGTGTTTCACCAAGTTGGTGCAGATCAATGCTGGCCATTGCTAAACACCTGTTTCTGGATTATTATCCGTCATCAGTAGAGATTAGGCATAAAAATATTTGGGGTTGCTGAGCAGGCTGCCAAAGTCTTCTCGGGTCACAGTACCTCTCAGGCGCGCAGGTGCCTCTCGACAAGCTCGTCAGCTCAAATCGGCTCTAGGGAGCCTTTTAAACAGGAAACAAATGTGGGATCACACTGCTTCACCTCCCAGCTGGTTCTCCCCTAAGCATTTTGGTTGATGCAG
The DNA here is from genome assembly GCF_964261635.1 of Lissotriton helveticus. Lineage (NCBI taxonomy): Eukaryota > Metazoa > Chordata > Amphibia > Caudata > Salamandridae > Lissotriton > Lissotriton helveticus. Next base: position 1,281,451,822 of record NC_136061.1, read on the forward strand.
TTCATCAAGCCTGTGTACTTGCACAAAAGTTCTTTTGAGTGTTTCACCAGGTTGGTGCAGATCAATGCTGGCCATCTCTAAACACGTGTTTCTGGATTATTATCCGTCATCAGTAGATATTAGGCATAAAAATATTTGGGGTTGCTGAGCAGGCTGCCAAAGTCTTCTTGGGTCACAGTACCTCTCCAGGCGCGCAGCTACCTCTCCACGAGCTCGTCAGATCAAAGCGGCTCAAGGGAGCCTTTTAAACAGGAAACAAATGTGGGATCACACTGCTTCACCTCCCAGCTGGTTCGCCCCTAAGCATTATGGTGGATGCAGTTCATCAAGCCTGTGTACTTGCACAAAAGTTCTTTTGAGTGTTTCACCAGGTTGGTGCAGATCAATGCTGGCCATCTCTAAACACGTGTTTCTGGATTATTATACGTCATCAGTAGAGATTAGGCATAAAAATATTTGGGGTTGCTGAGCAGGCTGCCAAAGTCTTCTCGGGTCACAGTACCTCTCCTGGCGCGCAGGTGCCTCTCCACGAGCTTGTCAGCTCAAAGCGGCTCGAGAGAGCCTTTTAAATAGGAAAAAAATGTGGGATCACACTGCTTCACCTCCCAGCTAGTTCGCCCCTAAGCATTTTGGTGGATGCAGTTCATCAAGCCTGTGTACTTGCACAAAAGTTCTTTCGAGTGTTTAACCAGGTTGGTGCAGATCAATGCTGGCCATCTCTAAAGACGTGTTTCTGGATTATTATCCGCCATCAGTAGAGATTACGCATAAAAATAATTGGGGTTGCTGAGTAGGCTGCCAAAGTCTTTTCGGGTCACAGTACCTCTCCAGGCGCGCAGGTGCCTCTCCACGAGCTCCTCAGCTCAAAGCGGCTCGAGGGAGCCTTTTAAACAGGAAACAAATGTGGGATCACACTACTTCACCTCCCAGCTGGTTCGCCCCTAAGCATTACGGTGGGTGCAGTTCATGAAGCCTGTGTACTTGCACAAAAGTTATTTCGAGTGTTTCACCAGGTTGGTGCAGATCAATGCTGGCCATCTCTAAATACATGTTTCTGGATTATTATCTGTCATCAGTAGAAATTAGGCATAAAAATATTTGAGGTTGCTGAGCAGGCTGCCAAAGTCTTCTCGGGCCACAGTACCTCTCCAGGCACGCAGGTGCATCTCCACAAGCTCGTCAGCTCAAAGCGGCTAGAGGGAGCCTTTTAAACAGGAAACAAATGTGGGATCACACTGCGTCACCTCCCAGCTGGTTCGCCCCTAAGCATTATGTGGATGCAGTTCATCAAGCCTGTGTACGTGCAAAAAAGTTCTTTCGAGTGTTTCACCAGGTTGGTGCAGATCAATGCTGGCCATCTCTAAACACGTGTTTCTGGATTATTATCCGTCATAAGTAGAGATTAGGCATAAAAATATTTGGGGTTGCTGAGCAGGCTGCCAAAGTCTTCTCGGGTCACAGCACCTCTCCAGGCGTGCAGGCGCCTATCAATGAGCTTGTCAGCTCTAAGCGGCTTGAGGGAGCCTTTTAAACAGGAAACAAATGTGGGATCATACTGCTTTACCTCCCAGCTGGTTTGCCCCTAAGCCTTATGGCGGATGGAGTTCATCAAGCCTGTGTACTTGCACAAAGGTTCTTTCGAGTGTTTCACCAGGTTTGGTGCAGATCAATGCTGGCCATCTCTAAACACGTGTTTCTGGATTATTATCCGTCATCAGTAGAGATTAGGCATGAAAATATTTGGGGTTGCTGAGCAGGCTACCAAAGTCTTTTCGGGTCACAGTACCTCTCCAGGCGTGCAGGTGCCCCCCACGAGCTCGTCAGCTCAAAGCGGCTTGAGGGACCTTTTAAACAGGAAACAAATGTGGGATCACACTGCTTTACCTCCCTGCTGGTTTGCCCCTAAGCATTATGGTGGATGCAGTTCATCAAGCCTGTGTACTTGCACAAAAGTTCTTTCGAGTGTTTCACCAGGTTGGTGCAGATCAATGCTGGCCATCGCTAAACACCTGTTTGTGGATTATTATCCGTCTTCAGTAGAGATTAGGCATAAAAATATTTAGGGTTGCTGAGCAGGCTGCCAAAGTCTTCTCGGGCCACAGTACCTCTCCAGGCACGCAGGTGCCTCTCCACGAGCACGTCAGCTCAAAGTGGCTCGAGGGAGCCTTTTAAACAGGAAACAAATGTGGGATCACACTGCTTCACCTCCCAGCTGGTTCACCCCTAAACATTATGGTGGATGCAGTTCATCAAGCCTGTGTACTTGCGCAAAAGTTCTTTCAAGTGTTTTACCAGGTTGGTGCAGATCAATGCTGGCCATCTCTAAACACGTGTTTCTGGATTATTATCCGTCATAAGTAGAGATTAGACATAAAAGTATTTGGGGTTGCTGAGCAGGCTGCCAAAGTCTTCTCGGGTCACAGCACCTCTCCAGGCTTTTAGGCGCCTCTCGACGAGCTTGTCAGCTCTAAGCGGCTTGAGGGAACCTTTTAAACAGGAAACAAATGTGGGATCATAGTGCTTTACCTCCCAGCTGGTTTGCCCCTAAGCATTATGGTGGATGCAGTTCATCAAGCCTGTGTTCTTGTACAAAGGTTTTTTTGAGTGATTCACCAAATTGGTGCAGATCAATGCTGGCCATCTCTAAGCACGTGTTTCTGGATTATTATCCGTCATCAGTAGAGATTAGGCATAAAAATATTTGGGGTTGCTGAGCAGGCTGCCAAAGTCTTCTCGGGTCACAGTACCTCTCCAGGCATGCAGGTGCATCTCCACAAGCTCGTCAGCTCAAAGCGGCTAGAGGGAGCCTTTTAAACAGGAAACAAATGTGGGATCACACTGCGTCACCTCCCAGCTGGTTCGCCCCTAAGCATTATGTGGATGCAGTTCATCAAGCCTGTGTACGTGCAAAAAAGTTCTTTCGAGTGTTTCACCAGGTTGGTGCAGATCAATGCTGGCCATCTCTAAACACGTGTTTCTGGATTATTATCCGTCATAAATAGAGATTAGGCATAAAAATATTTGGGGTTGCTGAGCAGGCTGCCAAAGTCTTCTCGGGTCACAGCACCTCTCCAGGCGTGCAGGCGCCTATCAACGAGCTTGTCAGCTCTAAGCGGCTTGAGGGAGCCTTTTAAACAGGAAACAAATGTGGGATCATACTGCTTTACCTCCCAGCTGGTTTGCCCCTAAGCCTTATGGCGGATGGAGTTCATCAAGCCTGTGTACTTGCACAAAGGTTCTTTCGAGTGTTTCACCAGGTTTGGTGCAGATCAATGCTGGCCATCTCTAAACATGTGTTTCTGGATTATTATCCGTCATCAGTAGAGATTAGGCATGAAAATATTTGGGGTTGCTGAGCAGGCTACCAAAGTCTTTTCGGGTCACAGTACCTCTCCAGGCGTGCAGGTGCCCCCCACGAGCTCGTCAGCTCAAAGCGGCTTGAGGGACCTTTTAAACAGGAAACAAATGTGGGATCACACTGCTTTACCTCCCTGCTGGTTTGCCCCTAAGCATTATGGTGGATGCAGTTCATCAAGCCTGTGTACTTGCACAAAAGTTCTTTCAAGTGTTTTACCAGGTTGGTGCAGATCAATGCTGGCCATCTCTAAACACGTGTTTCTGGATTATTATCCGTCATAAGTAGAGATTAGACATAAAAGTATTTGGGGTTGCTGAGCAGGCTGCCAAAGACTTCTCGGGTCACAGCACCTCTCCAGGCTTTTAGGCGCCTCTCGACGAGCTTGTCAGCTCTAATCGGCTTGAGGGAACCTTTTAAACAGGAAACAAATGTGGGATCATAGTGCTTTACCTCCCAGCTGGTTTGCCCCTAAGCATTATGGTGGATGCAGTTCATCAAGCCTGTGTTCTTGCACAAAGGTTTTTTTGAGTGATTCACAAAATTGGTGCAGATCAATGCTGGCCATTTCTAAGCACGTGTTTCTGGATTATTATCCGTCATCAGTAGAGATTAGGCATAAAAATATTTGGGGTTGCTGAGCAGGCTGCCAAAGTCTTCTCGGGTCACAGTACCTCTCCAGGCATGCAGGTGCCTCTCCACGAGCTTGTCAGCTCAAAGCGGCTTTAGGGAGCCTTTTAAACAGGAAACAAATGTGGGATCATACTGCTTTACCTCTCAGCTGGTTTGCCGGTAAGCATTATCGTGGATGCAGTTCATCAAGCCTATATACATGCACAAAGGTTCTTTCGAGTGTTTCACCAAGTTGGTGCAGATCAATGCTGGCCATTGCTAAATACCTGTTTCTGGATTATTATCCGTCATCAGTAGAGATTAGGCATAAAAATATTTGGGGTTGCTGAGCAGGCTGCCAAAGTCTTCTCGGGTCACAGTACCTCTCAGGCGCGCAGGTGCCTCTCGACAAGCTCGTCAGCTCAAATCGGCTCTAGGGAGCCTTTTAAACAGGAAACAAATGGGGGATCACACTGCTTCACCTCCCAGCTGCTTCTCCCCTAAGCATTTTGGTGGATGCAGTTCATCAAGCCTGTGTACTTGCACAAAAGTTCTTTCAAGTGTTTCACCAGGTTGGTGCAGATCAATGCTGGCCATCTCTAAACACGTGTTTCTGGATTATTATCCGTCATCAGTAGATATTAGGCATAAAAATATTTGGGATTGCTGAGCAGGCTGCCAAAGTCTTCTTGGGTCACAGTACCTCTCCAGGCGCGCAGCTGCCTCTCCACGAGCTCGTCAGATCAAAGCGGCTCAAGGGAGCCTTTTAAATAGGAAACAAATGTGGGATCACACTGCTTCACCTCCCAGCTGGTTCGCCTCTAAGCATTATGGTGGATGCAGTTCATCAAGCCTGTGTACTTGCACAAAAGTTCTTTTGAGTGTTTCACCAGGTTGGTGCAGATCAATGCTGGCCATCTCTAAACACGTGTTTCTGGATTATTATACGTCATCAGTAGAGATTAGGCATAAAAATATTTGGGGTTGCTGAGCAGGCTGCCAAAGTCTTCTCGGGTCACAGTACCTCTCCTGGCGCGCAGGTGCCTCTCCACGAGCTTGTCAGCTCAAAGCGGCTCGAGAGAGCCTTTTAAATAGGAAAAAAATGTGGGATCACACTGCTTCACCTCCCAGCTAATTCGCCCCTAAGCATTTTGGTGGATGCAGTTCATCAAACCTGTGCACTTGCACAAAAGTTCTTTCGAGTGTTTCACCAGGTTGGTGCAGATCAATGCTGGCCATCTCGAAACATGTGTTTCTGGATTTTTATCCGTCATCAGTAGAGATTAGGCATAAAAATATTTGAGGTTGCTGAGCAGGCTGCCAAAGTCTTCTCGGGTCACAGTACCTCTCCAGGCGAGCAGGTGCCTCTCCACGAGCTTGTCAGCTCAAAGAGGCTCGAGGAATCCTTTTAAACAGAAATAAAATGTGGGATCACACTGCTTCACCTCCCAGCTGGTTGGCCCCTTAGCATTATGGTGGATGCAGTTCATCAAGCCTGTGTACTTGCACAAAAGTTCTTTCGAGTGTTTAACCAGGTTGGTGCAGATCAATGCTGGCCATCTCTAAAGACGTGTTTCTGGATTATTATCCGCCATCAGTAGAGATTACGCATAAAAATAATTGGGGTTGCTGAGTAGGCTGCCAAAGTCTTTTCGGGTCACAGTACCTCTCCAGGCGCGCAGGTGCCTCTCCACGAGCTCCTCAGCTCAAAGCGGCTCGAGGGAGCCTTTTAAACAGGAAACAAATGTGGGATCACACTACTTCACCTCCCAGCTGGTTCGCCCCTAAGCATTACGGTGGGTGCAGTTCATGAAGCCTGTGTACTTGCACAAAAGTTCTTTCGAGTGTTTCACCAGGTTGGTGCAGATCAATGCTGGCCATCTCTAAATACATGTTTCTGGATTATTATCTGTCATCAGTAGAGATTAGGCATAAAAATATTTGAGGTTGCTGAGCAGGCTGCCAAAGTCTTCTCGGGTCACAGTACCTCTCCAGGCACGCAGGTGCATCTCCACAAGCTCGTCAGCTCAAAGCGGCTAGAGGGAGCCTTTTAAACAGGAAACAAATGTGGGATCACACTGCGTCACCTCCCAGCTGGTTCGCCCCTAAGCATTATGTGGATGCAGTTCATCAAGCCTGTGTACGTGCAAAAAAGTTCTTTCGAGTGTTTCACCAGGTTGGTGCAGATCAATGCTGGCCATCTCTAAACACGTGTTTCTGGATTATTATCCGTCATAAGTAGAGATTAGGCATAAAAATATTTGGGGTTGCTGAGCAGGCTGCCAAAGTCTTCTTGGGTCACAGCACCTCTCCAGGCGTGCAGGCGCCTATCAACGAGCTTGTCAGCTCTAAGCGGCTTGAGGGAGCCTTTTAAACAGGAAACAAATGTGGGATCATACTGCTTTACCTCCCAGCTGGTTTGCCCCTAAGCCTTATGGCGGATGGAGTTCATCAAGCCTGTGTACTTGCACAAAGGTTCTTTCGAGTGTTTCACCAGGTTTGGTGCAGATCAATGCTGCCCATCTCTAAACACGTGTTTCTGGATTATTATCCGTCATCAGTAGAGATTAGGCATGAAAATATTTGGGGTTGCTGAGCAGGCTGCCAAAGTCTTTTCGGGTCACAGTACCTCTCCAGGCGTGCAGGTGCCCCCCACGAGCTCGTCAGCTCAAAGCGGCTTGAGGGACCTTTTAAACAGGAAACAAATGTGGGATCACACTGCTTTACCGCCCTGCTGGTTTGCCCCTAAGCATTATGGTGGATGCAGTTCATCAAGCCTGTGTACTTGCACAAAAGTTCTTTCGAGTGTTTCACCAGGTTGGTGCAGATCAATGCTGGCCATCGCTAAACACCTGTTTGTGGATTATTATCCGTCTTCAGTAGAGATTAGGCATAAAAATATTTAGGGTTGCTGAGCAGGCTGCCAACGTCTTCTCGGGCCACAGTACCTCTCCAGGCACGCAGGTGCCTCTCCACGAGCACGTCAGCTCAAAGTGGCTCGAGGGAGCCTTTTAAACAGGAAACAAATGTGGGATCACACTGCTTCACCTCCCAGCTGGTTCACCCCTAAACATTATGGTGGATGCAGTTCATCAAGCCTGTGTACTTGCGCAAAAGTTCTTTCAAGTGTTTTACCAGGTTGGTGCAGATCAATGCTGGCCATCTCTAAACACGTGTTTCTGGATTATTATCCGTCATAAGTAGAGATTAGGCATAAAAGTATTTGGGGTTGCTGAGCAGGCTGCCAAAGTCTTCTCGGGTCACAGCACCTCTCCAGGCTTTTAGGCGCCTCTCGACGAGCTTGTCAGCTCTAAGCGGCTTGAGGGAACCTTTTAAACAGGAAACAAATGTGGGATCATAGTGCTTTACCTCTAAGCTGGTTTGCCCGTAAGCATTATCGTGGATGCAGTTCATCAAGCCTATATACTTACACAAAGGTTCTTTCGAGTGTTTCACCAAGTTGGTGCAGATCAATGCTGGCCATTGCTAAACACCTGTTTCTGGATTATTATCCGTCATCAGTAGAGATTAGGCATAAAAATATTTGGGGTTGCTGAGCAGGCTGCCAAAGTCTTCTCGGGTCACAGTACCTCTCAGGCGCGCAGGTGCCTCTCGACAAGCTCGTCAGCTCAAATCGGCTCTAGGGAGCCTTTTAAACAGGAAACAAATGGGGGATCACACTGCTTCACCTCCCAGCTGCTTCTCCCCTAAGCATTTTGGTGGATGCAGTTCATCAAGCCTGTGTACTTGCACAAAAGTTCTTTCAAGTGTTTCACCAGGTTGGTGCAGATCAATGCTGGCCATCTCTAAACACGTGTTTCTGGATTATTATCCGTCATCAGTAGATATTAGGCATAAAAATATTTGGGATTGCCGAGCAGGCTGCCAAAGTCTTCTTGGGTCACAGTACCTCTCCAGGCGCGCAGCTGCCTCTCCACGAGCTCGTCAGATCAAAGCGGCTCAAGGGAGCCTTTTAAATAGGAAACAAATGTGGGATCACACTGCTTCACCTCCCAGCTGGTTCGCCTCTAAGCATTATGGTGGATGCAGTTCATCAAGCCTGTGTACTTGCACAAAAGTTCTTTTGAGTGTTTCACCAGGTTGGTGCAGATCAATGCTGGCCATCTCTAAACACGTATTTCTGGATTATTATACGTCATCAGTAGAGATTAGGCATAAAAATATTTGGGGTTGCTGAGCAGGCTGCCAAAGTCTTCTCGGGTCACAGTACCTCTCCTGGCGCGCAGGTGCCTCTCCACGAGCTTGTCAGCTCAAAGCGGCTCGAGAGAGCCTTTTAAATAGGAAAAAAATGTGGGATCACACTGCTTCACCTCCCAGCTAATTCGCCCCTAAGCATTTTGGAGGATGCAGTTCATCAAACCTGTGCACTTGCACAAAAGTTCTTTCGAGTGTTTCACCAGGTTGGTGCAGATCAATGCTGGCCATCTCGAAACATGTGTTTCTGGATTTTTATCCGTCATCAGTAGAGATTAGGCATAAAAATATTTGGGGTTGCTGAGCAGGCTACCAAAGTCTTTTCGGGTCACAGTACCTCTCCAGGCGTGCAGGTGCCCCCCACGAGCTCGTCAGCTCAAAGCGGCTTGAGGGACCTTTTAAACAGGAAACAAATGTGGGATCACACTGCTTTACCTCCCTGCTGGTTTGCCCCTAAGCATTATGGTGGATGCAGTTCATCAAGCCTGTGTACTTGCACAAAAGTTCTTTCAAGTGTTTTACCAGGTTGGTGCAGATCAATGCTGGCCATCTCTAAACACGTGTTTCTGGATTATTATCCGTCATAAGTAGAGATTAGACATAAAAGTATTTGGGGTTGCTGAGCAGGCTGCCAAAGACTTCTCGGGTCACAGCACCTCTCCAGGCTTTTAGGCGCCTCTCGACGAGCTTGTCAGCTCTAATCGGCTTGAGGGAACCTTTTAAACAGGAAACAAATGTGGGATCATAGTGCTTTACCTCCCAGCTGGTTTGCCCCTAAGCATTATGGTGGATGCAGTTCATCAAGCCTGTGTTCTTGCACAAAGGTTTTTTTGAGTGATTCACAAAATTGGTGCAGATCAATGCTGGCCATTTCTAAGCACGTGTTTCTGGATTATTATCCGTCATCAGTAGAGATTAGGCATAAAAATATTTGGGGTTGCTGAGCAGGCTGCCAAAGTCTTCTCGGGTCACAGTACCTCTCCAGGCATGCAGGTGCCTCTCCACGAGCTTGTCAGCTCAAAGCGGCTTTAGGGAGCCTTTTAAACAGGAAACAAATGTGGGATCATACTGCTTTACCTCTCAGCTGGTTTGCCGGTAAGCATTATCGTGGATGCAGTTCATCAAGCCTATATACATGCACAAAGGTTCTTTCGAGTGTTTCACCAAGTTGGTGCAGATCAATGCTGGCCATTGCTAAATACCTGTTTCTGGATTATTATCCGTCATCAGTAGAGATTAGGCATAAAAATATTTGGGGTTGCTGAGCAGGCTGCCAAAGTCTTCTCGGGTCACAGTACCTCTCAGGCGCGCAGGTGCCTCTCGACAAGCTCGTCAGCTCAAATCGGCTCTAGGGAGCCTTTTAAACAGGAAACAAATGGGGGATCACACTGCTTCACCTCCCAGCTGCTTCTCCCCTAAGCATTTTGGTGGATGCAGTTCATCAAGCCTGTGTACTTGCACAAAAGTTCTTTCAAGTGTTTCACCAGGTTGGTGCAGATCAATGCTGGCCATCTCTAAACACGTGTTTCTGGATTATTATCCGTCATCAGTAGATATTAGGCATAAAAATATTTGGGATTGCTGAGCAGGCTGCCAAAGTCTTCTTGGGTCACAGTACCTCTCCAGGCGCGCAGCTGCCTCTCCACGAGCTCGTCAGATCAAAGCGGCTCAAGGGAGCCTTTTAAATAGGAAACAAATGTGGGATCACACTGCTTCACCTCCCAGCTGGTTCGCCTCTAAGCATTATGGTGGATGCAGTTCATCAAGCCTGTGTACTTGCACAAAAGTTCTTTTGAGTGTTTCACCAGGTTGGTGCAGATCAATGCTGGCCATCTCTAAACACGTGTTTCTGGATTATTATACGTCATCAGTAGAGATTAGGCATAAAAATATTTGGGGTTGCTGAGCAGGCTGCCAAAGTCTTCTCGGGTCACAGTACCTCTCCTGGCGCGCAGGTGCCTCTCCACGAGCTTGTCAGCTCAAAGCGGCTCGAGAGAGCCTTTTAAATAGGAAAAAAATGTGGGATCACACTGCTTCACCTCCCAGCTAATTCGCCCCTAAGCATTTTGGTGGATGCAGTTCATCAAACCTGTGCACTTGCACAAAAGTTCTTTCGAGTGTTTCACCAGGTTGGTGCAGATCAATGCTGGCCATCTCGAAACATGTGTTTCTGGATTTTTATCCGTCATCAGTAGAGATTAGGCATAAAAATATTTGAGGTTGCTGAGCAGGCTGCCAAAGTCTTCTCGGGTCACAGTACCTCTCCAGGCGAGCAGGTGCCTCTCCACGAGCTTGTCAGCTCAAAGAGGCTCGAGGAATCCTTTTAAACAGAAATAAAATGTGGGATCACACTGCTTCACCTCCCAGCTGGTTGGCCCCTTAGCATTATGGTGGATGCAGTTCATCAAGCCTGTGTACTTGCACAAAAGTTCTTTCGAGTGTTTAACCAGGTTGGTGCAGATCAATGCTGGCCATCTCTAAAGACGTGTTTCTGGATTATTATCCGCCATCAGTAGAGATTACGCATAAAAATAATTGGGGTTGCTGAGTAGGCTGCCAAAGTCTTTTCGGGTCACAGTACCTCTCCAGGCGCGCAGGTGCCTCTCCACGAGCTCCTCAGCTCAAAGCGGCTCGAGGGAGCCTTTTAAACAGGAAACAAATGTGGGATCACACTACTTCACCTCCCAGCTGGTTCGCCCCTAAGCATTACGGTGGGTGCAGTTCATGAAGCCTGTGTACTTGCACAAAAGTTCTTTCGAGTGTTTCACCAGGTTGGTGCAGATCAATGCTGGCCATCTCTAAATACATGTTTCTGGATTATTATCTGTCATCAGTAGAGATTAGGCATAAAAATATTTGAGGTTGCTGAGCAGGCTGCCAAAGTCTTCTCGGGTCACAGTACCTCTCCAGGCACGCAGGTGCATCTCCACAAGCTCGTCAGCTCAAAGCGGCTAGAGGGAGCCTTTTAAACAGGAAACAAATGTGGGATCACACTGCGTCACCTCCCAGCTGGTTCGCCCCTAAGCATTATGTGGATGCAGTTCATCAAGCCTGTGTACGTGCAAAAAAGTTCTTTCGAGTGTTTCACCAGGTTGGTGCAGATCAATGCTGGCCATCTCTAAACACGTGTTTCTGGATTATTATCCGTCATAAGTAGAGATTAGGCATAAAAATATTTGGGGTTGCTGAGCAGGCTGCCAAAGTCTTCTTGGGTCACAGCACCTCTCCAGGCGTGCAGGCGCCTATCAACGAGCTTGTCAGCTCTAAGCGGCTTGAGGGAGCCTTTTAAACAGGAAACAAATGTGGGATCATACTGCTTTACCTCCCAGCTGGTTTGCCCCTAAGCCTTATGGCGGATGGAGTTCATCAAGCCTGTGTACTTGCACAAAGGTTCTTTCGAGTGTTTCACCAGGTTTGGTGCAGATCAATGCTGCCCATCTCTAAACACGTGTTTCTGGATTATTATCCGTCATCAGTAGAGATTAGGCATGAAAATATTTGGGGTTGCTGAGCAGGCTGCCAAAGTCTTTTCGGGTCACAGTACCTCTCCAGGCGTGCAGGTGCCCCCCACGAGCTCGTCAGCTCAAAGCGGCTTGAGGGACCTTTTAAACAGGAAACAAATGTGGGATCACACTGCTTTACCGCCCTGCTGGTTTGCCCCTAAGCATTATGGTGGATGCAGTTCATCAAGCCTGTGTACTTGCACAAAAGTTCTTTCGAGTGTTTCACCAGGTTGGTGCAGATCAATGCTGGCCATCGCTAAACACCTGTTTGTGGATTATTATCCGTCTTCAGTAGAGATTAGGCATAAAAATATTTAGGGTTGCTGAGCAGGCTGCCAACGTCTTCTCGGGCCACAGTACCTCTCCAGGCACGCAGGTGCCTCTCCACGAGCACGTCAGCTCAAAGTGGCTCGAGGGAGCCTTTTAAACAGGAAACAAATGTGGGATCACACTGCTTCACCTCCCAGCTGGTTCACCCCTAAACATTATGGTGGATGCAGTTCATCAAGCCTGTGTACTTGCGCAAAAGTTCTTTCAAGTGTTTTACCAGGTTGGTGCAGATCAATGCTGGCCATCTCTAAACACGTGTTTCTGGATTATTATCCGTCATAAGTAGAGATTAGGCATAAAAGTATTTGGGGTTGCTGAGCAGGCTGCCAAAGTCTTCTCGGGTCACAGCACCTCTCCAGGCTTTTAGGCGCCTCTCGACGAGCTTGTCAGCTCTAAGCGGCTTGAGGGAACCTTTTAAACAGGAAACAAATGTGGGATCATAGTGCTTTACCTCTAAGCTGGTTTGCCCGTAAGCATTATCGTGGATGCAGTTCATCAAGCCTATATACTTACACAAAGGTTCTTTCGAGTGTTTCACCAAGTTGGTGCAGATCAATGCTGGCCATTGCTAAACACCTGTTTCTGGATTATTATCCGTCATCAGTAGAGATTAGGCATAAAAATATTTGGGGTTGCTGAGCAGGCTGCCAAAGTCTTCTCGGGTCACAGTACCTCTCAGGCGCGCAGGTGCCTCTCGACAAGCTCGTCAGCTCAAATCGGCTCTAGGGAGCCTTTTAAACAGGAAACAAATGGGGGATCACACTGCTTCACCTCCCAGCTGCTTCTCCCCTAAGCATTTTGGTGGATGCAGTTCATCAAGCCTGTGTACTTGCACAAAAGTTCTTTCAAGTGTTTCACCAGGTTGGTGCAGATCAATGCTGGCCATCTCTAAACACGTGTTTCTGGATTATTATCCGTCATCAGTAGATATTAGGCATAAAAATATTTGGGATTGCCGAGCAGGCTGCCAAAGTCTTCTTGGGTCACAGTACCTCTCCAGGCGCACTGCTGCCTCTCCACGAGCTCGTCAGATCAAAGCGGCTCAAGGGAGCCTTTTAAATAGGAAAAAAATGTGGGATCACACTGCTTCACCTCCCAGCTAATTCGCCCCTAAGCATTTTGGTGGATGCAGTTCATCAAACCTGTGCACTTGCACAAAAGTTCTTTCGAGTGTTTCACCAGGTTGGTGCAGATCAATGCTGGCCATCTCGAAACATGTGTTTCTGGATTTTTATCCGTCATCAGTAGAGATTAGGCATAAAAATATTTGAGGTTGCTGAGCAGGCTGCCAAAGTCTTCTCGGGTCACAGTACCTCTCCAGGCGAGCAGGTGCCTCTCCACGAGCTTGTCAGCTCAAAGAGGCTCGAGGAATCCTTTTAAACAGAAATAAAATGTGGGATCACACTGCTTCACCTCCCAGCTGGTTGGCCCCTTAGCATTATGGTGGATGCAGTTCATCAAGCCTGTGTACTTGCACAAAAGTTCTTTCGAGTGTTTAACCAGGTTGGTGCAGATCAATGCTGGCCATCTCTAAAGACGCGTTTCTGGATTATTATCCGCCATCAGTAGAGATTACGCATAAAAATAATTGGGGTTGCTGAGTAGGCTGCCAAAGTCTTTTCGGGTCACAGTACCTCTCCAGGCGCGCAGGTGCCTCTCCACGAGCTCCTCAGCTCAAAGCGGCTCGAGGGAGCCTTTTAAACAGGAAACAAATGTGGGATCACACTACTTCACCTCCCAGCTGGTTCGCCCCTAAGCATTACGGTGGGTGCAGTTCATGAAGCCTGTGTACTTGCACAAAAGTTCTTTCGAGTGTTTCACCAGGTTGGTGCAGATCAATGCTGGCCATCTCTAAATACATGTTTCTGGATTATTATCTGTCATCAGTAGAGATTAGGCATAAAAATATTTGAGGTTGCTGAGCAGGCTGCCAAAGTCTTCTCGGGTCACAGTACCTCTCCAGGCACGCAGGTGCATCTCCACAAGCTCGTCAGCTCAAAGCGGCTAGAGGGAGCCTTTTAAACAGGAAACAAATGTGGGATCACACTGCGTCACCTCCCAGCTGGTTCGCCCCTAAGCATTATGTGGATGCAGTTCATCAAGCCTGTGTACGTGCAAAAAAGTTCTTTCGAGTGTTTCACCAGGTTGGTGCAGATCAATGCTGGCCATCTCTAAACACGTGTTTCTGGATTATTATCCGTCATAAGTAGAGATTAGGCATAAAAATATTTGGGGTTGCTGAGCAGGCTGCCAAAGTCTTCTTGGGTCACAGCACCTCTCCAGGCGTGCAGGCGCCTATCAACGAGCTTGTCAGCTCTAAGCGGCTTGAGGGAGCCTTTTAAACAGGAAACAAATGTGGGATCATACTGCTTTACCTCCCAGCTGGTTTGCCCCTAAGCCTTATGGCGGATGGAGTTCATCAAGCCTGTGTACTTGCACAAAGGTTCTTTCGAGTGTTTCACCAGGTTTGGTGCAGATCAATGCTGCCCATCTCTAAACACGTGTTTCTGGATTATTATCCGTCATCAGTAGAGATTAGGCATGAAAATATTTGGGGTTGCTGAGCAGGCTGCCAAAGTCTTTTCGGGTCACAGTACCTCTCCAGGCGTGCAGGTGCCCCCCACGAGCTCGTCAGCTCAAAGCGGCTTGAGGGACCTTTTAAACAGGAAACAAATGTGGGATCACACTGCTTTACCGCCCTGCTGGTTTGCCCCTAAGCATTATGGTGGATGCAGTTCATCAAGCCTGTGTACTTGCACAAAAGTTCTTTCGAGTGTTTCACCAGGTTGGTGCAGATCAATGCTGGCCATCGCTAAACACCTGTTTGTGGATTATTATCCGTCTTCAGTAGAGATTAGGCATAAAAATATTTAGGGTTGCTGAGCAGGCTGCCAACGTCTTCTCGGGCCACAGTACCTCTCCAGGCACGCAGGTGCCTCTCCACGAGCACGTCAGCTCAAAGTGGCTCGAGGGAGCCTTTTAAACAGGAAACAAATGTGGGATCACACTGCTTCACCTCCCAGCTGGTTCACCCCTAAACATTATGGTGGATGCAGTTCATCAAGCCTGTGTACTTGCGCAAAAGTTCTTTCAAGTGTTTTACCAGGTTGGTGCAGATCAATGCTGGCCATCTCTAAACACGTGTTTCTGGATTATTATCCGTCATAAGTAGAGATTAGGCATAAAAGTATTTGGGGTTGCTGAGCAGGCTGCCAAAGTCTTCTCGGGTCACAGCACCTCTCCAGGCTTTTAGGCGCCTCTCGACGAGCTTGTCAGCTCTAAGCGGCTTGAGGGAACCTTTTAAACAGGAAACAAATGTGGGATCATAGTGCTTTACCTCTAAGCTGGTTTGCCCGTAAGCATTATCGTGGATGCAGTTCATCAAGCCTATATACTTACACAAAGGTTCTTTCGAGTGTTTCACCAAGTTGGTGCAGATCAATGCTGGCCATTGCTAAACACCTGTTTCTGGATTATTATCCGTCATCAGTAGAGATTAGGCATAAAAATATTTGGGGTTGCTGAGCAGGCTGCCAAAGTCTTCTCGGGTCACAGTACCTCTCAGGCGCGCAGGTGCCTCTCGACAAGCTCGTCAGCTCAAATCGGCTCTAGGGAGCCTTTTAAACAGGAAACAAATGTGGGATCACACTGCTTCACCTCCCAGCTGGTTCTCCCCTAAGCATTTTGGTGGATGCAGTTCATCAAGCCTGTGTACTTGCACAAAAGTTCTTTCAAGTGTTTCACCAGGTTGGTGCAGATCAATGCTGGCCATCTCTAAACACGTGTTTCTGGATTATTATCCGTCATCAGTAGATATTAGGCATAAAAATATTTGGGGTTGCTGAGCAGGCTGCCAAAGTCTTCTTGGGTCACAGTGCCTCTCCAGGCGCGCAGCTGCCTCTCCACGAGCTCGTCAGATCAAAGCGGCTCAAGGGAGCCTTTTAAATGGGAAACAAATGTGGGATCACACTGCTTCACCTCCCAGCTGGTTCGCCCCTAAGCATTATGGTGGATGCAGTTCATCAAGCCTGTGTACTTGCACAAAAGTTCTTTTGAGTGTTTCACCAGGTTGGTGCAGATCAATGCTGGCCATCTCTAAACACGTGTTTCTGGATTATTATACGTCATCAGTAGAGATTAGGCATAAAAATATTTGGGGTTGCTGAGCAGGCTGCCAAAGTCTTCTCGGGTCACAGTACCTCTCCTGGCGCGCAGGTGCCTCTCCACGAGCTTGTCAGCTCAAAGCGGCTCGAGAGAGCCTTTTAAATAGGAAAAAAATGTGGGATCACACTGCTTCACCTCCCAGCTAGTTCGCCCCTAAGCATTTTGGTGGATGCAGTTCATCAAACCTGTGTACTTGCACAAAAGTTCTTTCGAGTGTTTCACCAGGTTGGTGCAGATCAATGCTGGCCATCTCGAAACATGTGTTTCTGGATTTTTATCCGTCATCAGTAGAGATTAGGCATAAAAATATTTGAGGTTGCTGAGCAGGCTGCCAAAGTCTTCTCGGGTCACAGTACCTCTCCAGGCGAGCAGGTGCCTCTCCACGAGCTTGTCAGCTCAAAGAGGCTCGAGGAATCCTTTTAAACAGAAATAAAATGTGGGATCACACTGCTTCACCTCCCAGCTGGTTGGCCCCTTAGCATTATGGTGGATGCAGTTCATCAAGCCTGTGTACTTGCACAAAAGTTCTTTCGAGTGTTTAACCAGGTTGGTGCAGATCAATGCTGGCCATCTCTAAAGACGTGTTTCTGGATTATTATCCGCCATCAGTAGAGATTACGCATAAAAATAATTGGGGTTGCTGAGTAGGCTGCCAATGTCTTTTCGGGTCACAGTACCTCTCCAGGCGCGCAGGTGCCTCTCCACGAGCTCCGCAGCTCAAAGCGGCTCGAGGGAGCCTTTTAAACAGGAAACAAATGTGGGATCACACTGCGTCACCTCCCAGCTGGTTCGCCCCTAAGCATTATGTGGATGCAGTTCATCAAGCCTGTGTACGTGCAAAAAAGTTCTTTCGAGTGTTTCACCAGGTTGGTGCAGATCAATGCTGGCCATCTCTAAACACGTGTTTCTGGATTATTATCCGTCATAAGTAGAGATTAGGCATAAAAATATTTGGGGTTGCTGAGCAGGCTGCCAAAGTCTTCTTGGGTCACAGCACCTCTCCAGGCGTGCAGGCGCCTATCAACGAGCTTGTCAGCTCTAAGCGGCTTGAGGGAGCCTTTTAAACAGGAAACAAATGTGGGATCATACTGCTTTACCTCCCAGCTGGTTTGCCCCTAAGCCTTATGGCGGATGGAGTTCATCAAGCCTGTGTACTTGCACAAAGGTTCTTTCGAGTGTTTCACCAGGTTTGGTGCAGATCAATGCTGCCCATCTCTAAACACGTGTTTCTGGATTATTATCCGTCATCAGTAGAGATTAGGCATGAAAATATTTGGGGTTGCTGAGCAGGCTGCCAAAGTCTTTTCGGGTCACAGTACCTCTCCAGGCGTGCAGGTGCCCCCCACGAGCTCGTCAGCTCAAAGCGGCTTGAGGGACCTTTTAAACAGGAAACAAATGTGGGATCACACTGCTTTACCGCCCTGCTGGTTTGCCCCTAAACATTATGGTGGATGCAGTTCATCAAGCCTGTGTACTTGCGCAAAAGTTCTTTCAAGTGTTTTACCAGGTTGGTGCAGATCAATGCTGGCCATCTCTAAACACGTGTTTCTGGATTATTATCCGTCATAAGTAGAGATTAGGCATAAAAGTATTTGGGGTTGCTGAGCAGGCTGCCAAAGTCTTCTCGGGTCACAGCACCTCTCCAGGCTTTTAGGCGCCTCTCGACGAGCTTGTCAGCTCTAAGCGGCTTGAGGGAACCTTTTAAACAGGAAACAAATGTGGGATCATAGTGCTTTACCTCTAAGCTGGTTTGCCCGTAAGCATTATCGTGGATGCAGTTCATCAAGCCTATATACTTACACAAAGGTTCTTTCGAGTGTTTCACCAAGTTGGTGCAGATCAATGCTGGCCATTGCTAAACACCTGTTTCTGGATTATTATCCGTCATCAGTAGAGATTAGGCATAAAAATATTTGGGGTTGCTGAGCAGGCTGCCAAAGTCTTCTCGGGTCACAGTACCTCTCAGGCGCGCAGGTGCCTCTCGACAAGCTCGTCAGCTCAAATCGGCTCTAGGGAGCCTTTTAAACAGGAAACAAATGTGGGATCACACTGCTTCACCTCCCAGCTGGTTCTCCCCTAAGCATTTTGGTGGATGCAGTTCATCAAGCCTGTGTACTTGCACAAAAGTTCTTTCAAGTGTTTCACCAGGTTGGTGCAGATCAATGCTGGCCATCTCTAAACACGTGTTTCTGGATTATTATCCGTCATCAGTAGATATTAGGCATAAAAATATTTGGGGTTGCTGAGCAGGCTGCCAAAGTCTTCTTGGGTCACAGTGCCTCTCCAGGCGCGCAGCTGCCTCTCCACGAGCTCGTCAGATCAAAGCGGCTCAAGGGAGCCTTTTAAATGGGAAACAAATGTGGGATCACACTGCTTCACCTCCCAGCTGGTTCGCCCCTAAGCATTATGGTGGATGCAGTTCATCAAGCCTGTGTACTTGCACAAAAGTTCTTTTGAGTGTTTCACCAGGTTGGTGCAGATCAATGCTGGCCATCTCTAAACACGTGTTTCTGGATTATTATACGTCATCAGTAGAGATTAGGCATAAAAATATTTGGGGTTGCTGAGCAGGCTGCCAAAGTCTTCTCGGGTCACAGTACCTCTCCTGGCGCGCAGGTGCCTCTCCACGAGCTTGTCAGCTCAAAGCGGCTCGAGAGAGCCTTTTAAATAGGAAAAAAATGTGGGATCACACTGCTTCACCTCCCAGCTAGTTCGCCCCTAAGCATTTTGGTGGATGCAGTTCATCAAACCTGTGTACTTGCACAAAAGTTCTTTCGAGTGTTTCACCAGGTTGGTGCAGATCAATGCTGGCCATCTCGAAACATGTGTTTCTGGATTTTTATCCGTCATCAGTAGAGATTAGGCATAAAAATATTTGAGGTTGCTGAGCAGGCTGCCAAAGTCTTCTCGGGTCACAGTACCTCTCCAGGCGAGCAGGTGCCTCTCCACGAGCTTGTCAGCTCAAAGAGGCTCGAGGAATCCTTTTAAACAGAAATAAAATGTGGGATCACACTGCTTCACCTCCCAGCTGGTTGGCCCCTTAGCATTATGGTGGATGCAGTTCATCAAGCCTGTGTACTTGCACAAAAGTTCTTTCGAGTGTTTAACCAGGTTGGTGCAGATCAATGCTGGCCATCTCTAAAGACGTGTTTCTGGATTATTATCCGCCATCAGTAGAGATTACGCATAAAAATAATTGGGGTTGCTGAGTAGGCTGCCAATGTCTTTTCGGGTCACAGTACCTCTCCAGGCGCGCAGGTGCCTCTCCACGAGCTCCGCAGCTCAAAGCGGCTCGAGGGAGCCTTTTAAACAGGAAACAAATGTGGGATCACACTGCGTCACCTCCCAGCTGGTTCGCCCCTAAGCATTATGTGGATGCAGTTCATCAAGCCTGTGTACGTGCAAAAAAGTTCTTTCGAGTGTTTCACCAGGTTGGTGCAGATCAATGCTGGCCATCTCTAAACACGTGTTTCTGGATTATTATCCGTCATAAGTAGAGATTAGGCATAAAAATATTTGGGGTTGCTGAGCAGGCTGCCAAAGTCTTCTTGGGTCACAGCACCTCTCCAGGCGTGCAGGCGCCTATCAACGAGCTTGTCAGCTCTAAGCGGCTTGAGGGAGCCTTTTAAACAGGAAACAAATGTGGGATCATACTGCTTTACCTCCCAGCTGGTTTGCCCCTAAGCCTTATGGCGGATGGAGTTCATCAAGCCTGTGTACTTGCACAAAGGTTCTTTCGAGTGTTTCACCAGGTTTGGTGCAGATCAATGCTGCCCATCTCTAAACACGTGTTTCTGGATTATTATCCGTCATCAGTAGAGATTAGGCATGAAAATATTTGGGGTTGCTGAGCAGGCTGCCAAAGTCTTTTCGGGTCACAGTACCTCTCCAGGCGTGCAGGTGCCCCCCACGAGCTCGTCAGCTCAAAGCGGCTTGAGGGACCTTTTAAACAGGAAACAAATGTGGGATCACACTGCTTTACCGCCCTGCTGGTTTGCCCCTAAGCATTATGGTGGATGCAGTTCATCAAGCCTGTGTACTTGCACAAAAGTTCTTTCGAGTGTTTCACCAGGTTGGTGCAGATCAATGCTGGCCATCGCTAAACACCTGTTTGTGGATTATTATCCGTCTTCAGTAGAGATTAGGCATAAAAATATTTAGGGTTGCTGAGCAGGCTGCCAACGTCTTCTCGGGCCACAGTACCTCTCCAGGCACGCAGGTGCCTCTCCACGAGCACGTCAGCTCAAAGTGGCTCGAGGGAGCCTTTTAAACAGGAAACAAATGTGGGATCACACTGCTTCACCTCCCAGCTGGTTCACCCCTAAACATTATGGTGGATGCAGTTCATCAAGCCTGTGTACTTGCGCAAAAGTTCTTTCAAGTGTTTTACCAGGTTGGTGCAGATCAATGCTGGCCATCTCTAAACACGTGTTTCTGGATTATTATCCGTCATAAGTAGAGATTAGGCATAAAAGTATTTGGGGTTGCTGAGCAGGCTGCCAAAGTCTTCTCGGGTCACAGCACCTCTCCAGGCTTTTAGGCGCCTCTCGACGAGCTTGTCAGCTCTAAGCGGCTTGAGGGAACCTTTTAAACAGGAAACAAATGTGGGATCATAGTGCTTTACCTCTAAGCTGGTTTGCCCGTAAGCATTATCGTGGATGCAGTTCATCAAGCCTATATACTTACACAAAGGTTCTTTCGAGTGTTTCACCAAGTTGGTGCAGATCAATGCTGGCCATTGCTAAACACCTGTTTCTGGATTATTATCCGTCATCAGTAGAGATTAGGCATAAAAATATTTGGGGTTGCTGAGCAGGCTGCCAAAGTCTTCTCGGGTCACAGTACCTCTCAGGCGCGCAGGTGCCTCTCGACAAGCTCGTCAGCTCAAATCGGCTCTAGGGAGCCTTTTAAACAGGAAACAAATGGGGGATCACACTGCTTCACCTCCCAGCTGCTTCTCCCCTAAGCATTTTGGTGGATGCAGTTCATCAAGCCTGTGTACTTGCACAAAAGTTCTTTCAAGTGTTTCACCAGGTTGGTGCAGATCAATGCTGGCCATCTCTAAACACGTGTTTCTGGATTATTATCCGTCATCAGTAGATATTAGGCATAAAAATATTTGGGATTGCCGAGCAGGCTGCCAAAGTCTTCTTGGGTCACAGTACCTCTCCAGGCGCGCAGCTGCCTCTCCACGAGCTCGTCAGATCAAAGCGGCTCAAGGGAGCCTTTTAAATAGGAAACAAATGTGGGATCACACTGCTTCACCTCCCAGCTGGTTCGCCTCTAAGCATTATGGTGGATGCAGTTCATCAAGCCTGTGTACTTGCACAAAAGTTCTTTTGAGTGTTTCACCAGGTTGGTGCAGATCAATGCTGGCCATCTCTAAACACGTGTTTCTGGATTATTATACGTCATCAGTAGAGATTAGGCATAAAAATATTTGGGGTTGCTGAGCAGGCTGCCAAAGTCTTCTCGGGTCACAGTACCTCTCCTGGCGCGCAGGTGCCTCTCCACGAGCTTGTCAGCTCAAAGCGGCTCGAGAGAGCCTTTTAAATAGGAAAAAAATGTGGGATCACACTGCTTCACCTCCCAGCTAATTCGCCCCTAAGCATTTTGGTGGATGCAGTTCATCAAACCTGTGCACTTGCACAAAAGTTCTTTCGAGTGTTTCACCAGGTTGGTGCAGATCAATGCTGGCCATCTCGAAACATGTGTTTCTGGATTTTTATCCGTCATCAGTAGAGATTAGGCATAAAAATATTTGGGGTTGCTGAGCAGGCTACCAAAGTCTTTTCGGGTCACAGTACCTCTCCAGGCGTGCAGGTGCCCCCCACGAGCTCGTCAGCTCAAAGCGGCTTGAGGGACCTTTTAAACAGGAAACAAATGTGGGATCACACTGCTTTACCTCCCTGCTGGTTTGCCCCTAAGCATTATGGTGGATGCAGTTCATCAAGCCTGTGTACTTGCACAAAAGTTCTTTCAAGTGTTTTACCAGGTTGGTGCAGATCAATGCTGGCCATCTCTAAACACGTGTTTCTGGATTATTATCCGTCATAAGTAGAGATTAGACATAAAAGTATTTGGGGTTGCTAAGCAGGCTGCCAAAGACTTCTCGGGTCACAGCACCTCTCCAGGCTTTTAGGCGCCTCTCGACGAGCTTGTCAGCTCTAATCGGCTTGAGGGAACCTTTTAAACAGGAAACAAATGTGGGATCATAGTGCTTTACCTCCCAGCTGGTTTGCCCCTAAGCATTATGGTGGATGCAGTTCATCAAGCCTGTGTTCTTGCACAAAGGTTTTTTTGAGTGATTCACAAAATTGGTGCAGATCAATGCTGGCCATTTCTAAGCACGTGTTTCTGGATTATTATCCGTCATCAGTAGAGATTAGGCATAAAAATATTTGGGGTTGCTGAGCAGGCTGCCAAAGTCTTCTCGGGTCACAGTACCTCTCCAGGCATGCAGGTGCCTCTCCACGAGCTTGTCAGCTCAAAGCGGCTTTAGGGAGCCTTTTAAACAGGAAACAAATGTGGGATCATACTGCTTTACCTCTCAGCTGGTTTGCCGGTAAGCATTATCGTGGATGCAGTTCATCAAGCCTATATACATGCACAAAGGTTCTTTCGAGTGTTTCACCAAGTTGGTGCAGATCAATGCTGGCCATTGCTAAATACCTGTTTCTGGATTATTATCCGTCATCAGTAGAGATTAGGCATAAAAATATTTGGGGTTGCTGAGCAGGCTGCCAAAGTCTTCTCGGGTCACAGTACCTCTCAGGCGCGCAGGTGCCTCTCGACAAGCTCGTCAGCTCAAATCGGCTCTAGGGAGCCTTTTAAACAGGAAACAAATGGGGGATCACACTGCTTCACCTCCCAGCTGCTTCTCCCCTAAGCATTTTGGTGGATGCAGTTCATCAAGCCTGTGTACTTGCACAAAAGTTCTTTCAAGTGTTTCACCAGGTTGGTGCAGATCAATGCTGGCCATCTCTAAACACGTGTTTCTGGATTATTATCCGTCATCAGTAGATATTAGGCATAAAAATATTTGGGATTGCTGAGCAGGCTGCCAAAGTCTTCTTGGGTCACAGTACCTCTCCAGGCGCGCAGCTGCCTCTCCACGAGCTCGTCAGATCAAAGCGGCTCAAGGGAGCCTTTTAAATAGGAAACAAATGTGGGATCACACTGCTTCACCTCCCAGCTGGTTCGCCTCTAAGCATTATGGTGGATGCAGTTCATCAAGCCTGTGTACTTGCACAAAAGTTCTTTTGAGTGTTTCACCAGGTTGGTGCAGATCAATGCTGGCCATCTCTAAACACGTGTTTCTGGATTATTATACGTCATCAGTAGAGATTAGGCATAAAAATATTTGGGGTTGCTGAGCAGGCTGCCAAAGTCTTCTCGGGTCACAGTACCTCTCCTGGCGCGCAGGTGCCTCTCCACGAGCTTGTCAGCTCAAAGCGGCTCGAGAGAGCCTTTTAAATAGGAAAAAAATGTGGGATCACACTGCTTCACCTCCCAGCTAATTCGCCCCTAAGCATTTTGGTGGATGCAGTTCATCAAACCTGTGCACTTGCACAAAAGTTCTTTCGAGTGTTTCACCAGGTTGGTGCAGATCAATGCTGGCCATCTCGAAACATGTGTTTCTGGATTTTTATCCGTCATCAGTAGAGATTAGGCATAAAAATATTTGAGGTTGCTGAGCAGGCTGCCAAAGTCTTCTCGGGTCACAGTACCTCTCCAGGCGAGCAGGTGCCTCTCCACGAGCTTGTCAGCTCAAAGAGGCTCGAGGAATCCTTTTAAACAGAAATAAAATGTGGGATCACACTGCTTCACCTCCCAGCTGGTTGGCCCCTTAGCATTATGGTGGATGCAGTTCATCAAGCCTGTGTACTTGCACAAAAGTTCTTTCGAGTGTTTAACCAGGTTGGTGCAGATCAATGCTGGCCATCTCTAAAGACGTGTTTCTGGATTATTATCCGCCATCAGTAGAGATTACGCATAAAAATAATTGGGGTTGCTGAGTAGGCTGCCAAAGTCTTCTCGGGTCACAGTACCTCTCCAGGCACGCAGGTGCATCTCCACAAGCTCGTCAGCTCAAAGCGGCTCGAGGGAGCCTTTTAAACAGGAAACAAATGTGGGATCACACTACTTCACCTCCCAGCTGGTTCGCCCCTAAGCATTACGGTGGGTGCAGTTCATGAAGCCTGTGTACTTGCACAAAAGTTCTTTCGAGTGTTTCACCAGGTTGGTGCAGATCAATGCTGGCCATCTCTAAATACATGTTTCTGGATTATTATCTGTCATCAGTAGAGATTAGGCATAAAAATATTTGAGGTTGCTGAGCAGGCTGCCAAAGTCTTCTCGGGTCACAGTACCTCTCCAGGCACGCAGGTGCATCTCCACAAGCTCGTCAGCTCAAAGCGGCTAGAGGGAGCCTTTTAAACAGGAAACAAATGTGGGATCACACTGCATCACCTCCCAGCTGGTTCGCCCCTAAGCATTATGTGGATGCAGTTCATCAAGCCTGTGTACGTGCAAAAAAGTTCTTTCGAGTGTTTCACCAGGTTGGTGCAGATCAATGCTGGCCATCTCTAAACACGTGTTTCTGGATTATTATCCGTCATAAGTAGAGATTAGGCATAAAAATATTTGGGGTTGCTGAGCAGGCTGCCAAAGTCTTCTTGGGTCACAGCACCTCTCCAGGCGTGCAGGCGCCTATCAACGAGCTTGTCAGCTCTAAGCGGCTTGAGGGAGCCTTTTAAACAGGAAACAAATGTGGGATCATACTGCTTTACCTCCCAGCTGGTTTGCCCCTAAGCCTTATGGCGGATGGAGTTCATCAAGCCTGTGTACTTGCACAAAGGTTCTTTCGAGTGTTTCACCAGGTTTGGTGCAGATCAATGCTGCCCATCTCTAAACACGTGTTTCTGGATTATTATCCGTCATCAGTAGAGATTAGGCATGAAAATATTTGGGGTTGCTGAGCAGGCTGCCAAAGTCTTTTCGGGTCACAGTACCTCTCCAGGCGTGCAGGTGCCCCCCACGAGCTCGTCAGCTCAAAGCGGCTTGAGGGACCTTTTAAACAGGAAACAAATGTGGGATCACACTGCTTTACCGCCCTGCTGGTTTGCCCCTAAGCATTATGGTGGATGCAGTTCATCAAGCCTGTGTACTTGCACAAAAGTTCTTTCGAGTGTTTCACCAGGTTGGTGCAGATCAATGCTGGCCATCGCTAAACACCTGTTTGTGGATTATTATCCGTCTTCAGTAGAGATTAGGCATAAAAATATTTAGGGTTGCTGAGCAGGCTGCCAACGTCTTCTCGGGCCACAGTACCTCTCCAGGCACGCAGGTGTCTCTCCACGAGCACGTCAGCTCAAAGTGGCTCGAGGGAGCCTTTTAAACAGGAAACAAATGTGGGATCACACTGCTTCACCTCCCAGCTGGTTCACCCCTAAACATTATGGTGGATGCAGTTCATCAAGCCTGTGTACTTGCGCAAAAGTTCTTTCAAGTGTTTTACCAGGTTGGTGCAGATCAATGCTGGCCATCTCTAAACACGTGTTTCTGGATTATTATCCGTCATAAGTAGAGATTAGGCATAAAAGTATTTGGGGTTGCTGAGCAGGCTGCCAAAGTCTTCTCGGGTCACAGCACCTCTCCAGGCTTTTAGGCGCCTCTCGACGAGCTTGTCAGCTCTAAGCGGCTTGAGGGAACCTTTTAAACAGGAAACAAATGTGGGATCATAGTGCTTTACCTCTAAGCTGGTTTGCCCGTAAGCATTATCGTGGATGCAGTTCATCAAGCCTATATACTTACACAAAGGTTCTTTCGAGTGTTTCACCAAGTTGGTGCAGATCAATGCTGGCCATTGCTAAACACCTGTTTCTGGATTATTATCCGTCATCAGTAGAGATTAGGCATAAAAATATTTGGGGTTGCTGAGCAGGCTGCCAAAGTCTTCTCGGGTCACAGTACCTCTCAGGCGCGCAGGTGCCTCTCGACAAGCTCGTCAGCTCAAATCGGCTCTAGGGAGCCTTTTAAACAGGAAACAAATGGGGGATCACACTGCTTCACCTCCCAGCTGCTTCTCCCCTAAGCATTTTGGTGGATGCAGTTCATCAAGCCTGTGTACTTGCACAAAAGTTCTTTCAAGTGTTTCACCAGGTTGGTGCAGATCAATGCTGGCCATCTCTAAACACGTGTTTCTGGATTATTATCCGTCATCAGTAGATATTAGGCATAAAAATATTTGGGATTGCCGAGCAGGCTGCCAAAGTCTTCTTGGGTCACAGTACCTCTCCAGGCGCGCAGCTGCCTCTCCACGAGCTCGTCAGATCAAAGCGGCTCAAGGGAGCCTTTTAAATAGGAAACAAATGTGGGATCACACTGCTTCACCTCCCAGCTGGTTCGCCTCTAAGCATTATGGTGGATGCAGTTCATCAAGCCTGTGTACTTGCACAAAAGTTCTTTTGAGTGTTTCACCAGGTTGGTGCAGATCAATGCTGGCCATCTCTAAACACGTGTTTCTGGATTATTATACGTCATCAGTAGAGATTAGGCATAAAAATATTTGGGGTTGCTGAGCAGGCTGCCAAAGTCTTCTCGGGTCACAGTACCTCTCCTGGCGCGCAGGTGCCTCTCCACGAGCTTGTCAGCTCAAAGCGGCTCGAGAGAGCCTTTTAAATAGGAAAAAAATGTGGGATCACACTGCTTCACCTCCCAGCTAATTCGCCCCTAAGCATTTTGGTGGATGCAGTTCATCAAACCTGTGCACTTGCACAAAAGTTCTTTCGAGTGTTTCACCAGGTTGGTGCAGATCAATGCTGGCCATCTCGAAACATGTGTTTCTGGATTTTTATCCGTCATCAGTAGAGATTAGGCATAAAAATATTTGAGGTTGCTGAGCAGGCTGCCAAAGTCTTCTCGGGTCACAGTACCTCTCCAGGCGAGCAGGTGCCTCTCCACGAGCTTGTCAGCTCAAAGAGGCTCGAGGAATCCTTTTAAACAGAAATAAAATGTGGGATCACACTGCTTCACCTCCCAGCTGGTTGGCCCCTTAGCATTATGGTGGATGCAGTTCATCAAGCCTGTGTACTTGCACAAAAGTTCTTTCGAGTGTTTAACCAGGTTGGTGCAGATCAATGCTGGCCATCTCTAAAGACGTGTTTCTGGATTATTATCCGCCATCAGTAGAGATTACGCATAAAAATAATTGGGGTTGCTGAGTAGGCTGCCAAAGTCTTTTCGGGTCACAGTACCTCTCCAGGCGCGCAGGTGCCTCTCCACGAGCTCCTCAGCTCAAAGCGGCTCGAGGGAGCCTTTTAAACAGGAAACAAATGTGGGATCACACTACTTCACCTCCCAGCTGGTTCGCCCCTAAGCATTACGGTGGGTGCAGTTCATGAAGCCTGTGTACTTGCACAAAAGTTCTTTCGAGTGTTTCACCAGGTTGGTGCAGATCAATGCTGGCCATCTCTAAATACATGTTTCTGGATTATTATCTGTCATCAGTAGAGATTAGGCATAAAAATATTTGAGGTTGCTGAGCAGGCTGCCAAAGTCTTCTCGGGTCACAGTACCTCTCCAGGCACGCAGGTGCATCTCCACAAGCTCGTCAGCTCAAAGCGGCTAGAGGGAGCCTTTTAAACAGGAAACAAATGTGGGATCACACTGCGTCACCTCCCAGCTGGTTCGCCCCTAAGCATTATGTGGATGCAGTTCATCAAGCCTGTGTACGTGCAAAAAAGTTCTTTCGAGTGTTTCACCAGGTTGGTGCAGATCAATGCTGGCCATCTCTAAACACGTGTTTCTGGATTATTATCCGTCATAAGTAGAGATTAGGCATAAAAATATTTGGGGTTGCTGAGCAGGCTGCCAAAGTCTTCTTGGGTCACAGCACCTCTCCAGGCGTGCAGGCGCCTATCAACGAGCTTGTCAGCTCTAAGCGGCTTGAGGGAGCCTTTTAAACAGGAAACAAATGTGGGATCATACTGCTTTACCTCCCAGCTGGTTTGCCCCTAAGCCTTATGGCGGATGGAGTTCATCAAGCCTGTGTACTTGCACAAAGGTTCTTTCGAGTGTTTCACCAGGTTTGGTGCAGATCAATGCTGCCCATCTCTAAACACGTGTTTCTGGATTATTATCCGTCATCAGTAGAGATTAGGCATGAAAATATTTGGGGTTGCTGAGCAGGCTGCCAAAGTCTTTTCGGGTCACAGTACCTCTCCAGGCGTGCAGGTGCCCCCCACGAGCTCGTCAGCTCAAAGCGGCTTGAGGGACCTTTTAAACAGGAAACAAATGTGGGATCACACTGCTTTACCGCCCTGCTGGTTTGCCCCTAAGCATTATGGTGGATGCAGTTCATCAAGCCTGTGTACTTGCACAAAAGTTCTTTCGAGTGTTTCACCAGGTTGGTGCAGATCAATGCTGGCCATCGCTAAACACCTGTTTGTGGATTATTATCCGTCTTCAGTAGAGATTAGGCATAAAAATATTTAGGGTTGCTGAGCAGGCTGCCAACGTCTTCTCGGGCCACAGTACCTCTCCAGGCACGCAGGTGCCTCTCCACGAGCACGTCAGCTCAAAGTGGCTCGAGGGAGCCTTTTAAACAGGAAACAAATGTGGGATCACACTGCTTCACCTCCCAGCTGGTTCACCCCTAAACATTATGGTGGATGCAGTTCATCAAGCCTGTGTACTTGCGCAAAAGTTCTTTCAAGTGTTTTACCAGGTTGGTGCAGATCAATGCTGGCCATCTCTAAACACGTGTTTCTGGATTATTATCCGTCATAAGTAGAGATTAGGCATAAAAGTATTTGGGGTTGCTGAGCAGGCTGCCAAAGTCTTCTCGGGTCACAGCACCTCTCCAGGCTTTTAGGCGCCTCTCGACGAGCTTGTCAGCTCTAAGCGGCTTGAGGGAACCTTTTAAACAGGAAACAAATGTGGGATCATAGTGCTTTACCTCTAAGCTGGTTTGCCCGTAAGCATTATCGTGGATGCAGTTCATCAAGCCTATATACTTACACAAAGGTTCTTTCGAGTGTTTCACCAAGTTGGTGCAGATCAATGCTGGCCATTGCTAAACACCTGTTTCTGGATTATTATCCGTCATCAGTAGAGATTAGGCATAAAAATATTTGGGGTTGCTGAGCAGGCTGCCAAAGTCTTCTCGGGTCACAGTACCTCTCAGGCGCGCAGGTGCCTCTCGACAAGCTCGTCAGCTCAAATCGGCTCTAGGGAGCCTTTTAAACAGGAAACAAATGTGGGATCACACTGCTTCACCTCCCAGCTGGTTCTCCCCTAAGCATTTTGGTGGATGCAGTTCATCAAGCCTGTGTACTTGCACAAAAGTTCTTTCAAGTGTTTCACCAGGTTGGTGCAGATCAATGCTGGCCATCTCTAAACACGTGTTTCTGGATTATTATCCGTCATCAGTAGATATTAGGCATAAAAATATTTGGGGTTGCTGAGCAGGCTGCCAAAGTCTTCTTGGGTCACAGTGCCTCTCCAGGCGCGCAGCTGCCTCTCCACGAGCTCGTCAGATCAAAGCGGCTCAAGGGAGCCTTTTAAATGGGAAACAAATGTGGGATCACACTGCTTCACCTCCCAGCTGGTTCGCCCCTAAGCATTATGGTGGATGCAGTTCATCAAGCCTGTGTACTTGCACAAAAGTTCTTTTGAGTGTTTCACCAGGTTGGTGCAGATCAATGCTGGCCATCTCTAAACACGTGTTTCTGGATTATTATACGTCATCAGTAGAGATTAGGCATAAAAATATTTGGGGTTGCTGAGCAGGCTGCCAAAGTCTTCTCGGGTCACAGTACCTCTCCTGGCGCGCAGGTGCCTCTCCACGAGCTTGTCAGCTCAAAGCGGCTCGAGAGAGCCTTTTAAATAGGAAAAAAATGTGGGATCACACTGCTTCACCTCCCAGCTAGTTCGCCCCTAAGCATTTTGGTGGATGCAGTTCATCAAACCTGTGTACTTGCACAAAAGTTCTTTCGAGTGTTTCACCAGGTTGGTGCAGATCAATGCTGGCCATCTCGAAACATGTGTTTCTGGATTTTTATCCGTCATCAGTAGAGATTAGGCATAAAAATATTTGAGGTTGCTGAGCAGGCTGCCAAAGTCTTCTCGGGTCACAGTACCTCTCCAGGCGAGCAGGTGCCTCTCCACGAGCTTGTCAGCTCAAAGAGGCTCGAGGAATCCTTTTAAACAGAAATAAAATGTGGGATCACACTGCTTCACCTCCCAGCTGGTTGGCCCCTTAGCATTATGGTGGATGCAGTTCATCAAGCCTGTGTACTTGCACAAAAGTTCTTTCGAGTGTTTAACCAGGTTGGTGCAGATCAATGCTGGCCATCTCTAAAGACGTGTTTCTGGATTATTATCCGCCATCAGTAGAGATTACGCATAAAAATAATTGGGGTTGCTGAGTAGGCTGCCAATGTCTTTTCGGGTCACAGTACCTCTCCAGGCGCGCAGGTGCCTCTCCACGAGCTCCGCAGCTCAAAGCGGCTCGAGGGAGCCTTTTAAACAGGAAACAAATGTGGGATCACACTACTTCACCTCCCAGCTGGTTCGCCCCTAAGCATTACGGTGGGTGCAGTTCATGAAGCCTGTGTACTTGCACAAAAGTTCTTTCGAGTGTTTCACCAGGTTGGTGCAGATCAATGCTGTCCATCTCTAAATACATGTTTCTGGATTATTATCTGTCATCAGTAGAGATTAGGCATAAAAATATTTGAGGTTGCTGAGCAGGCTGCCAAAGTCTTCTGGGGTCACAGTACCTCTCCAGGCACGCAGGTGCATCTCCACAATCTCGTCAGCTCAAAGCGGCTAGAAGGAGCCTTTTAAACAGGAAACAACTGTGGGATCACACTGGTTAACCTCCCAGCTGGTTCGCCCCTAAGCATTATGTGGATGCAGTTCATCAATCCTGTGTACGTGCAAAAAAGTTCTTTCGAGTGTTTCACCAGGTTGGTGCAGATCAATGCTGGCCGTCTCTAAAACATGTGTTTCTGGATTATTGTACGTCATCAGTAGAGAAGAGGCATAAAACTATTTGGGGTTGCTGAGCGGGCTGCCAAAGTCTTCTCGGGTCACAGTACCTCTCCTGGCGCGCAGGTGCCTCTCCACGAGCTTGTCAGCTCAAACCGGCTCGAGGGAGCCTAATATATAGGAAACAAATGTGGGATCACATTGCTTCTCCTCCCAGCTGGTTCGCCCCTAAGCATTTTGGTGGATGCAGTTCATCAAGCCTGTGTACTTGCATAAAAGTTATTTCGAGTGTTTCACCAGTTTGGTGCAGATCAATGCTGACCATCTCTAAACACGTGTTTCTGGATTATTATCCGTCATCAGTAGAGATTAGGCATGAAAATATTTGGGGTTGCTGAGCAGGATGCCAAAGTCTTCTTGGGTCACAGCACCTCTCCAGGCGCGCAGGTGCCTCTCCACGAGCCCGTCAGCTCAAAGCGGCTAGAAGGAGCCTTTTAAACAGGAAACAACTGTGGGATCACACTGGTTCACCTCCCAGCTGGTTCGCCCCTAAGCATTATGGTGGATGCAGTTCATCAAGCCTGTGTACTTGCACAAAAGTTCTTTTGAGAGTTTCACCAGGTTGGTGCAGATCAATGCTGGCAATCTCTAAATACGTGTTTCTGGATTATTATCCGTCAGCAGTAGAGATTAGGCATAAAAATATTTGGGGTTGCTGAGCAGGCTGCCAAAGTCTTCTTGGGTCACAGTACCTCTCCAGGTGCGCAGGTGCCTCTCCACGAGCTCGTCAGCTCAAAGTGGCTAGAGGGAGCCTTTTAAACAGCAAACAAATGTGGGATCACACTGCGTCACCTCCCAGCTGGTTCGCCCCTAAGCATTATGTGAATGCAGTTCATCAAGCCTGTGTACGTGCAAAAAAGTTCTTTCGAGTGTTTCACCAGGTTGGGGCAGATCGTTGCTGGCCATCTCTAAAACACGTGTGTTACATCCTACACTGTTACCTAATCTTTCATTACTTCCCCTTTAAGTGCATGAGCCTTTCTGCATAGTGTTCTGGTTCTCAGAACTTTCCTAATGATGCATTCTGCATCTCAATGTCAGTTGTTCTTGGACCTGTAGCTGACTACATGATGCTGTGCTGCTGAATAAACCTACTTGAATTTCTACCTGTTTCCTGGATTATTACAAAATTTGGCGACGAGGACTCCAGCCATCTACAGCACAGGAGCGGAGTGAACCCTATTTCATTTCAATTTTGACCTCTTCATAATTTTTTGGGGGAATTTTTGCCTTTCCTGAAGAAATATTCATTTAATATTCTTCACATTCGTTTTATACATTTTCTTGGATTTATGCCTTCATTTTCCCACCTTCTGGGAGAATCTACGTTGTGTTTTACATGAACTGCGCCTAATTGAACTTGTGCATCTTTCAACTCTGACCAACGCACAAGCCTCGCTGAAGATTCCAGCCTGCTGCCTGCTGCCCAGCCGCGGAACATACTTCACGCTGAAGTTCCAACTCATTGCTCGGATACCGTTACCAAGCAAACGGAGCTTCGTGACGTCTGTGCCTTGTTGTGACAAATTCTGCATCGCCCAGTTACCAGATCGTCACCGACGTGCTGCGTTCCATCTGGAGACTCAATCACCGTCACACGCAGCGCATGCAACGTCATATGCACGGACGCTGCATACAACGTGCAGCCATTTTGTTTATTCTTCGTTTCCTAGCAACGCTAAATTCACACGGAAGCCGATTTCTCCGTTTTCTTCACTGCGGAGAAGCTGTTTACTTCAGCGTTTCTTCATTTATACACAGCGCTTGATATATTTAATGCTCAGCGCTTCATAAACATTCAATTTCTGACTTGTGGAACCGTTTTGTTCGCTCTATTCACAAAGGTACAATTTCTTGACATTACATCCAGGAATTTCATCTTCCAGTAGTACAATGACAATTGTTATTACATTATTATAATTTTCTATTCACAGATTGTTACCCATGATATAATATAAGGCGCTCATAATACTACTTTACATATAATATTTAGTACATTTCACAGCTTTAATTTAGCATATTTTATTGTAATTGAGTTATTTAATATGCAATTTGATCCCCCAGCTAAGTTTTTACAAGTCAAAGGTGATCCTCCTTTACCTTGGGCAAGATGGAAAGAAGAGTTTTTCAATTATATGAAGGCTATTGATGGAGAACGAATGGGGGCAGAGAGGAAAAAGAGTATTTTACTACACTGTCTGGGCTCAGAAGGGCAAGAAATTTTTAGAACTTTGCCTCTTATTGTACTACCTGCTGGAAGTGGTGATAATCTTAATGTTTACTCTGAAGCACTTGCCAGACTAGAGAAAAGATTTAAACTTACTGCTAATATTGCCCTTAATCGTTTCATATTTTATACCAGAGCACAGGAACAAAATGAATCGTTTGATGATTTTCTCACTGCCTTGAGAGCGTTAACTTTACGCTGCAATTTCGGTACAATGGCCGATGAAATGATAAGGGACCAAATTATAGTTCATGTCAAAAACAAAAAAGTCCAAGATAAGTTATGGTGTTTAGGTGATCCTACCCTGGAGGAGAGTATTGCCATTGCTAAGTCCACAGAGATGTCTGAAAAATGGATGAACATTGTAGAGAAA
Organism: Lissotriton helveticus; assembly: GCF_964261635.1. Classification (NCBI taxonomy): domain Eukaryota; kingdom Metazoa; phylum Chordata; class Amphibia; order Caudata; family Salamandridae; genus Lissotriton; species Lissotriton helveticus. The sequence continues at coordinate 1,281,485,658 of NC_136061.1, forward strand.
CAGAGTACCAGTTCTAGTAAAACCAATGTTGAGGAAGAAGTATGCCTTGTTAAGTCCAAAAATGAAGGAAGAAATTATTCTGCTACACATATGGGTACTAAGAATGCACCAAATAGTAATTTCAGAAAACCTGATTTTAATAGCAATTCAGTTTCTTGTTTCAGATGTGGAAACAGATCTCACATTGCCTCTTTCCAAGGTTGTCCTGCCCTTAATAGAACCTGTAGTATATGTGGGAAAATGGGACACTTTGCAAATGTCTGTAGAGAAAAACATTTCAATACACAAGGGCGAGCGGGGTTTCCACGTCCTTTTTCTAATTTTCCTACTTCTGCCAAAGTTTCTTCTGTTAATACTCCTGAAACCACAACACAAGAACTCGATAAAGGATATGTTGTATCTATCATCCAAAGTGGTATTGTAGTTTCAATTAGTAAGAAATCACCTAAATGTATGTTTAACATTTGTGGAATTGAAGTTGAATTAATGGTGGATTCTGGATCCCCATGGACCATCATTACTAAGCAGTATTTTGATGAAATGTTACAGAATGTATGTGATTTTTCCAAGCTACAACCATCTGATATTTTAGCAGAAAGTTTTAATGGAGGCAATATTTCTATTGAAGGATTTTTATATGTCCCTCTAGCCTTCAGGGGTAGGTTAGCTCACATCAAACTATACATTGCTATCAAGGGTGTAAATGTTTTAGGCTGGCAAGATCAATGGGAGCTTGGCATCAAGTTGAATCCACGAGCTAAAGATCCTATTGAGCTTTGTAGCGACCAAGAGATGATTAACACTATTAGTGATGGAGGAGAGGATGTCACTTCATTGTGGAGCAGTAAATTTAATAAAGTGTTTTGTGATCAACTGGGGAAGTTGAAAGGGTTTGCACACAAAATAGTGCTAAAAGATGGAGCTATTCCAGTTAAGCAGAAATTAAGAGGCGTACCTTTAAATATCAGGTCTGAGTTGAAAGATATGTTAGATGACCTATTAAAAGATAACATCATAGAACCCATAGAATCTTCAGAATGGGTTTCACCCATAGTTCTTGTACGCAAATCGGATCAAAAGTTGAGAGTCTGTATTGATTTGAGAGCTCTCAATTCCAATATTGTTATAGACTGCCATCCACTCCCAAATATTAATGAACTGGTGTCTCTATTTGATGGTGCGCAGATTTCCTCTACCTTAGATCTTAGGTCAGCGTACCATCAAATAGAGTTGACAGAAGAATCCAAAAAATTCACTGCCTTTATTACACCCATGGGTCTATTTCAATACAGGAGAATGCCATTTGGATTGGCTTCGGCTGCTTCTGTTTTCCAACGTGTAATGTTTCAAATATTCAGGGATCTTGATTCTTTCGTCAAGTGCTTTCAAGATGACATTTTAATTTTTTCGAAAAATACTGTTGAACATTCTGCACATCTTGACGAAGTTTGTTCCAGATTACAAAGCCATGGTCTTACCCTTAAAGCACATAAATGCAATCTATTTAAAAAATCAATAGAGTATCTGGGGCATACTCTTTCAGGAAAAGGTTTGATTCCAAAGAAATCTAATGTTGAGGCCATTCTCAATGCCCCGGCTCCTGGTACTAAGGAACAACTTCTATCTTTTTCGGGAATGTGCGAATACTACAGCAAGTTTGTTGCTAACTTTGCTACTAAAATGGAGCCTTTAAGGAAATTGTTAAGACAGAAAAATGAGTTTGTTTGGACCTCAGAGCAAGAAAAGCCTTTACTGAGATAAAAAAAGATATTGTAAATTCACCAACTTTGGGACCTTTTAGGATGGGCAAAGAGTGTATTATCACTACAGATGCGAGTTTATATGGTTTAGGGTGTGTATTGTCTCAGACTGATGGTGTGTCAGAGTGGAATGTTGCTTTCTCTTCCAGGACCTTGAGTGAAACAGAACGCAGGTATGCAGTTATCGAACGAGAGCTACTGTCATGTGTGTGGGCAATTGAACACTATAGGATCTATATTTGGGGAAGCAAGTTCATATTAAGAACTGACCACAAGCCCCTTATTCATATTCTTTCAGTAGGAGGAGGATGGAACTCTACAGCGAGAATTGCACGGTTAACATCAAGACTACAGGAGTATAGTTTCACAGTAGAATATATACCAGGAAAGAAAAATTTCACAGCTGATTGTCTATCACGACTTCCATGTCTTAGTGTGGTTGATGGTATCTCTGAGTGTAAGGATGTTGATTTTGTGTCTGGTTTGCAAGATTTTATTGATACTCAGTATCAAGATATTACTGAACAATTTTGGCTCAAGTGTCAGGAGAAAGATGATAGACTAAACACCTTAAGGAAATATTTATTAGAAGGTTGGCCCAACAAAGCTAATGTCAGAGAAGATATTATACCATTTTTTAATGTTGCTGATGAGTTGTTTTGTGAAGGGAATTTAATTTTTAAAGGTGACAAGTGTGTCCCACCTGTTGGAGTTCAGGATCTGATACTCAGATTAGCACATAAGACCCATCCGGGTATTTCTGCAATGAAGCGACTTATTAGATTGAACTTTTGGTGGCCGGGTTTGGACAGATTTGTGGATCGAGTGGTTAGAGAATGCAGTGAGTGTTGTGACAAAGATAAAATGTTGAAAGTCTTTGTTCCTCCTCTTAAATCGATAGCGTGGCCTGAATTTCCGTGGAAAAAAAAATTGCTTTTGACATCTCTGGTCCTTTCAATATTTTACCTGAGTCTTCTCGTTTTGCTCTGGTAATTATAGATTACCATTCCAAATGGCCAGAGGTGAAATTTGTATCCAAGATTACTTCTGAGGTCATTATTATGTTTTTCCAGGAAGTGTTTTCCAGAGAGGGTTGTCCTTCTATTTTGGTGTCAGACAACGGAGTTCAATTAGTCTCGTCAGAGATGCAATCATTTTTACAATCCTGTAATATCAAACATGTCAGAACTTCTCTTTATGAACCGCACGAAAATGGTCAGGTTGAGCGTTTTAATCGGGTGTTAAAAAACGTTATTGTTGATTCCATCAAAGAAAAAGGTAACTGGTTGAATGCTCTTAGAGAGAAACTTTGGAACTACCGGATAACTCCCCACACTACTACTGAGGTTAGTCCTTTCAAACTATTAAAGGGAAGGGATCCAGCATCTGTCATCTGTCCTTGGTGGTTCAAAGAGAAATGTAAGGATTTTAGTGAAGATACAGTGGATGTTAAGAGTCTGGCGGACAGAGTTTCTTGTAAACAAAAGAAATCGGCTGAATGGTATAACAAGAGGTGGAAAGCAAGAGAGCATGGTTTGGCTGTTGGTGATTGGGTCAAGATTATGAAACCTTCTTTTGTCAATAAAGGCATGAGCAAATATGGCAGACCTATCCAGATCAAAAATGTTTTTAATAACTCTGTTATCACACAAGATGGAAAAGTCTGGAATGTAAGCAAAGTTGCAAAGTGCCCTGTCCAATTTGATGTAAATACCCATGATGTGAATACTCATCTTAATTCTCAAAATTGTTATGATTCCACACCAAGTTTATGTTCTAGGCTTCCTCCTGACACCATTGCCTCTAGAATCAAGGAGAATTCCCGCATTCGTAAAATACCCATATCTTTACAGGACTATGTATAAAATATTGTCTTGCTTGTTTTCATAATTTGTACATATGTTTTAATTTTATGATTTTGTACATATGTTTTATATCTTGTTTTCTTTTAAAGGGGAGATGGGTTACATCCTACACTGTTACCTAATCTTTCATTACTTCCCCTTTAAGTGCATGAGCCTTTCTGCATAGTGTTCTGGTTCTCAGAACTTTCCTAATGATGCATTCTGCATCTCAATGTCAGTTGTTCTTGGACCTGTAGCTGACTACATGATGCTGTGCTGCTGAATAAACCTACTTGAATTTCTACCTGTTTCCTGGATTATTACAACGTGTTTCTGGATTATTATCTGTCATCAGTAGAGATTAGGCATACAAATATTTGGGGTTGCTGAGCAGGCTGCCAAAGTCTTCTCGGGTCACAGTACCTCTCCAGGCGCGCACGTGCCTCTCCATGAGCTCGACAGCTCAAAGCGGCTCGAGGGAGCCTTTTAAACAGGAAACAAATGTGGGATCACACTGCTTCCCCTTCTAGCTTGCTCGCCCCTAAGCCATATGGTGGATGCAGTTCATCAACCCTGTGTACTTGCACAAACGTTCTTTCGAGCGTTTCACCAGGTTGGTGCAGATCAATGCTGGCCGTCTCTAAAACACGTGTTTCTGGATTATTGTCCGTCATCAGTAGAGATTAGGCATAAAAATATTTGGGGTTGCTGAGCAGGCTGCCAAAGTCTTCTCGGGTCACAGTACGTCTCCTGGCACGCAGGTGCCTCTCCACGAGCTTGTCAGCTCAAAGCGGCTCAAGGGAGCCTTTTAAATAGGAAACAAATGTGGGATCACACTGCTTCACCTCCCAGCTGGTTCGCCCCTAAGCATTTTGGTGGATGCAGTTTATCAAGCCTGTGTACTTGCACAAAAGTTCTTTCGAGTGTTTAACCAGGTTGGTGCAGATCAATGCTGGCCATCTCTAAACACGTGTTTCTGGATTATTATCCGTCATCAGTAGAGATTAGGCATGAAAATATTTGGGGTTGCTGAGCAGGATGCCAAAGTCTTCTTGGGTCACGGTTCCTCTCCAGGCACGCAGGTGCATCTCCACAAGCTCGTCAGCTCAAAGCGGCTAGAGGGAGCCTTTTAAACAGGAAACAAATGTGTGATCACACTGCATCACCTCCCAGCTGGTTCGCCCCTAAGCATTATGGTGGATGCAGTTCATCAAGCCTGTGTACTTGCACAAAAGTTCTTTTGAGAGTTTCACCAGGTTGGTGCAGATCAATGCTGGCCATCTCTAAACACGTGTTTTTGGATTATTATCCGCCATCAGTTGAGATTACGCATACAAATAATTGGGGTTGCTGAGTAGGCTGCCAAAGTCTTCTCGGGTCACAGTACCTCTCCAGGTGCGCAGGTGCCTCTCCACAAGCTCCTCAGCTCAAAGCGGCTCGAGGGAGCCTTTTAAACAGGAAACAAATGTGGGATCACACTGCTTCACCTCCCAGCTGGTTCACCCTAAGCATTACGGTGGGTGCAGTTAATGAATCCTGTGCACTTGCACAAAAGTTCTTTCGAGTGTTTCACCAGGTTGGTGCAGATCAACGCTGGCAATCTCTAATTACGTGTTTCTGGATTATTATCCGTCATCAGTAGAGATTAGGCATAAAAATATTTGGGGTTGCTGAGCAGGCTGCCAAATTCTTCTCTGGTCACATTACCTCTCCAGGTGCGCAGATGCCTCTCCACGAGCTCGTCAGCTCGAAGCGGCTAGAGGGAGCCTTTTAAACAGCAAACAAATGAGGGATCACACTGCGTCACCTCCCAGCTGGTTCGCCCCTAAGCATTATGTGAATGCAGTTCATCAAGCCTGTGTACGTGCAAAAAAGTTCTTTTGAGTGTTTCACCAGGTTGGTGCAGATCATTGCTGGCCATCTCTAAAACACGTGTTTCTGGATTATTATCTGTCATCAGTAGAGATTAGGCATACAAATATTTGGGGTTGCTGAGCAGGCTGACAAAGTCTTGTTGGGTCACAGTACCTCTCCAGGCGCGCAGGTGCCTCTCCATGAGCTCGTCAGCTCAAAGCGGCTCAAGGGAGCCTTTTAAACAGGAAACAAATGTGGGATCACACTGCTTCCCCTTCTAGCATGCTCACCCCTAAGCCATATGGTGGATGCAGTTCATCAAGCCTGTGTACTTGCACAAACGTTCTTTTGAGCGTTTCACCAGGTTGGTGCAGATCAATGCTGGCCGTCTCTAAAACACGTGTTTCTGGATTATTGTCCGTCATCAGTAGAGATTAGGCATAAAAATATTTGGGGTTGCTGAGCAGGCTGCCAAAGTCTTCTCGGGTCACAGTACGTCTCCTGGCACGCAGGTGCCTCTCCACGAGTTTGTCAGCTCAAAGCGGCTCAAGGGAGCCTTTTAAATAGGAAACAAATGTGGGATCACACTGCTTCACCTCCCAGCTGGTTCGCCCCTAAGCATTATGGTGGATGCAGTTCATCAAGCCTGTGTAATTGCACAAAAGTTCTTTCGAGTGTTTCACCAGGTTGGTGCAGATCAATGCTGGCCATCACTAAACATGTGTTTCTGGATTATTATCCGCCATCAGTAGAGATTACGCATAAAAATATTTGCGGTTGCTGAGCAGGCTGCCAAAGTCTTCTCGGGTCACAGTACCTCTCCAGGCGAGCAGGTGCCTCTCCACAAGCTTGTCAGCTCAAAGAGGCTCGAGGAATCCTTTTAAACAGAAAGAAAATGTGGGATCACACTGCTTCACCTCCCAGCTGGATGACCCTAATGATTATGGTGGATGCAGTTCATCAAGCCTGTGTACTTGCACAAAAGTTCTTTCGAGTGTTTCACCAGGTTGGTGCAGATCAATGCTGGCCATCTCTAAACACGTGTTTCTGGATTATTATCCGCCATCAGTAGAGATTAGGCATAAAAATATATTTGGGGTTGCTGAGTAGGCTTCCAAAGCCTTCTCGGGTCACAGTACCTCTCCAAGCACGCAAGTGCCTCTCCATGAGCCCGTCAGCTCAAAGCGGCTCGAGTGAGCCTTTTAAACAGGAAACAAACGTGGGATCACACTGTTTCACCTCCCAGCTGGCTGGTTCACCCCTAAGCATTATGGTGGATGCAGTTCATTAAGCCTGTGTACTTGCACAAAATGTATTTCGAGTGTTTCACCAGGTTGGTGCAGAGCAATGCTGGCCATCTCTAAACACGTGCTTCTGGATTATTATCCGTCATCAGTAGAGATTAGGCATAAAAATATTTGGGGTTGCTGAGCAGGCTGCCATAGTCTTCTAAGGGGACACAGTATCTCTCAAGGCGAGCAGGTGTCTCTCCACGAGCTCGTCAGCTCAAAGCGGCTCGAGGGAGCCTTTTAAACAGGAAACAAATGCGCAATCAAACTGCTTCACCTCCCAGCTGGTTCGCCCCTAAGCATTATGGTGGATGCAGGTCATCAAGCCTGTGTACTTGCACAAAAGTTCTTTCAAGTGTTTCACTAGGTTGGTGCAGATCAATGCCGGCCATCTCTAAACACGTTTTTCTTGATTAATTGCTGTCATCAGTAGAGATCAGCCATAGAAATATTTGGGGTTGCTGAGCAGGCTGCCAAAGTCTTCTCGGGTCACAGTACCTCTCCAGGCACGCAGGTGCCTCTCCACGATTTCATCAGCTCAAAGCGGTTTGAGGGAGACTTTTAAACAATAAATAAATGTTGGGATCACACTGCTTCACCTCCCAGCTTGTTCACCCCTAAGCATTATGGTGGATGCAGTTCATCAAGCCTGTGTACTTGCACAAAAGTTATCTCAAGTGTTTCACCAGGTTGATGCAGATCAATGGTGGCCGTCTCTAAACACGTGTTTCTGGATTATTATCTGTCATCAGTAGAGATTTGGCATGTAAATATTTGGAGTTGCTGAGCAGGCTGCCATAGTCTTGTCGGGGACACAGTATCTCTCCAGGCGCGCAGGTGTCTCTCCACGAGCTTGTCAGCTCAAAGCGGCTCGAGGGAGCCTTTTAAATAGGAAACAAATGCGGGATCAAACTGCTTCACCTCCCAGCTGTTTCGCCCCTAAGCATTATGGTGGATGCAGTTCATCAAGCCTGTGTCCTTGCACAAAAGTACTTTCGAGTGTTTCACCAGGTTGGTGCAGATCAATGCTGGACATCTCTAAACACGTGTTTCTGGATTATTATCCGTCATCAGTAGAGATTAGGCATAAAAATATTTGGGGTTGCTGAGCAGGCTGCCAAAGTTTTCTGTGTCACAATACCTCTCCAGGCGCGCGATTAGGCATAAAAATATTTGGGGTTGCTGAGCTGATCAGCACTATCTGCGCCAACTGTGGTGAAACTCTCGATTACTCTTGAAGCAAGAAAGTAACTGAAACTGCATTTACCACAATGCCAGGGGCGAACCTTGCTGGGAGGTGAAGCGGTGTGCTCCCACCCCTGTTCCTGTTTAATAGTACTCCCGTGAGTTATTGAGCTGACAAGCTCGTGGATGAAGTACCTGCATGCCTTTGAGATTTACCTGACCTGAGAAAGATGTTGGCAGCCTACTCAGCAAACCCTAAATTTGAAAGACTGTAATCTCTACTGATGACGGTTAAAGAACCAGAAACACGTGTCTAGAGATCAGCACTATCTGCGCCAAATGTGGCGAAACTCTCAAACACTCTTGAAGCAAGCAAGTAACTGAAACTGCATTTACCACAATGCCAGGGGTGAACCTTGCTTAGAGGTGAAGCATTGTTCTCCCACACCTGTTCCTGATTAATAGTACTCCCGTGAGTCATTGAGCTGACGAGCTCATGAATGAAGCACCCGCATGCCTTTGAGAGGTAGCTGACCTGAGAAAGATGTTGGCAACCTACTCAGCAAACCCCAAATTTAAAAGTCTGTAATCTCTACTGATGATGGTTAAAGAACCAGAAACACGTGTCTAGAGATCAGCACTATCTGTGCCAACTGTGGCGAAACTCTCGAACACTCTTGAAGCAAGCAAGTAACTGAAACTGCATTTACCACAATGCCAGGGGCAAACCTTGCTGGGAGGTGAAGCGGTGTGCTCCCACCCCTGTTCCTGTTTAATAGTACTCCTGTGAGTCATTGAGCTGACGAGCTCGTGGATGAAGCACCCGTATGCCTGTGTTGACGTACCTGACCTGAGAAAGATGTTGGCAGCCTACTCAGCAAACCCCAAATTTGAAAGACTGTAATCTCTACTGATGACGGTTAAAGATCCAGAAACACGTGTCTAGAGATCAGCACTATCTGCGCCAACTGTGGCGAAATTCTTGAGCACTCTTGAAGCAAGCAAGTAACTGAAGGAAAATGCTACTTACCAGTATGCATCTGTTCTTGGCATGTAGAGCTGCAGAGTTGCACACTGTGCATAGATCGCCACCTAGTGTTGGGCTCGGATGTTTGCAGTTTGTTGTTGTCCTGAAAAGTTCTTTGGCAGTCACGAGATAGGTGACTCCTCCTTTGGAACACATTGCGCATTAGCATCGGCTCCATCCCCAGATTGTTTTTCGCCATTAGGGAAATGATGGAGCTTTGCAAGAAAAGGAAGGATGCTCATGTAATTTGCATCTAATTAAGATAATACTGGAACAGATAAGGGTAGCCAGGGAGGCGGGTGGGCGTGTGCAACTCTGCAGCTCTACAAGCCAAGAACAGATGCATACTGTTAAGTAGCATTTTCCATTCGAGGCATATGAGCTGCAGATTGCACACTGTGCATAGATTGTATAGCAGTACCTATCCCTAGCGACGACCACCCCTATCTGTTGCAGTAGTTTGGAATAATGTTTTGAGAACAGCCTGGCCCACATTAGCTTGTTGCTTGGTTTGCACATCTACACAATAGTGTTTTGTGAATGTGTGCGGTGTAGACTATGTAGCTGCTCTGTAGATGTCATCTAGGGGAATGTTCTCTAAAAATGCCATTGAAGCCCCTATTTTTCTTGTAGAGTGGGGTTTAGGATGAACAGATAATGTATGTTTAGCTTTGTGGTAACAAATCTGTATGCATTTGACAATCCATCTAGCTATCCCAGATTTTGAAAAGGGATTACCTTTGTGTGGTGGTGAGAAAGACACAAAAAGCTGTTTTGTCTTACGAAAGGGTTGTGTCCTCTCTATGTAGTATAGCAATGCTCTTTTGACATCTTATGTGTGAAGAGCTCTTTCTGGTACTGTCTGTGGTTGCGAGAAGAAAACAGGCAGTTCACAGATTGATTGAGATGGAAGGGAGAAATGACTTTGGGTAAGAATTTTGGATTGATACGCAGAACTACCTTATTGTGATGCATTTGCAAAAAGGGTTCTTGAATGGTTAGTGCTTGTAGTTCACTAGTCAAGTCAAGTCAAAAAGTATGCTTATTTAGATTGCAATCTTTAAACAAATACAAAACAATTAATATTGATTTTTTTAAAAATATTCCCCAGCAATGGCTCGGACTCAATACAACGTTAAAATATTCTACCGCAATTTATAAAATGATCTCCCCCTAGGTACATGACATTTAGAAATGGATGCTCATACAATCGCTTCTTTAGTAAAATCCTTTTCCCTGTATGGGTAAATAAAACCAACCAATTCTCCTAGACAAGATTTAAATTCATTCGTTATAAAATTCTAAAATATTATTCTTGGCTTATTATGAATCTCTGTACTACCTTTATGAACTTCCCTAAAGCAATTGCAATGTCGATACTAGGCAATTCTGTAATAAGCTCAATGGCTTGCTCCCGAGTTCTTATACCATATTTTACAAATATAGGGCGCAGCCAAAGTTTACGCAAATCTAAGATGTTTATACAGTCCAATAGAATGTGCACTGAATCCCCTTTTGTACCCAGCCTACATTTACAACAGCCATTAGGATCCAGCATTTTGGTTTTGATTTCTTTATTTATTGGCCATGGGTTGATCCCAATGCGCAACCTTAGGATCTCTTGTCTAAACCACGGGTTTGGTAGGGTATCCAGGTAGGGGAACCAGTTTTTCTTTGCCCATGAGTTCATCATGAACTCTACTGATATTTTCTTACCAAGGTATTCCCTATCCGCGCTTCTAGTGGCTTCTTGTCCATTAAACTTTAGCTCTTTTTTTGTGCACTCTACTTTTAGGGAATCTTGGCATATGTCCACTTTTATGTTCTCGCAGGTCTGTACCATTCTCTTCTTACTCATTTTTGCTCAGTTTAAATTACTTAATTGTATCTCTTTCCGACACCATTGTGCAACTTTTTGTCCTTTTTCATTTTCAAGGCGTTTCCAAAATCTAATCACTGCTACTTGTGATTGTACCCCCCAAGCCGTTGTTCCTAGTTCTGTTCATATTGCTTGCACCATTGCTGATGGGGGCAGGGATAGAAGGTTTTTCAGGCATTTTCCTTCCTCTAGGTCCCAGACTCCCTTACCGCTCAAATAAAGGATCTCTGCTCCATAGAATACTTGTGATGGTATCATTGCACTGAAAGCTTTTAGTAAAGGTCGATGAGACTTATCCCCATAGTCACGATTAAACATTTTTAAGCCAGCGATTGATGTTTGTGCCTTCGCTTTTTGGGCTTCTAGGTGTGTATACCAATTTAATTTTTTGTCAAACCACACCCCTAGGTAGTGGTATTCATTAACGGATTCTAATTTAAGATCACCTAAAAAACAATTAAACTTAGTTGCTTTTTTCCCAAAGCACAGAATTTTAGTCTTGTCTAAGTTTACCTTTAAAAATTTCTTTGCGCAGTATTCATTAAAAGAGTTCAGCTTCCTTTGGAGGCCTATTTCTGTTTGGTCCACTATTACGAGGTCGTCCGCGTATAGAAGACACGGCACCTTTTTGCCATTCATTCTTGGGCTGGCACTACCCTCCACTTCAAGGCAATCCGGTAATTCCGATAGAAATATGGAAAATAACTGGGGGGCCAGTACACAGCCTTGTCTTAAATCGTTTTCAATAGGGATTTTTGGTGTTAATGACCCCTCGGTGTCTCTAATTACTTGAGCCCAGTTGCCTAGGTGGTATTCTTTTAATATAGTCAACAGGTCTCTTGGGATGTTTTTATTAATTAGTGTTTCCCAGAGGCAGTCCCGGTCCCCTGAGTCGAAGGTGGCTCGGAAGTCCACGAAGCAGCAGCAGAGCTTTCCGTTCTGTTCCGTTGATTTCCTTCCCATTGCCCATAGAGAGAAACAGTGGTCTATTGTGGAATGTCCCTCTCTGAAGCCTCCCTGTTCAATAGGTACTATTGAATACTCCTCAACCCAGTCGTTTAGCCTATTTAAGACTAATTTTGAAAATACCTTTTCCCCTATGTCCAAAAGGTTTATCAATCTATAGTTTTGAGGTTCCTCCCTTCTGCCTTTTTTGTGGATTGGTCTGATTATTGCACCCTTCCAATTTGATGGCATTTTACCTTCTGTTAAAATTACTTGAAACAGTTGAGAAAGAAATCTTGCCCACCACTTTGTTTGAGACTTTAATATTATCACTGGGAGGCCCAGGGTAAGTTCAACTTCTTAATCATTTCCTCTACTCGCTCTTCATTAAAATCTATTTTGAATTCTTCTGAAATTTCCTGCCAACCTTGAGATACTGTATCTCCTGAGGATATTCGGGCTCCATACAGTTCCCTTAAGTATTTATCCCAGGCTGCCTCACTTACGACGCATATCATTTCTCCAGCTGGGGGGGTCGAAGCTGATTTTATCAGTTTCCAGAACTACCTCAAATTCTTAGCCTCAATTGACTCTAACAGCTCCCCCCAGCATTTCTCTTTATAGACCCTTTTTGCGTCGTAGACCATCTTTTTAAGCTCGGCTTTCAATTTCGTGATATAGTTTTGTCTCTCTAGGTTAAACTCTTTCCTTTGCCTTCTAGCTTCTGTCCTTATCACTCTCTTTTTATTTTGGCAATCCGTTGAAAACCATTTCAGGCGACTAGCCCGGTTTATTGCCCCTTTTCTTTTATCCTTTTTTAGTTCTATCCCAAGGCACTGGACTACTTAGGCTATTTTCTCCACATACCATTCCAAGTTTTCCCTCTCAAGGTTTACTAATTCAACCTTTAGTTGGAATGACTTTAACTTTTCCTGGTACTTGTCTGTTAGTCTTGTGGTCGCCCGTTTTGGGTAATCCACCTCTTGTGGGATCGCCTTTTCTCTGGGATCCAACCTTCCCCCTTTTATCATCAATTGAAGCTGGTTGTGGTCACTACTGTCGCTTTGGTGTACCTTAAATTCCCATAATAAGGGGAAATTCCATGCTAACATAAAGACATAGTCTATTGGGGAATTTTGTGAGCCCTTTTTGAAGGTCTTCTTTGCCGGGCAGTCTGTTTTAAACCTGCCATTTAAGCAAAAGAGGCCCTTTTCCCCTAGATAGTTCACCAAATCCATATCCTGTTTTGAGGGGTCACATACTGGGAAGCTAGCATAGTTAATTCCATAAGCACCCAACAGTTCTGTACACCAGCGGTCCGCCTTCATTGGGTACAGCTTATGGTTAAAATCCCCCACAATTAACAATACATCTGAGACATACATTTCTAATATGGCGTCTATATCCTGTTTGAAGTTCCCCATCTCAATTACATATTCACCCATATTGTCCCACTGCATATAGACATTTATCACAATTATCACATGTCTTGTCCAGGGTCAGATAATTTAGCCTGCAAGCCAGTAGCCATTTACATTTTACTTTTAACAGTACAACATTTTTTATTTTTTTTTGAGATGAGTGTCATAATTCCCCCCGATGGGCGGCCAAATCTTTGCCTCTTGGCCATTCGATTTAATTGATGGTAGCCCTCGAAGCTAGGGGTTTCGCCGCATGCCCAGGTCTCTTGTAGGCAGGCAATTGCTACTTTATTTACTTGATTCTTTATGTGTTCTTGTTTTAACTCATTGCCTAGCCCATTTACATTCCACGATAAGAGACTTAGGCGATGCGGCACCCGCCCCTCCTATTCTATCTCACTTAGGCCACCAGCTTCCCCCATTCTATCCAAATATCTCTCGGAGGGCCCTCCTAGATAGCTACCTTGGCTCCAGCTATCCCACGAGTCCTCTTTTACAGTGTTATTTATCACTATATTCAGTCGGCTATCCTTGTCTTCGTTATCCTTTTGTAGCCTCACCTGTCTCCTCCCCAGACCTGCATGGCACTTTAAGAAATTCCTTCCAGGTTGTAATTCGCCCCTTAGATCTTTTTCTGTGATCATCCTTACTCACCCTTGGAGTATCTCACTGGCTGCTTTCATGATTGCCATTTTTACCAGGTCCGAGTATAGTAGTACTTTTGTGACTTCCCCTCCGTTTGTACTTTCTATAAAGTTCACCTGTCTCAAATCTTTTGTTCCAATCCCACTCAGGCTAATACATTTGGAGAAGACTGACAGAACTTGTGACCTATTTAAGGGATTCATTTTCCTAGGTTTCTTACCCCTTTGGCCTGCTTGTACTGGTTCTAAGTAAACCCATTTATTATTCCCCCTCTCACCTCCTTTCTCAGGGGAAACTAGGTTTGACTTCCTGATCTCTTCCGTCTCTGGGGCCCTGCTACTATCTCATGTTGCTGTGGGGTTACCTCCGGGTTACTATGCCTCTGGGGGTTCTGCATTTGGCTTTTTAACGATGGAATTGTTCTCAGCTTTACGGGATTGCCTTTAAGTAAATTCTCTTTTGGGTCCCTTCTACTCTGGTTCTCCATTTGTGTATTCGGCGCATTTCTTATATCTTCTGTTGCTGAGGGTCCAGTAGGTACAAAGGACCGGACCGAGGCATTTAGCTTACCTTCATCTTCCCTTTTCTTCCTATTTCCCTTTGTCACTACCTGTGGGGCCTGCTTTTTGCCTGCCCTACCTTTAGCACGGGCCCTTACATGTTTGCATCTCCTTTTTACCAATATTGGGCACCTGGATATGTACCCATTATCTAATGGCTCTTCCAGTTCACATCATATACTTTGATCAATGGTTTGTGAAGACCCTACTGGTCTTAACATGAGAGGCATTTGCCTTTTGATTCCTGCCAACTCATCTTCTATCTTTTTTAGAGATAACTTTTGGGCATTTAATACACCATTGTTCAGCAATGATACTTCTAAAATTCCCTGTAGAGTTTTCTGTAGCATTAGTAGTAAGTCCAGAATAGATGATGAGGGTACTGCTGACAGGTCCGAGTCCTGTGGGCTACTTCTCTCTAGAGTTACTTGGCTCCTAATCCTTCCTGAGTCCGGCTGTTTTGAATTATCTTTCCCCTTGTGGCATTGTAGCACTTGGTTAGAAGCTGCCCCCCAGACAAAGCTAGACTCAAGGCTTTCTCTTCTCAATTGTCCCTCATTCCCCGAAGTTTGCAGGGTAAAAAGTTTTGGGGATGATGATAGCCGAGGTGCCGCCATTATTGAGTCTTGAATCTGAGGGGAAAGATTTATTAACAGGGGATCTCCTATCTCATCTTCCAATTCTTTTTCTGGAGCTCCCCTCTTACTTTTCTCCACCTGGGTCCCCTCCTCCATTTCTGTATTTATTGTGTTCTCGGGGCGGGGTTCCTCTTCTGTTTCCAAATTTATTACAGACGAATTTGGGACCTTGTAATATTTGCCTACAAAGTCCTTTATGGGGTTAGAGGTTGCAGTAATCTTTTTTATGTTAGGTATTGAAGTACACCCCTTTTTGGCTTGCGGGGCCTGTTTAATTCCTCTTTTACCCTTCTTTTTCTTACGTCGCCCCCCCAATAGTGTCCTCATGGGAGGCCTGACTTTCATGGCTCTCTTCCCATGAATTTGATCCTGCCAATATCTCACTGGTCTCCGGGCTATCTTCAGGGGCTTCCTTCTGTTGTTTTTGCTTACGTTTTCGGCGCATTGTCCTTTTGTTTATATTATACTGGGTAACGTAGTTCCGGACTTATTTCTGCAGCGCTCCCCTATTTGTTCTTACTTTCTAAAAATATTAATATGGTAGGAAGACACTGATAATGTACTCTGGCTTTTAAGCATGCACACCTACTCACTTACCTCTGTTGTGCTGCTTTCCGCCAGCCTGCTTTGCCGAGAATTGAAGGAAATGCTCCTTAACTGCACTTTTTCCCTGTTAGGTGTTGTCTCTCAGGGACTGCCTCCTTTTGACGTCTCCTGCCCCTGGAAGGAGTATCTCGAAGTTAATAGTTGGGCTGGGCTGGCTTTTTATCCCTTATTACGTCGTTTGTCCCGTATCTGCCCCACTTTCACCTCACTTTGGCCGATGCACCGCCACACCAGAACACGGCAGCTTCCTTCAGGCGCACCGCGCCAAACTCCGCCCCAGCTGCAAGCACACTCAGGCTCCTGCTCCTCAACATCCACCTCTGCCCCCACCAAGCAGCCGCGCCACACCTTGCTGGGTCTCCCGGTTTAGGGCAAGGGGCCCCGCGGGGGTTACGTTGTTTGTGCGGGCTTTTGCTCGGGTTGAACTCGAGGAAGAAGGCAGGGGTTAAGTCCGCTCCTCCACTCTTCTGTGCCGCACTTGCTTCGCAGCTGCTTCGCAGCACAAACGATCCTCAGCGCTCCTCTGCGCTCGATTCACCGGTCTGCGCACGTCTCTCGGCAACTCCTCTCCTACAAGCAGCGGCTTTTCGGTGTGCAACCCCAGAGTTTTTTCTTTCACTAACTCTCCGCAGAGAGGTAATAGCTACTAGGAACGCAACATTCCATGTTAAAAATTGTAGTTCACATTTGTGTAAGGGTTCGAAGGGAGGCCCCCATTAACCGTGTGAGGACTACATTTATATTCCACACAGGTGAAGGTGGTACTCTGGGAGGAATTATTCTTTTAAGGCCTTCCATAAATGCTTTAATGGCAGGCTCTCTGAATGGAGATAGAAGTTGTCTGTTTTGCAGATATGCTGCTATTGCAGCAAGATGTAGTCTAATAGACGAATAGGCTAAGTTGCGTCTTTGGAGATGCAGTAAGTATCCTATGATGTGTTGAATAGACACATCTAGATGATTAATATTGTTTTGACAATATATTACAAATCTTTTCCACTTGGCTGTATAACATGCCCTAGTGGATGGACATCTAGCTTCTTTTATGACATTCATGCAGTCTGGAGGAAGGTTCAAATATCCAAATTCTAGGATTTCAGGAGCCAGATCGCAAGGTTGAGCTGAGCTGGGTCCGGGTGTCTGATCTCTCCACGGTTCTGTGTTAAGAGATGTGGAGACAGGTGTAATTTTTGGTGCAGTACTACCGACAGTTGTAGCAGTGTGGTGTACCACAGCTGTCTGGCCCACGTTGGGGCAACTAGGATGAGGGTCAGACAATGCTGCTGTAGTTTGCGTACTACTAGTGGCATGAGTGGTAGAGGTGGAAAATCTCTTGTGTTACAAAATCCAGGAAACAATTGTAGTTGTAAGGATTTATTGTCTTTAGCAACAATGCACGTCCTTCCAGCTGTCATGCACCAGTATTTCTCCCCAGTCCTAACTGACAGCATTCACAGCATAACAATTCTAATACAGAACACTACAGTAGCTAAGCAATACTTAAAGGAACTACACAACACTTCCCCAATCTTTACAAAAACAATAATAACAATGATTAACGGAAATATATACAACAAATAAAAAAAAAAGAATAAAAATAAAATGTATAAGATGTGACATCAAATTTGCAACATTAAAAACGTAACATCAAATTGCAACAAAATGTATAAGATGTGACATCAATTTGCAACATTAAAAATGTAACATCAAATTGCAAAATTAAATATGAAATATTCATAAATTCCACAACCACGACTTCCCCCTTTCTTTTTTTTTTTACTCATTCAAACTTGAGGTCCGCGCACCATTAACTATGTAATCTTTTAACCACAAAGGACGTCTCCTGGACCGAACAGAACCAGATGGAATAGACTCTACACCTTCCATCAAGTTGGATGCATTAACCTCATTATTCTCAACTATATCCTTTTGAGGAACTTCCACGGACTGTGAAGCAACTGAAGATGAAGAAACACCTACACTACTCTCATCACCATTAGCCACTACACTTCGATTTCCGAAATCCTCCAAATCATCATCAAGCCAATCGAAACTTCCAGGAATTCTAGCTTGTGGATTAAAATCAATGCCAACAGGTTTAGCGGATAACGCAACACTGGGCATATTCCACACCTTGCCACTTTTCACTCTAACTGCATTATTCAACACTTCAACAACCTCTTCTGGTTCAAAAAACTGGCTTTCACCCTTTTTAACCTTGATAGGTTTCTTTATGCGAACCCAATCACCAACTTCCAAACTTACTTCCTTAGCACCACACGTATCATCACAATATCTCTTTATCTTGGCATGGTGATCCATCAATCTCTCCCTCACTAAGGAAGGAGACCACTGACAAACAGTGGAATCATAACACCAAATAGGATTGTATTTAGATCTAGGCTTCCGCCCTCTCATCATTACAAAAGGTGAAACTCCAGTATTTTCATTACTTGTCACCCTATAAGCCCACACTGCCTTGAAAAGTTGGACCTCCCAATCAGTCCTAGATTCACATGCTGACTGAATCACCCCTTTAATAACTCAATTAAACCTCTCTAAAGCTCCGTTCCCACTTGGATTATATAATGAAGTTGTTCTATGACATACACCAACTTTTTTTAAATAATTCTTCGCTGCATTAGACAAAAATTGAACACCATTGTCACTTAGGACAGTTCTAGGCAACCCTTCTGATACAAACGTTCTATCTAAAAACTTTAACACCGTGGAAGTGTCAATGGTTTCGACTACCTCTACCACAGGCCATTTTGAAAAAATATCCATCAAGACAATAACATACTTCTGATCATTACCAATAGGTCCAAATAAATCAATTGCAACAGAATCCCACGGACACAAGGGTGGTACATATTCCAAAACAGTCGGACGTAAGGTTTTCAAAGTCTTATCTGCTGCAGAACAACTCACACAATTCCTTACAAATTTCTCGACAGCTTTGTCCACTCCCGGCCACCAAAAAAGATCACGGACCACACTTTTGGTGCGAACTATGCCAAAATGTCCATCATGACACAACTGAATAATAACATCACATAAACCCAAAGGAGGAACAATCCTTTCTCCTCTAAAAACAGTTTCATTCTCTACACTTAATTGAGATCTAACTTCCCAAAATGGTTTTACATCTAACTCACTCTTATCATAGCCAACCCAATTGTTACGAATGCATACAATTACAGGTTCCAAGACTAAATCCTTCTTGCATTCCGATAACCATTCCTCCTTGCTAACTGCACTTCCACCATCATCATGAACAAAAGCAATCTGAAAATCATCGTAGTTGTCACCAACACACTCTTCCAAATTAACAGGTAATCTTGATAAGCAGTCCGCTAAAAGATTATCCTTACCCGGAAGATAAACTACTTTATGAACAAAATCCTGCATGCGCATAGATAACCTGGCAATCCTTGCCGAAGCACTCACAGTACCTTCAGTTATTAAAAGTTTTACTAGAGGTTTGTGATCACAAAAAATAGTATAAGGCTTCCCCCAAATGAATGCTCTAAAATGATTAAGAGTCCAAGCGCAGGCTAAGGCCTCCCTCTCAATTGCAGGTTACCTGGTCTCCGCAGGTGTCAAGGCCCTAGATGCAAATGAGATGATCACTTCCTTGCCATGGACCTACTTTTGGAACAACACTGCCCCCAATCCTTTCCCACTAGCATCAGTATACATAAAGCTATCAGGGTTTGGATCAAAACCTTCTAGAGCATGTACTATATCAATGACTGAGGTCAATTCAATAAATTCATTTTGACATTCTTGTGACCAAACAAATTTAACTTTGCATTTCAATAATTGCCTCATATTGTAACATTTCGAAGCGAAATTTGGAATGAATTTCGAGCAGTATTCTACAAGTCCTAGAAACGATCTTAACTCATCTTTATTACATGGAACAGGCGCTTCCTTGATGGCATTGATTAGAGAAGCCTTAGGTTTAACACCATCCACACCTATTTCATGTCCTAAATAAGAGACTCTTTCCTCAGCAAATTTACATTTGGATAATTCTACAGTGAGTCCAATTGATCTGAGAATACTCATCACAGACTCAAGAGTTTTATCGTGGTTGATTTTATCGTTACCAAAGACAAGGATATCATCCTGGAAGAATCTGGTGCCAGCGGTCTTACCAAATAAATTGAACATAAGCCTTTGAAAGACCGCGGCAGCAGACGCAAGTCTGAACGGCATCGTTTTAAATTGGAAGCAACCAATAGGGGTAATAAAGGCTGTTAACTTCCTGGACTCTTCCGCAAGAGGTATCTGGTGATAAGCGGAAGATAAATCAACCGTAGAAAAAATCTTACCACCTTTGAGACTGCTTACCATTTCGTTGATTTTTGGCAGTGGGAAACAATCAATTACAATATTATCATTCAAGTGGCGAAGATCGACACATAAACGAATTTTGCCATTGCTACGGCGAGCAACGACTAATGGAGAATTCCATTCCGAGCCATTGATTGGCTCGATGACATCAGATGCTACTAATTTATTCAATTTATTAGTCACTTCATCCCTCAATAAAATAGGAATATTTCTACATTTATGAACTTTCGGGGTAGGATTGTCATTCAAAACAATACGATGTTCAAAATGTTTTAACTTGCCAAAGGTCTTGCTGAAAACTTCCGGAAACGATGATGAGAAAGATTCCGCTAGTTTGGTACCCTCATCAATTACTTGAACTTGATCATTACTACAAGGATCAAGCACAATATGTAATTTACCCTGGTCCAACCAACCGAGTACAGGTGGACCTTTCTTAGCTACATACAACTTTGCTCTAGCAGACCTCCCTCTAAATCTGAAAGTAAACCAGCTGTAGCCCAGCATATCAATTTTTTCCCCCGAGTAACCTTGAGGATGAATATCAGACTCCATCAATGAATGGCCAACCTTCTGCACGAACTTCCTTACCCATAATTCCTCATTGATAATGGTGTACGGTGACCCTGAGTCAGCGAAAATAGTGATTTCTACCCCTCCAATGTTTAATACACATTCAGGTTTGTTCTTTACTGCTTCATCACCAATATTGAGTACCAATTTTTCAGATAAGTTAAGCACATTGCTTGTGTCGTTATCATTAGAAGTTATGTTACAATCGTCTAAGAGCTCTTCTTCAAGAACACATTTGACACCTGCCTTCTTCCTGTTGCAAACCTTAGTATAGTGACCATAAATACCACAATTTGAGCACTTACTCTTCAGAGCAGGACATGCCTTGCTGTAAGCCAAATGATCCTTACTGTCGCATCTATAACATCTATGTTTACCATCTGCGTTCATCTTGTTCTGGGGTCTGTATTGCTTTTGAAATTTAAAATTGCCCTTCGTATTAACTTTTGCAACAACAGATGGAACACTTCCTTTATCCATCAATTCTTTAGCACATCTGCCAGACATTTCGCCCTTGCGAGCAATATTAATTATTGCTTCCAAGGAAGAATCGCCGTTAATCCACAATCTATCTTGCATAGATTGATTGTTGGAATGCATCACTATCTGATCACGAATAAGATCATCTAGCAAGTTCCCAAATTTACAATCCATGCCTAATTTCTTCAATTCCGAGACTTATTGATCCACAGTTTCACCAACTAATTGCTTACGTTGGAAAAACTTATATCAGATGATCACAATGCATACCTTGGGAGCAAAATATGCATCAAGATCTTTTAATGCTGCAAGAAAAACATTAGAGTCGTCAACTACAGTAGTTTTGGTCATTTGATTAAATACTTTTAACCCATAAGGTCCAAGTGAATGTCAAAGAATTCGCTTCTTTTGAGCTGCATGCATTTTTCCTGACTCGTCAATAGTCTCGATGTAATTAAGAAAGTAATCCTTCCATTCATTCCACTTGAGAGTTGGTTCAGCACCAGAAGGCCAGAAAGTATGCGGAGTGGAGACAGAAAAATGTTGAGTAGCCATAACTAATCAATCCAAAAAGCGGAACTATGTGCCGAAAGGTACAGTTGCAAAATCTATGGCTGTGCACTGCAAGGTTAAGAAGAGTCTGTAATAAATCAACTTGCAGGATAATTCAATTGAAGAATATAATAAAGGTTTTGCAAGGTTCAGCACTTGAATGGAAAACAAAACAAAGCGTCTTAAATATGGCAATGAAAGTACTTGAAAGGTTCCAATGTTAAGCAATTTAACGTCTTGAATCTGGCACAAGGAATGAAAGTACTTGAAGAAATTCTCACCGGTATCAAGGTATAACAACAATTTAACTTCAAAAGTATCTTAAAGGAATCCTTGCCGGTATTTCGGTGAATCTGCAATCTTCGGCAATCCGGCTTCAAAAATGGCGGCACGTACGCATCGTAAGGTCACCCTATGACCTTGCGCGATGACGCACTACTGTGACGAGCAAAGACAATCGAGCTTCAGGTGAGGAGAAGGCGCGTTCCACAGTGCGCGCTCCAATGCCTCGAGGAACTCACCGTCAACCGTCAGTTTCAAAGGTAAACACTTACCCTTTAGAGCTCGTACAATGAAGAATATTCCTTTCCACACAAAAAGAATGAAAGTCACCCCTCAACACGCATCACTTAAAACACAAAACTTACAGTTACTTGAGTGGCAAGACTGACACGATGAGCAGGCATTTCATAGAAACAAGCAATCATTATAATCTTCTTTTCCGGGCAAAATTCCAGTGGAAGGTTCTTCTTTTCCTTATTTATTTTGATTTGATGAATAAGATAAGGCAGGTTTCTAACTTATTGAACAAGTTCCAGCATTTCTTCTTCCATTAAATCCTTAGGCAGTTTCTCCCTCTAGTGGTCGATTCGCGTAGGTTCAGCTCCAGACGATCGTCGCCAATTTCTTGTGTTACAAAATCCAGGAAACAGTTGTAGTTGTAAGGATTTATTGTCTGGAGCAACAATACACGTCCTTCCAGCTGTCATGCACCGGTATTTCTCCCCAGTCCTAACTGACAGCATTCACAGCATAACAATTCTAATACAGAACACGAGAGTAGCTAAGCAATACTTAAAGGAACAACACAACAAAAGTGTACGCAAATCTGTTTGACCAGTTCATCCATATCGCATTGCCTTTGGACAGTGGGTGTGGAAATCTGACGGCGAAGCTTGGGCATTTGGCGTTTTCGTGGGTGACAAATAGGTCTATTTGAGGTTGTCCCCACATCTGAAAGAATGGCTGAAGAACTTGCATATGAAGTTCCCACTCGTGGGTCTGTTGTGTTTGTTGACTTAACAGATCCGCTATGGTATTTTGTACTCCTGGAACATGCTGGGCTAGAAGGAATATGTTTTGAGGTAAAGCCCACCGCCATATGTTCTGTGCTAGTTGAGATAGCTGCAGGGAGTGTGTGCCTCCCTGCTTCTGTATGTAATACATGGCTGTCATGTTATCTGTGCGGACTAATAAAGCTTTGTTTGATACTTGCTTTTGGAAAGCTTTTAGTGCTAGGAATATTGCTAGTAACTCCAGATGATTGATGTAGAATAACTTTTGTTGTGGTGTCCACCTGCCTTGCATGGTGTGTTGCAGTAGGTGGGCTCCCCAGCCGGAGAGCGATGCGTCCACAGTTAAGATTATTTGAGGAACTGGGTCTAGGAATGGTCGTCCCTTGGATAGGTTTTTGGTGTTCCACCACTGCAGAGAGCGATGAGTCCGACCGTCTACCAACACTAGGTCTGTCAATTGACCTTGAGCCTGGTTCCACTGACGTGATAAACATTCTTGTAGCGGACACATTTGAAGTCTCGCATGGGGCACTATGAAAATGCAAGAGGCCATCATCCCTATGAGTTGCATGAACATTCTTGCTGGAAGGGAGTGTTGTAGCCTTGTTAGAAGAGTTTGTATGCTGGCTATCCTTGCTGGAGTGGGATAGGCAAGTGATTTTGAGGTGTTTATTGTGGCACCGAGGTACTGTTGTACTTTGGATGGTTGTAGATGGGACTTGCCGTGGTTTATTGTGAACCCCAAGTCGTGAAGCAGTTGTATTTTGTATATGGAATGAGTGTGTTCCACGCATTGGTTGTATGAGCTGGCTTTTATGAGCTAGTCATCGAGGTACGGGAAGACATGAATGTGTTGTCTTCGTAAATGCACTGCCACCTCTGCTAAGCACTTGGTGAATACTCTTGGTGCTGTTATCACTCCGAATGGGAGTACTTTGAATTGATAGTGCTGTCCGTCTATTACAAATCTGAGATACTTCCTGTTAGCCTTGTGAATGGGAATGTGGAAGTATGCGTCCTTGAGATCTAAAGTAGCAAGGAAGTCGTTTTGCGACAGAAGCGGAAGGACTTGTTGCAGTGTGACCTTGTGAAAATGGTCTGACTGTATGTATATGTTTAGCGGTCTGAGTTCTAGAATAGGCCTTATAGAGCCGTCCTTTTTTGGAATTAGAAAGTATAGAGAGTAAACCCCTTTGTTTTGTTGGTGCAGAGGAACTGGTTTTATTGCACTTTTTGTATCAGGGATTCTACTTCTTGCTTTAACAGTGCTAGATGTTATTGTGACATTGGACGCTGTTTGGGTGGTATGTTTGGGGGGTAGATGTTAGTTCTAGACAGTAACCTGATTGAATAATTTGTCGCACCCACCTGTCTGATGTGATGTTGGTCCAGGCAGGAAGGAATTGTTGCAGTCTTCCCCCCACAGGAGTGGAATGTTGGTGGGGAAGGGGAGGAAAGTCATTGGGTAGGGGCAGAGGCAGAGCGGGAGTTGTTGGTTTTGCCTCTGCCTTTGTTGTTGTTACCCCTGTAACCCCCTCTTTGGTAGCCCTTAGTGAATGTGGATTGGCTAGGGGTTTTGTAAGAGGTGGAGGAACTTTCGGAGGAGTAGCCTCTAGTGTTGCCTCTGTATGATGAGTGACGAAAAGAAAGTCTGGGAGCTTGCTGTTGCAAGGCTCCCATAGATTTTGCTGTATCGGTGTCTTTTTTCATCTTTTCTAAAGACACGTCAACATTTAGGCCAAATAAATGTGTCTCATCAAATGGCTGATTAAGGATGGAGTTTTGTACCTCAGGTTTAAAACCTGAGATACGTAGCCAAACATGTCTACCTAGGAGGGTGCTGGTACTAATTGCTCTTGAGGTGGTATCTGCCGTTTCTAGGGCACAGCGAATGGAAGTGTTGGTAATATTTTTACCTTCCTGTATAAGTTCATTGGCCCTATATTTGTATTTGTCAGGTAGATGCTGCATTATGGACTCTAGTTCATCATAATGAGCTCTGTCATATCTGGCCAGCAACGCTTGGGTGTTGGCGATGCGCCAGATATTAGCTGCTTGAGACGCTGTTCTTTTGCCTGAGGCGTCAAGTAGCTTGGATTCCTTGTCTGGTGGTGAGGCCTCACCTGATGTCTGAGAATTAGCACGTTTACGTGCATTAGACACTACTAAAGAGTCTAATGGTGCTGGACCTTTAATATAGACTGGATCTGTAGGGGCAGTGTTATATTTTTTCTCAATTCGAGGATTGAGGACCCTAGCCCTGACGGGGTCTTTAAAAACCTCTGTTGCATGTTTGATTACACCCTTAAGTATTGGTAAAATGGCAGTAGACCTTTGTGTGTTATCAAAAGTGTCTAGTAGGAAATCTTCCTCCACCGCATCTGTATGTAAGTCCACCCCATGATATTGGGTAGCTCTTTGGACTTGTAGGTTAAAACCTATAGTGTCCTCTGGTGGGGATGGTCTAGAAGGGTATATGTAGTCTTGTGGGACATAAGGCACATCAGGGGTGTTGTAATCGTCCCATGGATTAGGTGACTGAGGGGGACTATTGGTCCCTGCTGGGTTATGTGCACCTCCATCTGTGTCATCAGAGTCTGTGTCGACATCATCTTGTGGATCAGTGGATGGTGTAGGTGAATGGTGATGTGGAGTAGGTGTAGGAGGGGGAACAGTATGGGGAGGTGGAGGAGAAGGCACCCTTAATGGAGAGGTTGCAATGTCTCTCTTCTTTGTAGATGAGTAGGTGCTGGCGCATCAAGTGGTCTCTTTTTGGAACTGAGAGTCAATTGACCAGTCTTAGTATCCTTGACAAGAGTTTTTTGGTTAGGATCAGGGGTGAAAAGTTCCTCTGAACAGGGCAGATCCTTCGGTGTCGAGGTTTTCATCTCCATAGGTTTTTTCTGCACCGAGTCGTAGCTGAATTCGGTTTAGAAGTGTACCCTTTTGAAGTGTTGTTTACCGGAGCCTGTTTCTTCGGTTCCGGGTATTTTTTCGGTTCTGAAGCGTGTGCATCTGGAGCTTTAGGCGGTTTTTCAGTTGGCTCCGAATGCGGTTTCGGCATCGATGAGCCGCTGCCAGTCTTCGGTGCCGTGTACTTCGGTGTCGGAGCAACGGTCGGCGTGGTTGACGAAGATGGATTTTTCTTCGGTGTCGGTTTAGGATCGGCACCGTGGATAGGCTGGCTCGAGCCCGAGCTGCCTGAAGGCTTAAAGGGCTTCTTTGCCGGGCCCAAAGGCGGGGCGTGGGAAGCAGTCTCTCGGTGTGCACCCGTGCCCAAATGTGAGGGTGTGCCCGAAGCCTTTTTAGAGGGTGTCAAGGAAGGGTTGGGGTCGACGAGCTTACTTACGACCCGTTGAGCTGGAGGGACTTCCTCGTCATCGGAGTCTTCGGCGACTGAGGAGCTGGTACTCTCTTCGGCGTGCTGGTGTTCTGGCACATCGACGCCCTCTTTAAAGATGTCGTCTGGGATCGAAGCTGACGAGCGGGCCATTGTTCTTCGAGCTCGTCGGTCCCGGATCGTCTTCTTGGAGCGGAAGGAGGCAGAAGCGGAACAGTCTTTAGCCTCGTGCTCTGGTGAGAGGCAAAGTTTGCACACCTCATGTAGGTCGATGTGGGGAAATTTCGACCCACATCGAGGACACTTCTTGAATGGCGTCCTTTCCATGAGCCAGAAGTAAGGCCTAGATAAGCCAGAAGGCCTTCGTCGACGACCGGAATCAAAGACTTTGAAGGTGAAACACATCCAAGCCCGATGGCGGAAAAAACCAATCTGGGGATCTGGGGATGGAGCCGATGCCCATGCGCAATGTGGTCCAAAGGAGGAGTCACCTATCTTGTGACTTCCAAAGAACTTTTCAGGACAACAACAAACTGCAAACATCCGGGCCCAACACTAGGTGGCGATCTATGCACAGTGTGCAACCTGCAGCTCATATGCCTCGAACACTGCATTTACCACAATGCCAGGGGCGAACCTTGCTGGGAGGTGAAGCGGTGTGCTCCCACCCCTGTTCCTGTTTAATAGTACTACCATGAGTCATTGAGCTGACGAGGTCGTGGATGAAGCACCCGCATGCCTGTGAGAGGTATCTCACCTGAGAAAGATGTTGGCAGACTACTCAGCAAACCCCAAATTTGAAAGACTGTAATCTCTAATGATGACGGTGAAAGAACCAGAAACACGTGTCTAGAGATCAGCACTATCTTCGCCAACTGTGGTGAAACTCTTGAACCCTCTTGAAGCAAGCAAGTAACTGAAACTGCATTTACCACAATGCCAGGGGCGAACCTTGCTGGGAGGTGAAGCAGTGTGCTCCCACCCCTGTTCCTGTTTAATAGTACTCCAGTGAGTCATTGAGCTGACGAGCTCGTGGATGAAGCACCCGCATGCCTGTGAGAGGTACCTGACCTGAGAAAGATGTTGGCAGCCTACTCAGCAAACACCAAATTTGAAAGACTGTAATCTCTACTGATGACGGTTAAAGAACCAGAAACACGTGTCTAAAGATCAGCACTATCTGCGCCAACTGTGGCAAAACTCTCGAACACTCTTGAAGCAAGCAAGTAACTGAAACTGCATTTACCACAATTCCAGGGGAGAACCTTGCTGGGAGGTGAAGCGGTGTGCTCCCACCCCTGTTTCAATTAGTTGAATAGTTGATGGTAATGATAATAATATCTAACTAACTATTCAGTCAGCTAAATAATCACAGACTCTAGGTTAAGTTAATTAAGCTTTATCTCACAATAAATGCTTAATGCTCAATGCATACAGTCACAAACGCAAATAATGATATCTACCAAAGGGAGAGAAAACCTCAATAACTTCGAATAATTACAAACTCATCGTACAAGCAATGATATTGTGCATGAAGGAGTGAATAGATTAAGAGACAAAAGTTTCAGCAAAGTGAAATGTGAAACAAAATACACCTAACGGAGGGCATAGATGAAGAGACAAAAGTTGAATCTAAAATAGTATGTGTCAATGTACTTATGACGGAGTGGATAGGTAAAGAAATAAAAGTTTCAGAGACAATATACATTTGCAAGTAATTTTGCAAGAACGAGTCAGAATAATACAAACCTAAAAGTCTGTGGAAAACCACCCCCTTGGGCTAGGTGATCGTAGGGGTTCCCTGAAATAGAATCAGGGAACAAAGATTTCAGAATCCAGGGGTAGGACAGGGACAGGAACAGCTAGGCCTCTCTGCAAACCGGCAAACAGCGACACATTCACCCTTCTTCTCTTCCTCCCGCAAGTCTAAACCACATCCCTATAGGCACCCCAAATATACCCTAAGACCTACATATCCATCCCACATTAGTTGAAACATTTTGCTAAACTCGACAGATGATTGGTGAGTTTAGGAGGTGGCTCTGTCACACCACAGTGACTTCATTCAAACTTTAGGCATATTCGTTGTACTACACTAGATTTATAATTGTTCCATTCACATGATTTAATACATGTTACAATTACATATAATTTTAAGCAATGTCCGCAGAAGAAGTCTTCTTGTTCCACAGTCAGTCACAGTCAGTCTCATCCCTTGGCAAAAGATCATCACATTGGCCTTCAACCCCTGCGTCTCTACTGCTGTGCTCAGCGCTTCTATCTTGCCTTTGACAGATAAATGTCACTCCTTTTCTTCACCGTTCCTCTATTCGACTAAGTTAGGGGAAAATGCCAATTCATCCAGCTCACTATAGCAAAATGGATTATGAACATACATTAAGTATATGATAATGCACTTTTCACTGTTTACCACCCACCTTTGCACTATTCCCTATTAATGTTTCCTAGCATAAGCTTTAAGCAAAAGCGGCATTATTTATTATTTCAAAGCAAGATACAACATGCAAACTTCGAAATGCACATGCGGCCTAGTCATGAATTATTTTTCGTTTCTTTCAAAGCATACTGCAAATACGGTTTTAGTACTGTCATATATTATTTCACATTAGTGCATACACGCGCAAATATATTTCCCTTGTGTTTGTGTAAGGTGCACGTTAGTTTTCCATTACTACTTACTGTTAGTACGTATTATGGAGGTGTTCATTCGGGCAGGTTTCTTTTTGCAAATCCTGCTCCATCAGTAGCTTAGTCAAATCAAAAATGTTAAAGTGGTATGGAAGTCCACAAGAGTTTAAAACATCCAGTCGCGCTTTTTTCTGGTCGAACCTTCTTGCCTCACTAAAGATTCCCTTCTCGGGTTGTCTTTTAGAAATAGCAACAGTTTGGTAGGCCAAGTGTTGATATGTGTAGATAAATTACTAGTATAGTGCGATATTTTAACCGAGCTAGTCTTTGGATGGTTATGTGGCTAACATACAAGCATTAGCTAAAAGAAGCTAGAAGGAGTTTGGCGGTTTCATTTTTGTGAACCAGGCTTCAATGACAGGGAAATTGAAATGATCACTTGTGAAGTAACAAATGCGGAAAAGTCATAAATTAGTGATTTGTAGTTTACTTTTAAGTGTGGTTCTACAAATGAAAAATTATACTTGATATATATGTTTTGGGTCTTTGACTTAGTCACCACAAAATTAAATTAAAGCACATTAATTGAAGTGATTCACTTTTTCTGAAAACACTAGCATAGAAATCAGATATCTTTAACAGCATCTAATAATTTGTCCTGGGCCTAGTCAAATGTATGTTTGTATACATGTTCTATTAGTATAGCGTGAACCCGGTCAAAAGGCAAGCGAGCATGTCAAATAATCATCAAGCAACAAGCATTGATATACCAAGTTGAGAGACTCAAATTAAGAAAAAACTATTTGGAAGCTTTTTTAATAAAAGAGTAGCAGCTCTAGTAGCCCTTGGTGGTAGTGGAAAACTCTAACTGCTTGCAGGAGGTACCTTGAGTATACTGGTCAAACTTGGAGGTCATTCATGGCCCACCCTCAAGACTTCACCCCAAAACAATAGTGATGAACAAGCATTGGCAAAGCTACCAGGTGTCACCTATGTGAGAGCTATTGGCTGTGTCAGTGTATTTTATCCATATTGTACAGCAGCGCAGTTGCTGTGCAGCATTTCTAAAAGTTAGGAAAAATTAAGTGATATGATGCAGACGTGCTATAGCGTTTTTTCTTCTGGTGGGACTGGGGGTAAGCAACAATGATGGGATGGGGGTGGGGGAGGACGCAAGGAACGATGGAGGAGGAGGGGCATGGGAATGAAAAAGGCGCTATGATATAGTTGCATCACAACTCTTTTTATCAGGTAGGGCAACATGTGGGGAGGAGTATTGGGTGGGAAAGCAACGAGAGGGGGTGAAGGTCCGGGGAAAGCAACAACACCATTTTTATTAGGTTTTGTTATAGTAACGAGGATACGGTCATGGGCATTGATCAATAACATAACACACTGGCTAATGGCATCACAGCGAAGAAATATAGTGATCACATGACAATGAAATAGTACTGATGTAGGCACTGGTGGGGGTGTTGTGTGCGCCTTGTCAGACCTATATTGGAGTACAGTGGGCATATCAGGGATCAGTGAAGTGATTGGAGGATAGGTAAGATGTGTGACATGTAAAGGAAAGCCTCAATGGTCACTTTCTCTGGATCCGTCACAGGCAAAAGACAATGAAAGGTACTGCGAACAGTCCAGTTGTGGTGCGTGCAGGGGCAGAGTGATCCAGCAGTGGTACATCTGGGATCAACGAGTCCATCCCATGCTCACGATGGAGGGATCAACTAAGATCTAGGTGGTGTGCGAGTGTCATGCTCCCTAAAATAGATATCACATGACAAAGAACCACATGGTTGAGGGCTTTCACTATTGTATAGCAATTCAAAGCTAATGTAAGGTCATTGTCTCAATTTGGTTCTTTCCCTTTGAGGTCTGTGGTGTTTTTAATGTGCATCACTAGATTGCCACCTACTCTCTTCCCCTCCCCCCTTCTTTGCTGTGATTCTTAGGCTCATACCGCATTCCCCTACGACGGCACCCACAGACATTACCTGAAACTCGCTTTAAAATAAAAGACACAGATAAAAGGTCTAACGCAGGAAAAGAAATCAATTTGCTTAACGCCAGCTTTCTCAGATCCTGAGTGCACCGAATTGTCCCCTTTAAACAAATATTTGATGGAGAAATTGCTTAACCGAAGGAGAGCTGCGGATGGAGGTTAGGGGGGGAGATGTCTATTGACCTCTCGACTGAATCAAAATCTCTCCGGTTCAGCAGCGTGTCCAGGACTAACCGCCTGCTTAGCAAGTGTTTTATACAAATACCCCATCATGTAATAATCCTGCTGGGAGAAAACCGCTCTCGCGCACAGCCGTACCAATACGCTCCTGCCGCAGCCCCCCCCCCTGCCCCCCCCTCGGGCGCGCTGCCGGCAATTGGTGCCTATTTCCTTCCAGGAGGAAATTATCGCTGGAGTCGTTTCTGCGGGTTTTCTCCTGGTGCGGAGGAGGGAGGCTCTACGATTTTGTGGATACAGCACTGCAGAGCTGTTGACCTCTAAAATGGAAGGTTCATCGGCTCAGCTCAGAGACGCTGCGCCGTTAACTTCTATGGCTGTTTAAATGGTTTCCTCAGAGGAGCAGAGCCGTCCACCCCGTACAGCTGATGCCTCGGTGGATTGACACTGCATTTCTCTAGCGCTGAACACCAGTGGTGTAGCATTAGGAACGCTTGTATGTCCATGCATGTGTGTATCAGAGGGAGATGAATGCTGAGGCCTACAGGCCTGGGTCAGATTAGGGCTATGTGCGAAATTGCTTTTTTGTCAACTTTCTTGAAATTTCATTCAAATGTCACGAAATGATGCTTTCAAGAGTAAAATGTGGTTTGCTGGTATCTCGGATGACATTTCTAAGCGAATGTGCGCACCTCGCAGATAGAGGTTTGGAGAGATACCAGAGGCAGACTGGTCCCAGCTGAAAATCTCTCTGTGATACATTTTCTCTGCAAACCAGTGTCCCTCTGGTAACTTGTGGGACTTCTTTTAAGACTAGGTACCCTTGCTTAAAAGAAGCAATGTAATATTGTGTAATACGAAATTTTGAGAAACGTAATGAATTTTGCATGACTCAAAATTAGTTAATTTTGAAATTCCGCTGGCGTAATTTAAATTTCACCACAGCTTAGTTTAGATGTAATAGAGTCTGTTCCAGTTTTGTTCATGGAGAAGCAGAGGTGTAGCACATTGGCATGATGTAGAGGTATGGTGTGAAGAAGCTGTTTGGGTTTCTGGGATAGAGTCACTATAGAGGTAAGGAGGCTGGTGAAGTAAGTGTGTGCGCTAGTGAGTTTTGAGCTAAATCTGTGTATAATGCTTCGCATGCGGACCAAATATGTACTCCAAACGTGGCACGGCGAGTGGCAGGAGAAATGTGGCACAATGAGTGGGTGGTGAAACTAAGTCAATGATGGTTTATTGCTCTACTGCATGCTTGACAAGAGCTCTCTGTGACGGACCTGGTGAGTAGGGACTAGGGAACCGGGTTGTGTGTCCACTCGTCCCTGTAGAGCCTAATACCACCCATCTGATACCCCTGACAATGTATGCACTTTATAAAACTCCCAATAAATAAATATATATTGTAATGGTGGACTCTTGAATATTAAAGGCGACTTTCCATTGCTTTCTTTAAGGCTAGCACATTTATGCACTGCTGGCTTATGAGGTTGGCATGGGCTTTGGGACCTCTCCGGCAGCTTCAGATGACTCTATGCCACCAGGGGGGCTCAATTCCAGTCCTGGTCATTCAGTTAACTGAAGGCTCTCTAGAAAATGTAGCGTTTGTTCAAATTGATTTATAATAATGCTCCGGTTGCATTGATTTTTAAATTGAGATCTCCTTACTTTTTCATTAAGTTCCTGTGACCAGGGTCATTTCTTAACCCTCATGGTGCGAGGGAGAAAGAAAGTCCAACTTGAGTTTATTTAATCTCTAACATGGATAGTTTAATAGGATGGCAAATTACTAGTGAGTCTGTCAGCTAGAGAAACATTGGCTCAGCTGTTGGGCATACTCATGCAGGTTGGTTTTCATTTCTGGTACCAAGTGGCCCAAGAAATGGCACAAAGAAAAGGGATTTTTTTTTTAAATCAGAGGTTAAAAAAATTACAAAGCTTTTTTTGACAACCTTCGCTGTGCATGGTCTGTGGAATGTTTCATGAAAACCGAGTGTTGGGACGAGAATTTCACCAGCAGCACCGCACCCCGAATGACCCCTATGTGGTCTGCTTAGTTTTGAGTGAGGTTGCAGGAAGGGACATGGGCATTAAAGAATCAAAGCGGAATAAGGCCCTACCTAGGAGAACTCTCCCCCATATTATGTAGCACCAGAATGGTAGAAGCACCTTCGAGTGTATGAGGAATTGGGTAAAATGCACTAATGGTGCTAAAACCAGTGCTTTCTGGTGGAAGGTGCTTTTAATATGGAATGCTTAAATAACCTCAATAGAAGGATCCTAAAAACAAACCAACTCCGAGCAATGGTTGGTCTTCCGGAAATACTATGAAAAAGGTATGAAACCCTACAGCAATCTCAAGGGAGAGGTCTTAAGGACATTTCAGTGATGCTGAGATAAGTTAGTCATACGAGGGATAGGATAAAAGTGTGTACCTCCACTGCACCACACCCTGCTTATCTTGTGGCACTAATGACTAATGATATCCCACAATAAATTGAAGAGAGGGTTGAGGATTCACTGGATAGTCCGAAATGTACATTTTCTGTGGGAGAGACTCGAGGCATTCCATAGATTACACCTCGAAATGGTGCAGCACTGACTGTTGGACAGGCTGATGGGTGCAGCCTGGGACAGTGAGTTAGATGAAGTGTAAGCGTGCATAGTGAGTGTTAACGCAGCAATCAGTGTTGTGGCTGACAGTAGTTTAGAACTAGACGCGGATGGAAATTAAAATTTTGCTCGTAGAATTGGAGAAATTTGTTACTCCACATTTCTCTTTTAACATGGAGTTCAAGCCAAATGCCACCAATCGGTGGGTGGTGGATTTATTTTCCTGTTTGAGCAGCAGGATGACAATGGGATCAATGCAAGGCTCCGGGAAGCATGCTGGTGACCGCAAGCAAGATTTGGCATCCCCTAGCATGTTTTGCTGTTGGTAGAAAGCCTGATTGTGCGATTTTCTAATGCAAGTGATCACTGAAGTGATCGGGTTCACAGGGCTGCTTCTCGAGTAGCTTTTCTACTCTAGTGGCAGCAAAATCAACTCAAATGGCCGCATGATCATGCTGCCTTTCCAGCATGGAATGCACTCCTGGTGTTCAATTGCAGCACCAGCAGCACAACCTGCAGAACTCCACAGAATCTTGCAGTTTTTATGAAATTCCATGGAATTTGTAGAGTGAAATTCCACGAGTTCTGCTCATCCCTAAAAAGAACTAGACAGACATGAGGCTGCCAAAATGACACTCCTTTTACCATTGGTGGTCCACTGTCCAGAAATACATGATCAGACCGGTAAGGCATGGCGTGCAACTATCATATGGTATAGACAAAAGTTTGAAAGAGGGGCTCAAGACTCTGAATGTGTACATCGATCTGATAGTTTTGATCCCTTATGTGTTGACAGCGATGACTCTAATCAGTGCTCCCATGTTCAGCCTGATGCCTTTCTACCCTTGCAACAGTACTCCGTCCCCAAAAAGGAGGGGTGGTTGAGTTGCCATTAGTCCCCGTCTGATCTTCTGAATATTGCTAGAAAATTCCCTGAAGCTGAGAAAAGTTTCTGAAATAGACAAGAATTGCAAACTGTCTGCTGTTGTACAATGCATCAAGTTGAACACCATGGGCAGCTTTGCATAGTATCCAGTTGAACATTGTCTGCTGCCATTCAGTGCATCCAGTTTAATATCTTCTGCTACTGAACAATGCATTCAGTTGAACACTGTTTGCTGCTTGTCCAATGCAAACAATCGAACATTTGCACTGTGCTCTACACCAGAGTCAAGCTCCTTCTACTGCATTCTGTGCCAAATTCCTTACGAGGTGCACCTTGTTTCAGGACCCAACACCTTGTCTTGTACCCTCTTCCCAAATGAACATTATTGCTGCTGTGCTCCACCTTGGCCATCCCCTTATGCCATAGTGCGCTGCAACTTAGCTCTACACTTTTTGCCGTGCTCTCCATGCCACTGTAGCCAAGCTAGCCTGGTTGAGGAGGAGTGGAACCCCAAAACCGTTCCCAGGATGCTTGTGTCCAGTCCAAGGAGGACCTGGCCTGGCAGTTCGGGCTGGACTGTTCCCATTGTGAGTAGGGTCAAGACTGAGTTGCACATGGCTGGGTTTGAACTGAAATGGCATGTGGAGCAAAATAAAGATGGATTTAGGCCCAAATCTCAGTACTGGGGTGAATGTTTGACATTGTTCAACATTCTGTCCATCAATTGTTCTTTTTGCATCTCTCCGCCAGGGCAAAAAAGTATTTTATATTACCCTGCACATGTTTAACCACCTTACATTTTTGGTTGACCTGAAATTTTCTTTGCTGTACCCTGCAGTGTGTCCCGACATCTTTTCATGTGGTCCATGAGAAGGCATGCTCCGAGCCTGACATTACTTTGCAGCAACATAAGCTTCCTAATGCTACATTCATGCACAAATACAAAATAGATTCATAGTCCTATATACTCCTCAGATATTTGTAATATTCTTTGCATGAGTTTTCTGTATATTACACTTTCTGTATTGGCTGCTGTATGTGGTTCGTTATATAGGCAGCGTCTTGAAGGCAAAAGGACATAAAACATAATTGCCAATAAGAATTGCATACACTGACACTTCACTGGTACCCACTTATAATGTAAATGACATCCTTCACCTCTGGTTCTTCGACCAAATGGAACAGTCACATGACCAGAGCGAGTAGCAGCCAACTTAAAGATGGCAAACTAATTTCACCAAGCCAAGAAGGACTCGACTTATTCTCGCCAGAAACGGGTTTAAATCCACCAGCTGTACTTTGCGTCTCTGCTAAAGTCGTTATTAAGAAGAGTTATTTATTTATCACAAGTGGAGTTGATAGGCAATGTGGACAGAAACATCAGAGGGCCAAATGGCTGACATGCACAGACTCTTATTGGAGAAAATAGCATGGTAACTAATGAGCAAGATTCCTAATGTTAAGACAACTACTCTACTAAGAGGAAACATGCAGTGATTCGATGTAGTCTTTATTTTAGGGACTACTCAACGCCAGGATGCATGTTTGTAGGTTGAATGTACACCACCCTGTTCTGAAATAAAAGTACTATTACTGATAACTCATGCTTCTTCAATGGTCCTATCTAATATGGTTCAGGCTGCATTTACTGGTAAGTGGCACCCAGTAAATCCTAAATATATAAGTCAATTTTCTTTAGTTTGCACGTTTGTTTATTTCCGCTTAAAATACAAGATAGCGTAACTGTCAAGTATTATGTTGCATTTCTCTGGCATGTCAGTGAGCTACCAAAATCTCTAGACATTGTAGTGTTTAATAAATGCAGAGAATAATCCTCATATGTCACTTGTATCCTTTTTAAGTATTAATTGGTTGTTTTTCTTATGTCCCAGGTGTTATCAGCAGCCCTCCACAGCAAGATGCATTTGCTCTTTCTATTGCATAATCTACAAGTTGAGAAGATCTTTATCAAAAGGGTAAGTAAAACCAGCAAATATTCTATAAAGTTATGTCTGCGCAGCCGGTGTTCTTGTAAATGTTCTAAACACAGGGTCAGACTGGCCTTTAGGGCAATCAGGGACTGCCTGAAGTCAGAGCTGGTCTGATAGGTCAGTATGTGGGCGGGTTGTTTGGCTGTTTGTGGCCCAGTTTTTACTGTTGATTTCACTGCTATTAACACAAAAAGTGCCTGCACCAAGCTCAAATGCACTGACTATCTGATACCATGCTAAACACATTTACAGCTTGTCTTTACAAGTTGAAATCTGGCCTGATTTGCAAATGCGGGCCATTTTTTTAGGTTTCGCCTCGCCGAAAGCTGCGTAGCAGACTTTCGCGCAAGGCGAAAACTTTTGAGAAGAGTATGTCACTTGGTCACCGCCTCTCACTTCCATTGGCTAGTCCATAAATGGAGGCTAGCCATTGGAAGTGAGATCTGTCCGTCACGGTCCGAGGCGATTCGTGGGCGTTCCGGTGATCTTTTTCTCATCCTGCCCATTTTCGCACGTCATGCGGCTGTGGGTGTGTGTTATTTTTTTTCTCCCGTGATGTTTTCGTCTTTTTGGAAGTGCCTTTAGCCGGAGTGGTCGGCGAGATTTACGTTGCCAGGAAGTTGTTGTGATTTCCGATCAGGTAAGCAGCATTTTGTTTATAATTGTATCTGTTTTGTTGTCTAATGCTTTTTTTTGTTCCTTTTACAGGTCCCCCCCCGGCCCGTGGCCGTTCCGTGCAGCGTCGTGCAAGGAGTGTTTTGCCTGGTATGTACACAGCTGTTTGCGGGTCTCAGGTAAGCCATCTTGTCTCTGTTTTGTTGTCTAATGCTTGTTTTTGTTCCTTTTACAGGTCCCCCCCGGCCCGTGGCAGTTCCGTGCAGCGTCGTGCAAGCAGTGTTTTGCCCAGTATGTACACAGCTGTTTGCGGATCTCAGGTAAGCCATCTTGTCTCTGTTTTGCTGTCTAATGCTTGTTTTTGTTCCTTTTACAGGTCCCCCCGGCCCGTGGCCGTTCCGTGCAGCGTCGTGCAAGGAGTGTTTTGCCCGGTATGTATACAGCTGTTTGCGGGTCTCAGGTAAGCCATCTTGTCTCTGTTTTGTTGTCTAATGCTTGTTTTTGTTCCTTTTTACAGGTCCCCCCGGCCCGTGGCCGTTACGTGCAGCGTCGTGCAAGGAGTGTTTTGCCCGGTATGTATGCAGCTGTTTGCGGGTCTCAGGTAAGCCATCTTGTCTCTGTTTGTTGTCTAATGCTTGTTTTTGTTCCTTTTACAGATCCCCCCCGGCCCGTGGCCGTTCCGTGCAGCGTCGTGCAAGGAGTGTTTTGCACTATATGTATGCAGCACTTTCTGGGTCTCGGGTAAGCCATCTTGTCTCTGTTTTGTTGTCTAATGTTTGTTTTTGTTCCTTTTACAGGTCCCCCCCGGCCCGTGGCCGTTCCGTGCAGCGTCGTGCAAGGAGTGTTTTGCCCGGTATGTATGCAGCTGTTTGCGGGTCTCAGGTAAGCCATCTTGTCTCCTTTTTATTGTCTAATGCTTGTTTTTGTTCCTTT
The DNA here is from genome assembly GCF_964261635.1 of Lissotriton helveticus. Lineage (NCBI taxonomy): Eukaryota > Metazoa > Chordata > Amphibia > Caudata > Salamandridae > Lissotriton > Lissotriton helveticus. The sequence goes on from NC_136061.1 coordinate 1,281,523,782, forward strand.
TACAGATCCCCCCCGGCCCGTGGCCGTTCCGTGCAGCGTCGTGCAAGGAGTGTTTTGCCCGGTATGTATGCAGCACTTTCTGGGTCTCGGGTTAGCCATCTTGTCTCTGTTTTGTTGTCTAATGCTTGTTTTTGTTCCTTGTACAGGTCCCCCCCGGCCCGTGGCCGTTCCGTGCAGCGTCGTGCAAGGAGTGTTTTGCCCGGTATGTACACAGCTGTTTGCGGGTTTCAGGTAAGCCATCTTGTCTCTGTTTTGTTGTCTAATGCTTGTTTTTATTCCTTTTACAGGTCCCCCCCGGCCCGTGGCCGTTCCGTGCAGCGTCGTGCAAGGAGTGTTTTGCCTGGTACGTATACAGCTGTTTGCGGGTCTCAGGTAAGCCATCTTGTCTCTGTTTTGCTGTCTAATGCTTGTTTTTGTTCCTTTTACAGGTCCCCCCCCCGGCCCGTGGCCGTTCCGTGCAGCGTCGTGCAAGGAGTGTTTTGCCTGGTACGTATACAGCTGTTTGCGGGTCTCAGGTAAGCCATGTTGTCTCTGTTTTGTTGTCTAATGCTTGTTTTTGTTCCTTTTACAGGTCCCCCCTGGCCCGTGGCCGTTCCGTGCAGCGTCGTGCAAGGAGTGTTTTGCCCGGTATGTATGCAGCACTTTCTGGGTCTCGGGTAAGCCATCTTGTCTCTGTTTTGTTGTCTAATGCTTGTTTTTGTTCCTTTTACAGGTCCCCCCCGGCCCGTGGCCGTTACGTGCAGCGTCGTGCAAGGAGTGTTTTGCCCAGTATGTATGCAGCTGTTTGCGGGTCTCAGGTAAGCCATCTTGTCTCCGTTTGTTGACTAATGCTTGTTTTTGTTCCTTTTACAAATCCCCCCACCCCGGCCCGTGGCCGTTCCGTGCAGCGTCGTGCAAGGAGTGTTTTGCCCGGTATGTATGCAGCACTTTCTGGGTCTCTGGTTAGCCATCTTGTCTCTGTTTTGTTGTCTAATGCTTGTTTTTGTTCCTTTTACAGGTCCCCCCAGGCCCGTGGCCCTTCCGTGCAGCGTCGTACAAGGAGTGTTTTGCCTGGTACGTATACAGCTGTTTGCGGGTCTCAGGTAAGCCATCTTGTCTCTGTTTTGTTGTCTAATGCTTGTTTTTGTTCCTTTTACAGGTCCCCCCCGGCCCGTGGCCGTTCCGTGCAGCGTCGTGCAAGGAGTGTTTTGCCCGGTATGTATACAGCTGTTTGCGGGTCTCAGGTAAGCCATCTTGTCTCTGTTTTGTTGTCTAATGCTTGTTTTTGTTCCTTTTACAGGTCCCCCCCGGCCCGTGGCCGTTCCGTGCAGCGTCGTGCAAGGAGTGTTTTGCCCGGTATGTATGCAGCTGTTTGCGGGTCTCAGGTAAGCCATCTTGCCTCTGTTTGTTGTCTAATGCTTGTTTTTGTTCCTTTTACAGGTCCCCCCCGGCCCGTGGCCGTTCCGTGCAGCGTCGTGCAAGGAGTGTTTTGCCCGGTATGTATGCAGCACTTTCTGGGTCTCGGGTAAGCCATCTTGTCTCTGTTTTGTTGTCTAATGCTTGTTTTTGTTCCTTTTACAGGTCCCCCCCGGCCCGTGGCCGTTCCGTGCAGCGTCGTGCAAGGAGTGTTTTGCCCGGTATGTATGCAGCTGTTTGCGGGTCTCAGGTAAGCCATCTTGTCTCTGTTTGTTGTCTAATGCTTGTTTTTGTTCCTTTTACAGGTCCCCCCCGGCCCGTGGCCGTTCTGTGCAGCGTCGTGCAAGGAGTGTTTTGCCCGGTATGTATGCAGCACTTTCTGGGTCTCAGGTAAGCCATCTTGTCTCTGTTTTGTTGTCTAATGCTTGTTTTTGTTCCTTTTACAGGTCCCCCCCGGCCCGTGGCCGTTACGTGCAGCGTCGTGCAAGGAGTGTTTTGCCCGGTATGTATGCAGCTGTTTGCGGGTCTCAGGTAAGCCATCTTGTCTCCGTTTGTTGACTAATGCTTGTTTTTGTTCCTTTTACAAATCCCCCCACCCCGGCCCGTGGCCGTTCCGTGCAGCGTCGTGCAAGGAGTGTTTTGCCCGGTATGTATGCAGCACTTTCTGGGTCTCTGGTTAGCCATCTTGTCTCTGTTTTGTTGTCTAATGCTTGTTTTTGTTCCTTTTACAGGTCCCCCCAGGCCCGTGGCCCTTCCGTGCAGCGTCGTGCAAGGAGTGTTTTGCCTGGTACGTATACAGCTGTTTGCGGGTCTCAGGTAAGCCATCTTGTCTCTGTTTTGTTGTCTAATGCTTGTTTTTGTTCCTTTTACAGGTCCCCCCCCGGCCCGTGGCCGTTCCGTGCAGCGTCGTGCAAGGAGTGTTTTGCCCGGTATGTATACAGCTGTTTGCGGGTCTCAGGTAAGCCATCTTATCTCTGTTTTGTTGTCTAATGCTTGTTTTTGTTCCTTTTACAGGTCCCCCCCGGCCCGTGGCCGTTCCGTGCAGCGTCGTGCAAGGAGTGTTTTGCCCGGTATGTATGCAGCTGTTTGCGGGTCTCAGGTAAGCCATCTTGTCTCTGTTTGTTGTCTAATGCTTGTTTTTGTTCCTTTTACAGGTCCCCCCAGGCCCGTGGCCGTTCCGAGCAGCGTCGTGCAAGGAGTGTTTTGCCCGGTATGTATGCAGCACTTTCTGGGTCTCGGGTAAGCCATCTTGTCTCTGTTTTGTTGTCTAATGCTTGTTTTTGTTCCTTTTACAGGTCCCCCCAGGCCCGTTGCCATTCCGTGCAGCGTCGTGCAAGGAGTGTTTTGCCCGGTATGTACACAGCTGTTTACGGGTCTCAGGTAAGCCATCTTGTCTCTGTTTTGTTGTCTAATGCTTGTTTTTGTTCCTTTTACAGGTCCCCCCCGGCCCGTGGCCGTTCCGTGCAGCGTCGTGCAAGGAGTGTTTTGCCTGGTACGTATACAGCTGTTTGCGGGTCTCAGGTAAGCCATCTTGTCTCTGTTTTGCTGTCTAATGCTTGTTTTTGTTCCTTTTACAGGTCCCCCCCCCGGCCCGTGGCCGTTCCGTGCAGCGTCGTGCAAGGAGTGTTTTGCCCGGTATGTATGCAGCTGTTTGCGGGTCTCAGGTAAGCCATCTTGTCTCTGTTTGTTGTCTAATGCTTGTTTTTGTTCCTTTTACAGGTCCCCCCAGGCCCGTGGCCGTTCCGAGCAGCGTCGTGCAAGGAGTGTTTTGCCCGGTATGTATGCAGCACTTTCTGGGTCTCGGGTAAGCCATCTTGTCTCTGTTTTGTTGTCTAATGCTTGTTTTTGTTCCTTTTACAGGTCCCCCCAGGCCCGTTGCCATTCCGTGCAGCGTCGTGCAAGGAGTGTTTTGCCCGGTATGTACACAGCTGTTTACGGGTCTCAGGTAAGCCATCTTGTCTCTGTTTTGTTGTCTAATGCTTGTTTTTGTTCCTTTTACAGGTCCCCCCCGGCCCGTGGCCGTTCCGTGCAGCGTCGTGCAAGGAGTGTTTTGCCTGGTACGTATACAGCTGTTTGCGGGTCTCAGGTAAGCCATCTTGTCTCTGTTTTGCTGTCTAATGCTTGTTTTTGTTCCTTTTACAGGTCCCCCCCCCGGCCCGTGGCCGTTCCGTGCAGCGTCGTGCAAGGAGTGTTTTGCCTGGTACGTATACAGCTGTTTGCGGGTCTCAGGTAAGCCATGTTGTCTCTGTTTTGTTGTCTAATGCTTGTTTTTGTTCCTTTTACAGGTCCCCCCTGGCCCGTGGCCGTTCCGTGCAGCGTCGTGCAAGGAGTGTTTTGCCCGGTATGTATGCAGCACTTTCTGGGTCTCGGGTAAGCCATCTTGTCTCTGTTTTGTTGTCTAATGCTTGTTTTTGTTCCTTTTACAGGTCCCCCCCGGCCCGTGGCCGTTACGTGCAGCGTCGTGCAAGGAGTGTTTTGCCCAGTATGTATGCAGCTGTTTGCGGGTCTCAGGTAAGCCATCTTGTCTCCGTTTGTTGACTAATGCTTGTTTTTGTTCCTTTTACAAATCCCCCCACCCCGGCCCGTGGCCGTTCCGTGCAGCGTCGTGCAAGGAGTGTTTTGCCCGGTATGTATGCAGCACTTTCTGGGTCTCTGGTTAGCCATCTTGTCTCTGTTTTGTTGTCTAATGCTTGTTTTTGTTCCTTTTACAGGTCCCCCCAGGCCCGTGGCCCTTCCGTGCAGCGTCGTACAAGGAGTGTTTTGCCTGGTACGTATACAGCTGTTTGCGGGTCTCAGGTAAGCCATCTTGTCTCTGTTTTGTTGTCTAATGCTTGTTTTTGTTCCTTTTACAGGTCCCCCCCGGCCCGTGGCCGTTCCGTGCAGCGTCGTGCAAGGAGTGTTTTGCCCGGTATGTATACAGCTGTTTGCGGGTCTCAGGTAAGCCATCTTGTCTCTGTTTTGTTGTCTAATGCTTGTTTTTGTTCCTTTTACAGGTCCCCCCCGGCCCGTGGCCGTTCCGTGCAGCGTCGTGCAAGGAGTGTTTTGCCCGGTATGTATGCAGCTGTTTGCGGGTCTCAGGTAAGCCATCTTGCCTCTGTTTGTTGTCTAATGCTTGTTTTTGTTCCTTTTACAGGTCCCCCCCGGCCCGTGGCCGTTCCGTGCAGCGTCGTGCAAGGAGTGTTTTGCCCGGTATGTATGCAGCACTTTCTGGGTCTCGGGTAAGCCATCTTGTCTCTGTTTTGTTGTCTAATGCTTGTTTTTGTTCCTTTTACAGGTCCCCCCCGGCCCGTGGCCGTTCCGTGCAGCGTCGTGCAAGGAGTGTTTTGCCCGGTATGTATGCAGCTGTTTGCGGGTCTCAGGTAAGCCATCTTGTCTCTGTTTGTTGTCTAATGCTTGTTTTTGTTCCTTTTACAGGTCCCCCCCGGCCCGTGGCCGTTCTGTGCAGCGTCGTGCAAGGAGTGTTTTGCCCGGTATGTATGCAGCACTTTCTGGGTCTCAGGTAAGCCATCTTGTCTCTGTTTTGTTGTCTAATGCTTGTTTTTGTTCCTTTTACAGGTCCCCCCCGGCCCGTGGCCGTTACGTGCAGCGTCGTGCAAGGAGTGTTTTGCCCGGTATGTATGCAGCTGTTTGCGGGTCTCAGGTAAGCCATCTTGTCTCCGTTTGTTGACTAATGCTTGTTTTTGTTCCTTTTACAAATCCCCCCACCCCGGCCCGTGGCCGTTCCGTGCAGCGTCGTGCAAGGAGTGTTTTGCCCGGTATGTATGCAGCACTTTCTGGGTCTCTGGTTAGCCATCTTGTCTCTGTTTTGTTGTCTAATGCTTGTTTTTGTTCCTTTTACAGGTCCCCCCAGGCCCGTGGCCCTTCCGTGCAGCGTCGTGCAAGGAGTGTTTTGCCTGGTACGTATACAGCTGTTTGCGGGTCTCAGGTAAGCCATCTTGTCTCTGTTTTGTTGTCTAATGCTTGTTTTTGTTCCTTTTACAGGTCCCCCCCCGGCCCGTGGCCGTTCCGTGCAGCGTCGTGCAAGGAGTGTTTTGCCCGGTATGTATACAGCTGTTTGCGGGTCTCAGGTAAGCCATCTTATCTCTGTTTTGTTGTCTAATGCTTGTTTTTGTTCCTTTTACAGGTCCCCCCCGGCCCGTGGCCGTTCCGTGCAGCGTCGTGCAAGGAGTGTTTTGCCCGGTATGTATGCAGCTGTTTGCGGGTCTCAGGTAAGCCATCTTGTCTCTGTTTGTTGTCTAATGCTTGTTTTTGTTCCTTTTACAGGTCCCCCCAGGCCCGTGGCCGTTCCGAGCAGCGTCGTGCAAGGAGTGTTTTGCCCGGTATGTATGCAGCACTTTCTGGGTCTCGGGTAAGCCATCTTGTCTCTGTTTTGTTGTCTAATGCTTGTTTTTGTTCCTTTTACAGGTCCCCCCAGGCCCGTTGCCATTCCGTGCAGCGTCGTGCAAGGAGTGTTTTGCCCGGTATGTACACAGCTGTTTACGGGTCTCAGGTAAGCCATCTTGTCTCTGTTTTGTTGTCTAATGCTTGTTTTTGTTCCTTTTATAGGTCCCCCCGGCCCGTGGCCGTTCCGTGCAGCGTCGTGCAAGGAGTGTTTTGCCCGGTACGTATACAGCTTTTTGCGGGTCTCAGGTAAGCCATCTTGTCTCTGTTTTGTTGTCTAATGCTTGTTTTTGTTCCTTGTACAGGTCCTCCCTGGACCGTGGCCGTTCCGTGCAGCGTCGTGCAAGGAGTGTTTTGCCCGGTATGTATGCAGCTGTTTGCGGGTCTCAGGTAAGCCATCTTGTCTCTGTTTTGTTGTCTAATGCTTGTTTTTGTTCCTTTTACAGGTCCCCCCCGGCCTGTGGCCGTTCCGTGCAGCGTCGTGTAAGAAGTGTTTTGCCCGGTATGCATGCAGCTGTTTGCGGGTCTCAGGTAAGCCATCTTGTCGCCGTTTGTTGTCTAATGCTTGTTTTTGTTCCTTTTACAGATCCCCCCCGGCCCGTGGCCGTTCCGTGCAGCGTCGTGCAAGGAGTGTTTTGCCCGGTATGTATGCAGCACTTTCTGGGTCTCGGGTTAGCCATCTTGTCTCTGTTTTGTTGTCTAATGCTTGTTTTTGATCCTTTTACAGGTCCCCCCGGCCCGTGGCCCTTCCGTGCAGCGTCGTGCAAGGAGTGTTTTGCCCGGTATGTATGCAGCAGTTTGCGGGTCTCAGGTAAGCCATCTTGTCTCTGTTTTGTTGTCTAATGCTTGTTTTTGTTCCTTTTACAGGTCCGGCCCGTGGCCGTTCCGTGCAGCGTCGTGCAAGGAGTGTTTTGCCCGGTATGTATGCAGCTGTTTGCGGGTCTCAGGTAAGCCATCTTGTCTCTGTTTGTTGTCTAATGCTTGTTTTTGTTCCTTTTACAGGTCCCCCCCGGCCCGTGGCCGTTCCGTGCAGCGTCGTGCAAGGAGTGTTTTGCCCGGTATGTATGCAGCTGTTTGCGCGTCTCAGGTAAGCCATCTTGTCTCTGTTTGTTGTCTAATGCTTGTTTTTGTTCCTTTTACAGATCCCCCCCGGCCCGTGGCCGTTCCGTGCAGCGTCGTGCAAGGAGTGTTTTGCCCGGTATGTATGCAGCACTTTCTGGGTCTCGGGTAAGCCATCTTGACTCTGTTTTGTTGTCTAATGCTTGTTTTTGTTTCTTTTACGGTTCCCCCCCGGCCCGTGGCCGTTCCGTGCTGCGTCGTGCAAGGAGTGTTTTGCCCGGTATGTATGCAGCACTTTCTGGGTCTCGGGTAAGCCATCTTGTCTCTGTTTTGTTGTCTAATGCTTGTTTTTGTTCCTTTTACAGGTCCCCCCGGCCCGTGGCCCTTCCGTGCAGCGTCGTGCAAGGAGTGTTTTGCCCGGTATGTATGCAGCAGTTTGCGGGTCTCAGGTAAGCCATCTTGTCTCTGTTTTGTTGTCTAATGCTTGTTTTTGTTCCTTTTACAGGTCCCCCCCGGCCCGTGGCCGTTCCGTGCAGCGTCGTGCAGGGAGTGTTTTGCCCGGTATGTATGCAGCTGTTTGCGGGTCTCAGGTAAGCCATCTTGTCTCTGTTTGTTGTCTAATGCTTATTTTTGTTTCTTTTACAGACCCCCCCCGGCCCGTAGCCGTTCCGTGCAGCGTCGTGCAAGGAGTGTTTTGCCCGGTATGTATGCAGCAATTTCTGGTTCTCGGGTAAGCCATCTTGTCTCTGTTTTGTTGTCTAATGCTTGTTTTTGTTCCTTTTACAGGTCCCCCAAGGCCCGTGGCCGTTCCGTGCAGCGTCGTGCAAGGAGTGTTTTGCCCGGTATGTATGCAGCTGTTTGCGGGTCTCAGGTAAGCCATCTTGTCTCCGTTTGTTGTCTAATGCTTGTTTTTGTTCCTTTTACAGATCCCCCCGGGCCCGTGGCCATTCCATGCAGCGTCGTGCAAGGAGTGTTTTGCCCGGTATGTATGCAGCACTTTCTGGGTCTTGGGTTAGCCATCTTGTCTCTGTTTTGTTGTCTAATGCTTGTTTTTGTTCCTTTTACAGGTCCCCCCCCCCCAGCCCGTGGCCCTTCCGTGCAGCGTCGTGCAAGGAGTGTTTTGCCCGGTATGTATGCAGCAGTTTGCGGGTCTCAGGTAAGCCATCTTGTCTCTGTTTTGTTGTCTAATGCTTGTTTTTGTTCCTTTTACAGGTCCCCCCCGGCCCGTGGCCGTTCCGTGCAGCGTCGTGCAAGGAGTGTTTTGCCCGGTATGTACACCGCTGTTTGCGGGTCTCAGGTAAGCCATCTTGTCTCTGTTTTGTTGTCTAATGCTTGTTTTTGTTCCTTTTACAGGTCCCCCCCGGCCCGTGGCCGTTCCGTGCAGCGTCGTGCAAGGAGTGTTTTGCCCGGTATGTACACAGCTGTTTGCGGGTTTCAGGTAAGCCATCTTGTCTCTGTTTTGTTGTCTAATGCTTGTTTTTGTTCCTTTTACAGGTCGCCCGTGGCCGTTCCGTGCAGCATCGTGCAAGGAGTGTTTTGCCTGGTACGTATACAGCTGTTTGCGGGTCTCAGGTAAAGATCTTGTCTCTGTTTTGTTGTCTAATGCTTGTTTTTGTTCCTTTTACAGGTCCACCCCGGCCTGTGGCCGTTCCGTGCAGCGTCGTGCAAGGAGTGTTTTGCCCGGTATGTATACAGCTGTTTGCGGGTCTCAGGTAAGCCATCTTGTCTCTGTTTGTTGTCTAATGCTTGTTTTTGTTCCTTTTACAGGTCCCCCCCGGCCCGTGGCCGTTCCATGCAGCGTCGTGCAAGGAGTGTTTTGCCCGGTATGTATGCAGCACTTTCTGGGTCTCGGGTAAGCCATCTTGTCTCTGTTTTGTTGTCTAATGCTTGTTTTTGTTCCTTTTACAGGTCCCCCCCGGCCCGTGGCCGTTACGTTCAGCGTCGTGCAAGGCGTGTTTTGCCCGGTATGTATGCAGCTGTTTGCGGGTCTCAGGTAAGCCATCTTGTCTCCGTTTATTGTCTAATGCTTGTTTTTGTTCCTTTTACAAATCCCCCCCCGGCCCGTGGCCGTTCCGTGCAGCGTCGTGCAAGGAGTGTTTTGCCCGGTATGTATGCAGCACTTTCTGGGTCTCGGGTTAGCAATCTTGTCTCTGTTTTGTTGTCTACTGCTTGTTTTTGTTCCTTTTACAGGTCCCCCCCGGCCCGTTGCCGTTCCGTGCAGCGTCGTGCAAGGAGTGTTTTGCCCGGTATGTACACAGCTGTTTGCGGGTCTCAGGTAAGCCATCTTGTCTCTGTTTTGTTGTCTAATGCTTGTTTTTGTTCCTTTTACAGGTCCCCCCGGCCCGTGGCCGTTCCGTGCAGCGTAGTGCAAGGAGTGTTTTGCCCGGTACGTATACAGCTGTTTGCGGGTCTCAGGTAAGCCATCTTGTCTCTGTTTTGTTGTCTAATGCTTGTATTTGTTCCTTTTACAGGTCCCCCCCGGACCGTGGCCGTTCCGTGCAGCGTCGTGCAAGGATTGTTTTGCCCGGTATGTATGCAGCTGTTTGCGGGTCTCAGGTAAGCCATCTTGTCCTGTTTGTTGTCTATGCTTGTTTTTGTTTCTTTTACAGATCCCCCCCGGCCCGTGGCCGTTCCGTGCAGCGTCGTGCTAGGAGTGTTTTGCCCGGTATGTATACAGCTGTTTGCGGGTCTCAGGTAAGCCATCTTGTCTCTGTTTGTTGTCTAATGCTTGTTTTTGTTCCTTTTACAGGTCCCCCCCGGCCCGTGGCCGTTCCATGCAGCGTCGTGCAAGGAGTGTTTTGCCCGGTATGTATGCAGCACTTTCTGGGTCTCGGGTAAGCCATCTTGTCTCTGTTTTGTTGTCTAATGCTTGTTTTTGTTCCTTTTACAGGTCCCCCCCGGCCCGTGGCCGTTACGTTCAGCGTCGTGCAAGGCGTGTTTTGCCCGGTATGTATGCAGCTGTTTGCGGGTCTCAGGTAAGCCATCTTGTCTCCGTTTATTGTCTAATGCTTGTTTTTGTTCCTTTTACAAATCCCCCCCCGGCCCGTGGCCGTTCCGTGCAGCGTCGTGCAAGGAGTGTTTTGCCCGGTATGTATGCAGCACTTTCTGGGTCTCGGGTTAGCAATCTTGTCTCTGTTTTGTTGTCTACTGCTTGTTTTTGTTCCTTTTACAGGTCCCCCCCGGCCCGTTGCCGTTCCGTGCAGCGTCGTGCAAGGAGTGTTTTGCCCGGTATGTACACAGCTGTTTGCGGGTCTCAGGTAAGCCATCTTGTCTCTGTTTTGTTGTCTAATGCTTGTTTTGTTCCTTTTACAGGTCCCCCCGGCCCGTGGCCGTTCCGTGCAGCGTAGTGCAAGGAGTGTTTTGCCCGGTACGTATACAGCTGTTTGCGGGTCTCAGGTAAGCCATCTTGTCTCTGTTTTGTTGTCTAATGCTTGTATTTGTTCCTTTTACAGGTCCCCCCCGGACCGTGGCCGTTCCGTGCAGCGTCGTGCAAGGATTGTTTTGCCCGGTATGTATGCAGCTGTTTGCGGGTCTCAGGTAAGCCATCTTGTCCTGTTTGTTGTCTATGCTTGTTTTTGTTTCTTTTACAGATCCCCCCCGGCCCGTGGCCGTTCCGTGCAGCGTCGTGCTAGGAGTGTTTTGCACGGTATGTATGCAGCTGTTTGCGGGTCTCAGGTAGGCCATCTTGTCTCCGTTTGTTGTCTAATGCTTGTTCTTGTTCCTTTTACAGACCCCCCCGGCCCGTGGCCGTTCCGTGCAGCGTCGTGCAAGGAGTATTTTGCCCTGTATGTATGCAGCACTTTCTGGGTCTCGGGTAAGCCATCTTGTCTCTGTTTTGTTGTCTAATGCTTGTTTTTGTTCCTTTTACAGGTCCCCCCGGCCCGTGGCCGTTCCGTGCAGCGTCGTGTAAGGAGTGTTTTGCCCGGTATGTATGCAGCTGTTTGCGGGTCTCAGGTAAGCCATCTTGTCTCTGTTTGTTGTCTAATGCTTGTTTTTGTTCCTTTTACAGATTCCCCCCGGCCCGTGGCCGTTCCGTGCAGCGTCGTGCAAGGAGTGTTTTGCCCGGTATGTATGCAGCACTTTCTGGGTCTCGGGTTAGCCATCTTGTCTCTGTTTTGTTGTCTAATGCTTGTTTTTGTTCCTTTTACAGGTCTCCCCCGGCCCGTGGCCCTTCCGTGCAGCGTCGTGCAAGGAGTGTTTTGCCCGGTATGTATGCAGCAGTTTGCGGGTCTCAGGTAAGCCATCTTGTCTCTGTTTTGTTGTCTAATGCTTGTTTTTGTTCCTTTTACAGGTCCCCCCCGGCCCGTGGCCGTTCCGTGCAGCGTCGTGCAAGGAGTGTTTTGCCCGGTATGTACACAGCTGTTTGCGGGTTTCAGGTAAGCCATCTTGTCTCTGTTTTGTTGTCTAATGCTTGTTTTTGTTCCTTTTACAGGTCGCCCGTGGCCGTTCCGTGCAGCATCGTGCAAGGAGTGTTTTGCCTGGTACGTATACAGCTGTTTGCGGGTCTCAGGTAAAGATCTTGTCTCTGTTTTGTTGTCTAATGCTTGTTTTTGTTCCTTTTACAGGTCCACCCCGGCCTGTGGCCGTTACGTTCAGCGTCGTGCAAGGCGTGTTTTGCCCGGTATGTATGCAGCTGTTTGCGGGTCTCAGGTAAGCCATCTTGTCTCCGTTTATTGTCTAATGCTTGTTTTTGTTCCTTTTACAAATCCCCCCCGGCCCGTGGCCGTTCTGTGCAGCGTCGTGCAAGGAGTGTTTTGCTCGGTATGTATGCAGCACTTTCTGGGTCTCGGGTTAGCCATCTTGTCTCTGTTTTGTTGTCTAATGCTTGTTTTTGTTCCTTTTACAGGTCCCCCCGGCCCGTTGCCGTTCCGTGCAGCGTCGTGCAAGGAGTGTTTTGCCCGGTATGTACACAGCTGTTTGCGGGTCTCAGGTAAGCCATCTTGTCTCTGTTTTGTTGTCTAATGCTTGTTTTTGTTCCTTTTACAGGTCCCCCCGGCCCGTGGCCGTTCCGTGCAGCGTAGTGCAAGGAGTGTTTTGCCCGGTACGTATACAGCTGTTTGCGGGTCTCAGGTAAGCCATCTTGTCTCTGTTTTGTTGTCTAATGCTTGTTTTTGTTCCTTTTACAGGTCCCCCCCGGACCGTGGCCGTTCCGTGCAGCGTCGTGCAAGGAGTGTTTTGCCCGGTATGTATGCAGCTGTTTGCGGGTCTCAGGTAAGCCATCTTGTCCTGTTTGTTGTCTAATGCTTGTTTTTGTTTCTTTTACAGATCCCCCCCGGCCCGTGGCCGTTCCGTGCAGCGTCGTGCTAGGAGTGTTTTGCACGGTATGTATGCAGCTGTTTGCGGGTCTCAGGTAGGCCATCTTGTCTCCGTTTGTTGTCTAATGCTTGTTCTTGTTCCTTTTACAGACCCCCCCGGCCCGTGGCCGTTCCGTGCAGCGTCGTGCAAGGAGTATTTTGCCCTGTATGTATGCAGCACTTTCTGGGTCTCGGGTAAGCCATCTTGTCTCTGTTTTGTTGTCTAATGCTTGTTTTTGTTCCTTTTACAGGTCCCCCCGGCCCGTGGCCGTTCCGTGCAGCGTCGTGTAAGGAGTGTTTTGCCCGGTATGTATGCAGCTGTTTGCGGGTCTCAGGTAAGCCATCTTGTCTCCGTTTGTTGTCTAATGCTTGTTTTTGTTCCTTTTACAGATTCCCCCCGGCCCGTGGCCATTCCGTGCAGCGTCGTGCAAGGAGTGTTTTGCCCGGTATGTATGCAGCACTTTCTGGGTCTCGGGTTAGCCATCTTGTCTCTGTTTTGTTGTCTAATGCTTGTTTTTGTTCCTTTTACAGGTCTCCCCCGGCCCGTGGCCCTTCCGTGCAGCGTCGTGCAAGGAGTGTTTTGCCCGGTATGTATGCAGCAGTTTGCGGGTCTCAGGTAAGCCATCTTGTCTCTGTTTTGTTGTCTAATGCTTGTTTTTGTTCCTTTTATAGGTCCCCCCGGCCCGTGGCCATTCCGTGCAGCGTCGTGCAAGGAGTGTTTTTGCCCGGTATGTACACAGCTGTTTGCGGGTCTCAGGAAAGCCATCTTGTCTCTGTTTTGTTGTCTAATGCTTGTTTTTGTTCCTTTTACAGGTCCCCCCCGGCCCGTGGCCGTTCCGTGCAGCGGCGTGCAAGGAGTGTTTTGCCCGGTATGTTGTTTGCGGGTCTCAGGTAAGCCATCTTGTCTCTGTTTTGTTGTCTAATGCTTGTTTTCGTTCCTTTTACAGGTCCGGCCCGTGGCCGTTCCGTGCAGCGTCGTGCAAGGAGTGTTTTGCCCGGTATGTATGCAGCTGTTTGCGGGTCTCAGGTAAGCCATCTTGTCTCTGTTTGTTGTCTAATGCTTGTTTTTGTTCCTTTTACAGATCCCCCCGGCCCGTGGCCGTTCCGTGCAGCGTCGTGCAAGGAGTGTTTTGCCCAGTATGTACACAGCTGTTTGCGGATCTCGGGTAAGCCATCTTGTCTCTGTTTTGTTGTCTAATGCTTGTTTTTGTTCCTTTTACAGGTCCCCCAGGCCCGTGGCCATTCCGTGCAGCGTCGTGCAAGGAGTGTTTTGCCCGGTATGTATACAGCTGTTTGCGGGTCTCAGGTAAGCCATCTTGTCTCTGTTTTGTTGTCTAATGCTTGTTTTTGTTCCTTTTACAGGTCCCCCCGGCCAGTGGCCGTTACGTGCAGCGTCATGCAAGGAGTGTTTTGCCCGGTATGCATGCAGCTGTTTGCGGGTCTCAGGTAAGCCATCTTGTCGCCGTTTGTTGTCTAATGCTTATTTTGTTCCTTTTACAGATCCCCCCCGGCCCGTGGCCGTTCCGTGCAGCGTCGTGCAAGGAGTGTTTTGCCCGGTATGTATGCAGCACTTTCTGGGTCTCGGGTTAGCCATCTTGTCTCTGTTTTGTTGTCTAATGCTTGTTTTTGATCCTTTTACAGGTCCCCCCGGCCCGTGGCCCTTCCGTGCAGCGTCGTGCAAGGAGTGTTTTGCCCGGTATGTATGCAGCAGTTTGCGGGTCTCAGGTAAGCCATCTTGTCTCTGTTTTGTTGTCTAATGCTTGTTTTTGTTCCTTTTACAGGTACCCCCGGCCCGTGGCCGTTCCGTGCAGCACCGTGCAAGGAGTGTTTTTGCCCGGTATGTACACAGCTGTTTGCGGGTCTCCGGAAAGCCATCTTGTCTCTGTTTTGTTGTCTAATGCTTGTTTTTGTTCCTTTTACAGGTCCCCCCCGGCCCGTGGCCGTTCCGTGCAGCGTCGTGCAAAGAGTGTTTTGCCCGGTATGTTGTTTGCGGGTCTCAGGTAAGCCATCTTGTCTCTGTTTTGTTGTCTAATGCTTGTTTTTGTTCCTTTTACAGGTCCGGCCCGTGGCCGTTCCGTGCAGCGTCGTGCAAGGAGTGTTTTGCCCGGTATGTATGCAGCACTTTCTGGGTCTCGGGTAAGCCATCTTGTCTCTGTTTTGTTGTCTAATGCTTGTTTTTGATCCTTTTACAGGTCCCCCCGGCCCGTGGCCCTTCCGTGCAGCGTCGTGCAAGGAGTGTTTTGCCCGGTATGTATGCAGCAGTTTGCGGGTCTCAGGTAAGCCATCTTGTCTCTGTTTGTTGTCTAATGCTTGTTTTTGTTCCTTTTACAGGTCCCCCCCGGCCCGTGGCCGTTCCGTGCAGCGTCGTGCAAGGAGTGTTTTGCCCGGTATGTATGCAGCACTTTCTGGGTCTCGGGTAAGCCATCTTGTCTCTGTTTTGTTGTCTAATGCTTGTTTTTGTTCCTTTTACAGGTCCCCCCCGGCCTGTGGCCGTTCCGTGCAGCGTCGTGTAAGAAGTGTTTTGCCCGGTATGCATGCAGCTGTTTGCGGGTCTCAGGTAAGCCATCTTGTCGCCGTTTGTTGTCTAATGCTTGTTTTTGTTCCTTTTACAGATCCCCCCCGGCCCGTGTCCGTTCCGTGCAGCGTCGTGCAAGGAGTGTTTTGCCCGGTATGTATGCAGCACTTTCTGGGTCTCGGGTTAGCCATCTTGTCTCTGTTTTGTTGTCTAATGCTTGTTTTTGTTCCTTTTACAGGTCCCCCCGGCCCGTGGCCCTTCCGTGCAGCGTTGTGCAAGGAGTGTTTTGCCCGGTATGTATGCAGCAGTTTGCGGGTCTCAGGTAAGCCATCTTGTCTCTGTTTTGTTGTCTAATGCTTGTTTTTGTTCCTTTTACAGGTCCCCCCCGGCCCGTGGCCGTTCCGTGCAGCGTCGTGCAGGGAGTGTTTTGCCCGGTATGTATGCAGCTGTTTGCGGGTCTCAGGTAAGCCATCTTGTCTCTGTTTGTTGTCTAATGCTTGTTTTTGTTTCTTTTACAGACCCCCCCCGGCCCGTAGCCGTTCCGTGCAGTGTCGTGCAAGGAGTGTTTTGCCCGGTATGTATGCAGCACTTTCTGGGTCTCGGGTAAGCCATCTTGTCTCTGTTTTGTTGTCTAATGCTTGTTTTTGTTCCTTTTACAGGTCCCCCAAGGCCCGTGGCCGTTCCGTGCAGCGTCGTGCAAGGAGTGTTTTGCCCGGTATGTATGCAGCTGTTTGCGGGTCTCAGGTAAGCCATCTTGTCTCCGTTTGTAGTCTAATGCTTGTTTTTGTTCCTTTTACAGATCCCCCCGGGCCCGTGGCCATTCCATGCAGCGTCGTGCAAGGAGTGTTTTGCCCGGTATGTATGCAGCACTTTCTGGGTCTTGGGTTAGCCATCTTGTCTCTGTTTTGTTGTCTAATGCTTGTTTTTGTTCCTTTTACAGGTCCCCCCCCCGGCCCGTGGCCCTTCCGTGCAGCGTCGTGCAAGGAGTGTTTTGCCCGGTATGTATGCAGCAGTTTGCGGGTCTCAGGTAAGCCATCTTGTCTCTGTTTTGTTGTCTAATGCTTGTTTTTGTTCCTTTTACAGGTCCCCCCCGGCCCGTGGCCGTTCCGTGCAGCGTCGTGCAAGGAGTGTTTTGCCCGGTATGTACACCGCTGTTTGCGGGTCTCAGGTAAGCCATCTTGTCTCTGTTTTGTTGTCTAATGCTTGTTTTTGTTCCTTTTACAGGTCGCCCGTGGCCGTTCCGTGCAGCATCGTGCAAGGAGTGTTTTGCCTGGTACGTATACAGCTGTTTGCGGGTCTCAGGTAAAGATCTTGTCTCTGTTTTGTTGTCTAATGCTTGTTTTTGTTCCTTTTACAGGTCCACCCCGGCCTGTGGGCGTTCCGTGCAGCGTCGTGCAAGGAGTGTTTTGCCCGGTATGTATACAGCTGTTTGCGGGTCTCAGGTAAGCCATCTTGTCTCTGTTTGTTGTCTAATGCTTGTTTTTGTTCCTTTTACAGGTCCCCCCTGGCCCGTGGCCGTTCCATGCAGCGTCGTGCAAGGAGTGTTTTGCCCGGTATGTATGCAGCACTTTCTGGGTCTCGGGTAAGCCATCTTGTCTCTGTTTTGTTGTCTAATGCTTGTTTTTGTTCCTTTTACAGGTCCCCCCCGGCCCGTGGCCGTTACGTTCAGCGTCGTGCAAGGCGTGTTTTGCCCGGTATGTATGCAGCTGTTTGCGGGTCTCAGGTAAGCCATCTTGTCTCCGTTTATTGTCTAATGCTTGTTTTTGTTCCTTTTACAAATCCCCCCCGGCCCGTGGCCGTTCCGTGCAGCGTCGTGCAAGGAGTGTTTTGCCCGGTATGTATGCAGCACTTTCTGGGTCTCGGGTTAGCCATCTTGTCTCTGTTTCGTTGTCTAATGCTTGTTTTTGTTCCTTTTACAGGTCCCCCCCGGCCCGTTGCCGTTCCGTGCAGCGTCGTGCAAGGAGTGTTTTGCCCGGTATGTACACAGCTGTTTGCGGGTCTCAGGTAAGCCATCTTGTCTCTGTTTTGTTGTCTAATGCTTGTTTTTGTTCCTTTTACAGGTCCCCCCCGGCCCGTGGCCGTTCCGTGCAGCGTAGTGCAAGGAGTGTTTTGCCCGGTACGTATACAGCTGTTTGCGGGTCTCAGGTAAGCCATCTTGTCTCTGTTTTGTTGTCTAATGCTTGTTTTTGTTCCTTTTACAGGTCCCCCCGGACCGTGGCCGTTCCGTGCAGCGTCGTGCAAGGAGTGTTTTGCCCGGTATGTATGCAGCTGTTTGCGGGTCTCAGGTAAGCCATCTTGTCCTGTTTGTTGTCTAATGCTTGTTTTTGTTTCTTTTACAGATCCCCCCCGGCCCGTGGCCGTTCCGTGCAGCGTCGTGCTAGGAGTGTTTTGCACGGTATGTATGCAGCTGTTTGCGGGTCTCAGGTAGGCCATCTTGTCTCCGTTTGTTGTCTAATGCTTGTTCTTGTTCCTTTTACAGACCCCCCCGGCCCGTGGCCGTTCCGTGCAGCGTCGTGCAAGGAGTATTTTGCCCTGTATGTATGCAGCACTTTCTGGGTCTCGGGTAAGCCATCTTGTCTCTGTTTTGTTGTCTAATGCTTGTTTTTGTTCCTTTTACAGGTCCCCCCGGCCCGTGGCCGTTCCGTGCAGCGTCGTGTAAGGAGTGTTTTGCCCGGTATGTATGCAGCTGTTTGCGGGTCTCAGGTAAGCCATCTTGTCTCTGTTTGTTGTCTAATGCTTGTTTTTGTTCCTTTTACAGATTCCCCCCGGCCCGTGGCCGTTCCGTGCAGCGTCGTGCAAGGAGTGTTTTGCCCGGTATGTATGCAGCACTTTCTGGGTCTCGGGTTAGCCATCTTGTCTCTGTTTTGTTGTCTAATGCTTGTTTTTGTTCCTTTTACAGGTCTCCCCCGGCCCGTGGCCCTTCCGTGCAGCGTCGTGCAAGGAGTGTTTTGCCCGGTATGTATGCAGCAGTTTGCGGGTCTCAGGTAAGCCATCTTGTCTCTGTTTTGTTGTCTAATGCTTGTTTTTGTTCCTTTTATAGGTCCCCCCGGCCCGTGGCCATTCCGTGCAGCGTCGTGCAAGGAGTGTTTTTGCCCGGTATGTACACAGCTGTTTGCGGGTCTCAGGAAAGCCATCTTGTCTCTGTTTTGTTGTCTAATGCTTGTTTTTGTTCCTTTTACAGGTCCCCCCCGGCCCGTGGCCGTTCCGTGCAGCGGCGTGCAAGGAGTGTTTTGCCCGGTATGTTGTTTGCGGGTCTCAGGTAAGCCATCTTGTCTCTGTTTTGTTGTCTAATGCTTGTTTTCGTTCCTTTTACAGGTCCGGCCCATGGCCGTTCCGTGCAGCGTCGTGCAAGGAGTGTTTTGCCCGGTATGTATGCAGCTGTTTGCGGGTCTCAGGTAAGCCATCTTGTCTCTGTTTGTTGTCTAATGCTTGTTTTTGTTCCTTTTACAGATCCCCCCGGCCCGTGGCCGTTCCGTGCAGCGTCGTGCAAGGAGTGTTTTGCCCAGTATGTACACAGCTGTTTGCGGATCTCAGGTAAGCCATCTTGTCTCTGTTTTGTTGTCTAATGCTTGTTTTTGTTCCTTTTACAGGTCCCCCAGGCCCGTGGCCATTCCGTGCAGCGTCGTGCAAGGAGTGTTTTGCCCGGTATGTATACAGCTGTTTGCGGGTCTCAGGTAAGCCATCTTGTCTCTGTTTTGTTGTCTAATGCTTGTTTTTGTTCCTTTTACAGGTCCCCCCCGGCCCGTGGCCGTTACGTGCAGCGTCATGCAAGGAGTGTTTTGCCCGGTATGTATGCAGCTGTTTGCGTGTCTCAGGTAAGCCATCTTGTCTCTGTTTGTTGTCTAATGCTAGTTTTTGTTCTTTTTACAGATCCCCCCCTACCCGTGGCCGTTCCGTGCAGCGTCGTGCAAGGAGTGTTTTGCCCGGTATGTATACAGCTGTTTGCGGGTCTCAGGTAAGCCATCTTGTCTCTGTTTGTTGTCTAATGCTAGTTTTTGTTCTTTTTACAGATCCCCCCCTACCCGTGGCCGTTACGTGCAGCGTCATACAAGGAGTGTTTTGCCCGGTATGTATGCAGCTGTTTGCGTGTCTCAGGTAAGCCATCTTGTCTCTGTTTGTTGTCTAATGCTAGTTTTTGTTCTTTTTACAGATCCCCCCCTACCCGTGGCCGTTCCGTGCAGCGTCGTGCAAGGAGTGTTTTGCCCGGTATGTATGCAGCACTTTCTGGGTCTCGGGTTAGCCATCTTGTCTCTGTTTTGTTGTCTAATGCTTGTTTTTGTTCCTTTTACAGGTCCCCCCCGGCCCGTGGCCGTTCCGAGCAGCGTCGTGCAAGGAGTGTTTTGCCCGGTATGTATGCAGCTGTTTGCGGGTCTCAGGTAAGCCATCTTGTCTCCGTTTGTTGTCTAATGCTTGTTTTTGTTCCTTTTACAGATCCCCCCCGGCCCGTGGCCGTTCCATGCAGCGTCGTGCAAGGAGTGTTTTGCTCGGTATGTATGCAGCAATTTCTGGGTCTCGGGTTAGCCATCTTGTCTCTGTTTTGTTGTCTAATGCTTGTTTTTGTTCCTTTTACAGGTCCCCCCCCGGCCCGTGGCCGTTCCGTGCAGCGTCGTGCAAGGAGTGTTTTGCCCGGTATGTACACAGCTGTTTGCGGGTTTCAGGTAAGCCATCTTGTCTCTGTTTTGTTGTCTAATGCTTGTTTTTGTTCCTTTTACAGGTCCCCCCCAGCCCGTGGCCATTCCGTGCAGCGTCGTGCAAGGAGTGTTATGCCTGGTACGTATACAGCTGTTTGCGGGTCTCAGGTAAGCCATCTTGTCTCTGTTTTGTTGTCTAATGCTTGTTTTTGTTCCTTTTACAGGTCCCCCCCGGCCCGTGGCCGTTCCGTGCAGCGTCGTGCAAGGAGTGTTTTGCCCGGTATGTATACAGCTGTTTGCGGGTCTCAGGTAAGCCATCTTGTCTCTGTTTTGTTGTCTAATGCTTGTTTCTGTTCCTTTTACAGGTCCCACCCGGCCCGTGGCCGTTCCGTGCAGCGTCGTGCAAGGAGTGTTTTGCCCGGTATGTATACAGCTGTTGGCGGGTCTCAGGTAAGCCATCTTGTCTCTGTTTTGTTGTCTAATGCTTGTTTTTGTTCCTTTTACAGGTCCCCCCTGGCCCGTGGCCGTTCCGTGCAGCGTCGTGCAAGGAGTGTTTTGCCCGGTATGTACACAGCTGTTTGCGGGTTTCAGGTAAGCCATCTTGTCTCTGTTTTGTTGTCTAATGCTTGTTTTTGTTCCTTTTACAGGTCCCCCCCAGCCCGTGGCCGTTCCGTGCAGCGTCGTGCAAGGAGTGTTTTGCCTGGTACGTATACAGCTGTTTGCGGGTCTCAGGTAAGCCATCTTGTCTCTGTTTTGTTGTCTAATGCTTGTTTTTTTTCCTTTTACAGGTCCCCTCCGGCCCGTGGCCGTTCCGTGCAGCGTCGTGCAAGGAGTGTTTTGCCCAGTATGTATACAGCTGTTTGCGGGTCTCAGGTAAGCCATCTTGTCTCTGTTTTGTTGTCTAATGCTTGTTTTTGTTCCTTTTACAGGTCCCCCCCGGCCCGTGGCCGTTCCGTGCAGCGTCGTGCAAGGAGTGTTTTGCCCCGTATGTATGCAGCTGTTTGCGGGTCTCAGGTAAGCCATCTTGTCTCTGTTTGTTGTTTAATGTTTGTTTTTGTTCCTTTTACAGGTCCCCCCCGGCCCGTGGCCGTTCCGTGCAGCGTCGTGCAAGGAGTGTTTTGCCCGGTATGTATGCAGCACTTTCTGGGTCTCGGGTAAGCCATCTTGTCTCTGTTTTGTTGTCTAATGCTTGTTTTTGATCCTTTTACAGGTCCCCCCGGGCCCGTGGCCGTTACGTGCAGCGTCGTGCAAGGAGTGTTTTGCCCGGTATGTATGCAACTGTTTGCGGGTCTCAGGTAAGCCATCTTGTCTCCGTTTGTTGTCTAATGCTTGTTTTTGTTCCTTTTACAGACCCCTCCCGGCCCGTGGCCGTTCCGTTCAGCGTCGTGCAAGGAATATTTTGCCCTGTATGTATGCAGCACTTTCTGGGTCTCGGGTAAGCCATCTTGTCTCTGTTTTGTTGTCAAATGCTTGTTTTTGTTCCTTTTACAGGTCCCCCCGGCCCGTGGCCGTTCCGTGCAGCGTCGTGCAAGGAGTGTTTTGCCCGGTATGTATGCAGCTGTTTGCGGGTCTCAGGTAAGCCATCTTGTCTCCGTTTGTTGTCTAATGCTTGTTTTTGTTCCTTTTACAGATCCCCCACGGCCCGTGGCCATTCCGTGCAGCGTCGTGCAAGGAGTGTTTTGCCCGGTATGTATGCAGCAGTTTGCGGGTCTCAGGTAAGCCATCTTGTCTCTGTTTTGTTGTCTAATGCTTGTTTTTGTTCCTTTTATAGGTCCCCCCGGCCCGTGGCCATTCCGTGCAGCGTCGTGCAAGGAGTGTTTTTGCCCGGTATGTACACAGCTGTTTGCGGGTCTCAGGAAAGCCATCTTGTCTCTGTTTTGTTGTCTAATGCTTGTTTTTGTTCCTTTTACAGGTCCCCCCCGGCCCGTGGCCGTTCCGTGCAGCGGCGTGCAAGGAGTGTTTTGCCCGGTATGTTGTTTGCGGGTCTCAGGTAAGCCATCTTGTCTCTGTTTTGTTGTCTAATGCTTGTTTTCGTTCCTTTTACAGGTCCGGCCCGTGGCCGTTCCGTGCAGCGTCGTGCAAGGAGTGTTTTGCCCGGTATGTATGCAGCTGTTTGCGGGTCTCAGGTAAGCCATCTTGTCTCTGTTTGTTGTCTAATGCTTGTTTTTGTTCCTTTTACAGATCCCCCCGGCCCGTGGCCGTTCCGTGCAGCGTCGTGCAAGGAGTGTTTTGCCCAGTATGTACACAGCTGTTTGCGGATCTCAGGTAAGCCATCTTGTCTCTGTTTTGTTGTCTAATGCTTGTTTTTGTTCCTTTTACAGGTCCCCCAGGCCCGTGGCCATTCCGTGCAGCGTCGTGCAAGGAGTGTTTTGCCCGGTATGTATACAGCTGTTTGCGGGTCTCAGGTAAGCCATCTTGTCTCTGTTTTGTTGTCTAATGCTTGTTTTTGTTCCTTTTACAGGTCCCCCCCGGCCCGTGGCCGTTACGTGCAGCGTCATGCAAGGAGTGTTTTGCCCGGTATGTATGCAGCTGTTTGCGTGTCTCAGGTAAGCCATCTTGTCTCTGTTTGTTGTCTAATGCTAGTTTTTGTTCCTTTTACAGATCCCCCCTACCCGTGGCCGTTCCGTGCAGCGTCGTGCAAGGAGTGTTTTGCCCTATATGTATGCAGCACTTTCTGGGTCTCGGGTTAGCCATCTTGTCTCTGTTTTGTTGTCTAATGCTTGTTTTTGTTCCTTTTACAGGTCCCCCCCGGCCCGTGGCCGTTCCGATCAGCGTCGTGCAAGGAGTGTTTTGCCCGGTATGTATGCAGCTGTTTGCGGGTCTCAGGTAAGCCATCTTGTCTCCGTTTGTTGTCTAATGCTTGTTTTTGTTCCTTTTACAGATCCCCCCCGGCCCGTGGCCGTTCCATGCAGCGTCGTGCAAGGAGTGTTTTGCTCGGTATGTATGCAGCAATTTCTGGGTCTCGGGTTAGCCATCTTGTCTCTGTTTTGTTGTCTAATGCTTGTTTTTGTTCCTTTTACAGGTCCCCCCCGGCCCGTGGCCGTTCCGTGCAGCGTCGTGCAAGGAGTGTTTTGCCCGGTATGTACACAGCTGTTTGCGGGTTTCAGGTAAGCCATCTTGTCTCTGTTTTGTTGTCTAATGCTTGTTTTTGTTCCTTTTACAGGTCCCCCCCAGCCCGTGGCCGTTCCGTGCAGCGTCGTGCAAGGAGTGTTTTGCCTGGTACGTATACAGCTGTTTGCGGGTCTCAGGTAAGCCATCTTGTCTCTGTTTTGTTGTCTAATGCTTGTTTTTGTTCCTTTTACAGGTCCCCCCCGGCCCGTGGCCGTTCCGTGCAGCGTCGTGCAAGGAGTGTTTTGCCCGGTATGTATACAGCTGTTTGCGGGTCTCAGGTAAGCCATCTTGTCTCTGTTTTGTTGTCTAATGCTTGTTTCTGTTCCTTTTACAGGTCCCACCCGGCCCGTGGCCGTTCCGTGCAGCATCGTGCAAGGAGTGTTTTGCCCGGTATGTATACAGCTGTTGGCGGGTCTCAGGTAAGCCATCTTGTCTCTGTTTTGTTGTCTAATGCTTGTTTTTGTTCCTTTTACAGGTCCCCCCTGGCCCGTGGCCGTTCCGTGCAGCGTCGTGCAAGGAGTGTTTTGCCCGGTATGTACACAGCTGTTTGCGGGTTTCAGGTAAGCCATCTTGTCTCTGTTTTGTTGTCTAATGCTTGTTTTTGTTCCTTTTACAGGTCCCCCCCAGCCCGTGGCCGTTCCGTGCAGCGTCGTGCAAGGAGTGTTTTGCCTGGTACGTATACAGCTGTTTGCGGGTCTCAGGTAAGCCATCTTGTCTCTGTTTTGTTGTCTAATGCTTGTTTTTTTTCCTTTTACAGGTCCCCCCCGGCCCGTGGCCGTTCCGTGCAGCGTCGTGCAAGGAGTGTTTTGCCCGGTATGTATACAGCTGTTTGCGGGTCTCAGGTAAGCCATCTTGTCTCTGTTTTGTTGTCTAATGCTTGTTTTTGTTCCTTTTACAGGTCCCCCCCGGCCCGTGGCCGTTCCGTGCAGCGGCGTGCAAGGAGTGTTTTGCCCGGTATGTTGTTTGCGGGTCTCAGGTAAGCCATCTTGTCTCTGTTTTGTTGTCTAATGCTTGTTTTCGTTCCTTTTACAGGTCCGGCCCGTGGCCGTTCCGTGCAGCGTCGTGCAAGGAGTGTTTTGCCCGGTATGTATGCAGCTGTTTGCGGGTCTCAGGTAAGCCATCTTGTCTCTGTTTGTTGTCTAATGCTTGTTTTTGTTCCTTTTACAGGTCCCCCCCGGCCCGTGGCCGTTCCGTGCAGCGGCGTGCAAGGAGCGTTTTGCCCGGTATGTTGTTTGCGGGTCTCAGGTAAGCCATCTTGTCTCTGTTTTGTTGTCTAATGCTTGTTTTCGTTCCTTTTACAGGTCCGGCCCGTGGCCGTTCCGTGCAGCGTCGTGCAAGGAGTGTTTTGCCCGGTATGTATGCAGCTGTTTGCGGGTCTCAGGTAAGCCATCTTGTCTCTGTTTGTTGTCTAATGCTTGTTTTTGTTCCTTTTACAGATCCCCCCGGCCCGTGGCCGTTCCGTGCAGCGTCGTGCAAGGAGTGTTTTGCCCAGTATGTACACAGCTGTTTGCGGATCTCAGGTAAGCCATCTTGTCTCTGTTTTGTTGTCTAATGCTTGTTTTTGTTCCTTTTACAGGTCCCCCAGGCCCGTGGCCATTCCGTGCAGCGTCGTGCAAGGAGTGTTTTGCCCGGTATGTATACAGCTGTTTGCGGGTCTCAGGTAAGCCATCTTGTCTCTGTTTTGTTGTCTAATGCTTGTTTTTGTTCCTTTTACAGGTCCCCCCCGGCCCGTGGCCGTTACGTGCAGCGTCATGCAAGGAGTGTTTTGCCCGGTATGTATGCAGCTGTTTGCGTGTCTCAGGTAAGCCATCTTGTCTCTGTTTGTTGTCTAATGCTAGTTTTTGTTCCTTTTACAGATCCCCCCTACCCGTGGCCGTTCCGTGCAGCGTCGTGCAAGGAGTGTTTTGCCCTATATGTATGCAGCACTTTCTGGGTCTCGGGTTAGCCATCTTGTCTCTGTTTTGTTGTCTAATGCTTGTTTTTGTTCCTTTTACAGGTCCCCCCCGGCCCGTGGCCGTTCCGATCAGCGTCGTGCAAGGAGTGTTTTGCCCGGTATGTATGCAGCTGTTTGCGGGTCTCAGGTAAGCCATCTTGTCTCCGTTTGTTGTCTAATGCTTGTTTTTGTTCCTTTTACAGATCCCCCCCGGCCCGTGGCCGTTCCATGCAGCGTCGTGCAAGGAGTGTTTTGCTCGGTATGTATGCAGCAATTTCTGGGTCTCGGGTTAGCCATCTTGTCTCTGTTTTGTTGTCTAATGCTTGTTTTTGTTCCTTTTACAGGTCCCCCCCGGCCCGTGGCCGTTCCGTGCAGCGTCGTGCAAGGAGTGTTTTGCCCGGTATGTACACAGCTGTTTGCGGGTTTCAGGTAAGCCATCTTGTCTCTGTTTTGTTGTCTAATGCTTGTTTTTGTTCCTTTTACAGGTCCCCCCCAGCCCGTGGCCGTTCCGTGCAGCTTCGTGCAAGGAGTGTTTTGCCTGGTACGTATACAGCTGTTTGCGGGTCTCAGGTAAGCCATCTTGTCTCTGTTTTGTTGTCTAATGCTTGTTTTTGTTCCTTTTACAGGTCCCCCCCGGCCCGTGGCCGTTCCGTGCAGCGTCGTGCAAGGAGTGTTTTGCCCGGTATGTATACAGCTGTTTGCGGGTCTCAGGTAAGCCATCTTGTCTCTGTTTTGTTGTCTAATGCTTGTTTCTGTTCCTTTTACAGGTCCCGCCCGGCCCGTGGCCGTTCCGTGCAGCGTCGTGCAAGGAGTGTTTTGCCCGGTATGTATACAGCTGTTGGCGGGTCTCAGGTAAGCCATCTTGTCTCTGTTTTGTTGTCTAATGCTTGTTTTTGTTCCTTTTACAGGTCCCCCCTGGCCCGTGGCCGTTCCGTGCAGCGTCGTGCAAGGAGTGTTTTGCCCGGTATGTACACAGCTGTTTGCGGGTTTCAGGTAAGCCATCTTGTCTCTGTTTTGTTGTCTAATGCTTGTTTTTGTTCCTTTTACAGGTCCCCCCCAGCCCGTGGCCGTTCCGTGCAGCGTCGTGCAAGGAGTGTTTTGCCTGGTACGTATACAGCTGTTTGCGGGTCTCAGGTAAGCCATCTTGTCTCTGTTTTGTTGTCTAATGCTTGTTTTTTTTCCTTTTACAGGTCCCCCCCGGCCCGTGGCCGTTCCGTGCAGCGTCGTGCAAGGAGTGTTTTGCCCGGTATGTATACAGCTGTTTGCGGGTCTCAGGTAAGCCATCTTGTCTCTGTTTTGTTGTCTAATGCTTGTTTTTGTTCCTTTTACAGGTCCCCCCCGGCCCGTGGCCGTTCCGTGCAGCGTCGTGCAAGGAGTGTTTTGCCCCGTATGTATGCAGCTGTTTGCGGGTCTCAGGTAAGCCATCTTGTCTCTGTTTGTTGTCTAATGCTTGTTTTTGTTCCTTTTACAGGTCCCCCCCGGCCCGTGGCCGTTCCGTGCAGCGTCGTGCAAGGAGTGTTTTGCCCGGTATGTATGCAGCACTTTCTGGGTCTCGGGTAAGCCATCTTGTCTCTGTTTTGTTGTCTAATGCTTGTTTTTGATCCTTTTACAGGTCCCCCCCGGCCCGTGGCCGTTACGTGCAGCGTCGTGCAAGGAGTGTTTTGCCCGGTATGTATGCAGCTGTTTGCGGGTCTCAGGTAAGCCATCTTGTCTCCGTTTGTTGTCTAATGCTTGTTTTTGTTCCTTTTACAGACCCCTCCCGGCCCGTGGCCGTTCCGTTCAGCGTCGTGCAAGGAATATTTTGCCCTGTATGTATGCAGCACTTTCTGGGTCTCGGGTAAGCCATCTTGTCTCTGTTTTGTTGTCAAATGCTTGTTTTTGTTCCTTTTACAGGTCCCCCCGGCCCGTGGCCGTTCCGTGCAGCGTCGTGCAAGGAGTGTTTTGCCCGGTATGTATGCAGCTGTTTGCGGGTCTCAGGTAAGCCATCTTGTCTCCATTTGTTGTCTAATGCTTGTTTTTGTTCCTTTTACAGATCCCCCACGGCCCGTGGCCATTCCGTGCAGCGTCGTGCAAGGAGTGTTTTGCCCGGTATGTATGCAGCACTTTCTGGGTCTCGGGTTAGCCATCTTGTCTCTGTTTTGTTGTCTAATGCTTGTTTTTGTTCCTTTTACAGGTCTCCCCCGGCCCGTGGCCCTTCCGTGCAGCGTCGTGCAAGGAGTGTTTTGCCCGTTATGTATGCAGCAGTTTGCGGGTCTCAGGTAAGCCATCTTGTCTCTGTTTTGTTGTCTAATGCTTGTTTTTGTTCCTTTTATAGGTCCCCCCCGGCCCGTTGCCATTCCGTGCAGCGTCGTGCAAGGAGTGTTTTTGCCCGGTATGTACACAGCTGTTTGCGGGTCTCAGGAAAGCCATCTTGTCTCTGTTTTGTTGTCTAATGCTTGTTTTTGTTCCTTTTACAGGTCCCCCCCGGCCCGTGGCCGTTCCGTGCAGCGTCGTGCAAGGAGTGTTTTGCCCGGTATGTTGTTTGCGGATCTCAGGTAAGCCATCTTGTCTCTGTTTTGTTGTCTAATGCTTGTTTTTGTTCCTTTTACAGGTCCCCCCCGGCCCGTGGCAGTTCCGTGCAGCGTCGTGCAAGGAGTGTTTTGCCCAGTATGTACACAGCTGTTTGCGGATCTCAGGTAAGCCATCTTGTCTCTGTTTTGCTGTCTAATGCTTGTTTTTGTTCCTTTTACAGGTCCCCCCGGCCCGTGGCCGTTCCGTGCAGCGTCGTGCAAGGAGTGTTTTGCCCGGTATGTATACAGCTGTTTGCGGGTCTCAGGTAAGCCATCTTGTCTCTGTTTTGTTGTCTAATGCTTGTTTTTGTTCCTTTTTACAGGTCCCCCCCGGCCCGTGGCCGTTACGTGCAGCGTCGTGCAAGGAGTGTTTTGCCCGGTATGTATGCAGCTGTTTGCGGGTCTCAGGTAAGCCATCTTGTCTCTGTTTGTTGTCTAATGCTTGTTTTTGTTCCTTTTACAGATCCCCCCCCGGCCCGTGGCCGTTCCGTGCAGCGTCGTGCAAGGAGTGTTTTGCACTATATGTATGCAGCACTTTCTGGGTCTCGGGTAAGCCATCTTGTCTCTGTTTTGTTGTCTAATGTTTGTTTTTGTTCCTTTTACAGGTCCCCCCCGGCCCGTGTCCGTTCCGTGCAGCGTCGTGCGAGGAGTGTTTTGCCCGGTATGTATGCAGCTGTTTGCGGGTCTCAGGTAAGCCATCTTGTCTCCTTTTTATTGTCTAATGCTTGTTTTTGTTCCTTTTACAGATCCCCCCGGCCCGTGGCCGTTCCGTGCAGCGTCGTGCAAGGAGTGTTTTGCCCGGTATGTATGCAGCACTTTCTGGGTCTCGGGTTAGCCATCTTGTCTCTGTTTTGTTGTCTAATGCTTGTTTTTGTTCCTTTTACAGGTCCCCCCCGGCCCGTGGCCGTTCCGTGCAGCGTCGTGCAAGGAGTGTTTTGCCCGGTATGTACACAGCTGTTTGCGGGTTTCAGGTAAGCCATCTTGTCTCTGTTTTGTTGTCTAATGCTTGTTTTTATTCCTTTTACAGGTCCCCCCCGGCCCGTGGCCGTTCCGTGCAGCGTCGTGCAAGGAGTGTTTTGCCTGGTACGTATACAGCTGTTTGCGGGTCTCAGGTAAGCCATCTTGTCTCTGTTTTGCTGTCTAATGCTTGTTTTTGTTCCTTTTACAGGTCCCCCCCCCGGCCCGTGGCCGTTCCGTGCAGCGTCGTGCGAGGAGTGTTTTGCCCGGTATGTATACAGCTGTTTGCGGGTCTCAGGTAAGCCATCTTGTCTCTGTTTTGTTGTCTAATGCTTGTTTTTGTTCCTTTTACAGGTCCCCCCTGGTCCGTGGCCGTTCCGTGCAGCGTCGTGCAAGGAGTGTTTTGCCCGGTATGTATGCAGCACTTTCTGGGTCTCGGGTAAGCCATCTTGTCTCTGTTTTGTTGTCTAATGCTTGTTTTTGTTCCTTTTACAGGTCCCCCCCGGCCCGTGGCCGTTACGTGCAGCGTCGTGCAAGGAGTGTTTTGCCCAGTATGTATGCAGCTGTTTGCGGGTCTCAGGTAAGCCATCTTGTCTCCGTTTGTTGACTAATGCTTGTTTTTGTTCCTTTTACAAATCCCCCCACCCCGGCCCGTGGCCGTTCCGTGCAGCGTCGTGCAAGGAGTGTTTTGCCCGGTATGTATGCAGCACTTTCTGGGTCTCTGGTTAGCCATCTTGTCTCTGTTTTGTTGTCTAATGCTTGTTTTTGTTCCTTTTACAGGTCCCCCCAGGCCCGTGGCCCTTCCGTGCAGCGTCGTACAAGGAGTGTTTTGCCTGGTACGTATACAGCTGTTTGCGGGTCTCAGGTAAGCCATCTTGTCTCTGTTTTGTTGTCTAATGCTTGTTTTTGTTCCTTTTACAGGTCCCCCCCGGCCCGTGGCCGTTCCGTGCAGCGTCGTGCAAGGAGTGTTTTGCCCGGTATGTATACAGCTGTTTGCGGGTCTCAGGTAAGCCATCTTGTCTCTGTTTTGTTGTCTAATGCTTGTTTTTGTTCCTTTTACAGGTCCCCCCCGGCCCGTGGCCGTTCCGTGCAGCGTCGTGCAAGGAGTGTTTTGCCCGGTATGTATGCAGCTGTTTGCGGGTCTCAGGTAAACCATCTTGCCTCTGTTTGTTGTCTAATGCTTGTTTTTGTTCCTTTTACAGGTCCCCCCCGGCCCGTGGCCGTTCCGTGCAGCGTCGTGCAAGGAGTGTTTTGCCCGGTATGTATGCAGCACTTTCTGGGTCTCGGGTAAGCCATCTTGTCTCTGTTTTGTTGTCTAATGCTTGTTTTTGTTCCTTTTACAGGTCCCCCCGGCCCGTGGCCGTTCCGTGCAGCGTCGTGCAAGGAGTGTTTTGCCCGGTATGTATGCAGCTGTTTGCGGGTCTCAGGTAAGCCATCTTGTCTCTGTTTGTTGTCTAATGCTTGTTTTTGTTCCTTTTACAGGTCCCCCCCGGCCCGTGGCCGTTCTGTGCAGCGTCGTGCAAGGAGTGTTTTGCCCGGTATGTATGCAGCTGTTTGCGGGTCTCAGGTAAGCCATCTTGTCTCCGTTTGTTGACTAATGCTTGTTTTTGTTCCTTTTACAAATCCCCCCACCCCGGCCCGTGGCCGTTCCGTGCAGCGTCGTGCAAGGAGTGTTTTGCCCGGTATGTATGCAGCACTTTCTGGGTCTCTGGTTAGCCATCTTGTCTCTGTTTTGTTGTCTAATGCTTGTTTTTGTTCCTTTTACAGGTCCCCCCAGGCCCGTGGCCCTTCCGTGCAGCGTCGTGCAAAGAGTGTTTTGCCTGGTACGTATACAGCTGTTTGCGGGTCTCAGGTAAGCCATCTTGTCTCTGTTTTGTTGTCTAATGCTTGTTTTTGTTCCTTTTACAGGTCCCCCCCCGGCCCGTGGCCGTTCCGTGCAGCGTCGTGCAAGGAGTGTTTTGCCCGGTATGTATACAGCTGTTTGCGGGTCTCAGGTAAGCCATCTTATCTCTGTTTTGTTGTCTAATGCTTGTTTTTGTTCCTTTTACAGGTCCCCCCCGGCCCGTGGCCGTTCCGTGCAGCGTCGTGCAAGGAGTGTTTTGCCCGGTATGTATGCAGCTGTTTGCGGGTCTCAGGTAAGCCATCTTGTCTCTGTTTGTTGTCTAATGCTTGTTTTTGTTCCTTTTACAGGTCCCCCCCGGCCCGTGGCCGTTCCGAGAAGCGTCGTGCAAGGAGTGTTTTGCCCGGTATGTATGCAGCACTTTCTGGGTCTCGGGTAAGCCATCTTGTCTCTGTTTTGTTGTCTAATGCTTGTTTTTGTTCCTTTTACAGGTCCCCCCAGGCCCGTTGCCATTCCGTGCAGCGTCGTGCAAGGAGTGTTTTGCCCGGTATGTACACAGCTGTTTACGGGTCTCAGGTAAGCCATCTTGTCTCTGTTTTGTTGTCTAATGCTTGTTTTTGTTCCTTTTACAGGTCCCCCCCGGCCCGTGGCCGTTCCGTGCAGCGTCGTGCAAGGAGTGTTTTGCCCGGTACGTATACAGCTTTTTGCGGGTCTCAGGTAAGCCATCTTGTCTCTGTTTTGTTGTCTAATGCTTGTTTTTGTTCCTTGTACAGGTCCTCCCTGGACCGTGGCCGTTCCGTGCAGCGTCGTGCAAGGAGTGTTTTGCCCGGTATGTATGCAGCTGTTTGCGGGTCTCAGGTAAGCCATCTTGTCCTGTTTGTTGTCTAATTCTTGTTTTTGTTTCTTTTACAGATCCCCCCGGCCCGTGGCCGTTCCGTGCAGCGTCGTGCAAGGAGTGTTTTGCCCGTTATGTATGCAGCACTTTCTGGGTCTCGGGTAAGCCATCTTGTCTCTGTTTTGTTGTCTAATGCTTGTTTTTGTTCCTTTTACAGGTCCCCCCCGGCCTGTGGCCGTTCCGTGCAGCGTCGTGTAAGAAGTGTTTTGCCCGGTATGCATGCAGCTGTTTGCGGGTCTCAGGTAAGCCATCTTGTCGCCGTTTGTTGTCTAATGCTTGTTTTTGTTCCTTTTACAGATCCCCCCCGGCCCGTGGCCGTTCCGTGCAGCGTCGTGCAAGGAGTGTTTTGCCCGGTATGTATGCAGCACTTTCTGGGTCTCGGGTTAGCCATCTTGTCTCTGTTTTGTTGTCTAATGCTTGTTTTTGATCCTTTTACAGGTCCCCCCGGCCCGTGGCCCTTCCGTGCAGCGTCGTGCAAGGAGTGTTTTGCCCGGTATGTATGCAGCAGTTTGCGGGTCTCAGGTAAGCCATCTTGTCTCTGTTTTGTTGTCTAATGCTTGTTTTTGTTCCTTTTACAGGTCCGGCCCGTGGCCGTTCCGTGCAGCGTCGTGCAAGGAGTGTTTTGCCCGGTATGTATGCAGCTGTTTGCGGGTCTCAGGTAAGCCATCTTGTCTCTGTTTTGTTGTCTAATGCTTGTTTTTGATCCTTTTACAGGTCCCCCCGGCCCGTGGCCCTTCCGTGCAGCGTCGTGCAAGGAGTGTTTTGCCCGGTATGTATGCAGCAGTTTGCGGGTCTCAGGTAAGCCATCTTGTCTCTGTTTTGTTGTCTAATGCTTGTTTTTGTTCCTTTTACAGGTCCGGCCCGTGGCCGTTCCGTGCAGCGTCGTGCAAGGAGTGTTTTGCCCGGTATGTATGCAGCTGTTTGCGGGTCTCAGGTAAGCCATCTTGACTCTGTTTTGTTGTCTAATGCTTGTTTTTGTTTCTTTTACGGTTCCCCCCCCGGCCCGTGGCCGTTCCGTGCTGCGTCGTGCAAGGAGTGTTTTGCCCGGTATGTATGCAGCACTTTCTGGGTCTCGGGTAAGCCATCTTGTCTCTGTTTTGTTGTCTAATGCTTGTTTTTGTTCCTTTCACAGGTCCCCCCGGCCCGTGGCCCTTCCGTGCAGCGTCGTGCAAGGAGTGTTTTGCCCGGTATGTATGCAGCAGTTTGCGGGTCTCAGGTAAGCCATCTTGTCTCTGTTTGTTGTCTAATGCTTATTTTTGTTTCTTTTACAGACCCCCCCCGGCCCGTAGCCGTTCCGTGCAGCGTCGTGCAAGGAGTGTTTTGCCCGGTATGTATGCAGCAATTTCTGGTTCTCGGGTAAGCCATCTTGTCTCTGTTTTGTTGTCTAATGCTTGTTTTTGTTCCTTTTACAGGTCCCCCAAGGCCCGTGGCCGTTCCGTGCAGCGTCGTGCAAGGAGTGTTTTGCCCGGTATGTATGCAGCTGTTTGCGGGTCTCAGGTAAGCCATCTTGTCTCCGTTTGTTGTCTAATGCTTGTTTTTGTTCCTTTTACAGATCCCCCCGGGCCCGTGGCCATTCCATGCAGCGTCGTGCAAGGAGTGTTTTGCCCGGTATGTATGCAGCACTTTCTGGGTCTTGGGTTAGCCATCTTGTCTCTGTTTTGTTGTCTAATGCTTGTTTTTGTTCCTTTTACAGGTCCCCCCCCCCCAGCCCGT
This sequence comes from Lissotriton helveticus, assembly GCF_964261635.1. Classification (NCBI taxonomy): domain Eukaryota; kingdom Metazoa; phylum Chordata; class Amphibia; order Caudata; family Salamandridae; genus Lissotriton; species Lissotriton helveticus. The sequence goes on from NC_136061.1 coordinate 1,281,556,054, forward strand.
GGCCCTTCCGTGCAGCGTCGTGCAAGGAGTGTTTTGCCCGGTATGTATGCAGCAGTTTGCGGGTCTCAGGTAAGCCATCTTGTCTCTGTTTTGTTGTCTAATGCTTGTTTTTGTTCCTTTTACAGGTCCCCCCCGGCCCGTGGCCGTTCCGTGCAGCGTCGTGCAAGGAGTGTTTTGCCCGGTATGTACACCGCTGTTTGCGGGTCTCAGGTAAGCCATCTTGTCTCTGTTTTGTTGTCTAATGCTTGTTTTTGTTCCTTTTACAGGTCCCCCCCGGCCCGTGGCCGTTCCGTGCAGCGTCGTGCAAGGAGTGTTTTGCCCGGTATGTATACAGCTGTTTGCGGGTCTCAGGTAAGCCATCTTGTCTCTGTTTTGTTGTCTAATGCTTGTTTTTGTTCCTTTTACAGGTCCCCCCCGGCCCGTGGCCGTTACGTGCAGCGTCATGCAAGGAGTGTTTTGCCCGGTATGTATGCAGCTGTTTGCGTGTCTCAGGTAAGCCATCTTGTCTCTGTTTGTTGTCTAATGCTAGTTTTTGTTCCTTTTACAGATCCCCCCTACCCGTGGCCGTTCCGTGCAGCGTCGTGCAAGGAGTGTTTTGCCCTATATGTATGCAGCACTTTCTGGGTCTCGGGTTAGCCATCTTGTCTCTGTTTTGTTGTCTAATGCTTGTTTTTGTTCCTTTTACAGGTCCCCCCCGGCCCGTGGCCGTTCCGATCAGCGTCGTGCAAGGAGTGTTTTGCCCGGTATGTATGCAGCTGTTTGCGGGTCTCAGGTAAGCCATCTTGTCTCCGTTTGTTGTCTAATGCTTGTTTTTGTTCCTTTTACAGATCCCCCCCGGCCCGTGGCCGTTCCATGCAGCGTCGTGCAAGGAGTGTTTTGCTCGGTATGTATGCAGCAATTTCTGGGTCTCGGGTTAGCCATCTTGTCTCTGTTTTGTTGTCTAATGCTTGTTTTTGTTCCTTTTACAGGTCCCCCCCGGCCCGTGGCCGTTCCGTGCAGCGTCGTGCAAGGAGTGTTTTGCCCGGTATGTACACAGCTGTTTGCGGGTTTCAGGTAAGCCATCTTGTCTCTGTTTTGTTGTCTAATGCTTGTTTTTGTTCCTTTTACAGGTCCCCCCCAGCCCGTGGCCGTTCCGTGCAGCGTCGTGCAAGGAGTGTTTTGCCTGGTACGTATACAGCTGTTTGCGGGTCTCAGGTAAGCCATCTTGTCTCTGTTTTGTTGTCTAATGCTTGTTTTTGTTCCTTTTACAGGTCCCCCCCGGCCCGTGGCCGTTCCGTGCAGCGTCGTGCAAGGAGTGTTTTGCCCGGTATGTATACAGCTGTTTGCGGGTCTCAGGTAAGCCATCTTGTCTCTGTTTTGTTGTCTAATGCTTGTTTCTGTTCCTTTTACAGGTCCCGCCCGGCCCGTGGCCGTTCCGTGCAGCGTCGTGCAAGGAGTGTTTTGCCCGGTATGTATACAGCTGTTGGCGGGTCTCAGGTAAGCCATCTTGTCTCTGTTTTGTTGTCTAATGCTTGTTTTTGTTCCTTTTACAGGTCCCCCCTGGCCCGTGGCCGTTCCGTGCAGCGTCGTGCAAGGAGTGTTTTGCCCGGTATGTACACAGCTGTTTGCGGGTTTCAGGTAAGCCATCTTGTCTCTGTTTTGTTGTCTAATGCTTGTTTTTGTTCCTTTTACAGGTCCCCCCCAGCCCGTGGCCGTTCCGTGCAGCGTCGTGCAAGGAGTGTTTTGCCTGGTACGTATACAGCTGTTTGCGGGTCTCAGGTAAGCCATCTTGTCTCTGTTTTGTTGTCTAATGCTTGTTTTTTTTCCTTTTACAGGTCCCCCCCGGCCCGTGGCCGTTCCGTGCAGCGTCGTGCAAGGAGTGTTTTGCCCGGTATGTATACAGCTGTTTGCGGGTCTCAGGTAAGCCATCTTGTCTCTGTTTTGTTGTCTAATGCTTGTTTTTGTTCCTTTTACAGGTCCCCCCCGGCCCGTGGCCGTTCCGTGCAGCGTCGTGCAAGGAGTGTTTTGCCCCGTATGTATGCAGCTGTTTGCGGGTCTCAGGTAAGCCATCTTGTCTCTGTTTGTTGTCTAATGCTTGTTTTTGTTCCTTTTACAGGTCCCCCCCGGCCCGTGGCCGTTCCGTGCAGCGTCGTGCAAGGAGTGTTTTGCCCGGTATGTATGCAGCACTTTCTGGGTCTCGGGTAAGCCATCTTGTCTCTGTTTTGTTGTCTAATGCTTGTTTTTGATCCTTTTACAGGTCCCCCCCGGCCCGTGGCCGTTACGTGCAGCGTCGTGCAAGGAGTGTTTTGCCCGGTATGTATGCAGCTGTTTGCGGGTCTCAGGTAAGCCATCTTGTCTCCGTTTGTTGTCTAATGCTTGTTTTTGTTCCTTTTACAGACCCCTCCCGGCCCGTGGCCGTTCCGTTCAGCGTCGTGCAAGGAATATTTTGCCCTGTATGTATGCAGCACTTTCTGGGTCTCGGGTAAGCCATCTTGTCTCTGTTTTGTTGTCAAATGCTTGTTTTTGTTCCTTTTACAGGTCCCCCCGGCCCGTGGCCGTTACGTGCAGCGTCATGCAAGGAGTGTTTTGCCCGGTATGTATGCAGCTGTTTGCGTGTCTCAGGTAAGCCATCTTGTCTCTGTTTGTTGTCTAATGCTAGTTTTTGTTCCTTTTACAGATCCCCCCTACCCGTGGCCGTTCCGTGCAGCGTCGTGCAAGGAGTGTTTTGCCCTATATGTATGCAGCACTTTCTGGGTCTCGGGTTAGCCATCTTGTCTCTGTTTTGTTGTCTAATGCTTGTTTTTGTTCCTTTTACAGGTCCCCCCCGGCCCGTGGCCGTTCCGATCAGCGTCGTGCAAGGAGTGTTTTGCCCGGTATGTATGCAGCTGTTTGCGGGTCTCAGGTAAGCCATCTTGTCTCCGTTTGTTGTCTAATGCTTGTTTTTGTTCCTTTTACAGATCCCCCCCGGCCCGTGGCCGTTCCATGCAGCGTCGTGCAAGGAGTGTTTTGCTCGGTATGTATGCAGCAATTTCTGGGTCTCGGGTTAGCCATCTTGTCTCTGTTTTGTTGTCTAATGCTTGTTTTTGTTCCTTTTACAGGTCCCCCCCGGCCCGTGGCCGTTCCGTGCAGCGTCGTGCAAGGAGTGTTTTGCCCGGTATGTACACAGCTGTTTGCGGGTTTCAGGTAAGCCATCTTGTCTCTGTTTTGTTGTCTAATGCTTGTTTTTGTTCCTTTTACAGGTCCCCCCCAGCCCGTGGCCGTTCCGTGCAGCGTCGTGCAAGGAGTGTTTTGCCTGGTACGTATACAGCTGTTTGCGGGTCTCAGGTAAGCCATCTTGTCTCTGTTTTGTTGTCTAATGCTTGTTTTTGTTCCTTTTACAGGTCCCCCCCGGCCCGTGGCCGTTCCGTGCAGCGTCGTGCAAGGAGTGTTTTGCCCGGTATGTATACAGCTGTTTGCGGGTCTCAGGTAAGCCATCTTGTCTCTGTTTTGTTGTCTAATGCTTGTTTCTGTTCCTTTTACAGGTCCCGCCCGGCCCGTGGCCGTTCCGTGCAGCATCGTGCAAGGAGTGTTTTGCCCGGTATGTATACAGCTGTTGGCGGGTCTCAGGTAAGCCATCTTGTCTCTGTTTTGTTGTCTAATGCTTGTTTTTGTTCCTTTTACAGGTCCCCCCTGGCCCGTGGCCGTTCCGTGCAGCGTCGTGCAAGGAGTGTTTTGCCCGGTATGTACACAGCTGTTTGCGGGTTTCAGGTAAGCCATCTTGTCTCTGTTTTGTTGTCTAATGCTTGTTTTTGTTCCTTTTACTGGTCCCCCCCAGCCCGTGGCCGTTCCGTGCAGCGTCGTGCAAGGAGTGTTTTGCCTGGTACGTATACAGCTGTTTGCGGGTCTCAGGTAAGCCATCTTGTCTCTGTTTTGTTGTCTAATGCTTGTTTTTTTTCCTTTTACAGGTCCCCCCCGGCCCGTGGCCGTTCCGTGCAGCGTCGTGCAAGGAGTGTTTTGCCCGGTATGTATACAGCTGTTTGCGGGTCTCAGGTAAGCCATCTTGTCTCTGTTTTGTTGTCTAATGCTTGTTTTTGTTCCTTTTACAGGTCCCCCCCGGCCCGTGGCCGTTCCGTGCAGCGGCGTGCAAGGAGTGTTTTGCCCGGTATGTTGTTTGCGGGTCTCAGGTAAGCCATCTTGTCTCTGTTTTGTTGTCTAATGCTTGTTTTCGTTCCTTTTTCAGGTCCGGCCCGTGGCCGTTCCGTGCAGCGTCGTGCAAGGAGTGTTTTGCCCGGTATGTATGCAGCTGTTTGCGGGTCTCAGGTAAGCCATCTTGTCTCTGTTTGTTGTCTAATGCTTGTTTTTGTTCCTTTTACAGGTCCCCCCCGGCCCGTGGCCGTTCCGTGCAGCGGCGTGCAAGGAGTGTTTTGCCCGGTATGTTGTTTGCGGGTCTCAGGTAAGCCATCTTGTCTCTGTTTTGTTGTCTAATGCTTGTTTTCGTTCCTTTTACAGGTCCGGCCCGTGGCCGTTCCGTGCAGCGTCGTGCAAGGAGTGTTTTGCCCGGTATGTATGCAGCTGTTTGCGGGTCTCAGGTAAGCCATCTTGTCTCCGTTTATTGTCTAATGCTTGTTTTTGTTCCTTTTACAGGTCCCCCCCGGCCCGTGGCCGTTCCGTGCAGCGTCGTGCAAGGAGTGTTTTGCCCGGTATGTACACAGCTGTTTGCGGGTTTCAGGTAAGCCATCTTGTCTCTGTTTTGTTGTCTAATGCTTGTTTTTGTTCCTTTTACAGGTCCCCCCCAGCCCGTGGCCGTTCCGTGCAGCGTCGTGCAAGGAGTGTTTTGCCTGGTACGTATACAGCTGTTTGCGGGTCTCAGGTAAGCCATCTTGTCTCTGTTTTGTTGTCTAATGCTTGTTTTTGTTCCTTTTACAGGTCCCCCCCGGCCCGTGGCCGTTCCGTGCAGCGTCGTGCAAGGAGTGTTTTGCCCGGTATGTATACAGCTGTTTGCGGGTCTCAGGTAAGCCATCTTGTCTCTGTTTTGTTGTCTAATGCTTGTTTCTGTTCCTTTTACAGGTCCCGCCCGGCCCGTGGCCGTTCCGTGCAGCGTCGTGCAAGGAGTGTTTTGCCCGGTATGTATACAGCTGTTGGCGGGTCTCAGGTAAGCCATCTTGTCTCTGTTTTGTTGTCTAATGCTTGTTTTTGTTCCTTTTACAGGTCCCCCCTGGCCCGTGGCCGTTCCGTGCAGCGTCGTGCAAGGAGTGTTTTGCCCGGTATGTACACAGCTGTTTGCGGGTTTCAGGTAAGCCATCTTGTCTCTGTTTTGTTGTCTAATGCTTGTTTTTGTTCCTTTTACAGGTCCCCCCCAGCCCGTGGCCGTTCCGTGCAGCGTCGTGCAAGGAGTGTTTTGCCTGGTACGTATACAGCTGTTTGCGGGTCTCAGGTAAGCCATCTTGTCTCTGTTTTGTTGTCTAATGCTTGTTTTTTTTCCTTTTACAGGTCCCCCCCGGCCCGTGGCCGTTCCGTGCAGCGTCGTGCAAGGAGTGTTTTGCCCGGTATGTATACAGCTGTTTGCGGGTCTCAGGTAAGCCATCTTGTCTCTGTTTTGTTGTCTAATGCTTGTTTTTGTTCCTTTTACAGGTCCCCCCCGGCCCGTGGCCGTTCCGTGCAGCGTCGTGCAAGGAGTGTTTTGCCCCGTATGTATGCAGCTGTTTGCGGGTCTCAGGTAAGCCATCTTGTCTCTGTTTGTTGTCTAATGCTTGTTTTTGTTCCTTTTACAGGTCCCCCCCGGCCCGTGGCCGTTCCGTGCAGCGTCGTGCAAGGAGTGTTTTGCCCGGTATGTATGCAGCACTTTCTGGGTCTCGGGTAAGCCATCTTGTCTCTGTTTTGTTGTCTAATGCTTGTTTTTGATCCTTTTACAGGTCCCCCCCGGCCCGTGGCCGTTACGTGCAGCGTCGTGCAAGGAGTGTTTTGCCCGGTATGTATGCAGCTGTTTGCGGGTCTCAGGTAAGCCATCTTGTCTCCGTTTGTTGTCTAATGCTTGTTTTTGTTCCTTTTACAGACCCCTCCCGGCCCGTGGCCGTTCCGTTCAGCGTCGTGCAAGGAATATTTTGCCCTGTATGTATGCAGCACTTTCTGGGTCTCGGGTAAGCCATCTTGTCTCTGTTTTGTTGTCAAATGCTTGTTTTTGTTCCTTTTACAGGTCCCCCCGGCCCGTGGCCGTTACGTGCAGCGTCATGCAAGGAGTGTTTTGCCCGGTATGTATGCAGCTGTTTGCGTGTCTCAGGTAAGCCATCTTGTCTCTGTTTGTTGTCTAATGCTAGTTTTTGTTCCTTTTACAGATCCCCCCTACCCGTGGCCGTTCCGTGCAGCGTCGTGCAAGGAGTGTTTTGCCCTATATGTATGCAGCACTTTCTGGGTCTCGGGTTAGCCATCTTGTCTCTGTTTTGTTGTCTAATGCTTGTTTTTGTTCCTTTTACAGGTCCCCCCCGGCCCGTGGCCGTTCCGATCAGCGTCGTGCAAGGAGTGTTTTGCCCGGTATGTATGCAGCTGTTTGCGGGTCTCAGGTAAGCCATCTTGTCTCCGTTTGTTGTCTAATGCTTGTTTTTGTTCCTTTTACAGATCCCCCCCGGCCCGTGGCCGTTCCATGCAGCGTCGTGCAAGGAGTGTTTTGCTCGGTATGTATGCAGCAATTTCTGGGTCTCGGGTTAGCCATCTTGTCTCTGTTTTGTTGTCTAATGCTTGTTTTTGTTCCTTTTACAGGTCCCCCCCGGCCCGTGGCCGTTCCGTGCAGCGTCGTGCAAGGAGTGTTTTGCCCGGTATGTACACAGCTGTTTGCGGGTTTCAGGTAAGCCATCTTGTCTCTGTTTTGTTGTCTAATGCTTGTTTTTGTTCCTTTTACAGGTCCCCCCCAGCCCGTGGCCGTTCCGTGCAGCGTCGTGCAAGGAGTGTTTTGCCTGGTACGTATACAGCTGTTTGCGGGTCTCAGGTAAGCCATCTTGTCTCTGTTTTGTTGTCTAATGCTTGTTTTTGTTCCTTTTACAGGTCCCCCCCGGCCCGTGGCCGTTCCGTGCAGCGTCGTGCAAGGAGTGTTTTGCCCGGTATGTATACAGCTGTTTGCGGGTCTCAGGTAAGCCATCTTGTCTCTGTTTTGTTGTCTAATGCTTGTTTCTGTTCCTTTTACAGGTCCCGCCCGGCCCGTGGCCGTTCCGTGCAGCATCGTGCAAGGAGTGTTTTGCCCGGTATGTATACAGCTGTTGGCGGGTCTCAGGTAAGCCATCTTGTCTCTGTTTTGTTGTCTAATGCTTGTTTTTGTTCCTTTTACAGGTCCCCCCTGGCCCGTGGCCGTTCCGTGCAGCGTCGTGCAAGGAGTGTTTTGCCCGGTATGTACACAGCTGTTTGCGGGTTTCAGGTAAGCCATCTTGTCTCTGTTTTGTTGTCTAATGCTTGTTTTTGTTCCTTTTACTGGTCCCCCCCAGCCCGTGGCCGTTCCGTGCAGCGTCGTGCAAGGAGTGTTTTGCCTGGTACGTATACAGCTGTTTGCGGGTCTCAGGTAAGCCATCTTGTCTCTGTTTTGTTGTCTAATGCTTGTTTTTTTTCCTTTTACAGGTCCCCCCCGGCCCGTGGCCGTTCCGTGCAGCGTCGTGCAAGGAGTGTTTTGCCCGGTATGTATACAGCTGTTTGCGGGTCTCAGGTAAGCCATCTTGTCTCTGTTTTGTTGTCTAATGCTTGTTTTTGTTCCTTTTACAGGTCCCCCCCGGCCCGTGGCCGTTCCGTGCAGCGGCGTGCAAGGAGTGTTTTGCCCGGTATGTTGTTTGCGGGTCTCAGGTAAGCCATCTTGTCTCTGTTTTGTTGTCTAATGCTTGTTTTCGTTCCTTTTACAGGTCCGGCCCGTGGCCGTTCCGTGCAGCGTCGTGCAAGGAGTGTTTTGCCCGGTATGTATGCAGCTGTTTGCGGGTCTCAGGTAAGCCATCTTGTCTCTGTTTGTTGTCTAATGCTTGTTTTTGTTCCTTTTACAGGTCCCCCCCGGCCCGTGGCCGTTCCGTGCAGCGGCGTGCAAGGAGTGTTTTGCCCGGTATGTTGTTTGCGGGTCTCAGGTAAGCCATCTTGTCTCTGTTTTGTTGTCTAATGCTTGTTTTCGTTCCTTTTACAGGTCCGGCCCGTGGCCGTTCCGTGCAGCGTCGTGCAAGGAGTGTTTTGCCCGGTATGTATGCAGCTGTTTGCGGGTCTCAGGTAAGCCATCTTGTCTCTGTTTGTTGTCTAATGCTTGTTTTTGTTCCTTTTACAGATCCCCCCGGCCCGTGGCCGTTCCGTGCAGCGTCGTGCAAGGAGTGTTTTGCCCAGTATGTACACAGCTGTTTGCGGATCTCAGGTAAGCCATCTTGTCTCTGTTTTGTTGTCTAATGCTTGTTTTTGTTCCTTTTACAGGTCCCCCAGGCCCGTGGCCATTCCGTGCAGCGTCGTGCAAGGAGTGTTTTGCCCGGTATGTATACAGCTGTTTGCGGGTCTCAGGTAAGCCATCTTGTCTCTGTTTTGTTGTCTAATGCTTGTTTTTGTTCCTTTTACAGGTCCCCCCCGGCCCGTGGCCGTTACGTGCAGCGTCATGCAAGGAGTGTTTTGCCCGGTATGTATGCAGCTGTTTGCGTGTCTCAGGTAAGCCATCTTGTCTCTGTTTGTTGTCTAATGCTAGTTTTTGTTCCTTTTACAGATCCCCCCTACCCGTGGCCGTTCCGTGCAGCGTCGTGCAAGGAGTGTTTTGCCCTATATGTATGCAGCACTTTCTGGGTCTCGGGTTAGCCATCTTGTCTCTGTTTTGTTGTCTAATGCTTGTTTTTGTTCCTTTTACAGGTCCCCCCCGGCCCGTGGCCGTTCCGATCAGCGTCGTGCAAGGAGTGTTTTGCCCGGTATGTATGCAGCTGTTTGCGGGTCTCAGGTAAGCCATCTTGTCTCCGTTTGTTGTCTAATGCTTGTTTTTGTTCCTTTTACAGATCCCCCCCGGCCCGTGGCCGTTCCATGCAGCGTCGTGCAAGGAGTGTTTTGCTCGGTATGTATGCAGCAATTTCTGGGTCTCGGGTTAGCCATCTTGTCTCTGTTTTGTTGTCTAATGCTTGTTTTTGTTCCTTTTACAGGTCCCCCCCGGCCCGTGGCCGTTCCGTGCAGCGTCGTGCAAGGAGTGTTTTGCCCGGTATGTACACAGCTGTTTGCGGGTTTCAGGTAAGCCATCTTGTCTCTGTTTTGTTGTCTAATGCTTGTTTTTGTTCCTTTTACAGGTCCCCCCCAGCCCGTGGCCGTTCCGTGCAGCGTCGTGCAAGGAGTGTTTTGCCTGGTACGTATACAGCTGTTTGCGGGTCTCAGGTAAGCCATCTTGTCTCTGTTTTGTTGTCTAATGCTTGTTTTTGTTCCTTTTACAGGTCCCCCCCGGCCCGTGGCCGTTCCGTGCAGCGTCGTGCAAGGAGTGTTTTGCCCGGTATGTATACAGCTGTTTGCGGGTCTCAGGTAAGCCATCTTGTCTCTGTTTTGTTGTCTAATGCTTGTTTCTGTTCCTTTTACAGGTCCCGCCCGGCCCGTGGCCGTTCCGTGCAGCGTCGTGCAAGGAGTGTTTTGCCCGGTATGTATACAGCTGTTGGCGGGTCTCAGGTAAGCCATCTTGTCTCTGTTTTGTTGTCTAATGCTTGTTTTTGTTCCTTTTACAGGTCCCCCCTGGCCCGTGGCCGTTCCGTGCAGCGTCGTGCAAGGAGTGTTTTGCCCGGTATGTACACAGCTGTTTGCGGGTTTCAGGTAAGCCATCTTGTCTCTGTTTTGTTGTCTAATGCTTGTTTTTGTTCCTTTTACAGGTCCCCCCCAGCCCGTGGCCGTTCCGTGCAGCGTCGTGCAAGGAGTGTTTTGCCTGGTACGTATACAGCTGTTTGCGGGTCTCAGGTAAGCCATCTTGTCTCTGTTTTGTTGTCTAATGCTTGTTTTTTTTCCTTTTACAGGTCCCCCCCGGCCCGTGGCCGTTCCGTGCAGCGTCGTGCAAGGAGTGTTTTGCCCGGTATGTATACAGCTGTTTGCGGGTCTCAGGTAAGCCATCTTGTCTCTGTTTTGTTGTCTAATGCTTGTTTTTGTTCCTTTTACAGGTCCCCCCCGGCCCGTGGCCGTTCCGTGCAGCGTCGTGCAAGGAGTGTTTTGCCCCGTATGTATGCAGCTGTTTGCGGGTCTCAGGTAAGCCATCTTGTCTCTGTTTGTTGTCTAATGCTTGTTTTTGTTCCTTTTACAGGTCCCCCCCGGCCCGTGGCCGTTCCGTGCAGCGTCGTGCAAGGAGTGTTTTGCCCGGTATGTATGCAGCACTTTCTGGGTCTCGGGTAAGCCATCTTGTCTCTGTTTTGTTGTCTAATGCTTGTTTTTGATCCTTTTACAGGTCCCCCCCGGCCCGTGGCCGTTACGTGCAGCGTCGTGCAAGGAGTGTTTTGCCCGGTATGTATGCAGCTGTTTGCGGGTCTCAGGTAAGCCATCTTGTCTCCGTTTGTTGTCTAATGCTTGTTTTTGTTCCTTTTACAGACCCCTCCCGGCCCGTGGCCGTTCCGTTCAGCGTCGTGCAAGGAATATTTTGCCCTGTATGTATGCAGCACTTTCTGGGTCTCGGGTAAGCCATCTTGTCTCTGTTTTGTTGTCAAATGCTTGTTTTTGTTCCTTTTACAGGTCCCCCCGGCCCGTGGCCGTTCCGTGCAGCGTCGTGCAAGGAGTGTTTTGCCCGGTATGTATGCAGCTGTTTGCGGGTCTCAGGTAAGCCATCTTGTCTCCATTTGTTGTCTAATGCTTGTTTTTGTTCCTTTTACAGATCCCCCACGGCCCGTGGCCATTCCGTGCAGCGTCGTGCAAGGAGTGTTTTGCCCGGTATGTATGCAGCACTTTCTGGGTCTCGGGTTAGCCATCTTGTCTCTGTTTTGTTGTCTAATGCTTGTTTTTGTTCCTTTTACAGGTCTCCCCCGGCCCGTGGCCCTTCCGTGCAGCGTCGTGCAAGGAGTGTTTTGCCCGTTATGTATGCAGCAGTTTGCGGGTCTCAGGTAAGCCATCTTGTCTCTGTTTTGTTGTCTAATGCTTGTTTTTGTTCCTTTTATAGGTCCCCCCCGGCCCGTTGCCATTCCGTGCAGCGTCGTGCAAGGAGTGTTTTTGCCCGGTATGTACACAGCTGTTTGCGGGTCTCAGGAAAGCCATCTTGTCTCTGTTTTGTTGTCTAATGCTTGTTTTTGTTCCTTTTACAGGTCCCCCCCGGCCCGTGGCCGTTCCGTGCAGCGTCGTGCAAGGAGTGTTTTGCCCGGTATGTATACAGCTGTTTGCGGGTCTCAGGTAAGCCATCTTGTCTCTGTTTTGTTGTCTAATGCTTGTTTTTGTTCCTTTTTACAGGTCCCCCCCGGCCCGTGGCCGTTACGTGCAGCGTCGTGCAAGGAGTGTTTTGCCCGGTATGTATGCAGCTGTTTGCGGGTCTCAGGTAAGCCATCTTGTCTCTGTTTGTTGTCTAATGCTTGTTTTTGTTCCTTTTACAGATCCCCCCCCGGCCCGTGGCCGTTCCGTGCAGCGTCGTGCAAGGAGTGTTTTGCACTATATGTATGCAGCACTTTCTGGGTCTCGGGTAAGCCATCTTGTCTCTGTTTTGTTGTCTAATGTTTGTTTTTGTTCCTTTTACAGGTCCCCCCGGCCCGTGTCCGTTCCGTGCAGCGTCGTGCGAGGAGTGTTTTGCCCGGTATGTATGCAGCTGTTTGCGGGTCTCAGGTAAGCCATCTTGTCTCCTTTTTATTGTCTAATGCTTGTTTTTGTTCCTTTTACAGATCCCCCCGGCCCGTGGCCGTTCCGTGCAGCGTCGTGCAAGGAGTGTTTTGCCCGGTATGTATGCAGCACTTTCTGGGTCTCGGGTTAGCCATCTTGTCTCTGTTTTGTTGTCTAATGCTTGTTTTTGTTCCTTTTACAGGTCCCCCCCGGCCCGTGGCCGTTCCGTGCAGCGTCGTGCAAGGAGTGTTTTGCCCGGTATGTACACAGCTGTTTGCGGGTTTCAGGTAAGCCATCTTGTCTCTGTTTTGTTGTCTAATGCTTGTTTTTATTCCTTTTACAGGTCCCCCCCGGCCCGTGGCCGTTCCGTGCAGCGTCGTGCAAGGAGTGTTTTGCCTGGTACGTATACAGCTGTTTGCGGGTCTCAGGTAAGCCATCTTGTCTCTGTTTTGCTGTCTAATGCTTGTTTTTGTTCCTTTTACAGGTCCCCCCCCCGGCCCGTGGCCGTTCCGTGCAGCGTCGTGCGAGGAGTGTTTTGCCCGGTATGTATACAGCTGTTTGCGGGTCTCAGGTAAGCCATCTTGTCTCTGTTTTGTTGTCTAATGCTTGTTTTTGTTCCTTTTACAGGTCCCCCCTGGTCCGTGGCCGTTCCGTGCAGCGTCGTGCAAGGAGTGTTTTGCCCGGTATGTATGCAGCACTTTCTGGGTCTCGGGTAAGCCATCTTGTCTCTGTTTTGTTGTCTAATGCTTGTTTTTGTTCCTTTTACAGGTCCCCCCCCGGCCCGTGGCCGTTACGTGCAGCGTCGTGCAAGGAGTGTTTTGCCCAGTATGTATGCAGCTGTTTGCGGGTCTCAGGTAAGCCATCTTGTCTCCGTTTGTTGACTAATGCTTGTTTTTGTTCCTTTTACAAATCCCCCCACCCCGGCCCGTGGCCGTTCCGTGCAGCGTCGTGCAAGGAGTGTTTTGCCCGGTATGTATGCAGCACTTTCTGGGTCTCTGGTTAGCCATCTTGTCTCTGTTTTGTTGTCTAATGCTTGTTTTTGTTCCTTTTACAGGTCCCCCCAGGCCCGTGGCCCTTCCGTGCAGCGTCGTACAAGGAGTGTTTTGCCTGGTACGTATACAGCTGTTTGCGGGTCTCAGGTAAGCCATCTTGTCTCTGTTTTGTTGTCTAATGCTTGTTTTTGTTCCTTTTACAGGTCCCCCCCGGCCCGTGGCCGTTCCGTGCAGCGTCGTGCAAGGAGTGTTTTGCCCGGTATGTATACAGCTGTTTGCGGGTCTCAGGTAAGCCATCTTGTCTCTGTTTTGTTGTCTAATGCTTGTTTTTGTTCCTTTTACAGGTCCCCCCCGGCCCGTGGCCGTTCCGTGCAGCGTCGTGCAAGGAGTGTTTTGCCCGGTATGTATGCAGCTGTTTGCGGGTCTCAGGTAAACCATCTTGCCTCTGTTTGTTGTCTAATGCTTGTTTTTGTTCCTTTTACAGGTCCCCCCCGGCCCGTGGCCGTTCCGTGCAGCGTCGTGCAAGGAGTGTTTTGCCCGGTATGTATGCAGCACTTTCTGGGTCTCGGGTAAGCCATCTTGTCTCTGTTTTGTTGTCTAATGCTTGTTTTTGTTCCTTTTACAGGTCCCCCCGGCCCGTGGCCGTTCCGTGCAGCGTCGTGCAAGGAGTGTTTTGCCCGGTATGTATGCAGCTGTTTGCGGGTCTCAGGTAAGCCATCTTGTCTCTGTTTGTTGTCTAATGCTTGTTTTTGTTCCTTTTACAGGTCCCCCCCGGCCCGTGGCCGTTCTGTGCAGCGTCGTGCAAGGAGTGTTTTGCCCGGTATGTATGCAGCTGTTTGCGGGTCTCAGGTAAGCCATCTTGTCTCCGTTTGTTGACTAATGCTTGTTTTTGTTCCTTTTACAAATCCCCCCACCCCGGCCCGTGGCCGTTCCGTGCAGCGTCGTGCAAGGAGTGTTTTGCCCGGTATGTATGCAGCACTTTCTGGGTCTCTGGTTAGCCATCTTGTCTCTGTTTTGTTGTCTAATGCTTGTTTTTGTTCCTTTTACAGGTCCCCCCAGGCCCGTGGCCCTTCCGTGCAGCGTCGTGCAAAGAGTGTTTTGCCTGGTACGTATACAGCTGTTTGCGGGTCTCAGGTAAGCCATCTTGTCTCTGTTTTGTTGTCTAATGCTTGTTTTTGTTCCTTTTACAGGTCCCCCCCCGGCCCGTGGCCGTTCCGTGCAGCGTCGTGCAAGGAGTGTTTTGCCCGGTATGTATACAGCTGTTTGCGGGTCTCAGGTAAGCCATCTTATCTCTGTTTTGTTGTCTAATGCTTGTTTTTGTTCCTTTTACAGGTCCCCCCCGGCCCGTGGCCGTTCCGTGCAGCGTCGTGCAAGGAGTGTTTTGCCCGGTATGTATGCAGCTGTTTGCGGGTCTCAGGTAAGCCATCTTGTCTCTGTTTGTTGTCTAATGCTTGTTTTTGTTCCTTTTACAGGTCCCCCCCGGCCCGTGGCCGTTCCGAGAAGCGTCGTGCAAGGAGTGTTTTGCCCGGTATGTATGCAGCACTTTCTGGGTCTCGGGTAAGCCATCTTGTCTCTGTTTTGTTGTCTAATGCTTGTTTTTGTTCCTTTTACAGGTCCCCCCAGGCCCGTTGCCATTCCGTGCAGCGTCGTGCAAGGAGTGTTTTGCCCGGTATGTACACAGCTGTTTACGGGTCTCAGGTAAGCCATCTTGTCTCTGTTTTGTTGTCTAATGCTTGTTTTTGTTCCTTTTACAGGTCCCCCCCGGCCCGTGGCCGTTCCGTGCAGCGTCGTGCAAGGAGTGTTTTGCCCGGTACGTATACAGCTTTTTGCGGGTCTCAGGTAAGCCATCTTGTCTCTGTTTTGTTGTCTAATGCTTGTTTTTGTTCCTTGTACAGGTCCTCCCTGGACCGTGGCCGTTCCGTGCAGCGTCGTGCAAGGAGTGTTTTGCCCGGTATGTATGCAGCTGTTTGCGGGTCTCAGGTAAGCCATCTTGTCCTGTTTGTTGTCTAATTCTTGTTTTTGTTTCTTTTACAGATCCCCCCGGCCCGTGGCCGTTCCGTGCAGCGTCGTGCAAGGAGTGTTTTGCCCGTTATGTATGCAGCACTTTCTGGGTCTCGGGTAAGCCATCTTGTCTCTGTTTTGTTGTCTAATGCTTGTTTTTGTTCCTTTTACAGGTCCCCCCCGGCCTGTGGCCGTTCCGTGCAGCGTCGTGTAAGAAGTGTTTTGCCCGGTATGCATGCAGCTGTTTGCGGGTCTCAGGTAAGCCATCTTGTCGCCGTTTGTTGTCTAATGCTTGTTTTTGTTCCTTTTACAGATCCCCCCCGGCCCGTGGCCGTTCCGTGCAGCGTCGTGCAAGGAGTGTTTTGCCCGGTATGTATGCAGCACTTTCTGGGTCTCGGGTTAGCCATCTTGTCTCTGTTTTGTTGTCTAATGCTTGTTTTTGATCCTTTTACAGGTCCCCCCGGCCCGTGGCCCTTCCGTGCAGCGTCGTGCAAGGAGTGTTTTGCCCGGTATGTATGCAGCAGTTTGCGGGTCTCAGGTAAGCCATCTTGTCTCTGTTTTGTTGTCTAATGCTTGTTTTTGTTCCTTTTACAGGTCCGGCCCGTGGCCGTTCCGTGCAGCGTCGTGCAAGGAGTGTTTTGCCCGGTATGTATGCAGCTGTTTGCGGGTCTCAGGTAAGCCATCTTGTCTCTGTTTTGTTGTCTAATGCTTGTTTTTGATCCTTTTACAGGTCCCCCCGGCCCGTGGCCCTTCCGTGCAGCGTCGTGCAAGGAGTGTTTTGCCCGGTATGTATGCAGCAGTTTGCGGGTCTCAGGTAAGCCATCTTGTCTCTGTTTTGTTGTCTAATGCTTGTTTTTGTTCCTTTTACAGGTCCGGCCCGTGGCCGTTCCGTGCAGCGTCGTGCAAGGAGTGTTTTGCCCGGTATGTATGCAGCTGTTTGCGGGTCTCAGGTAAGCCATCTTGACTCTGTTTTGTTGTCTAATGCTTGTTTTTGTTTCTTTTACGGTTCCCCCCCCGGCCCGTGGCCGTTCCGTGCTGCGTCGTGCAAGGAGTGTTTTGCCCGGTATGTATGCAGCACTTTCTGGGTCTCGGGTAAGCCATCTTGTCTCTGTTTTGTTGTCTAATGCTTGTTTTTGTTCCTTTCACAGGTCCCCCCGGCCCGTGGCCCTTCCGTGCAGCGTCGTGCAAGGAGTGTTTTGCCCGGTATGTATGCAGCAGTTTGCGGGTCTCAGGTAAGCCATCTTGTCTCTGTTTGTTGTCTAATGCTTATTTTTGTTTCTTTTACAGACCCCCCCCGGCCCGTAGCCGTTCCGTGCAGCGTCGTGCAAGGAGTGTTTTGCCCGGTATGTATGCAGCAATTTCTGGTTCTCGGGTAAGCCATCTTGTCTCTGTTTTGTTGTCTAATGCTTGTTTTTGTTCCTTTTACAGGTCCCCCAAGGCCCGTGGCCGTTCCGTGCAGCGTCGTGCAAGGAGTGTTTTGCCCGGTATGTATGCAGCTGTTTGCGGGTCTCAGGTAAGCCATCTTGTCTCCGTTTGTTGTCTAATGCTTGTTTTTGTTCCTTTTACAGATCCCCCCGGGCCCGTGGCCATTCCATGCAGCGTCGTGCAAGGAGTGTTTTGCCCGGTATGTATGCAGCACTTTCTGGGTCTTGGGTTAGCCATCTTGTCTCTGTTTTGTTGTCTAATGCTTGTTTTTGTTCCTTTTACAGGTCCCCCCCCCCCAGCCCGTGGCCCTTCCGTGCAGCGTCGTGCAAGGAGTGTTTTGCCCGGTATGTATGCAGCAGTTTGCGGGTCTCAGGTAAGCCATCTTGTCTCTGTTTTGTTGTCTAATGCTTGTTTTTGTTCCTTTTACAGGTCCCCCCCGGCCCGTGGCTGTTCCGTGCAGCGTCGTGCAAGGAGTGTTTTGCCCGGTATGTACACCGCTGTTTGCGGGTCTCAGGTAAGCCATCTTGTCTCTGTTTTGTTGTCTAATGCTTGTTTTTGTTCCTTTTACAGGTCCCCCCCGGCCCGTGGCCGTTCCGTGCAGCGTCGTGCAAGGAGTGTTTTGCCCGGTATGTACACAGCTGTTTGCGGGTTTCAGGTAAGCCATCTTGTCTCTGTTTTGTTGTCTAATGCTTGTTTTTGTTCCTTTTACAGGTCGCCCGTGGCCGTTCCGTGCAGCATCGTGCAAGGAGTGTTTTGCCTGGTACGTATACAGCTGTTTGCGGGTCTCAGGTAAAGATCTTGTCTCTGTTTTGTTGTCTAATGCTTGTTTTTGTTCCTTTTACAGGTCCACCCCGGCCTGTGGCCGTTCCGTGCAGCGTCGTGCAAGGAGTGTTTTGCCCGGTATGTATACAGCTGTTTGCGGGTCTCAGGTAAGCAATCTTGTCTCTGTTTGTTGTCTAATGCTTGTTTTTGTTCCTTTTACAGGTCCCCCCCGGCCCGTGGCCGTTCCATGCAGCGTCGTGCAAGGAGTGTTTTGCCCGGTATGTATGCAGCACTTTCTGGGTCTCGGGTAAGCCATCTTGTCTCTGTTTTGTTGTCTACTGCTTGTTTTTGTTCCTTTTACAGGTCCCCCCCGGCCCGTTGCCGTTCCGTGCAGCGTCGTGCAAGGAGTGTTTTGCCCGGTATGTACACAGCTGTTTGCGGGTCTCAGGTAAGCCATCTTGTCTCTGTTTTGTTGTCTAATGCTTGTTTTTGTTCCTTTTACAGGTCCCCCCGGCCCGTGGCCGTTCCGTGCAGCGTAGTGCAAGGAGTGTTTTGCCCGGTACGTATACAGCTGTTTGCGGGTCTCAGGTAAGCCATCTTGTCTCTGTTTTGTTGTCTAATGCTTGTATTTGTTCCTTTTACAGGTCCCCCCCGGACCGTGGCCGTTCCGTGCAGCGTCGTGCAAGGATTGTTTTGCCCGGTATGTATGCAGCTGTTTGCGGGTCTCAGGTAAGCCATCTTGTCCTGTTTGTTGTCTAATGCTTGTTTTTGTTTCTTTTACAGATCCCCCCCGGCCCGTGGCCGTTCCGTGCAGCGTCGTGCTAGGAGTGTTTTGCACGGTATGTATGCAGCTGTTTGCGGGTCTCAGGTAGGCCATCTTGTCTCCGTTTGTTGTCTAATGCTTGTTCTTGTTCCTTTTACAGACCCCCCCGGCCCGTGGCCGTTCCGTGCAGCGTCGTGCAAGGAGTATTTTGCCCTGTATGTATGCAGCACTTTCTGGGTCTCGGGTAAGCCATCTTGTCTCTGTTTTGTTGTCTAATGCTTGTTTTTGTTCCTTTTACAGGTCCCCCCGGCCAGTGGCCGTTCCGTGCAGCGTCGTGTAAGGAGTGTTTTGCCCGGTATGTATGCAGCTGTTTGCGGGTCTCAGGTAAGCCATCTTGTCTCTGTTTGTTGTCTAATGCTTGTTTTTGTTCCTTTTACAGATTCCCTCCGGCCCGTGGCCGTTCTGTGCAGCGTCGTGCAAGGAGTGTTTTGCCCGGTATGTATGCAGCACTTTCTGGGTCTCGGGTTAGCCATCTTGTCTCTGTTTTGTTGTCTAATGCTTGTTTTTGTTCCTTTTACAGGTCTCCCCCGGCCCGTGGCCCTTCCGTGCAGCGTCGTGCAAGGAGTTTTTGCCCGGTATGTATGCAGCAGTTTGCGGGTCTCAGGTAAGCCATCTTGTCTCTGTTTTGTTGTCTAATGCTTGTTTTTGTTCCTTTTACAGGACCCCCCCGGCCCGTGGCCGTTCCGTGCAGCGGCGTGCAAGGAGTGTTTTGCCCGGTATGTACACCGCTGTTTGCGGGTCTCAGGTAAGCCCTCTTGTCTCTGTTTTGTTGTCTAATGCTTGTTTTTGTTCCTTTTACAGGTCCCCCCCGGCCCGTGGCCGTTCCGTGCAGCGTCGTGCAAGGAGTGTTTTGCCCGGTATGTACACAGCTGTTTGCGGGTTTCAGGTAAGCCATCTTGTCTCTGTTTTGTTGTCTAATGCTTGTTTTTGTTCCTTTTACAGGTCGCCCGTGGCCGTTCCGTGCAGCATCGTGCAAGGAGTGTTTTGCCTGGTACGTATACAGCTGTTTGCGGGTCTCAGGTAAAGATCTTGTCTCTGTTTTGTTGTCTAATGCTTGTTTTTGTTCCTTTTACAGGTCCACCCCGGCCTGTGGCCGTTACGTTCAGCGTCGTGCAAGGCGTGTTTTGCCCGGTATGTATGCAGCTGTTTGCGGGTCTCAGGTAAGCCATCTTGTCTCCGTTTATTGTCTAATGCTTGTTTTTGTTCCTTTTACAAATCCCCCCCGGCCCGTGGCCGTTCTGTGCAGCGTCGTGCAAGGAGTGTTTTGCTCGGTATGTATGCAGCACTTTCTGGGTCTCGGGTTAGCCATCTTGTCTCTGTTTTGTTGTCTAATGCTTGTTTTTGTTCCTTTTACAGGTCCCCCCGGCCCGTTGCCGTTCCGTGCAGCGTCGTGCAAGGAGTGTTTTGCCCGGTATGTACACAGCTGTTTGCGGGTCTCAGGTAAGCCATCTTGTCTCTGTTTTGTTGTCTAATGCTTGTTTTTGTTCCTTTTACAGGTCCCCCCGGCCCGTGGCCGTTCCGTGCAGCGTAGTGCAAGGAGTGTTTTGCCCGGTACGTATACAGCTGTTTGCGGGTCTCAGGTAAGCCATCTTGTCTCTGTTTTGTTGTCTAATGCTTGTTTTTGTTCCTTTTACAGGTCCCCCCCGGACCGTGGCCGTTCCGTGCAGCGTCGTGCAAGGAGTGTTTTGCCCGGTATGTATGCAGCTGTTTGCGGGTCTCAGGTAAGCCATCTTGTCCTGTTTGTTGTCTAATGCTTGTTTTTGTTTCTTTTACAGATCCCCCCCGGCCCGTGGCCGTTCCGTGCAGCGTCGTGCTAGGAGTGTTTTGCACGGTATGTATGCAGCTGTTTGCGGGTCTCAGGTAGGCCATCTTGTCTCCGTTTGTTGTCTAATGCTTGTTCTTGTTCCTTTTACAGACCCCCCCGGCCCGTGGCCGTTCCGTGCAGCGTCGTGCAAGGAGTATTTTGCCCTGTATGTATGCAGCACTTTCTGGGTCTCGGGTAAGCCATCTTGTCTCTGTTTTGTTGTCTAATGCTTGTTTTTGTTCCTTTTACAGGTCCCCCCGGCCCGTGGCCGTTCCGTGCACCGTCGTGTAAGGAGTGTTTTGCCCGGTATGTATGCAGCTGTTTGCGGGTCTCAGGTAAGCCATCTTGTCTCCGTTTGTTGTCTAATGCTTGTTTTTGTTCCTTTTACAGATTCCCCCCGGCCCGTGGCCATTCCGTGCAGCGTCGTGCAAGGAGTGTTTTGCCCGGTATGTATGCAGCAGTTTGCGGGTCTCAGGTAAGCCATCTTGTCTCTGTTTTGTTGTCTAATGCTTGTTTTTGTTCCTTTTACAGGTCCCCCCCGGCCCGTGGCCGTTCCGTGCAGCGGCGTGCAAGGAGTGTTTTGCCCGGTATGTACACCGCTGTTTGCGGGTCTCAGGTAAGCCATCTTGTCTCTGTTTTGTTGTCTAATGCTTGTTTTTGTTCCTTTTACAGGTCCCCCCCGGCCCGTGGCCGTTCCGTGCAGCGTCGTGCAAGGAGTGTTTTGCCCGGTATGTACACAGCTGTTTGCGGGTTTCAGGTAAGCCATCTTGTCTCTGTTTTGTTGTCTAATGCTTGTTTTTGTTCCTTTTACAGGTCGCCCGTGGCCGTTCCGTGCAGCATCGTGCAAGGAGTGTTTTGCCTGGTACGTATACAGCTGTTTGCGGGTCTCAGGTAAAGATCTTGTCTCTGTTTTGTTGTCTAATGCTTGTTTTTGTTCCTTTTACAGGTCCACCCCGGCCTGTGGCCGTTACGTTCAGCGTCGTGCAAGGCGTGTTTTGCCCGGTATGTATGCAGCTGTTTGCGGGTCTCAGGTAAGCCATCTTGTCTCCGTTTATTGTCTAATGCTTGTTTTTGTTCCTTTTACAAATCCCCCCCGGCCCGTGGCCGTTCTGTGCAGCGTCGTGCAAGGAGTGTTTTGCTCGGTATGTATGCAGCACTTTCTGGGTCTCGGGTTAGCCATCTTGTCTCTGTTTTGTTGTTTAATGCTTGTTTTTGTTCCTTTTACAGGTCCCCCCGGCCCGTTGCCGTTCCGTGCAGCGTCGTGCAAGGAGTGTTTTGCCCGGTATGTACACAGCTGTTTGCGGGTCTCAGGTAAGCCATCTTGTCTCTGTTTTGTTGTCTAATGCTTGTTTTTGTTCCTTTTACAGGTCCCCCCGGCCCGTGGCCGTTCCGTGCAGCGTAGTGCAAGGAGTGTTTTGCCCGGTACGTATACAGCTGTTTGCGGGTCTCAGGTAAGCCATCTTGTCTCTGTTTTGTTGTCTAATGCTTGTTTTTGTTCCTTTTACAGGTCCCCCCCGGACCGTGGCCGTTCCGTGCAGCGTCGTGCAAGGAGTGTTTTGCCCGGTATGTATGCAGCTGTTTGCGGGTCTCAGGTAAGCCATCTTGTCCTGTTTGTTGTCTAATGCTTGTTTTTGTTTCTTTTACAGATCCCCCCCGGCCCGTGGCCGTTCCGTGCAGCGTCGTGCTAGGAGTGTTTTGCACGGTATGTATGCAGCTGTTTGCGGGTCTCAGGTAGGCCATCTTGTCTCCGTTTGTTGTCTAATGCTTGTTCTTGTTCCTTTTACAGACCCCCCCGGCCCGTGGCCGTTCCGTGCAGCGTCGTGCAAGGAGTATTTTGCCCTGTATGTATGCAGCACTTTCTGGGTCTCGGGTAAGCCATCTTGTCTCTGTTTTGTTGTCTAATGCTTGTTTTTGTTCCTTTTACAGGTCCCCCCGGCCCGTGGCCGTTCCGTGCAGCGTCGTGTAAGGAGTGTTTTGCCCGGTATGTATGCAGCTGTTTGCGGGTCTCAGGTAAGCCATCTTGTCTCCGTTTGTTGTCTAATGCTTGTTTTTGTTCCTTTTACAGATTCCCCCCGGCCCGTGGCCATTCCGTGCAGCGTCGTGCAAGGAGTGTTTTGCCCGGTATGTATGCAGCACTTTCTGGGTCTCGGGTTAGCCATCTTGTCTCTGTTTTGTTGTCTAATGCTTGTTTTTGTTCCTTTTACAGGTCTCCCCCGGCCCGTGGCCCTTCCGTGCAGCGTCGTGCAAGGAGTGTTTTGCCCGGTATGTATGCAGCAGTTTGCGGGTCTCAGGTAAGCCATCTTGTCTCTGTTTTGTTGTCTAATGCTTGTTTTTGTTCCTTTTATAGGTCCCCCCGGCCCGTGGCCATTCCGTGCAGCGTCGTGCAAGGAGTGTTTTTGCCCGGTATGTACACAGCTGTTTGCGGGTCTCAGGAAAGCCATCTTGTCTCTGTTTTGTTGTCTAATGCTTGTTTTTGTTCCTTTTACAGGTCCCCCCCGGCCTGTGGCCGTTCCGTGCAGCGGCGTGCAAGGAGTGTTTTGCCCGGTATGTTGTTTGCGGGTCTCAGGTAAGCCATCTTGTCTCTGTTTTGTTGTCTAATGCTTGTTTTCGTTCCTTTTACAGGTCCGGCCCGTGGCCGTTCCGTGCAGCGTCGTGCAAGGAGTGTTTTGCCCGGTATGTATGCAGCTGTTTGCGGGTCTCAGGTAAGCCATCTTGTCTCTGTTTGTTGTCTAATGCTTGTTTTTGTTCCTTTTACAGATCCCCCCGGCCCGTGGCCGTTCCGTGCAGCGTCGTGCAAGGAGTGTTTTGCCCAGTATGTACACAGCTGTTTGCGGATCTCGGGTAAGCCATCTTGTCTCTGTTTTGTTGTCTAATGCTTGCTTTTGTTCCTTTTACAGGTCCCCCAGGCCCGTGGCCATTCCGTGCAGCGTCGTGCAAGGAGTGTTTTGCCCGGTATGTATACAGCTGTTTGCGGGTCTCAGGTAAGCCATCTTGTCTCTGTTTTGTTGTCTAATGCTTGTTTTTGTTCCTTTTACAGGTCCCCCCCGGCCAGTGGCCGTTACGTGCAGCGTCATGCAAGGAGTGTTTTGCCCGGTATGCATGCAGCTGTTTGCGGGTCTCAGGTAAGCCATCTTGTCGCCGTTTGTTGTCTAATGCTTATTTTGTTCCTTTTACAGATCCCCCCCGGCCCGTGGCCGTTCCGTGCAGCGTCGTGCAAGGAGTGTTTTGCCCGGTATGTATGCAGCACTTTCTGGGTCTCGGGTTAGCCATCTTGTCTCTGTTTTGTTGTCTAATGCTTGTTTTTGATCCTTTTACAGGTCCCCCCGGCCCGTGGCCCTTCCGTGCAGCGTCGTGCAAGGAGTGTTTTGCCCGGTATGTATGCAGCAGTTTGCGGGTCTCAGGTAAGCCATCTTGTCTCTGTTTTGTTGTCTAATGCTTGTTTTTGTTCCTTTTACAGGTACCCCCGGCCCGTGGCCGTTCCGTGCAGCACCGTGCAAGGAGTGTTTTTGCCCGGTATGTACACAGCTGTTTGCGGGTCTCCGGAAAGCCATCTTGTCTCTGTTTTGTTGTCTAATGCTTGTTTTTGTTCCTTTTACAGGTCCCCCCCGGCCCGTGGCCGTTCCGTGCAGCGTCGTGCAAAGAGTGTTTTGCCCGGTATGTTGTTTGCGGGTCTCAGGTAAGCCATCTTGTCTCTGTTTTGTTGTCTAATGCTTGTTTTTGTTCCTTTTACAGGTCCGGCCCGTGGCCGTTCCGTGCAGCGTCGTGCAAGGAGTGTTTTGCCCGGTATGTATGCAGCTGTTTGCGGGTCTCAGGTAAGCCATCTTGTCTCTGTTTGTTGTCTAATGCTTGTTTTTGTTCCTTTTACAGGTCCCCCCCGGCCCGTGGCCGTTCCGTGCAGCGTCGTGCAAGGAGTGTTTTGCCCGGTATGTATGCAGCACTTTCTGGGTCTCGGGTAAGCCATCTTGTCTCTGTTTTGTTGTCTAATGCTTGTTTTTGTTCCTTTTACAGGTCCCCCCCGGCCTGTGGCCGTTCCGTGCAGCGTCGTGTAAGAAGTGTTTTGCCCGGTATGCATGCAGCTGTTTGCGGGTCTCAGGTAAGCCATCTTGTCGCCGTTTGTTGTCTAATGCTTGTTTTTGTTCCTTTTACAGATCCCCCCCGGCCCGTGTCCGTTCCGTGCAGCGTCGTGCAAGGAGTGTTTTGCCCGGTATGTATGCAGCACTTTCTGGGTCTCGGGTTAGCCATCTTGTCTCTGTTTTGTTGTCTAATGCTTGTTTTTGTTCCTTTTACAGGTCCCCCCGGCCCGTGGCCCTTCCGTGCAGCGTCGTGCAAGGAGTGTTTTGCCCGGTATGTATGCAGCAGTTTGCGGGTCTCAGGTAAGCCATCTTGTCTCTGTTTTGTTGTCTAATGCTTGTTTTTGTTCCTTTTACAGGTCCCCCCCGGCCCGTGGCCGTTCCGTGCAGCGTCGTGCAGGGAGTGTTTTGCCCGGTATGTATGCAGCTGTTTGCGGGTCTCAGGTAAGCCATCTTGTCTCTGTTTGTTGTCTAATGCTTGTTTTTGTTTCTTTTACAGACCCCCCCCGGCCCGTAGCCGTTCCGTGCAGTGTCGTGCAAGGAGTGTTTTGCCCGGTATGTATGCAGCACTTTCTGGGTCTCGGGTAAGCCATCTTGTCTCTGTTTTGTTGTCTAATGCTTGTTTTTGTTCCTTTTACAGGTCCCCCAAGGCCCGTGGCCGTTCCGTGCAGCGTCGTGCAAGGAGTGTTTTGCCCGGTATGTATGCAGCTGTTTGCGGGTCTCAGGTAAGCCATCTTGTCTCCGTTTGTTGTCTAATGCTTGTTTTTGTTCCTTTTACAGATCCCCCCGGGCCCGTGGCCATTCCATGCAGCGTCGTGCAAGGAGTGTTTTGCCCGGTATGTATGCAGCACTTTCTGGGTCTTGGGTTAGCCATCTTGTCTCTGTTTTGTTGTCTAATGCTTGTTTTTGTTCCTTTTACAGGTCCCCCCCCCGGCCCGTGGCCCTTCCGTGCAGCGTCGTGCAAGGAGTGTTTTGCCCGGTATGTATGCAGCAGTTTGCGGGTCTCAGGTAAGCCATCTTGTCTCTGTTTTGTTGTCTAATGCTTGTTTTTGTTCCTTTTACAGGTCCCCCCCGGCCCGTGGCCGTTCCGTGCAGCGTCGTGCAAGGAGTGTTTTGCCCGGTATGTACACCGCAGTTTGCGGGTCTCAGGTAAGCCATCTTGTCTCTGTTTTGTTGTCTAATGCTTGTTTTTGTTCCTTTTACAGGTCGCCCGTGGCCGTTCCGTGCAGCATCGTGCAAGGAGTGTTTTGCCTGGTACGTATACAGCTGTTTGCGGGTCTCAGGTAAAGATCTTGTCTCTGTTTTGTTGTCTAATGCTTGTTTTTGTTCCTTTTACAGGTCCACCCCGGCCTGTGGGCGTTCCGTGCAGCGTCGTGCAAGGAGTGTTTTGCCCGGTATGTATACAGCTGTTTGCGGGTCTCAGGTAAGCCATCTTGTCTCTGTTTGTTGTCTAATGCTTGTTTTTGTTCCTTTTACAGGTCCCCCCTGGCCCGTGGCCGTTCCATGCAGCGTCGTGCAAGGAGTGTTTTGCCCGGTATGTATGTAGCACTTTCTGGGTCTCGGGTAAGCCATCTTGTCTCTGTTTTGTTGTCTAATGCTTGTTTTTGTTCCTTTTACAGGTCCCCCCCGGCCCGTGGCCGTTACGTTCAGCGTCGTGCAAGGCGTGTTTTGCCCGGTATGTATGCAGCTGTTTGCGGGTCTCAGGTAAGCCATCTTGTCTCCGTTTATTGTCTAATGCTTGTTTTTGTTCCTTTTACAAATCCCCCCCCGGCCCGTGGCCGTTCCGTGCAGCGTCGTGCAAGGAGTGTTTTGCCCGGTATGTATGCAGCACTTTCTGGGTCTCGGGTTAGCCATCTTGTCTCTGTTTTGTTGTCTAATGCTTGTTTTTGTTCCTTTTACAGGTCCCCCCCGGCCCGTTGCCGTTCCGTGCAGCGTCGTGCAAGGAGTGTTTTGCCCGGTATGTACACAGCTGTTTGCGGGTCTCAGGTAAGCCATCTTGTCTCTGTTTTGTTGTCTAATGCTTGTTTTTGTTCCTTTTACAGGTCCCCCCCGGCCCGTGGCCGTTCCGTGCAGCGTAGTGCAAGGAGTGTTTTGCCCGGTACGTATACAGCTGTTTGCGGGTCTCAGGTAAGCCATCTTGTCTCTGTTTTGTTGTCTAATGCTTGTTTTTGTTCCTTTTACAGGTCCCCCCGGACCGTGGCCGTTCCGTGCAGCGTCGTGCAAGGAGTGTTTTGCCCGGTATGTATGCAGCTGTTTGCGGGTCTCAGGTAAGCCATCTTGTCCTGTTTGTTGTCTAATGCTTGTTTTTGTTTCTTTTACAGATCCCCCCCGGCCCGTGGCCGTTCCGTGCAGCGTCGTGCTAGGAGTGTTTTGCACGGTATGTATGCAGCTGTTTGCGGGTCTCAGGTAGGCCATCTTGTCTCCGTTTGTTGTCTAATGCTTGTTCTTGTTCCTTTTACAGACCCCCCCGGCCCGTGGCCGTTCCGTGCAGCGTCGTGCAAGGAGTATTTTGCCCTGTATGTATGCAGCACTTTCTGGGTCTCGGGTAAGCCATCTTGTCTCTGTTTTGTTGTCTAATGCTTGTTTTTGTTCCTTTTACAGGTCCCCCCGGCCCGTGGCCGTTCCGTGCAGCGTCGTGTAAGGAGTGTTTTGCCCGGTATGTATGCAGCTGTTTGCGGGTCTCAGGTAAGCCATCTTGTCTCTGTTTGTTGTCTAATGCTTGTTTTTGTTCCTTTTACAGATTCCCCCCGGCCCGTGGCCGTTCCGTGCAGCGTCGTGCAAGGAGTGTTTTGCCCGGTATGTATGCAGCACTTTCTGGGTCTCGGGTTAGCCATCTTGTCTCTGTTTTGTTGTCTAATGCTTGTTTTTGTTCCTTTTACAGGTCTCCCCCGGCCCGTGGCCCTTCCGTGCAGCGTCGTGCAAGGAGTGTTTTGCCCGGTATGTATGCAGCAGTTTGCGGGTCTCAGGTAAGCCATCTTGTCTCTGTTTTGTTGTCTAATGCTTGTTTTTGTTCCTTTTATAGGTCCCCCCGGCCCGTGGCCATTCCGTGCAGCGTCGTGCAAGGAGTGTTTTGCCCGGTATGTTGTTTGCGGGTCTCAGGTATGCCATCTTGTCTCTGTTTTGTTGTCTAATGCTTGTTTTCGTTCCTTTTACAGGTCCGGCCCATGGCCGTTCCGTGCAGCGTCGTGCAAGGAGTGTTTTGCCCGGTATGTATGCAGCTGTTTGCGGGTCTCAGGTAAGCCATCTTGTCTCTGTTTGTTGTCTAATGCTTGTTTTTGTTCCTTTTACAGATCCCCCCGGCCCGTGGCCGTTCCGTGCAGCGTCGTGCAAGGAGTGTTTTGCCCAGTATGTACACAGCTGTTTGCGGATCTCAGGTAAGCCATCTTGTCTCTGTTTTGTTGTCTAATGCTTGTTTTTGTTCCTTTTACAGGTCCCCCAGGCCCGTGGCCATTCCGTGCAGCGTCGTGCAAGGAGTGTTTTGCCCGGTATGTATACAGCTGTTTGCGGGTCTCAGGTAAGCCATCTTGTCTCTGTTTTGTTGTCTAATGCTTGTTTTTGTTCCTTTTACAGGTCCCCCCCGGCCCGTGGCCGTTACGTGCAGCGTCATGCAAGGAGTGTTTTGCCCGGTATGTATGCAGCTGTTTGCGTGTCTCAGGTAAGCCATCTTGTCTCTGTTTGTTGTCTAATGCTAGTTTTTGTTCTTTTTACAGATCCCCCCCTACCCGTGGCCGTTCCGTGCAGCGTCGTGCAAGGAGTGTTTTGCCCGGTATGTATACAGCTGTTTGCGGGTCTCAGGTAAGCCATCTTGTCTCTGTTTGTTGTCTAATGCTAGTTTTTGTTCTTTTTACAGATCCCCCCCTACCCGTGGCCGTTACGTGCAGCGTTATGCAAGGAGTGTTTTGCCCGGTATGTATGCAGCTGTTTGCGTGTCTCAGGTAAGCCATCTTGTCTCTGTTTGTTGTCTAATGCTAGTTTTTGTTCTTTTTACAGATCCCCCCTACCCGTGGCCGTTCCGTGCAGCGTCGTGCAAGGAGTGTTTTGCCCGGTATGTATGCAGCACTTTCTGGGTCTCGGGTTAGCCATCTTGTCTCTGTTTTGTTGTCTAATGCTTGTTTTTGTTCCTTTTACAGGTCCCCCCCGGCCCGTGGCCGTTCCGAGCAGCGTCGTGCAAGTAGTGTTTTGCCCGGTATGTATGCAGCTGTTTGCGGGTCTCAGGTAAGCCATCTTGTCTCCGTTTGTTGTCTAATGCTTGTTTTTGTTCCTTTTACAGATCCCCCCCGGCCCGTGGCCGTTCCATGCAGCGTCGTGCAAGGAGTGTTTTGCTCGGTATGTATGCAGCAATTTCTGGGTCTCGGGTTAGCCATCTTGTCTCTGTTTTGTTGTCTAATGCTTGTTTTTGTTCCTTTTACAGGTCCCCCCCGGCCCGTGGCCGTTCCGTGCAGCGTCGTGCAAGGAGTGTTTTGCCCGGTATGTACACAGCTGTTTGCGGGTTTCAGGTAAGCCATCTTGTCTCTGTTTTGTTGTCTAATGCTTGTTTTTGTTCCTTTTACAGGTCCCCCCCAGCCCGTGGCCATTCCGTGCAGCGTCGTGCAAGGAGTGTTATGCCTGGTACGTATACAGCTGTTTGCGGGTCTCAGGTAAGCCATCTTGTCTCTGTTTTGTTGTCTAATGCTTGTTTTTGTTCCTTTTACAGGTCCCCCCCGGCCCGTGGCCGTTCCGTGCAGCGTCGTGCAAGGAGTGTTTTGCCCGGTATGTATACAGCTGTTTGCGGGTCTCAGGTAAGCCATCTTGTCTCTGTTTTGTTGTCTAATGCTTGTTTCTGTTCCTTTTACAGGTCCCACCCGGCCCGTGGCCGTTCCGTGCAGCGTCGTGCAAGGAGTGTTTTGCCCGGTATGTATACAGCTGTTGGCGGGTCTCAGGTAAGCCATCTTGTCTCTGTTTTGTTGTCTAATGCTTGTTTTTGTTCCTTTTACAGGTCCCCCCTGGCCCGTGGCCGTTCCGTGCAGCGTCGTGCAAGGAGTGTTTTGCCCGGTATGTACACAGCTGTTTGCGGGTTTCAGGTAAGCCATCTTGTCTCTGTTTTGTTGACTAATGCTTGTTTTTGTTCCTTTTACAGGTCCCCCCCAGCCCGTGGCCGTTCCGTGCAGCGTCGTGCAAGGAGTGTTTTGCCTGGTACGTATACAGCTGTTTGCGGGTCTCAGGTAAGCCATCTTGTCTCTGTTTTGTTGTCTAATGCTTGTTCTTTTTCCTTTTACAGGTCCCCTCCGGCCCGTGGCCGTTCCGTGCAGCGTCGTGCAAGGAGTGTTTTGCCCAGTATGTATACAGCTGTTTGCGGGTCTCAGGTAAGCCATCTTGTCTCTGTTTTGTTGTCCAATGCTTGTTTTTGTTCCTTTTACAGGTCCCCCCCGGCCCGTGGCCGTTCCGTGCAGCGTCGTGCAAGGAGTGTTTTGCCCGGTATGTATGCAGCACTTTCTGGGTCTCGGGTAAGCCATCTTGTCTCTGTTTTGTTGTCTAATGCTTGTTTTTGATCCTTTTACAGGTCCCCCCCGGCCCGTGGCCGTTACGTGCAGCGTCGTGCAAGGAGTGTTTTGCCCGGTATGTATGCAGCTGTTTGCGGGTCTCAGGTAAGCCATCTTGTCTCCGTTTGTTGTCTAATGCTTGTTTTTGTTCCTTTTACAGACCCCTCCCGGCCCGTGGCCGTTCCGTTCAGCGTCGTGCAAGGAATATTTTGCCCTGTATGTATGCAGCACTTTCTGGGTCTCGGGTAAGCCATCTTGTCTCTGTTTTGTTGTCAAATGCTTGTTTTTGTTCCTTTTACAGGTCCCCCCGGCCCGTGGCCGTTCCGTGCAGCGTCGTGCAAGGAGTGTTTTGCCCGGTATGTATGCAGCTGTTTGCGGGTCTCAGGTAAGCCATCTTGTCTCCGTTTGTTGTCTAATGCTTGTTTTTGTTCCTTTTACAGATCCCCCACGGCCCGTGGCCATTCCGTGCAGCGTCGTGCAAGGAGTGTTTTGCCCGGTATGTATGCAGCACTTTCTGGGTCTCGGGTTAGCCATCTTGTCTCTGTTTTGTTGTCTAATGCTTGTTTTTGTTCCTTTTACAGGTCTCCCCCGGCCCGTGGCCCTTCCGTGCAGCGTCGTGCAAGGAGTGTTTTGCCCGGTATGTATGCAGCAGTTTGCGGGTCTCAGGTAAGCCATCTTGTCTCTGTTTTGTTGTCTAATGCTTGTTTTTGTTCCTTTTATAGGTCCCCCCGGCCCGTGGCCATTCCGTGCAGCGTCGTGCAAGGAGTGTTTTTGCCCGGTATGTACACAGCTGTTTGCGGGTCTCAGGAAAGCCATCTTGTCTCTGTTTTGTTGTCTAATGCTTGTTTTTGTTCCTTTTACAGGTCCCCCCCGGCCCGTGGCCGTTCCGTGCAGCGGCGTGCAAGGAGTGTTTTGCCCGGTATGTTGTTTGCGGGTCTCAGGTAAGCCATCTTGTCTCTGTTTTGTTGTCTAATGCTTGTTTTCGTTCCTTTTACAGGTCCGGCCCGTGGCCGTTCCGTGCAGCGTCGTGCAAGGAGTGTTTTGCCCGGTATGTATGCAGCTGTTTGCGGGTCTCAGGTAAGCCATCTTGTCTCTGTTTGTTGTCTAATGCTTGTTTTTGTTCCTTTTACAGATCCCCCCGGCCCGTGGCCGTTC
Source organism: Lissotriton helveticus (assembly GCF_964261635.1). NCBI lineage: Eukaryota > Metazoa > Chordata > Amphibia > Caudata > Salamandridae > Lissotriton > Lissotriton helveticus. Next base: position 1,281,586,296 of record NC_136061.1, read on the forward strand.
CGTGCAGCGTCGTGCAAGGAGTGTTTTGCCCAGTATGTACACAGCTGTTTGCGGATCTCAGGTAAGCCATCTTGTCTCTGTTTTGTTGTCTAATGCTTGTTTTTGTTCCTTTTACAGGTCCCCCAGGCCCGTGGCCATTCCGTGCAGCGTCGTGCAAGGAGTGTTTTGCCCGGTATGTATACAGCTGTTTGCGGGTCTCAGGTAAGCCATCTTGTCTCTGTTTTGTTGTCTAATGCTTGTTTTTGTTCCTTTTACAGGTCCCCCCCGGCCGGTGGCCGTTACGTGCAGCGTCATGCAAGGAGTGTTTTGCCCGGTATGTATGCAGCTGTTTGCGTGTCTCAGGTAAGCCATCTTGTCTCTGTTTGTTGTCTAATGCTAGTTTTTGTTCCTTTTACAGATCCCCCCTACCCGTGGCCGTTCCGTGCAGCGTCGTGCAAGGAGTGTTTTGCCCTATATGTATGCAGCACTTTCTGGGTCTCGGGTTAGCCATCTTGTCTCTGTTTTGTTGTCTAATGCTTGTTTTTGTTCCTTTTACAGGTCCCCCCCGGCCCGTGGCCGTTCCGATCAGCGTCGTGCAAGGAGTGTTTTGCCCGGTATGTATGCAGCTGTTTGCGGGTCTCAGGTAAGCCATCTTGTCTCCGTTTGTTGTCTAATGCTTGTTTTTGTTCCTTTTACAGATCCCCCCCGGCCCGTGGCCGTTCCATGCAGCGTTGTGCAAGGAGTGTTTTGCTCGGTATGTATGCAGCAATTTCTGGGTCTCGGGTTAGCCATCTTGTCTCTGTTTTGTTGTCTAATGCTTGTTTTTGTTCCTTTTACAGGTCCCCCCCAGCCCGTGGCCGTTCCGTGCAGCGTCGTGCAAGGAGTGTTTTGCCTGGTACGTATACAGCTGTTTGCGGGTCTCAGGTAAGCCATCTTGTCTCTGTTTTGTTGTCTAATGCTTGTTTTTGTTCCTTTTACAGGTCCCCCCCGGCCCGTGGCCGTTCCGTGCAGCGTCGTGCAAGGAGTGTTTTGCCCGGTATGTATACAGCTGTTTGCGGGTCTCAGGTAAGCCATCTTGTCTCTGTTTTGTTGTCTAATGCTTGTTTCTGTTCCTTTTACAGGTCCCGCCCGGCCCGTGGCCGTTCCGTGCAGCGTCGTGCAAGGAGTGTTTTGCCCGGTATGTATACAGCTGTTGGCGGGTCTCAGGTAAGCCATCTTGTCTCTGTTTTGTTGTCTAATGCTTGTTTTTGTTCCTTCTACAGGTCCCCCCTGGCCCGTGGCCGTTCCGTGCAGCGTCGTGCAAGGAGTGTTTTGCCCGGTATGTACACAGCTGTTTGCGGGTTTCAGGTAAGCCATCTTGTCTCTGTTTTGTTGTCTAATGCTTGTTTTTGTTCCTTTTACAGGTCCCCCCCAGCCCGTGGCCGTTCCGTGCAGCGTCGTGCAAGGAGTGTTTTGCCTGGTACGTATACAGCTGTTTGCGGGTCTCAGGTAAGCCATCTTGTCTCTGTTTTGTTGTCTAATGCTTGTTTTTTTTCCTTTTACAGGTCCCCCCCGGCCCGTGGCCGTTCCGTGCAGCGTCGTGCAAGGAGTGTTTTGCCCGGTATGTATACAGCTGTTTGCGGGTCTCAGGTAAGCCATCTTGTCTCTGTTTTGTTGTCTAATGCTTGTTTTTGTTCCTTTTACAGGTCCCCCCGGCCCGTGGCCGTTCCGTGCAGCGTCGTGCAAGGAGTGTTTTGCCCCGTATGTATGCAGCTGTTTGCGGGTCTCAGGTAAGCCATCTTGTCTCTGTTTGTTGTCTAATGCTTGTTTTTGTTCCTTTTACAGGTCCCCCCCGGCCCGTGGCCGTTCCGTGCAGCGTCGTGCAAGGAGTGTTTTGCCCGGTATGTATGCAGCACTTTCTGGGTCTCGGGTAAGCCATCTTGTCTCTGTTTTGTTGTCTAATGCTTGTTTTTGATCCTTTTACAGGTCCCCCCCGGCCCGTGGCCGTTACGTGCAGCGTCGTGCAAGGAGTGTTTTGCCCGGTATGTATGCAGCTGTTTGCGGGTCTCAGGTAAGCCATCTTGTCTCCGTTTGTTGTCTAATGCTTGTTTTTGTTCCTTTTACAGACCCCTCCCGGCCCGTGGCCGTTCCGTTCAGCGTCGTGCAAGGAATATTTTGCCCTGTATGTATGCAGCACTTTCTGGGTCTCGGGTAAGCCATCTTGTCTCTGTTTTGTTGTCAAATGCTTGTTTTTGTTCCTTTTACAGGTCCCCCCGGCCCGTGGCCCTTCCGTGCAGCGTCGTGCAAGGAGTGTTTTGCCCGGTATGTATGCAGCAGTTTGCGGGTCTCAGGTAAGCCATCTTGTCTCTGTTTTGTTGTCTAATGCTTGTTTTTGTTCCTTTTATAGGTCCCCCCGGCCCGTGGCCATTCCGTGCAGCGTCGTGCAAGGAGTGTTTTTGCCCGGTATGTACACAGCTGTTTGCGGGTTTCAGGTAAGCCATCTTGTCTCTGTTTTGTTGTCTAATGCTTGTTTTTGTTCCTTTTACAGGTCCCCCCCAGCCCGTGGCCGTTCCGTGCAGCGTCGTGCAAGGAGTGTTTTGCCTGGTACGTATACAGCTGTTTGCGGGTCTCAGGTAAGCCATCTTGTCTCTGTTTTGTTGTCTAATGCTTGTTTTTTTTCCTTTTACAGGTCCCCCCCGGCCCGTGGCCGTTCCGTGCAGCGTCGTGCAAGGAGTGTTTTGCCCGGTATGTATACAGCTGTTTGCGGGTCTCAGGTAAGCCATCTTGTCTCTGTTTTGTTGTCTAATGCTTGTTTTTGTTCCTTTTACAGGTCCCCCCCGGCCCGTGGCCGTTCCGTGCAGCGTCGTGCAAGGAGTGTTTTGCCCAGTATGTATGCAGCTGTTTGCGGGTCTCAGGTAAGCCATCTTGTCTCTGTTTGTTGTCTAATGCTTGTTTTTGTTCCTTTTACAGGTCCCCCCCGGCCCGTGGCCGTTCCGTGCAGCGTCGTGCAAGGAGTGTTTTGCCCGGTATGTATGCAGCACTTTCTGGGTCTCGGGTAAGCCATCTTGTCTCTGTTTTGTTGTCTAATGCTTGTTTTTGATCCTTTTACAGGTCCCCCCCGGCCCGTGGCCGTTACGTGCAGCGTCGTGCAAGGAGTGTTTTGCCCGGTATGTATGCAGCTGTTTGCGGGTCTCAGGTAAGCCATCTTGTCTCCGTTTGTTGTCTAATGCTTGTTTTTGTTCCTTTTACAGACCCCTCCCGGCCCGTGGCCGTTCCGTTCAGCGTCGTGCAAGGAATATTTTGCCCTGTATGTATGCAGCACTTTCTGGGTCTCGGGTAAGCCATCTTGTCTCTGTTTTGTTGTCAAATGCTTGTTTTTGTTCCTTTTACAGGTCCCCCCGGCCCGTGGCCGTTCCGTGCAGCGTCGTGCAAGGAGTGTTTTGCCCGGTATGTATGCAGCTGTTTGCGGGTCTCAGGTAAGCCATCTTGTCTCCGTTTGTTGTCTAATGCTTGTTTTTGTTCCTTTTACAGATCCCCCACAGCCCGTGGCCATTCCGTGCAGCGTCGTGCAAGGAGTGTTTTGCCCGGTATGTATGCAGCACTTTCTGGGTCTCGGGTTAGCCATCTTGTCTCTGTTTTGTTGTCTAATGCTTGTTTTTGTTCCTTTTACAGGTCTCCCCCGGCCCGTGGCCCTTCCGTGCAGCGTCGTGCAAGGAGTGTTTTGCCCGTTATGTATGCAGCAGTTTGCGGGTCTCAGGTAAGCCATCTTGTCTCTGTTTTGTTGTCTAATGCTTGTTTTTGTTCCTTTTAAAGGTCCCCCCCGGCCCGTTGCCATTCCGTGCAGCGTCGTGCAAGGAGTGTTTTGCCCGGTATGTATGCAGCAGTTTGCGGGTCTCAGGTAAGCCATCTTGTCTCTGTTTTGTTGTCTAATGCTTGTTTTTGTTCCTTTTATAGGTCCCCCCGGCCCGTGGCCATTCCGTGCAGCGTCGTGCAAGGAGTGTTTTTGCCCGGTATGTACACAGCTGTTTGCGGGTTTCAGGTAAGCCATCTTGTCTCTGTTTTGTTGTCTAATGCTTGTTTTTGTTCCTTTTACAGGTCCCCCCCAGCCCGTGGCCGTTCCGTGCAGCGTCGTGCAAGGAGTGTTTTGCCTGGTACGTATACAGCTGTTTGCGGGTCTCAGGTAAGCCATCTTGTCTCTGTTTTGTTGTCTAATGCTTGTTTTTGTTCCTTTTACAGGTCCCCCCCGGCCCGTGGCCGTTCCGTGCAGCGTCGTGCAAGGAGTGTTTTGCCCCGTATGTATGCAGCTGTTTGCGGGTCTCAGGTAAGCCATCTTGTCTCTGTTTGTTGTCTAATGCTTGTTTTTGTTCCTTTTACAGGTCCCCCCCGGCCCGTGGCCGTTCCGTGCAGCGTCGTGCAAGGAGTGTTTTGCCCGGTATGTATGCAGCACTTTCTGGGTCTCGGGTAAGCCATCTTGTCTCTGTTTTGTTGTCTAATGCTTGTTTTTGATCCTTTTACAGGTCCCCCCCGGCCCGTGGCCGTTACGTGCAGCGTCGTGCAAGGAGTGTTTTGCCCGGTATGTATGCAGCTGTTTGCGGGTCTCAGGTAAGCCATCTTGTCTCCGTTTGTTGTCTAATGCTTGTTTTTGTTCCTTTTACAGACCCCTCCCGGCCCGTGGCCGTTCCGTTCAGCGTCGTGCAAGGAATATTTTGCCCTGTATGTATGCAGCACTTTCTGGGTCTCGGGTAAGCCATCTTGTCTCTGTTTTGTTGTCAAATGCTTGTTTTTGTTCCTTTTACAGGTCCCCCCGGCCCGTGGCCGTTCCGTGCAGCGTCGTGCAAGGAGTGTTTTGCCCGGTATGTATGCAGCTGTTTGCGGGTCTCAGGTAAGCCATCTTGTCTCCGTTTGTTGTCTAATGCTTGTTTTTGTTCCTTTTACAGATCCCCCACGGCCCGTGGCCATTCCGTGCAGCGTCGTGCAAGGAGTGTTTTGCCCGGTATGTATGCAGCACTTTCTGGGTCTCGGGTTAGCTATCTTGTCTCTGTTTTGTTGTCTAATGCTTGTTTTTGTTCCTTTTACAGGTCTCCCCCGGCCCGTGGCCCTTCCGTGCAGCGTCGTGCAAGGAGTGTTTTGCCCGTTATGTATGCAGCAGTTTGCGGGTCTCAGGTAAGCCATCTTGTCTCTGTTTTGTTGTCTAATGCTTGTTTTTGTTCCTTTTATAGGTCCCCCCCGGCCCGTTGCCATTCCGTGCAGCGTCGTGCAAGGAGTGTTTTTGCCCGGTATGTACACAGCTGTTTGCGGGTCTCAGGGAAGCCATCTTGTCTCTGTTTTGTTGTCTAATGCTTGTTTTTGTTCCTTTTACAGGTCCCCCCCGGCCCGTGGCCGTTCCGTGCAGCGTCGTGCAAGGAGTGTTTTGCCCGGTATGTTGTTTGCGGATCTCAGGTAAGCCATCTTGTCTCTGTTTTGTTGTCTAATGCTTGTTTTTGTTCCTTTTACAGGTCCGGCCCGTGGCCGGTCCGTGCAGCGTCGTGCAAGGAGTGTTTTGGACGGTATGTATGCAGCTGTTTGCGGGTCTCAGGTAAGCCATCTTGTCTCTGTTTGTTGTCTAATGCTTGTTTTTGTTCCTTTTACCGATCCCCCCGGCCCGTGGCCGTTCCGTGCAGCGTCGTGCAAGGAGTGTTTTGCCCAGTATGTACACAGCTGTTTGCGGATCTCAGGTAAGCCATCTTGTCTCTGTTTTGTTGTCTAATGCTTGTTTTTGTTCCTTTTACAGGTCCCCCCGGCCCGTGGCCGTTCCGTGCAGCGTCGTGCAAGGAGTGTTTTGCCCGGTATGTTTACGGCCGTTTGCGGGTCTCAGGTAAGCCATCTTGTCTCTGTTTTGTTGTCTAATGCTTGTTTTTGTTCCTTTTACAGGTCCCCCCCGGCCCGTGGCCGTTACGTGCAGCGTCATGCAAGGAGTGTTTTGCCCGGTATGTATGCAGCTGTTTGCGGGTCTCAGGTAAGCCATCTTGTCTCTGTTTGTTGTCTAATGCTAGTTTTTGTTCCTTTTACAGATCCCCCCCTACCCGTGGCCGTTCCGTGCAGCGTCGTGCAAGGAGTGTTTTGCCCTGTATGTATGTAGCACTTTCTGGGTCTCGGGTAAGCCATCTTGTCTCTGTTTTGTTGTCTAATGCTTGTTTTTGTTCCTTTTACAGGTCCCCCCCGGCCGTGGCCGTTCCGTGCAGCGTCGTGCAAGGAGTGTTTTGCCCGTTATGTATGCAGCAGTTTGCGGGTCTCAGGTAAGCCATCTTGTCTCTGTTTTGTTGTCTAATGCTTGTTTTTGTTCCTTTTATAGGTCCCCCCCGGCCCGTGGCCATTCCGTGCAGCGTCGTGCAAGGAGTGTTTTTGCCCGGTATGTACACAGCTGTTTGCGGGTTTCAGGAAAGCCATCTTGTCTCTGTTTTGTTGTCTAATGCTTGTTTTTGTTCCTTTTACAGGTCCCCCCCGGCCCGTGGCCGTTCCGTGCAGCGTCGTGCAAGGAGTGTTTTGCCCGGTATGTTGTTTGCGGGTCTCAGGTAAGCCATCTTGTCTCTGTTTTGTTGTCTAATGCTTGTTTTTGTTCCTTTTACAGGTCCGGCCCGTGGCCGGTCCGTGCAGCGTCGTGCAAGGAGTGTTTTGCCCGGTATGTATGCAGCTGTTTGCGGGTCTCAGGTAAGCCATCTTGTCTCTGTTTGTTGTCTAATGCTTGTTTTTGTTCCTTTTACAGATCCCCCCGGCCCGTGGCCGTTCCGTGCAGCGTCGTGCAAGGAGTGTTTTGCCCAGTATGTACACAGCTGTTTGCGGATCTCAGGTAAGCCATCTTGTCTCTGTTTTGTTGTCTAATGCTTGTTTTTGTTCCTTTTACAGGTCCCCCCGGCCCGTGGCCGTTCCGTGCAGCGTCGTGCAAGGAGTGTTTTGCCCGGTATGTTTACAGCCGTTTGCGGGTCTCAGGTAAGCCATCTTGTCTCTGTTTTGTTGTCTAATGCTTGTTTTTGTTCCTTTTACAGGTCCCCCCGGCCCGTGGCCGTTACGTGCAGCGTCATGCAAGGAGTGTTTTGCCCGGTATGTATGCAGCTGTTTGCGGGTCTCAGGTAAGCCATCTTGTCTCTGTTTGTTGTCTAATGCTTGTTTTTGTTTCTTTTACAGATCCCCCCCGGCCCGTGGCTGTTCCGTGCAGCGTCGTGCAAGGAGTGTTTTGCCCGGTATGTATGCAGCACTTTCTGGGTCTCGGGTAAGCCATCTTGTCTCTGTTTTGTTGTCTAATGCTTGTTTTTGTTCCTTTTACAGGTCCCCCCAGGCCCGTGGCCGTTCCGTGCAGCGTCGTGCAAGGAGTGTTTTGCCCGGTATGTATGCAGCTGTTTGCGGGTCTCAGGTAAGCCATCTTGTCTCCGTTTGTTGTCTAATGCTTGTTTTTGTTCCTTTTACAGATCCCCCCGGGCCCGTGGCCATTCCATGCAGCGTCGTGCAAGGAGTGTTTTGCCCGGTATGTATGCAGCACTTTCTGGGTCTTGGGTTAGCCATCTTGTCTCTGTTTTGTTGTCTAATGCTTGTTTTTGTTCCTTTTACAGGTCCCCCCCCCCCCCGGCCCGTGGCCCTTCCGTGCAGCGTCGTGCAAGGAGTGTTTTGCCCGGTATGTATGCAGCAGTTTGCGGGTCTCAGGTAAGCCATCTTGTCTCTGTTTTGTTGTCTAATGCTTGTTTTTGTTCCTTTTACAGGTCCCCCCCGGCCCGTGGCCGTTCCGTGCAGCGTCGTGCAAGGAGTGTTTTGCCCGGTATGTACACAGCTGTTTGCGGGTTTCAGGTAAGCCATCTTGTCTCTGTTTTGTTGTCTAATGCTTGTTTTTGTTCCTTTTACAGGTCCCCCCCAGCCCGTGGCCGTTCCGTGCAGCGTCGTGCAAGGAGTGTTTTGCCTGGTACGTATACAGCTGTTTGCGGGTCTCAGGTAAGCCATCTTGTCTCTGTTTTGTTGTCTAATGCTTGTTTTTGTTCCTTTTACAGGTCCCCCCCGGCCCGTGGCCGTTCCGTGCAGCGTCGTGCAAGGAGTGTTTTGCCCGGTATGTATACAGCTGTTTGCGGGTCTCAGGTAAGCCATCTTGTCTCTGTTTTGTTGTCTAATGCTTGTTTCTGTTCCTTTTACAGGTCCCGCCCGGCCCGTGGCCGTTCCGTGCAGCGTCGTGCAAGGAGTGTTTTGCCCGGTATGTATACAGCTGTTGGCGGGTCTCAGGTAAGCCATCTTGTCTCTGTTTTGTTGTCTAATGCTTGTTTTTGTTCCTTTTACAGGTCCCCCCCGGCCCGTGGCCGTTCTGTGCGGCGTCGTGCAAGGAGTGTTTTGCCCGGTATGTACACAGCTGTTTGCGGGTTTCAGGTAAGCCATCTTGTCTCTGTTTTGTTGTCTAATGCTTGTTTTTGTTCCTTTTACAGGTCCCCCCCAGCCCGTGGCCGTTCCGTGCAGCGTCGTGCAAGGAATGTTTGGCCTGGTACGTATACAGCTGTTTGCGGGTCTCAGGTAAGCCATCTTGTCTCTGTTTTGTTGTCTAATGCTTGTTTTTTTCCTTTTACAGGTCCCCCCCGGCCCGTGGCCGTTCCGTGCAGCGTCGTGCAAGGAGTGTTTTGCCCGGTATGTATACAGCTGTTTGCGGGTCTCAGGTAAGCCATCTTGTCTCTGTTTTGTTGTCTAATGCTTGTTTTTGTTCCTTTTACAGGTCCCCCCCGGCCCGTGGCCGTTCCGTGCAGCGTCGTGCAAGGAGTGTTTTGCCCCGTATGTATGCAGCTGTTTGCGGGTCTCAGGTAAGCCATCTTGTCTCTGTTTGTTGTCTAATTCTTGTTTTTGTTCCTTTTACAGGTCCCCCCCGGCCCGTGGCCGTTCCGTGCAGCGTCGTGCAAGGAGTGTTTTGCCCGGTATGTATGCAGCACTTTCTGGGTCTTGGGTAAGCCATCTTGTCTCTGTTTTGTTGTCTAATGCTTGTTTTTGATCCTTTTACAGGTCCTACCCGGCCCGTGGCCGTTACGTGCAGCGTCGTGCAAGGAGTGTTTTGCCCGGTATGTATGCAGCTGTTTGCGGGTCTCAGGTAAGCCATCTTGTCTCCGTTTGTTGTCTAATGCTTGTTTTTGTTCCTTTTACAGACCCCCCCCGGCCCGTGGCCGTTCCGTTCAGCGTTGTGCAAGGAATATTTTGCCCTGTATGTATGCAGCACTTTCTGGGTCTCGGGTAAGCCATCTTGTCTCTGTTTTGTTGTCAAATGCTTGTTTTTGTTCCTTTTACAGGTCCCCCCGGCCCGTGGCCGTTCCGTGCAGCGTCGTGCAAGGAGTGTTTTGCCCGGTATGTATGCAGCTGTTTGCGGGTCTCAGGTAAGCCATCTTGTCTCCGTTTGTTGTCTAATGCTTGTTTTTGTTCCTTTTACAGATCCCCCCCGGCCCGTGGCCGTTCCGTGCAGCGTCGTGCAAGGAGTGTTTTGCCCGGTATGTATGCAGCACTTTCTGGGTCTCGGGTTAGCCATCTTGTCTCTGTTTTGTTGTCAAATGCTTGTTTTTGTTCCTTTTACAGGTCCCCCCGGCCCGTGGCCGTTCCGTGCAGCGTCGTGCAAGGAGTGTTTTGCCCGGTATGTATGCAGCTGTTTGCGGGTCTCAGGTAAGCCATCTTGTCTCCGTTTGTTGTCTAATGCTTGTTTTTGTTCCTTTTACAGATCCCCCCCGGCCCGTGGCCGTTCCGTGCAGCGTCGTGCAAGGAGTGTTTTCCCCGGTATGTATGCAGCACTTTCTGGGTCTCGGGTTAGCCATCTTGTCTCTGTTTTGTTGTCTAATGCTTGTTTTTGTTCCTTTTACAGGTCTCCCCCGGCCTGTGGCCCTTCCGTGCAGCGTCGTGCAAGGAGTGTTTTGCCCGTTATGTATGCAGCAGTTTGCGGGTCTCAGGTAAGCCATCTTGTCTCTGTTTTGTTGTCTAATGCTTGTTTTTGTTCCTTTTATAGGTCCCCCCCGGCCCGTTGCCATTCCGTGCAGCGTCGTGCAAGGAGTGTTTTTGCCCGGTATGTACACAGCTGTTTGCGGGTCTCAGGAAAGCCATCTTGTCTCTGTTTTGTTGTCTAATGCTTGTTTTTGTTCCTTTTACAGGTCCCCCCCGGCCCGTGGCCGTTCCGTGCAGCGTCGTGCAAGGAGTGTTTTGCCCGGTATGTTGTTTGCGGGTCTCAGGTAAGCCATCTTGTCTCTGTTTTGTTGTCTAATGCTTGTTTTTGTTCCTTTTACAGGTCCGGCCCGTGGCCGGTCCGTGCAGCGTCGTGCAAGGAGTGTTTTGCCCGGTATGTATGCAGCTGTTTGCGGGTCTCAGGTAAGCCATCTTGTCTCTGTTTGTTGTCTAATGCTTGTTTTTGTTCCTTTTACAGATCCCCCCGGCCCGTGGCCGTTCCGTGCAGCGTCGTGCAAGGAGTGTTTTGCCCAGTATGTACACAGCTGTTTGCGGATCTCAGGTAAGCCATCTTGTCTCTGTTTTGTTGTCTAATGCTTGTTTTTGTTCCTTTTACAGGTCCCCCCGGCCCGTGGCCGTTCCGTGCAGCGTCGTGCAAGGAGTGTTTTGCCCGGTATGTTTACGGCCGTTTGCGGGTCTCAGGTAAGCCATCTTGTCTCTGTTTTGTTGTCTAATGCTTGTTTTTGTTCCTTTTACAGGTCCCCCCGGCCCGTGGCCGTTACGTGCAGCGTCATGCAAGGAGTGTTTTGCCCGGTATGTATGCAGCTGTTTGCGGGTCTCAGGTAAGCCATCTTGTCTCTGTTTGTTGTCTAATGCTAGTTTTTGTTCCTTTTACAGATCCCCCCCTACCCGTGGCCGTTCCGTGCAGCGTCGTGCAAGGAGTGTTTTGCCCTGTATGTATGTAGCACTTTCTGGGTCTCGGGTAAGCCATCTTGTCTCTGTTTTGTTGTCTAATGCTTGTTTTTGTTCCTTTTACAGGTCCCCCCCGGCCGTGGCCGTTCCGTGCAGCGTCGTGCAAGGAGTGTTTTGCCCGTTATGTATGCAGCACTTTGCGGGTCTCAGGTAAGCCATCTTGTCTCTGTTTTGTTGTCTAATGCTTGTTTTTGTTCCTTTTATAGGTCCCCCCCGGCCCGTGGCCATTCCGTGCAGCGTCGTGCAAGGAGTGTTTTTGCCCGGTATGTACACAGCTGTTTGCGGGTCTCAGGAAAGCCATCTTGTCTCTGTTTTGTTGTCTAATGCTTGTTTTTGTTCCTTTTACAGGTCCCCCCCGGCCCGTGGCCGTTCCGTGCAGCGTCGTGCAAGGAGTGTTTTGCCCGGTATGTTGTTTGCGGGTCTCAGGTAAGCCATCTTGTCTCTGTTTTGTTGTCTAATGCTTGTTTTTGTTCCTTTTACAGGTCCGGCCCGTGGCCGGTCCGTGCAGCGTCGTGCAAGGAGTGTTTTGCCCGGTATGTATGCAGCTGTTTGCGGGTCTCAGGTAAGCCATCTTGTCTCTGTTTGTTGTCTAATGCTTGTTTTTGTTCCTTTTACAGATCCCCCCGGCCCGTGGCCGTTCCGTGCAGCGTCGTGCAAGGAGTGTTTTGCCCAGTATGTACACAGCTGTTTGCGGATCTCAGGTAAGCCATCTTGTCTCTGTTTTGTTGTCTAATGCTTGTTTTTGTTCCTTTTACAGGTCCCCCCGGCCCGTGGCCGTTCCGTGCAGCGTCGTGCAAGGAGTGTTTTGCCCGGTATGTTTACAGCCGTTTGCGGGTCTCAGGTAAGCCATCTTGTCTCTGTTTTGTTGTCTAATGCTTGTTTTTGTTCCTTTTACAGGTACCCCCCGGCCCGTGGCCGTTACGTGCAGCGTCATGCAAGGAGTGTTTTGCCCGGTATGTATGCAGCTGTTTGCGGGTCTCAGGTAAGCCATCTTGTCTCTGTTTGTTGTCTAATGCTAGTTTTTGTTCCTTTTACAGATCCCCCCCTACCCGTGGCCGTTCCGTGCAGCGTCGTGCAAGGAGTGTTTTGCCCTGTATGTATGTAGCACTTTCTGGGTCTCGGGTAAGCCATCTTGTCTCTGTTTTGTTGTCTAATGCTTGTTTTTGTTCCTTTTACAGGTCCCCCCCGGCCCGTGGCCGTTCCGTGCAGCGTCGTGCAAGGAGTGTTTTGCCCGGTATGTATGCAGCTGTTTGCGGGTCTCAGGTAAGCCATCTTGTCTCTGTTTGTTGTCTAATGCTTGTTTTTGTTCCTTTTACAGATCCCCCCGGCCCGTGGCCGTTCCGTGCAGCGTCGTGCAAGGAGTGTTTTGCCCAGTATGTACACAGCTGTTTGCGGATCTCAGGTAAGCCATCTTGTCTCTGTTTTGTTGTCTAATGCTTGTTTTTGTTCCTTTTACAGGTCCCCCCCAGCCCGTGGCCGTTCCGTGCAGCGTCGTGCAAGGAGTGTTTTGCCTGGTACGTATACAGCTGTTTGCGGGTCTCAGGTAAGCCATCTTGTCTCTGTTTTGTTGTCTAATGCTTGTTTTTGTTCCTTTTACAGGTCCCCCCCGGCCCGTGGCCGTTCCGTGCAGCGTCGTGCAAGGAGTGTTTTGCCCGGTACGTATACAGCTGTTGGCGGGTCTCAGGTAAGCCATCTTGTCTCTGTTTTGTTGTCTAATGCTTGTTTTAGTTCCTTTTACAGGTCCCCCCCGGCCCGTGGCCGTTCCGTGCAGCGTCGTGCAGGGAGTGTTTTGCCCGGTATGTATGCAGCTGTTTGCGGGTCTCAGGTAAGCTATCTTGTCTCTGTTTGTTGTCTAATGCTTGTTTTTGTTCCTTTTACAGGTCCCCCCTGGCGCGTGGCCGTTCCGTGCAGCGTCGTGCAAGGAGTGTTTTGCCCGGTATGTACACCGCTGTTTGCGGGTCTCAGGTAAGCCATCTTGTCTCTGTTTTGTTGTCTAATGCTTGTTTTTTTTCCTTTTACGGGTCCCCCCCGGCCCGTGGCCGTTCCGTGCAGCGTCGTGCAAGGAGTGTTTTGCCCGTTATGTACACAGCTGTTTGCGGGTCTCAGGTAAGCCATCTTGTCTCTGTTTTGTTGTCTAATGCTTGTTTTTGTTCCTTTTACAGGTCGCCCGTGGCCGTTCCGTGCAGCATCGTGCAAGGAGTGTTTTGCCTGGTACGTATACAGCTGTTTGCGGGTCTCAGGTAAGCCATCTTGTCTCTGTTTTGTTGTCTAATGCTTGTTTTTGTTCCTTTTACAGGTCCCCCCCGGCCTGTGGCCGTTCGGTGCAGCGTCGTGCAAGGAGTGTTTTGCCCGGTATGTATACAGCTGTTTGCGGGTCTCAGGTAAGCCATCTTGTCTCTGTTTTGTTGTCTAATGCTTGTTTTTGTTCCTTTTACAGGTCCCCCCCGGCCCGTGGCCGTTCCGTGCAGCGTCGTGCAAGGAGTGTTTTGCCCGGTATGTATGCAGCTGTTTGCAGGTCTCAGGTAAGCCATCTTGTCTCTGTTTGTTGTCTAATGCTTGTTTTTGTTCCTTTTACAGGTCCCCCCCGGCCCGTGGCCGTTCCGTGCAGCGTCGTGCAAGGAGTGTTTTGCCCGGTATGTATGCAGCACTTTCTGGGTCTCGGGTAAGCCATCTTGTCTCTGTTTTGTTGTCTAATGCTTGTTTTTGTTCCTTTTACAGGTCCCCCCCGGCCCGTGGCCGTTACGTTCAGCGTCGTGCAAGGAGTGTTTTGCCCGGTATGTACACAGCTGTTTGCGGGTTTCAGGTAAGCCATCTTGTCTCTGTTTTGTTGTCTAATGCTTGTTTTTGTTCCTTTTACAGGTCCCCTCCAGCCCGTGGCCGTTCCGTGCAGCGTCGTGCAAGGAGTGTTTTGCCTGGTACGTATACAGCTTTTTGCGGGTCTCAGGTAAGCCATCTTGTCTCTGTTTTGTTGTCTAATGCTTGTTTTTTTCCTTTTACAGGTCCCCCCCGGCCCGTGGCCGTTCCGTGCAGCGTCGTGCAAGGAGTGTTTTGCCCGGTATGTATACAGCTGTTTGTGGGTCTCAGGTAAGCCATCTTGTCTCTGTTTTGTTGTCTAATGCTTGTTTTTGTTCCTTTTACAGGTCCCCCCCGGCCCGTGGCCGTCCCGTGCAGCGTCGTGCAAGGAGTGTTTTGCCCCGTATGTATGCAGCTGTTTGCGGGTCTCAGGTAAGCCATCTTGTCTCTGTTTGTTGTCTAATGCTTGTTTTTGTTCCTTTTACAGGTCCCCCCCGGCCCGTGGCCGTTCCGTGCAGCGTCGTGCAAGGAGTGTTTTGCCCGGTATGTATGCAGCACTTTCTGGGTCTCGGGTAAGCCATCTTGTCTCTGTTTTGTTGTCTAATGCTTGTTTTTGATCCTTTTACAGGTCCTACCCGGCCCGTGGCCGTTACGTGCAGCGTCGTGCAAGGAGTGTTTTGCCCGGTATGTATGCAGCTGTTTGCGGGTCTCAGGTAAGCCATCTTGTCTCCGTTTGTTGTCTAATGCTTGTTTTTGTTCCTTTTACAGACCCCCCCCGGCCCGTGGCCGTTCCGTTCAGCGTCGTGCAAGGAATATTTTGCCCTGTATGTATGCAGCACTTTCTGGGTCTCGGGTAAGCCATCTTGTCTCTGTTTTGTTGTCAAATGCTTGTTTTTGTTCCTTTTACAGGTCCCCCCGGCCCGTGGCCGTTCCGTGCAGCGTCGTGCAAGGAGTGTTTTGCCCGGTATGTATGCAGCTGTTTGCGGGTCTCAGGTAAGCCATCTTGTCTCCGTTTGTTGTCTAATGCTTGTTTTTGTTCCTTTTACAGATCCCCCCCGGCCCGTGGCCGTTCCGTGCAGCGTCGTGCAAGGAGTGTTTTGCCCGGTATGTATGCAGCACTTTCTGGGTCTCGGGTTAGCCATCTTGTCTCTGTTTGGTTGTCTAATGCTTGTTTTTGTTCCTTTTACAGGTCTCCCCCGGCCCGTGGCCCTTCCGTGCAGCGTCGTGCAAGTAGTGTTTTGCCCGTTATGTATGCAGCAGTTTGCGGGTCTCAGGTAAGCCATCTTGTCTCTGTTTTGTTGTCTAATGCTTGTTTTTGTTCCTTTTATAGGTCCCCCCCGGCCCGTTGCCATTCCGTGCAGCGTCGTGCAAGGAGTGTTTTTGCCCGGTATGTACACAGCTGTTTGCGGGTCTCAGGAAAGCCATCTTGTCTCTGTTTTGTTGTCTAATGCTTGTTTTTGTTCCTTTTACAGGTCCCCCCCGGCCCGTGGCCGTTCCGTGCAGCGTCGTTCAAGGAGTGTTTTGCCCGGTATGTTGTTTGCGGGTCTCAGGTAAGCCATCTTGTCTCTGTTTTGTTGTCTAATGCTTGTTTTTGTTCCTTTTACAGGTCCGGCCCGTGGCCGGTCCGTGCAGCGTCGTGCAAGGAGTGTTTTGCCCGGTATGTATGCAGCTGTTTGCGGGTCTCAGGTAAGCCATCTTGTCTCTGTTTGTTGTCTAATGCTTGTTTTTGTTCCTTTTACAGATCCCCCCGGCCCGTGGCCGTTCCGTGCAGCGTCGTGCAAGGAGTGTTTTGCCCAGTATGTACACAGCTGTTTGCGGATCTCAGGTAAGCCATCTTGTCTCTGTTTTGTTGTCTAATGCTTGTTTTTGTTCCTTTTACAGGTCCCCCCGGCCCGTGGCCGTTCCGTGCAGCGTCGTGCAAGGAGTGTTTTGCCCGGTATGTTTACGGCCGTTTGCGGGTCTCAGGTAAGCAATCTTGTCTCTGTTTTGTTGTCTAATGCTTGTTTTTGTTCCTTTTACAGGTCCCCCCCGGCCCGTGGCCGTTACGTGCAGCGTCATGCAAGGAGTGTTTTGCCCGGTATGTATGCAGCTGTTTGCGGGTCTCAGGTAAGCCATCTTGTCTCTGTTTGTTGTCTAATGCTAGTTTTTGTTCCTTTTACAGATCCCCCCTACCCGTGGCCGTTCCGTGCAGCGTCGTGCAAGGAGTGTTTTGCCCTGTATGTATGTAGCACTTTCTGGGTCTCGGGTAAGCCATCTTGTCTCTGTTTTGTTGTCTAATGCTTGTTTTTGTTCCTTTTACAGGTCCCCCCCGGCCGTGGCCGTTCCGTGCAGCGTCGTGCAAGGAGTGTTTTGCCCGTTATGTATGCAGCAGTTTGCGGGTCTCAGGTAAGCCATCTTGTCTCTGTTTTGTTGTCTAATGCTTGTTTTTGTTCCTTTTATAGGTCCCCCCCGGCCCGTGGCCATTCCGTGCAGCGTCGTGCAAGGAGTGTTTTTGCCCGGTATGTACACAGCTGTTTGCGGGTCTCAGGAAAGCCATCTTGTCTCTGTTTTGTTGTCTAATGCTTGTTTTTGTTCCTTTTACAGGTCCCCCCCGGCCCGTGGCCGTTCCGTGCAGCGTCGTGCAAGGAGTGTTTTGCCCGGTATGTTGTTTGCGGGTCTCAGGTAAGCCATCTTGTCTCTGTTTTGTTGTCTAATGCTTGTTTTTGTTCCTTTTACAGGTCCGGCCCGTGGCCGGCCCGTGCAGCGTCGTGCAAGGAGTGTTTTGCCCGGTATGTATGCAGCTGTTTGCGGGTCTCAGGTAAGCCATCTTGTCTCTGTTTGTTGTCTAATGCTTGTTTTTGTTCCTTTTACAGATCCCCCCGGCCCGTGGCTGTTCCGTGCAGCGTCGTGCAAGGAGTGTTTTGCCCAGTATGTACACAGCTGTTTGCGGATCCCAGGTAAGCCATCTTGTCTCTGTTTTGTTGTCTAATGCTTGTTTTTGTTCCTTTTACAGGTCCCCCCGGCCCGTGGCCGTTCCGTGCAGCGTCGTGCAAGGAGTGTTTTGCCCGGTATGTTTACAGCCGTTTGCGGGTCTCAGGTAAGCCATCTTGTCTCTGTTTTGTTGTCTAATGCTTGTTTTTGTTTCTTTTACAGGTACCCCCCGGCCCGTGGCCGTTACGTGCAGCGTCATGCAAGGAGTGTTTTGCCCGGTATGTATGCAGCTGTTTGCGGGTCTCAGGTAAGCCATCTTGTCTCTGTTTGTTGTCTAATGCTAGTTTTTGTTCCTTTTACAGATCCCCCCCTACCCGTGGCCGTTCCGTGCAGCGTCGTGCAAGGAGTGTTTTGCCCTGTATGTATGTAGCACTTTCTGGGTCTCGGGTAAGCCATCTTGTCTCTGTTTTGTTGTCTAATGCTTGTTTTTGTTCCTTTTACAGGTCCCCCCCGGCCCGTGGCCGTTCCGTGCAGCGTCGTGCAAGGAGTGTTTTGCCCGGTATGTATGCAGCTGTTTGCGGGTCTCAGGTAAGCCATCTTGTCTCTGTTTGTTGTCTAATGCTTGTTTTTGTTCCTTTTACAGATCCCCCCGGCCCGTGGCCGTTCCGTGCAGCGTCGTGCAAGGAGTGTTTTGCCCAGTATGTACACAGCTGTTTGCGGATCTCAGGTAAGCCATCTTGTCTCTGTTTTGTTGTCTAATGCTTGTTTTTGTTCCTTTTACAGGTCCCCCCCAGCCCGTGGCCGTTCCGTCCAGCGTCGTGCAAGGAGTGTTTTGCCTGGTACGTATACAGCTGTTTGCGGGTCTCAGGTAAGCCATCTTGTCTCTGTTTTGTTGTCTAATGCTTGCTTTTGTTCCTTTTACAGGTCCCCCCCGGCCCGTGGCCGTTCCGTGCAGCGTCGTGCAAGGAGTGTTTTGCCCGGTATGTATACAGCTGTTTGCGGGTCTCAGGTAAGCCATCTTGTCTCTGTTTTGTTGTCTAATGCTTGTTTTTCTTCCTTTTACAGGTCCCGCCCGGCCCGTGGCCGTTCCGTGCAGCGTCGTGCAAGGAGTGTTTTGCCCGGTACGTATACAGCTGTTGGCGGGTCTCAGGTAAGCCATCTTGTCTCTGTTTTGTTGTCTAATGCTTGTTTTAGTTCCTTTTACAGGTCCCCCCCGGCCCGTGGCCGTTCCGTGCAGCGTCGTGCAGGGAGTGTTTTGCCCGGTATGTATGCAGCTGTTTGCGTGTCTCAGGTAAGCCATCTTGTCTCTGTTTGTTGTCTAATGCTTGTTTTTGTTTCTTTTACAGATCCCCCCCGGCCCGTGGCCGTTCCGTGCAGCGTCGTGCAAGGAGTGTTTTGCCCGGTATGTATGCAGCACTTTCTGGGTCTCGGGTAAGCCATCTTGTCTCTGTTTTGTTGTCTAATGCTTGTTTTTGTTCCTTTTACAGGTCCCCCCAGGCCCGTGGCCGTTCCGTGCAGCGTCGTGCAAGGAGTGTTTTGCCCGGTATGTATGCAGCTGTTTGCGGGTCTCAGGTAAGCCATCTTGTCTCCGTTTGTTGTCTAATGCTTGTTTTTGTTCCTTTTACAGATCCCCCCGGGCCCGTGGCCATTCCATGCAGCGTCGTGCAAGGAGTGTTTTGCCCGGTATGTATGCAGCACTTTCTGGGTCTTGGGTTAGCCATCTTGTCTCTGTTTTGTTGTCTAATGCTTGTTTTTGTTCCTTTTACAGGTCCCCCCCCCCCGGCCCGTGGCCCTTCCGTGCAGCGTCGTGCAAGGAGTGTTTTGCCCGGTATGTATGCAGCAGTTTGCGGGTCTCAGGTAAGCCATCTTGTCTCTGTTTTGTTGTCTAATGCTTGTTTTTGTTCCTTTTACAGGTCCCCCCTGCCCCGTGGCCGTTCCGTGCAGCGTCGTGCAAGGAGTGTTTTGCCCGGTATGTACACCGCTGTTTGCGGGTATCAGGTAAGCCATCTTGTCTCTGTTTTGTTGTCTAATGCTTGTTTTTTTTCCTTTTACGGGTCCCCCCCGGCCCGTGGCCGTTCCGTGCAGCGTCGTGCAAGGAGTGTTTTGCCCGGTATGTACACAGCTGTTTGCGGGTTTCAGGTAAGCCATCTTGTCTCTGTTTTGTTGTCTAATGCTTGTTTTTGTTCCTTTTACAGGTCGCCCGTGGCCGTTCCGTGCAGCGTCGTGCAAGGAGTGTTTTGCCCGGTATGTATGCAGCACTTTCTGGGTCTCGGGTAAGCCATCTTGTCTCTGTTTTGTTGTCTAATGCTTGTTTTTGTTCCTTTTACAGGTCCCCCCAGGCCCGTGGCCGTTCCGTGCAGCGTCGTGCAAGGAGTGTTTTGCCCGGTATGTATGCAGCTGTTTGCAGGTCTCAGGTAAGCCATCTTGTCTCTGTTTGTTGTCTAATGCTTGTTTTTGTTCCTTTTACAGGTCCCCCCCGGCCCGTGGCCGTTCCGTGCAGCGTCCTGCAAGGAGTGTTTTGCCCGGTATGTATGCAGCACTTTCTGGGTCTCGGGTAAGCCATCTTGTCTCTGTTTTGTTGTCTAATGCTTGTTTTTGTTCCTTTTACAGGTCCCCCCCGGCCCGTGGCCGTTACGTTCAGCGTCGTGCAAGGAGTGTTTTGCCCGGTATGTATGCAGCTGTTTGCGGGTCTCAGGTAAGCCATCTTGTCTCCGTTTATTGTCTAATGCTTGTTTTTGTTCCTTTTACAAATCTCCCCCCGGCCCGTGGCCGTTCCGTGCAGCGTCGTGCAAGGAGTGTTTTGCCCGGTATGTATGCAGCACTTTCTGGGTCTCGGGTTAGCCATCTTGTCTCTGTTTTGTTGTCTAATGCTTGTTTTTGTTCCTTTTACAGGTCCCCCCCGGCCCGTTGCCGTTCCGTGCAGCGTCGTGCAAGGAGTGTTTTGCCCGGTATGTACACAGCTGTTTGCGGGTCTCAGGTAAGCCATCTTGCCTCTGTTTTGTTGTCTAATGCTTGTTTTTGTTCCTTTTACAGGTCCCCCCCGGCCCGTGGCCGTTCCGTGCAGCGTAGTGCAAGGAGTGTTTTGCCCGGTACGTATACAGCTGTTTGCGGGTCTCAGGTAAGCCATCTTGTCTCTGTTTTGTTGTCTAATGCTTGTTTTTGTTCCTTTTACAGGTCCCCCCCGGACCGTGGCCGTTCCGTGCAGCGTCGTGCAAGGAGTGTTTTGCCCTGTATGTATGCAGCACTTTCTGGGTCTCGGGTAAGCCATCTTGTCTCTGTTTTGTTGTCTAATGCTTGTTTTTGTTCCTTTTACAGGTCCCCCCCGGCCCGTGGCCGTTACGTTCAGCGTCGTGCAAGGAGTGTTTTGCCCGGTATGTACACAGCTGTTTGCGGGTTTCAGGTAAGCCATCTTGTCTCTGTTTTGTTGTCTAATGCTTGTTTTTGTTCCTTTTACAGGTCCCCCCCAGCCCGTGGCCGTTCCGTGCAGCGTCGTGCAAGGAGTGTTTTGCCTGGTACGTATACAGCTGTTTGCGGGTCTCAGGTAAGCCATCTTGTCTCTGTTTTGTTGTCTAATGCTTGTTTTTTTCCTTTTACAGGTCCCCCCCGGCCCGTGGCCGTTCCGTGCAGCGTCGTGCAAGGAGTGTTTTGCCCGGTATGTATACAGCTGTTTGTGGGTCTCAGGTAAGCCATCTTGTCTCTGTTTTGTTGTCTAATGCTTGTTTTTGTTCCTTTTACAGGTCCCCCCCGGCCCGTGGCCGTTCCGTGCAGCGTCGTGCAAGGAGTGTTTTGCCCCGTATGTATGCAGCTGTTTGCGGGTCTCAGGTAAGCCATCTTGTCTCTGTTTGTTGTCTAATGCTTGTTTTTGTTCCTTTTACAGGTCCCCCCCGGCCCGTGGCCGTTCCGTGCAGCGTCGTGCAAGGAGTGTTTTGCCCGGTATGTATGCAGCACTTTCTGGGTCTCGGGTAAGCCATCTTGTCTCTGTTTTGTTGTCTAATGCTTGTTTTTGATCCTTTTACAGGTCCTACCCGGCCCGTGGCCGTTACGTGCAGCGTCGTGCAAGGAGTGTTTTGCCCGGTATGTATGCAGCTGTTTGCGGGTCTCAGGTAAGCCATCTTGTCTCCGTTTGTTGTCTAATGCTTGTTTTTGTTCCTTTTACAGACCCCCCCCGGCCCGTGGCCGTTCCGTGCAGCGTCGTGCAAGGAGTGTTTTGCCCTGTATGTATGCAGCACTTTCTGGGTCTCGGGTAAGCCATCTTGTCTCTGTTTTGTTGTCAAATGCTTGTTTTTGTTCCTTTTACAGGTCCCCCCGGCCCGTGGCCGTTCCGTGCAGCGTCGTGCAAGGAGTGTTTTGCCCGGTATGTATGCAGCTGTTTGCGGGTCTCAGGTAAGCCATCTTGTCTCCGTTTGTTGTCTAATGCTTGTTTTTGTTCCTTTTACAGATCCCCCCCGGCCCGTGGCCGTTCCGTGCAGCGTCGTGCAAGGAGTGTTTTGCCCGGTATGTATGCAGCACTTTCTGGGTCTCGGGTTAGCCATCTTGTCTCTGTTTGGTTGTCTAATGCTTGTTTTTGTTCCTTTTACAGGTCTCCCCCGGCCCGTGGCCCTTCCGTGCAGCGTCGTGCAAGTAGTGTTTTGCCCGTTATGTATGCAGCAGTTTGCGGGTCTCAGGTAAGCCATCTTGTCTCTGTTTTGTTGTCTAATGCTTGTTTTTGTTCCTTTTATAGGTCCCCCCCGGCCCGTTGCCATTCCGTGCAGCGTCGTGCAAGGAGTGTTTTTGCCCGGTATGTACACAGCTGTTTGCGGGTCTCAGGAAAGCCATCTTGTCTCTGTTTTGTTGTCTAATGCTTGTTTTTGTTCCTTTTACAGGTCCCCCCCGGCCCGTGGCCGTTCCGTGCAGCGTCGTTCAAGGAGTGTTTTGCCCGGTATGTTGTTTGCGGGTCTCAGGTAAGCCATCTTGTCTCTGTTTTGTTGTCTAATGCTTGTTTTTGTTCCTTTTACAGGTCCGGCCCGTGGCCGGCCGTGCAGAGTCGTGCAAGGAGTGTTTTGCCCGGTATGTATGCAGCTGTTTGCGGGTCTCAGGTAAGCCATCTTGTCTCTGTTTGTTGTCTAATGCTTGTTTTTGTTCCTTTTACAGATCCCCCCGGCCCGTGGCCGTTCCGTGCAGCGTCGTGCAAGGAGTGTTTTGCCCAGTATGTACACAGCTGTTTGCGGATCTCAGGTAAGCCATCTTGTCTCTGTTTTGTTGTCTAATGCTTGTTTTTGTTCCTTTTACAGGTCCCCCCCGGCCCGTGGCCGTTCCGTGCAGCGTCGTGCAAGGAGTGTTTTGCCCGGTATGTATGCAGCTGTTTGCAAGTCCCAGGTAAGCCATCTTGTCTCTGTTTGTTGTCTAATGCTTGTTTTTGTTCCTTTTACAGGTCCCCCCCGGCCCGTGGCCGTTCCGTGCAGCGTCCTGCAAGGAGTGTTTTGCCCGGTATGTATGCAGCACTTTCTGGGTCTCGGGTAAGCCATCTTGTCTCTGTTTTGTTGTCTAATGCTTGTTTTTGTTCCTTTTACAGGTCCCCCCCGGCCCGTGGCCGTTACGTTCAGCGTCGTGCAAGGAGTGTTTTGCCCGGTATGTATGCAGCTGTTTGCGGGTCTCAGGTAAGCCATCTTGTCTCCGTTTATTGTCTAATGCTTGTTTTTGTTCCTTTTACAAATCTCCCCCCGGCCCGTGGCCGTTCCGTGCAGCGTCGTGCAAGGAGTGTTTTGCCCGGTATGTATGCAGCACTTTCTGGGTCTCGGGTTAGCCATCTTGTCTCTGTTTTGTTGTCTAATGCTTGTTTTTGTTCCTTTTACAGGTCCCCCCCGGCCCGTTGCCGTTCCGTGCAGCGTCGTGCAAGGAGTGTTTTGCCCAGTATGTACACAGCTGTTTGCGGGTCTCAGGTAAGCCATCTTGCCTCTGTTTTGTTGTCTAATGCTTGTTTTTGTTCCTTTTACAGGTCCCCCCCGGCCCGTGGCCGTTCCGAGCAGCGTAGTGCAAGGAGTGTTTTGCCCGGTACGTATACAGCTGTTTGCGGGTCTCAGGTAAGCCATCTTGTCTCTGTTTTGTTGTCTAATGCTTGTTTTTGTTCCTTTTACAGGTCCCCCCCGGACCGTGGCCGTTCCGTGCAGCGTCGTGCAAGGAGTGTTTTGCCCGGTATGTATGCAGCACTTTCTGGGTCTCGGGTAAGCCATCTTGTCTCTGTTTTGTTGTCTAATGCTTGTTTTTGTTCCTTTTACAGGTCCCCCCCGGCCCGTGGCCGTTACGTTCAGCGTCGTGCAAGGAGTGTTTTGCCCGGTATGTACACAGCTGTTTGCGGGTTTCAGGTAAGCCATCTTGTCTCTGTTTTGTTGTCTAATGCTTGTTTTTGTTCCTTTTACAGGTCCCCCCCAGCCCGTGGCCGTTCCGTGCAGCGTCGTGCAAGGAGTGTTTTGCCTGGTACGTATACAGCTGTTTGCGGGTCTCAGGTAAGCCATCTTGTCTCTGTTTTGTTGTCTAATGCTTGTTTTTTTCCTTTTACAGGTCCCCCCCGGCCCGTGGCCGTTCCGTGCAGCGTCGTGCAAGGAGTGTTTTGCCCGGTATGTATACAGCTGTTTGTGGGTCTCAGGTAAGCCATCTTGTCTCTGTTTTGTTGTCTAATGCTTGTTTTTGTTCCTTTTACAGGTCCCCCCCGGCCCGTGGCCGTTCCGTGCAGCGTCGTGCAAGGAGTGTTTTGCCCCGTATGTATGCAGCTGTTTGCGGGTCTCAGGTAAGCCATCTTGTCTCTGTTTGTTGTCTAATGCTTGTTTTTGTTCCTTTTACAGGTCCCCCCCGGCCCGTGGCCGTTCCGTGCAGCGTCGTGCAAGGAGTGTTTTGCCCGGTATGTATGCAGCACTTTCTGGGTCTCGGGTAAGCCATCTTGTCTCTGTTTTGTTGTCTAATGCTTGTTTTTGATCCTTTTACAGGTCCTACCCGGCCCGTGGCCGTTATGTGCAGCGTCGTGCAAGGAGTGTTTTGCCCGGTATGTATGCAGCTGTTTGCGGGTCTCAGGTAAGCCATCTTGTCTCCGTTTGTTGTCTAATGCTTGTTTTTGTTCCTTTTACAGACCCCCCCCGGCCCGTGGCCGTTCCGTTCAGCGTCGTGCAAGGAATATTTTGCCCTGTATGTATGCAGCACTTTCTGGGTCTCGGGTAAGCCATCTTGTCTCTGTTTTGTTGTCAAATGCTTGTTTTTGTTCCTTTTACAGGTCCCCCCGGCCCGTGGCCGTTCCGTGCAGCGTCGTGCAAGGAGTGTTTTGCCCGGTATGTATGCAGCTGTTTGCGGGTCTCAGGTAAGCCATCTTGTCTCCGTTTGTTGTCTAATGCTTGTTTTTGTTCCTTTTACAGATCCCCCCCGGCCCGTGGCCGTTCCGTGCAGCGTCGTGCAAGGAGTGTTTTGCCCGGTATGTATGCAGCACTTTCTGGGTCTCGGGTTAGCCATCTTGTCTCTGTTTGGTTGTCTAATGCTTGTTTTTGTTCCTTTTACAGGTCTCCCCCGGCCCGTGGCCCTTCCGTGCAGCGTCGTGCAAGTAGTGTTTTGCCCGTTATGTATGCAGCAGTTTGCGGGTCTCAGGTAAGCCATCTTGTCTCTGTTTTGTTGTCTAATGCTTGTTTTTGTTCCTTTTATAGGTCTCCCCCGGCCCGTTGCCATTCCGTGCAGCGTCGTGCAAGGAGTGTTTTTGCCCGGTATGTACACAGCTGTTTGCGGGTCTCAGGAAAGCCATCTTGTCTCTGTTTTGTTGTCTAATGCTTGTTTTTGTTCCTTTTACAGGTCCCCCCCGGCCCGTGGCCGTTCCGTGCAGCGTCGTTCAAGGAGTGTTTTGCCCGGTATGTTGTTTGCGGGTCTCAGGTAAGCCATCTTGTCTCTGTTTGTTGTCTAATGCTTGTTTTTGTTCCTTTTACAGATCCCCCCGGCCCGTGGCCGTTCCGTGCAGCGTCGTGCAAGGAGTGTTTTGCCCAGTATGTACACAGCTGTTTGCGGATCTCAGGTAAGCCATCTTGTCTCTGTTTTGTTGTCTAATGCTTGTTTTTGTTCCTTTTACAGGTCCCCCCGGCCCGTGGCCGTTCCGTGCAGCGTCGTGCATGGAGTGTTTTGCCCGGTATGTTTACGGCCGTTTGCGGGTCTCAGGTAAGCCATCTTGTCTCTGTTTTGTTGTCTAATGCTTGTTTTTGTTCCTTTTACAGGTCCCCCCCGGCCCGTGGCCGTTACGTGCAGCGTCATGCAAGGAGTGTTTTGCCCGGTATGTATGCAGCTGTTTGCGGGTCTCAGGTAAGCCATCTTGTCTCTGTTTGTTGTCTAATGCTAGTTTTTGTTCCTTTTACAGATCCCCCCCTACCCGTGGCCGTTCCGTGCAGCGTCGTGCAAGGAGTGTTTTGCCCTGTATGTATGTAGCACTTTCTGGGTCTCGGGTAAGCCATCTTGTCTCTGTTTTGTTGTCTAATGCTTGTTTTTGTTCCTTTTACAGGTCCCCCCCGGCCGTGGCCGTTCCGTGCAGCGTCGTGCAAGGAGTGTTTTGCCCGTTATGTATGCAGCAGTTTGCGGGTCTCAGGTAAGCCATCTTGTCTCTGTTTTGTTGTCTAATGCTTGTTTTTGTTCCTTTTATAGGTCCCCCCCGGCCCGTGGCCATTCCGTGCAGCGTCGTGCAAGGAGTGTTTTTGCCCGGTATGTACACAGCTGTTTGCGGGTCTCAGGAAAGCCATCTTGTCTCTGTTTTGTTGTCTAATGCTTGTTTTTGTTCCTTTTACAGGTCCGGCCCGTGGCCGGCCCGTGCAGCGTCGTGCAAGGAGTGTTTTGCCCGGTATGTATGCAGCTGTTTGCGGGTCTCAGGTAAGCCATCTTGTCTCTGTTTGTTGTCTAATGCTTGTTTTTGTTCCTTTTACAGATCCCCCCGGCCCGTGGCTGTTCCGTGCAGCGTCGTGCAAGGAGTGTTTTGCCCAGTATGTACACAGCTGTTTGCGGATCCCAGGTAAGCCATCTTGTCTCTGTTTTGTTGTCTAATGCTTGTTTTTGTTCCTTTTACAGGTCCCCCCGGCCCGTGGCCGTTCCGTGCAGCGTCGTGCAAGGAGTGTTTTGCCCGGTATGTTTACAGCCGTTTGCGGGTCTCAGGTAAGCCATCTTGTCTCTGTTTTGTTGTCTAATGCTTGTTTTTGTTTCTTTTACAGGTACCCCCCGGCCCATGGCCGTTACGTGCAGCGTCATGCAAGGAGTGTTTTGCCCGGTATGTATGCAGCTGTTTGCGGGTCTCAGGTAAGCCATCTTGTCTCTGTTTGTTGTCTAATGCTAGTTTTTGTTCCTTTTACAGATCCCCCCCTACCCGTGGCCGTTCCGTGCAGCGTCGTGCAAGGAGTGTTTTGCCCTGTATGTATGTAGCACTTTCTGGGTCTCGGGTAAGCCATCTTGTCTCTGTTTTGTTGTCTAATGCTTGTTTTTGTTCCTTTTACAGGTCCCCCCCGGCCCGTGGCCGTTCCGTGCAGCGTCGTGCAAGGAGTGTTTTGCCCGGTATGTATGCAGCTGTTTGCGGGTCTCAGGTAAGCCATCTTGTCTCTGTTTGTTGTCTAATGCTTGTTTTTGTTCCTTTTACAGATCCCCCCGGCCCGTGGCCGTTCCGTGCAGCGTCGTGCAAGGAGTGTTTTGCCCAGTATGTACACAGCTGTTTGCGGATCTCAGGTAAGCCATCTTGTCTCTGTTTTGTTGTCTAATGCTTGTTTTTGTTCCTTTTACAGGTCCCCCCCAGCCCGTGGCCGTTCCTTGCAGCGTCGTGCAAGGAGTGTTTTGCCTGGTACGTATACAGCTGTTTGCGGGTCTCAGGTAAGCCATCTTGTCTCTGTTTTGTTGTCTAATGCTTGTTTTTGTTCCTTTTACAGGTCCCCCCCGGCCCGTGGCCGTTCCGTGCAGCGTCGTGCAAGGAGTGTTTTGCCCGGTATGTATACAGCTGTTTGCGGCTCTCAGGTAAGCCATCTTGTCTCTGTTTTGTTGTCTAATGCTTGTTTTTCTTCCTTTTACAGGTCCCGCCCGGCCCGTGGCCGTTCCGTGCAGCGTCGTGCAAGGAGTGTTTTGCCCGGTACATATACAGCTGTTGGCGGGTCTCAGGTAAGCCATCTTGTCTCTGTTTTGTTGTCTAATGCTTGTTTTAGTTCCTTTTACAGGTCCCCCCCGGCCCGTGGCCGTTCCGTGCAGCGTCGTGCAGGGAGTGTTTTGCCCGGTATGTATGCAGCTGTTTGCGGGTCTCAGGTAAGCCATCTTGTCTCTGTTTGTTGTCTAATGCTTGTTTTTGTTTCTTTTACAGATCCCCCCCGGCCCGTGGCCGTTCCGTGCAGCGTCGTGCAAGGAGTGTTTTGCCCGGTATGTATGCAGCACTTTCTGGGTCTCGGGTAAGCCATCTTGTCTCTGTTTTGTTGTCTAATGCTTGTTTTTGTTCCTTTTACAGGTCCCCCCCCCCCGGCCCGTGGCCCTTCCGTGCAGCGTCGTGCAAGGAGTGTTTTGCCCGGTATGTATGCAGCAGTTTGCGGGTCTCAGGTAAGCCATCTTGTCTCTGTTTTGTTGTCTAATGCTTGTTTTTGTTCCTTTTACAGGTCCCCCCTGGTCCGTGGCCGTTCCGTGCAGCGTCGTGCAAGGAGTGTTTTGCCCGGTATGTACACCGCTGTTTGCGGGTATCAGGTAAGCCATCTTGTCTCTGTTTTGTTGTCTAATGCTTGTTTTTTTTCCTTTTACGGGTCCCCCCCGGCCCGTGGCCGTTCCGTGCAGCGTCGTGCAAGGAGTGTTTTGCCCGGTATGTACACAGCTGTTTGCGGGTTTCAGGTAAGCCATCTTGTCTCTGTTTTGTTGTCTAATGCTTGTTTTTGTTCCTTTTACAGGTCGCCCGTGGCCGTTCCGTGCAGCGTCGTGCAAGGAGTGTTTTGCCCGGTATGTATGCAGCACTTTCTGGGTCTCGGGTAAGCCATCTTGTCTCTGTTTTGTTGTCTAATGCTTGTTTTTGTTCCTTTTACAGGTCCCCCCAGGCCCGTGGCCGTTCCGTGCAGCGTCGTGCAAGGAGTGTTTTGCCCGGTATGTATGCAGCTGTTTGCAGGTCTCAGGTAAGCCATCTTGTCTCTGTTTGTTGTCTAATGCTTGTTTTTGTTCCTTTTACAGGTCCCCCCCGGCCCGTGGCCGTTCCGTGCAGTGTCGTGCAAGGAGTGTTTTGCCCGGTATGTATGCAGCACTTTCTGGGTCTCGGGTAAGCCATCTTGTCTCTGTTTTGTTGTCTAATGCTTGTTTTTGTTCCTTTTACAGGTCCCCCCCGGCCCGTGGCCGTTACGTTCAGCGTCGTGCAAGGAGTGTTTTGCCCGGTATGTATGCAGCTGTTTGCGGGTCTCAGGTAAGCCATCTTGTCTCCGTTTATTGTCTAATGCTTGTTTTTGTTCCTTTTACAAATCTCCCCCCGGCCCGTGGCCGTTCCGTGCAGCGTCGTGCAAGGAGTGTTTTGCCCGGTATGTATGCAGCACTTTCTGGGTCTCGGGTTAGCCATCTTGTCTCTGTTTTGTTGTCTAATGCTTGTTTTTGTTCCTTTTACAGGTCCCCCCCGGCCCGTTGCCGTTCCGTGCAGCGTCGTGCAAGGAGTGTTTTGCCCGGTATCTACACAGCTGTTTGCGGGTCTCAGGTAAGCCATCTTGCCTCTGTTTTGTTGTCTAATGCTTGTTTTTGTTCCTTTTACAGGTCCCCCCCGGCCCGTGGCCGTTCCGTGCAGCGTAGTGCAAGGAGTGTTTTGCCCGGTACGTATACAGCTGTTTGCGGGTCTCAGGTAAGCCATCTTGTCTCTGTTTTGTTGTCTAATGCTTGTTTTTGTTCCTTCTACAGGTCCCCCCCGGACCGTGGCCGTTCCGTGCAGCGTCGTGCAAGGAGGGTTTTGCCCGGTATGTATGAAGCTGTTTGCGGGTCTCAGGTAAGCCATCTTCTCCTGTTTGTTGTCTAATGCTTGTTTTTGTTCCTTTTACAGGTCCCCCCCGGCCCGTGGCCGTTCCGTGCAGCGTCGTGCAAGGAGTGTTTTGCCCGGTATGTATGCAGCACTTTCTGGGTCTCGGGTAAGCCATCTTGTCTCTGTTTTGTTGTCTAATGCTTGTTTTTGATCCTTTTACAGGTCCTACCCGGCCCGTGGCCGTTACGTGCAGCGTCGTGCAAGGAGTGTTTTGCCCGGTATGTATGCAGCTGTTTGCGGGTCTCAGGTAAGCCATCTTGTCTCCGTTTGTTGTCTAATGCTTGTTTTTGTTCCTTTTACAGACCCCCCCCGGCCCGTGGCCGTTCCGTTCAGCGTCGTGCAAGGAATATTTTGCCCTGTATGTATGCAGCACTTTCTGGGTCTCGGGTAAGCCATCTTGTCTCTGTTTTGTTGTCAAATGCTTGTTTTTGTTCCTTTTACAGGTCCCCCCGGCCCGTGGCCGTTCCGTGCAGCGTCGTGCAAGGAGTGTTTTGCCCGGTATGTATGCAGCTGTTTGCGGGTCTCAGGTAAGCCATCTTGTCTCCGTTTGTTGTCTAATGCTTGTTTTTGTTCCTTTTACAGATCCCCCCCGGCCCGTGGCCGTTCCGTGCAGCGTCGTGCAAGGAGTGTTTTGCCCGGTATGTATGCAGCACTTTCTGGGTCTCGGGTTAGCCATCTTGTCTCTGTTTGGTTGTCTAATGCTTGTTTTTGTTCCTTTTACAGGTCTCCCCCGGCCCGTGGCCCTTCCGTGCAGCGTCGTGCAAGTAGTGTTTTGCCCGTTATGTATGCAGCAGTTTGCGGGTCTCAGGTAAGCCATCTTGTCTCTGTTTTGTTGTCTAATGCTTGTTTTTGTTCCTTTTATAGGTCCCCCCCGGCCCGTTGCCATTCCGTGCAGCGTCGTTCAAGGAGTGTTTTGCCCGGTATGTTGTTTGCGGGTCTCAGGTAAGCCATCTTGTCTCTGTTTTGTTGTCTAATGCTTGTTTTTGTTCCTTTTACAGGTCCGGCCCGTGGCCGGTCCGTGCAGCGTCGTGCAAGGAGTGTTTTGCCCGGTATGTATGCAGCTGTTTGCGGGTCTCAGGTAAGCCATCTTGTCTCTGTTTGTTGTCTAATGCTTGTTTTTGTTCCTTTTACAGATCCCCCCGGCCCGTGGCCGTTCCGTGCAGCGTCGTGCAAGGAGTGTTTTGCCCAGTATGTACACAGCTGTTTGCGGATCTCAGGTAAGCCATCTTGTCTCTGTTTTGTTGTCTAATGCTTGTTTTTGTTCCTTTTACAGGTCCCCCCGGCCCGTGGCCGTTCCGTGCAGCGTCGTGCAAGGAGTGTTTTGCCCGGTATGTTTACGGCCGTTTGCGGGTCTCAGGTAAGCCATCTTGTCTCTGTTTTGTTGTCTAATGCTTGTTTTTGTTCCTTTTACAGGTCCCCCCCGGCCCGTGGCCGTTACGTGCAGCGTCATGCAAGGAGTGTTTTGCCCGGTATGTATGCAGCTGTTTGCGGGTCTCAGGTAAGCCATCTTGTCTCTGTTTGTTGTCTAATGCTAGTTTTTGTTCCTTTTACAGATCCCCCCCTACCCGTGGCCGTTCCGTGCAGCGTCGTGCAAGGAGTGTTTTGCCCTGTATGTATGTAGCACTTTCTGGGTCTCGGGTAAGCCATCTTGTCTCTGTTTTGTTGTCTAATGCTTGTTTTTGTTCCTTTTACAGGTCCCCCCCGGCCGTGGCCGTTCCGTGCAGCGTCGTGCAAGGAGTGTTTTGCCCGTTATGTATGCAGCAGTTTGCGGGTCTCAGGTAAGCCATCTTGTCTCTGTTTTGTTGTCTAATGCTTGTTTTTGTTCCTTTTATAGGTCCCCCCCGGCCCGTGGCCATTCCGTGCAGCGTCGTGCAAGGAGTGTTTTTGCCCGGTATGTACACAGCTGTTTGCGGGTCTCAGGAAAGCCATCTTGTCTCTGTTTTGTTGTCTAATGCTTGTTTTTGTTCCTTTTACAGGTCCCCCCCGGCCCGTGGCCGTTCCGTGCAGCGTCGTGCAAGGAGTGTTTTGCCCGGTATGTTGTTTGCGGGTCTCAGGTAAGCCATCTTGTCTCTGTTTTGTTGTCTAATGCTTGTTTTTGTTCCTTTTACAGGTCCGGCCCGTGGCCGGCCCGTGCAGCGTCGTGCAAGGAGTGTTTTGCCCGGTATGTATGCAGCTGTTTGCGGGTCTCAGGTAAGCCATCTTGTCTCTGTTTGTTGTCTAATGCTTGTTTTTGTTCCTTTTACAGATCCCCCCGGCCCGTGGCTGTTCCGTGCAGCGTCGTGCAAGGAGTGTTTTGCCCAGTATGTACACAGCTGTTTGCGGATCCCAGGTAAGCCATCTTGTCTCTGTTTTGTTGTCTAATGCTTGTTTTTGTTCCTTTTACAGGCCCCCCCGGCCCGTGGCCGTTCCGTGCAGCGTCGTGCAAGGAGTGTTTTGCCCGGTATGTTTACAGCCGTTTGCGGGTCTCAGGTAAGCCATCTTGTCTCTGTTTTGTTGTCTAATGCTTGTTTTTGTTTCTTTTACAGGTACCCCCCGGCCCGTGGCCGTTACGTGCAGCGTCATGCAAGGAGTGTTTTGCCCGGTATGTATGCAGCTGTTTGCGGGTCTCAGGTAAGCCATCTTGTCTCTGTTTGTTGTCTAATGCTAGTTTTTGTTCCTTTTACAGATCCCCCCCTACCCGTGGCCGTTCCGTGCAGCGTCGTGCAAGGAGTGTTTTGCCCTGTATGTATGTAGCACTTTCTGGGTCTCGGGTAAGACATCTTGTCTCTGTTTTGTTGTCTAATGCTTGTTTTTGTTCCTTTTACAGGTCCCCCCCGGCCCGTGGCCGTTCCGTGCAGCGTTGTGCAAGGAGTGTTTTGCCCGGTATGTATGCAGCTGTTTGCGGGTCTCAGGTAAGCCATCTTGTCTCTGTTTGTTGTCTAATGCTTGTTTTTGTTCCTTTTACAGATCCCCCCGGCCCGTGGCCGTTCCGTGCAGCGTCGTGCAAGGAGTGTTTTGCCCAGTATGTACACAGCTGTTTGCGGATCTCAGGTAAGCCATCTTGTCTCTGTTTTGTTGTCTAATGCTTGTTTTTGTTCCTTTTACAGGTCCCCCCCAGCCCGTGGCCGTTCCGTGCAGCGTCGTGCAAGGAGTGTTTTGCCTGGTACGTATACAGCTGTTTGCGGGTCTCAGGTAAGCCATCTTGTCTCTGTTTTGTTGTCTAATGCTTGTTTTTGTTCCTTTTACAGGTCCCCCCGGCCCGTGGCCGTTCCGTGCAGCGTCGTGCAAGGAGTGTTTTGCCCGGTATGTATACAGCTGTTTGCGGGTCTCAGGTAAGCCATCTTGTCTCTGTTTT
Source organism: Lissotriton helveticus (assembly GCF_964261635.1). NCBI lineage: Eukaryota > Metazoa > Chordata > Amphibia > Caudata > Salamandridae > Lissotriton > Lissotriton helveticus. The sequence goes on from NC_136061.1 coordinate 1,281,618,158, forward strand.
GTTGTCTAATGCTTGTTTTTCTTCCTTTTACAGGTCCCGCCCGGCCCGTGGCCGTTCCGTGCAGCGTCGTGCCAGGAGTGTTTTGCCCGGTACGTATACAGCTGTTGGCGGGTCTCAGGTAAGCCATCTTGTCTCTGTTTTGTTGTCTAATGCTTGTTTTAGTTCCTTTTACAGGTCCCCCCCGGCCCGTGGCCGTTCCGTGCAGCGTCGTGCAGGGAGTGTTTTGCCCGGTATGTATGCAGCTGTTTGCGGGTCTCAGGTAAGCCATCTTGTCTCTGTTTGTTGTCTAATGCTTGTTTTTGTTTCTTTTACAGATCCCCCCCAGCCCGTGGCCGTTCCGTGCAGCGTCGTGCAAGGAGTGTTTTGCCCGGTATGTATGCAGCACTTTCTGGGTCTCGGGTAAGCCATCTTGTCTCTGTTTTGTTGTCTAATGCTTGTTTTTGTTCCTTTTACAGGTCCCCCCAGGCCCGTGGCCGTTCCGTGCAGCGTCGTGCAAGGAGTGTTTTGCCCGGTATGTATGCAGCTGTTTGCGGGTCTCAGGTAAGCCATCTTGTCTCCGTTTGTTGTCTAATGCTTGTTTTTGTTCCTTTTACAGATCCCCCCGGGCCCGTGGCCATTCCATGCAGCGTCGTGCAAGGAGTGTTTTGCCCGGTATGTATGCAGCACTTTCTGGGTCTTGGGTTAGCCATCTTGTCTCTGTTTTGTTGTCTAATGCTTGTTTTTGTTCCTTTTACAGGTCCCCCCCCCCCGGCCCGTGGCCCTTCCGTGCAGCGTCGTGCAAGGAGTGTTTTGCCCGGTATGTATGCAGCAGTTTGCGGGTCTCAGGTAAGCCATCTTGTCTCTGTTTTGTTGTCTAATGCTTGTTTTTGTTCCTTTTACAGGTCCCCCCTGGCCCGTGGCCGTTCCGTGCAGCGTCGTGCAAGGAGTGTTTTGCCCGGTATGTACACCGCTGTTTGCGGGTATCAGGTAAGCCATCTTGTCTCTGTTTTGTTGTCTAATGCTTGTTTTTTTTCCTTTTACGGGTCCCCCCCGGCCCGTGGCCGTTCCGTGCAGCGTCGTGCAAGGAGTGTTTTGCCCGGTATGTACACAGCTGTTTGCGGGTTTCAGGTAAGCCATCTTGTCTCTGTTTTGTTGTCTAATGCTTGTTTTTGTTCCTTTTACAGGTCGCCCGTGGCCGTTCCGTGCAGCGTCGTGCAAGGAGTGTTTTGCCCGGTATGTATGCAGCACTTTCTGGGTCTCGGGTAAGCCATCTTGTCTCTGTTTTGTTGTCTAATGTTTGTTTTTGTTCCTTTTACAGGTCCCCCCAGGCCCGTGGCCGTTCCGTGCAGCGTCGTGCAAGGAGTGTTTTGCCCGGTATGTATGCAGCTGTTTGCAGGTCTCAGGTAAGCCATCTTGTCTCTGTTTGTTGTCTAATGCTTGTTTTTGTTCCTTTTACAGGTCCCCCCCGGCCCGTGGCCGTTCCGTGCAGCGTCGTGCAAGGAGTGTTTTGCCCGGTATGTATGCAGCACTTTCTGGGTCTCGGGTAAGCCATCTTGTCTCTGTTTTGTTGTCTAATGCTTGTTTTTGTTCCTTTTACAGGTCCCCCCCGGCCCGTGGCCGTTACGTTCAGCGTCGTGCAAGGAGTGTTTTGCCCGGTATGTATGCAGCTGTTTGCGGGTCTCAGGTAAGCCATCTTGTCTCCGTTTATTGTCTAATGCTTGTTTTTGTTCCTTTTACAAATCTCCCCCCGGCCCGTGGCCGTTCCGTGCAGCGTCGTGCAAGGAGTGTTTTGCCCGGTATGTATGCAGCACTTTCTGGGTCTCGGGTTAGCCATCTTGTCTCTGTTTTGTTGTCTAATGCTTGTTTTTGTTCCTTTTACAGGTCCCCCCCGGCCCGTTGCCGTTCCGTGCAGCGTCGTGCAAGGAGTGTTTTGCCCGGTATGTACACAGCTGTTTGCGGGTCTCAGGTAAGCCATCTTGCCTCTGTTTTGTTGTCTAATGCTTGTTTTTGTTCCTTTTACAGGTCCCCCCCGGCCCGTGGCCGTTCCGTGCAGCGTAGTGCAAGGAGTGTTTTGCCCGGTACGTATACAGCTGTTTGCGGGTCTCAGGTAAGCCATCTTGTCTCTGTTTTGTTGTCTAATGCTTGTTTTTGTTCCTTTTACAGGTCCCCCCCGGACCGTGGCCGTTCCGTGCAGCGTCGTGCAAGGAGTGTTTTGCCCGGTATGTATGCAGCAGTTTGCGGGTCTCAGGTAAGCCATCTTGTCTCTGTTTTGTTGTCTAATGCTTGTTTTTGTTCCTTTTACAGGTCCCCCCTGGCCCGTGGCCGTTCCGTGCAGCGTCGTGCAAGGAGTGTTTTGCCCGGTATGTACACCGCTGTTTGCGGGTATCAGGTAAGCCATCTTGTCTCTGTTTTGTTGTCTAATGCTTGTTTTTTTTCCTTTTACGGGTCCCCCCCGGCCCGTGGCCGTTCCGTGCAGCGTCGTGCAAGGAGTGTTTTGCCCGGTATGTACACAGCTGTTTGCGGGTTTCAGGTAAGCCATCTTGTCTCTGTTTTGTTGTCTAATGCTTGTTTTTGTTCCTTTTACAGGTCGCCCGTGGCCGTTCCGTGCAGCGTCATGCAAGGAGTGTTTTGCCCGGTATGTATGCAGCACTTTCTGGGTCTCGGGTAAGCCATCTTGTCTCTGTTTTGTTGTCTAATGTTTGTTTTTGTTCCTTTTACAGGTCCCCCCAGGCCCGTGGCCGTTCCGTGCAGCGTCGTGCAAGGAGTGTTTTGCCCGGTATGTATGCAGCTGTTTGCAGGTCTCAGGTAAGCCATCTTGTCTCTGTTTGTTGTCTAATGCTTGTTTTTGTTCCTTTTACAGGTCCCCCCCGGCCCGTGGCCGTTCCGTGCAGCGTCGTGCAAGGAGTGTTTTGCCCGGTATGTATGCAGCACTTTCTGGGTCTCGGGTAAGCCATCTTGTCTCTGTTTTGTTGTCTAATGCTTGTTTTTGTTCCTTTTACAGGTCCCCCCCGGCCCGTGGCCGTTACGTTCAGCGTCGTGCAAGGAGTGTTTTGCCCGGTATGTATGCAGCTGTTTGCGGGTCTCAGGTAAGCCATCTTGTCTCCGTTTATTGTCTAATGCTTGTTTTTGTTCCTTTTACAAATCTCCCCCCGGCCCGTGGCCGTTCCGTGCAGCGTCGTGCAAGGAGTGTTTTGCCCGGTATGTATGCAGCACTTTCTGGGTCTCGGGTTAGCCATCTTGTCTCTGTTTTGTTGTCTAATGCTTGTTTTTGTTCCTTTTACAGGTCCCCCCCGGCCCGTTGCCGTTCCGTGCAGCGTCGTGCAAGGAGTGTTTTGCCCGGTATGTACACAGCTGTTTGCGGGTCTCAGGTAAGCCATCTTGCCTCTGTTTTGTTGTCTAATGCTTGTTTTTGTTCCTTTTACAGGTCCCCCCCGGCCCGTGGCCGTTCCGTGCAGCGTAGTGCAAGGAGTGTTTTGCCCGGTACGTATACAGCTGTTTGCGGGTCTCAGGTAAGCCATCTTGTCTCTGTTTTGTTGTCTAATGCTTGTTTTTGTTCCTTTTACAGGTCCCCCCCGGACCGTGGCCGTTCCGTGCAGCGTCGTGCAAGGAGTGTTTTGCCCGGTACGTATACAGCTGTTTGCGGGTCTCAGGTAAGCCATCTTGTCTCTGTTTTGTTGTCTAATGCTTGTTTTTGTTCCTTCTACAGGTCCCCCCCGGACCGTGGCCGTTCCGTGCAGCGTCGTGCAAGGAGTGTTTTGCCCGGTATGTATGAAGCTGTTTGCGGGTCTCAGGGAAGCCATCTTCTCCTGTTTGTTGTCTAATGCTTGTTTTTGTTCCTTTTACAGGTCCCCCCCGGCCCGTGGCCGTTCCGTGCAGCGTCGTGCAAGGAGTGTTTTGCCCGGTATGTATGCAGCACTTTCTGGGTCTCGGGTAAGCCATCTTGTCTCTGTTTTGTTGTCTAATGCTTGTTTTTGATCCTTTTACAGGTCCTACCCGGCCCGTGGCCGTTACGTGCAGCGTCGTGCAAGGAGTGTTTTGCCCGGTATGTATGCAGCTGTTTGCGGGTCTCAGGTAAGCCATCTTGTCTCCGTTTGTTGTCTAATGCTTGTTTTTGTTCCTTTTACAGACCCCCCCCGGCCCGTGGCCGTTCCGTTCAGCGTCGTGCAAGGAATATTTTGCCCTGTATGTATGCAGCACTTTCTGGGTCTCGGGTAAGCCATCTTGTCTCTGTTTTGTTGTCAAATGCTTGTTTTTGTTCCTTTTACAGGTCCCCCCGGCCCGTGGCCGTTCCGTGCAGCGTCGTGCAAGGAGTGTTTTGCCCGGTATGTATGCAGCTGTTTGCGGGTCTCAGGTAAGCCATCTTGTCTCCGTTTGTTGTCTAATGCTTGTTTTTGTTCCTTTTACAGATCCCCCCCGGCCCGTGGCCGTTCCGTGCAGCGTCGTGCAAGGAGTGTTTTGCCCGGTATGTATGCAGCACTTTCTGGGTCTCGGGTTAGCCATCTTGTCTCTGTTTGGTTGTCTAATGCTTGTTTTTGTTCCTTTTACAGGTCTCCCCCGGCCCGTGGCCCTTCCGTGCAGCGTCGTGCAAGTAGTGTTTTGCCCGTTATGTATGCAGCAGTTTGCGGGTCTCAGGTAAGCCATCTTGTCTCTGTTTTGTTGTCTAATGCTTGTTTTTGTTCCTTTTATAGGTCCCCCCCGGCCCGTTGCCATTCCGTGCAGCGTCGTTCAAGGAGTGTTTTGCCCGGTATGTTGTTTGCGGGTCTCAGGTAAGCCATCTTGTCTCTGTTTTGTTGTCTAATGCTTGTTTTTGTTCCTTTTACAGGTCCGGCCCGTGGCCGGTCCGTGCAGCGTCGTGCAAGGAGTGTTTTGCCCGGTATGTATGCAGCTGTTTGCGGGTCTCAGGTAAGCCATCTTGTCTCTGTTTGTTGTCTAATGCTTGTTTTTGTTCCTTTTACAGATCCCCCCGGCCCGTGGCCGTTCCGTGCAGCGTCGTGCAAGGAGTGTTTTGCCCAGTATGTACACAGCTGTTTGCGGATCTCAGGTAAGCCATCTTGTCTCTGTTTTGTTGTCTAATGCTTGTTTTTGTTCCTTTTACAGGTCCCCCCGGCCCGTGGCCGTTCCGTGCAGCGTCGTGCAAGGAGTGTTTTGCCCGGTATGTTTACGGCCGTTTGCGGGTCTCAGGTAAGCCATCTTGTCTCTGTTTTGTTGTCTAATGCTTGTTTTTGTTCCTTTTACAGGTCCCCCCCGGCCCGTGGCCGTTACGTGCAGCGTCATGCAAGGAGTGTTTTGCCCGGTATGTATGCAGCTGTTTGCGGGTCTCAGGTAAGCCATCTTGTCTCTGTTTGTTGTCTAATGCTAGTTTTTGTTCCTTTTACAGATCCCCCCCTACCCGTGGCCGTTCCGTGCAGCGTCGTGCAAGGAGTGTTTTGCCCTGTATGTATGTAGCACTTTCTGGGTCTCGGGTAAGCCATCTTGTCTCTGTTTTGTTGTCTAATGCTTGTTTTTGTTCCTTTTACAGGTCCCCCCCGGCCGTGGCCGTTCCGTGCAGCGTCGTGCAAGGAGTGTTTTGCCCGTTATGTATGCAGCAGTTTGCGGGTCTCAGGTAAGCCATCTTGTCTCTGTTTTGTTGTCTAATGCTTGTTTTTGTTCCTTTTATAGGTCCCCCCCGGCCCGTGGCCATTCCGTGCAGCGTCGTGCAAGGAGTGTTTTTGCCCGGTATGTACACAGCTGTTTGCGGGTCTCAGGAAAGCCATCTTGTCTCTGTTTTGTTGTCTAATGCTTGTTTTTGTTCCTTTTACAGGTCCCCCCCGGCCCGTGGCCGTTCCGTGCAGCGTCGTGCAAGGAGTGTTTTGCCCGGTATGTTGTTTGCGGGTCTCAGGTAAGCCATCTTGTCTCTGTTTTGTTGTCTAATGCTTGTTTTTGTTCCTTTTACAGGTCCGGCCCGTGGCCGGCCCGTGCAGCGTCGTGCAAGGAGTGTTTTGCCCGGTATGTATGCAGCTGTTTGCGGGTCTCAGGTAAGCCATCTTGTCTCTGTTTGTTGTCTAATGCTTGTTTTTGTTCCTTTTACAGATCCCCCCGGCCCGTGGCTGTTCCGTGCAGCGTCGTGCAAGGAGTGTTTTGCCCAGTATGTACACAGCTGTTTGCGGATCCCAGGTAAGCCATCTTGTCTCTGTTTTGTTGTCTAATGCTTGTTTTTGTTCCTTTTACAGGCCCCCCCGGCCCGTGGCCGTTCCGTGCAGCGTCGTGCAAGGAGTGTTTTGCCCGGTATGTTTACAGCCGTTTGCGGGTCTCAGGTAAGCCATCTTGTCTCTGTTTTGTTGTCTAATGCTTGTTTTTGTTTCTTTTACAGGTACCCCCCGGCCCGTGGCCGTTACGTGCAGCGTCATGCAAGGAGTGTTTTGCCCGGTATGTATGCAGCTGTTTGCGGGTCTCAGGTAAGCCATCTTGTCTCTGTTTGTTGTCTAATGCTAGTTTTTGTTCCTTTTACAGATCCCCCCCTACCCGTGGCCGTTCCGTGCAGCGTCGTGCAAGGAGTGTTTTGCCCTGTATGTATGTAGCACTTTCTGGGTCTCGGGTAAGACATCTTGTCTCTGTTTTGTTGTCTAATGCTTGTTTTTTTTCCTTTTACAGGTCCCCCCCGGCCCGTGGCCGTTCCGTGCAGCGTCGTGCAAGGAGTGTTTTGCCCGGTATGTATGCAGCTGTTTGCGGGTCTCAGGTAAGCCATCTTGTCTCTGTTTGTTGTCTAATGCTTGTTTTTGTTCCTTTTACAGATCCCCCCGGCCCGTGGCCGTTCCGTGCAGCGTCGTGCAAGGAGTGTTTTGCCCAGTATGTACACAGCTGTTTGCGGATCTCAGGTAAGCCATCTTGTCTCTGTTTTGTTGTCTAATGCTTGTTTTTGTTCCTTTTACAGGTCCCCCCCAGCCCGTGGCCGTTCCGTGCAGCGTCGTGCAAGGAGTGTTTTGCCTGGTACGTATACAGCTGTTTGCGGGTCTCAGGTAAGCCATCTTGTCTCTGTTTTGTTGTCTAATGCTTGTTTTTGTTCCTTTTACAGGTCCCCCCGGCCCGTGGCCGTTCCGTGCAGCGTCGTGCAAGGAGTGTTTTGCCCGGTATGTATACAGCTGTTTGCGGGTCTCAGGTAAGCCATCTTGTCTCTGTTTTGTTGTCTAATGCTTGTTTTTCTTCCTTTTACAGGTCCCGCCCGGCCCGTGGCCGTTCCGTGCAGCGTCGTGCAAGGAGTGTTTTGCCCGGTACGTATACAGCTGTTGGCAGGTCTCAGGTAAGCCATCTTGTCTCTGTTTTGTTGTCTAATGCTTGTTTTAGTTCCTTTTACAGGTCCCCCCCGGCCCGTGGCCGTTCCGTGCAGCGTCGTGCAGGGAGTGTTTTGCCCGGTATGTATGCAGCTGTTTGCGGGTCTCAGGTAAGCCATCTTGTCTCTGTTTGTTGTCTAATGCTTGTTTTTGTTTCTTTTACAGATCCCCCCCAGCCCGTGGCCGTTCCGTGCAGCGTCGTGCAAGGAGTGTTTTGCCCGGTATGTATGCAGCACTTTCTGGGTCTCGGGTAAGCCATCTTGTCTCTGTTTTGTTGTCTAATGCTTGTTTTTGTTCCTTTTACAGGTCCCCCCAGGCCCGTGGCCGTTCCGTGCAGCGTCGTGCAAGGAGTGTTTTGCCCGGTATGTATGCAGCTGTTTGCGGGTCTCAGGTAAGCCATCTTGTCTCCGTTTGTTGTCTAATGCTTGTTTTTGTTCCTTTTACAGATCCCCCCGGGCCCGTGGCCATTCCATGCAGCGTCGTGCAAGGAGTGTTTTGCCCGGTATGTATGCAGCACTTTCTGGGTCTTGGGTTAGCCATCTTGTCTCTGTTTTGTTGTCTAATGCTTGTTTTTGTTCCTTTTACAGGTCCCCCCCCCCCGGCCCGTGGCCCTTCCGTGCAGCGTCGTGCAAGGAGTGTTTTGCCCGGTATGTATGCAGCAGTTTGCGGGTCTCAGGTAAGCCATCTTGTCTCTGTTTTGTTGTCTAATGCTTGTTTTTGTTCCTTTTACAGGTCCCCCCTGGCCCGTGGCCGTTCCGTGCAGCGTCGTGCAAGGAGTGTTTTGCCCGGTATGTACACCGCTGTTTGCGGGTATCAGGTAAGCCATCTTGTCTCTGTTTTGTTGTCTAATGCTTGTTTTTTTTCCTTTTACGGGTCCCCCCCGGCCCGTGGCCGTTCCGTGCAGCGTCGTGCAAGGAGTGTTTTGCCCGGTATGTACACAGCTGTTTGCGGGTTTCAGGTAAGCCATCTTGTCTCTGTTTTGTTGTCTAATGCTTGTTTTTGTTCCTTTTACAGGTCGCCCGTGGCCGTTCCGTGCAGCGTCGTGCAAGGAGTGTTTTGCCCGGTATGTATGCAGCACTTTCTGGGTCTCGGGTAAGCCATCTTGTCTCTGTTTTGTTGTCTAATGTTTGTTTTTGTTCCTTTTACAGGTCCCCCCAGGCCCGTGGCCGTTCCGTGCAGCGTCGTGCAAGGAGTGTTTTGCCCGGTATGTATGCAGCTGTTTGCAGGTCTCAGGTAAGCCATCTTGTCTCTGTTTGTTGTCTAATGCTTGTTTTTGTTCCTTTTACAGGTCCCCCCCGGCCCGTGGCCGTTCCGTGCAGCGTCGTGCAAGGAGTGTTTTGCCCGGTATGTATGCAGCACTTTCTGGGTCTCGGGTAAGCCATCTTGTCTCTGTTTTGTTGTCTAATGCTTGTTTTTGTTCCTTTTACAGGTCCCCCCCGGCCCGTGGCCGTTACGTTCAGCGTCGTGCAAGGAGTGTTTTGCCCGGTATGTATGCAGCTGTTTGCGGGTCTCAGGTAAGCCATCTTGTCTCCGTTTATTGTCTAATGCTTGTTTTTGTTCCTTTTACAAATCTCCCCCCGGCCCGTGGCCGTTCCGTCCAGCGTCGTGCAAGGAGTGTTTTGCCCGGTATGTATGCAGCACTTTCTGGGTCTCGGGTTAGCCATCTTGTCTCTGTTTTGTTGTCTAATGCTTGTTTTTGTTCCTTTTACAGGTCCCCCCCGGCCCGTTGCCGTTCCGTGCAGCGTCGTGCAAGGAGTGTTTTGCCCGGTATGTACACAGCTGTTTGCGGGTCTCAGGTAAGCCATCTTGCCTCTGTTTTGTTGTCTAATGCTTGTTTTTGTTCCTTTTACAGGTCCCCCCCGGCCCGTGGCCGTTCCGTGCAGCGTAGTGCAAGGAGTGTTTTGCCCGGTACGTATACAGCTGTTTGCGGGTCTCAGGTAAGCCATCTTGTCTCTGTTTTGTTGTCTAATGCTTGTTTTTGTTCCTTTTACAGGTCCCCCCCGGACCGTGGCCGTTCCGTGCAGCGTCGTGCAAGGAGTGTTTTGCCCGGTATGTATGAAGCTGTTTGCGGGTCTCAGGTAAGCCATCTTCTCCTGTTTGTTGTCTAATGCTTGTTATTGTTTCTTTTACAGATCCCCCCCGGCCTGTGGCCGTTCCGTGCAGCGTCGTGCTAGGAGTGTTTTGCCCGGTATGTATGCAGCTGTTTGCGGGTCTCAGGTAAGCCATCTTGTCTCCGTTTGTTGTCTAATGCTTGTTTTTGTTCCTTTTACAGACCCCCCGGCCCGTGGCCGTTCCGTGCAGCGTCGTGCAAGGAGTATTTTGCCCTGTATGTATGCAGCACTTTCTGAGTCTCGGGTAAGCCATCTTGTCTCTGTTTTGTTGTCTAATGCTTGTTTTTGTTCCTTTTACAGGTCCCCCCGGCCCGTGGCCGTTCCGTGCAGCGTCGTGCAAGGAGTGTTTTGCCCGGTATGTATACAGCTGTTTGCGGGTCTCAGGTAAGCCATCCTGTCTCTGTTATGTTGTCTAATGCTTGTTTTTGTTCCTTTTACAGGTCCCCCCCGGCCCGTGGCCGTTCCGTGCAGCGTCGTGCAAGGAGTGTTTTGCCCCGTATGTATGCAGCTGTTTGCGGGTCTCAGGTAAGCCATCTTGTCTCTGTTTGTTGTCTAATGCTTGTTTTTGTTCCTTTTACAGGTCCCCCCCGGCCCGTGGCCGTTCCGTGCAGCGTCGTGCAAGGAGTGTTTTGCCCGGTATGTATGCAGCACTTTCTGGGTCTCGGGTAAGCCATCTTGTCTCTGTTTTGTTGTCTAATGCTTGTTTTTGATCCTTTTACAGGTCCTACCCTGCCCGTGGCCGTTACGTGCAGCGTCGTGCAAGGAGGGTTATGCCCGGTATGTATGCAGCTGTTTGCGGGTCTCAGGTAAGCCATCTTGTCTCCGTTTGTTGTCTAATGCTTGTTTTTGTTCCTTTTACAGACCCCCCCCGGCCCGTAGCCGTTCCGTTCAGCGTCGTGCAAGGAATATTTTGCCCTGTATGTATGCAGCACTTTCTGGGTCTCGGGTAAGCCATCTTGTCTCTGTTTTGTTGTCAAATGCTTGTTTTTGTTCCTTTTACAGGTCCCCCCGGCCCGTGGCCGTTCCGTGCAGCGTCGTGCAAGGAGTGTTTTGCCCGGTATGTATGCAGCTGTTTGCGGGTCTCAGGTAAGCCATCTTGTCTCCGTTTGTTGTCTAATGCTTGTTTTTGTTCCTTTTACAGATCCCCCCCGGCCCGTGGCCGTTCCGTGCAGCGTCGTGCAAGGAGTGTTTTGCCCGGTATGTATGCAGCACTTTCTGGGTCTCGGGTTAGCCATCTTGTCTCTGTTTTGTTGTCTAATGCTTGTTTTTGTTCCTTTTACAGGTCTCCCCCGGCCCGTGGCCCTTCCGTGCAGCGTCGTGCAAGGAGTGTTTTGCCCGTTATGTGTGCAGCAGTTTGCGGGTCTCAGGTAAGCCATCTTGTCTCTGTTTTTTTGTATAATGCTTGTTTTTGTTCCTTTTATAGGTCCCCCCCGGCCCGTTGCCATTCCGTGCAGCGTCGTGCAAGGAGTGTTTTTGCCCGGTATGTACACAGCTGTTTGCGGGTCTCAGGAAAGCCATCTTGTCTCTGTTTTGTTGTCTAATGCTTGTTTTTGTTCCTTTTACAGGTCCCCCCCGGCCGGTGGCCGTTCCGTGCAGCGTCGTGCAAGGAGTGTTTTGCCCGGTATGTTGTTTGCGGGTCTCAGGTAAGCCATCTTGTCTCTGTTTTGTTGTCTAATGCTTGTTTTTTTTCCTTTCACAGGTCCGGCCCGTGGCCGGTCCGTGCAGCGTCGTGCAAGGAGTGTTTTGCCCGGTATGTATGCAGCTGTTTGCGGGTCTCAGGTAAGCCATCTTGTCTCTGTTTGTTGTCTAATGCTTGTTTTTGTTCCTTTTACAGATCCCCCCGGCCCGTGGCCGTTCCGTGCAGCGTCGTGCAAGGAATGTTTTGCCCAGTATGTACACAGCTGTTTGCGGATCTCAGGTAAGCCATCTTGTCTCTGTTTTGTTGTCTAATGCTTGTTTTTGTTCCTTTTACAGGTCCCCCCGGCCCGTGGCCGTTCCGTGCAGCGTCGTGCAAGGAGTGTTTTGCCCGGTATGTTTACGGCCGTTTGCGGGTCTCAGGTAAGCCATCTTGTCTCTGTTTTGTTGTCTAATGCTTGTTTTTGTTCCTTTTACAGGTCCCCCCCGGCCCGTGGCCGTTACGTGCAGCGTCATGCAAGGAGTGTTTTGCCCGGTATGTATGCAGCTGTTTGCGGGTCTCAGGTAAGCCATCTTGTCTCTGTTTGTTGTCTAATGCTAGTTTTTGTTCCTTTTACAGATCCCCCCCTACCCGTGGCCGTTCCGTGCAGCGTCGTGCAAGGAGTGTTTTGCCCTGTATGTATGTAGCACTTTCTGGGTCTCGGGTAAGCCATCTTGTCTCTGTTTTGTTGTCTAATGCTTGTTTTTGTTCCTTTTACAGGTCCCCCCCGGCCGTGGCCGTTCCGTGCAGCGTCGTGCAAGGAGTGTTTTGCCCGTTATGTATGCAGCAGTTTGCGGGTCTCAGGTAAGCCATCTTGTCTCTGTTTTGTTGTCTAATGCTTGTTTTTGTTCCTTTTATAGGTCCCCCCCGGCCCGTGGCCATTCCGTGCAGCGTCGTGCAAGGAGTGTTTTTGCCCGGTATGTACACAGCTGTTTGCGGGTCTCAGGAAAGCCATCTTGTCTCTGTTTTGTTGTCTAATGCTTGTTTTTGTTCCTTTTACAGGTCCCCCCCGGCCCGTGGCCGTTCCGTGCAGCGTCGTGCAAGGAGTGTTTTGCCCGGTATGTTGTTTGCGGGTCTCAGGTAAGCCATCTTGTCTCTGTTTTGTTGTCTAATGCTTGTTTTTGTTCCTTTTACAGGTCCGGCCCGTGGCCGGTCCGTGCAGCGTCGTGCAAGGAGTGTTTTGCCCGGTATGTATGCAGCTGTTTGCGGGTCTCAGGTAAGCCATCTTGTCTCTGTTTGTTGTCTAATGCTTGTTTTTGTTCCTTTTACAGATCCCCCCGGCCCGTGGCCGTTCCGTGCAGCGTCGTGCAAGGAGTGTTTTGCCCAGTATGTACACAGCTGTTTGCGGATCTCAGGTAAGCCATCTTGTCTCTGTTTTGTTGTCTAATGCTTGTTTTTGTTCCTTTTACAGGTCCCCCCGGCCCGTGGCCGTTCCGTGCAGCGTCGTGCAAGGAGTGTTTTGCCCGGTATGTTTACAGCCGTTTGCGGGTCTCAGGTAAGCCATCTTGTCTCTGTTTTGTTGTCTAATGCTTGTTTTTGTTCCTTTTACAGGTACCCCCCGGCCCGTGGCCGTTACGTGCAGCGTCATGCAAGGAGTGTTTTGCCCGGTATGTATGCAGCTGTTTGCGGGTCTCAGGTAAGCCATCTTGTCTCTGTTTGTTGTCTAATGCTAGTTTTTGTTCCTTTTACAGATCCCCCCCTACCCGTGGCCGTTCCGTGCAGCGTCGTGCAAGGAGTGTTTTGCCCTGTATGTATGTAGCACTTTCTGGGTCTCGGGTAAGCCATCTTGTCTCTGTTTTGTTGTCTAATGCTTGTTTTTGTTCCTTTTACAGGTCCCCCCCGGCCCGTGGCCGTTCCGTGCAGCGTCGTGCAAGGAGTGTTTTGCCCGGTATGTATGCAGCTGTTTGCGGGTCTCAGGTAAGCCATCTTGTCTCTGTTTGTTGTCTAATGCTTGTTTTTGTTCCTTTTACAGATCCCCCCGGACCGTGGCCGTTCCGTGCAGCGTCGTGCAAGGAGTGTTTTGCCCAGTATGTACACAGCTGTTTGCGGATCTCAGGTAAGCCATCTTGTCTCTGTTTTGTTGTCTAATGCTTGTTTTTGTTCCTTTTACAGGTCCCCCCCAGCCCGTGGCCGTTCCGTGCAGCGTCGTGCAAGGAGTGTTTTGCCTGGTACGTATACAGCTGTTTGCGGGTCTCAGGTAAGCCATCTTGTCTCTGTTTTGTTGTCTAATGCTTGTTTTTGTTCCTTTTACAGGTCCCCCCCAGCCCGTGGCCGTTCCGTGCAGCGTCGTGCAAGGAGTGTTTTGCCCGGTATGTATACAGCTGTTTGCGGGTCTCAGGTAAGCCATCTTGTCTCTGTTTTGTTGTCTAATGCTTGTTTTTCTTCCTTTTACAGGTCTCGCCCGGCCCGTGGCCGTTCCGTGCAGCGTCGTGCAAGGAGTGTTTTGCCCGGTACGTATACAGCTGTTTGCGGGTCTCAGGTAAGCCATCTTGTCTCTGTTTTGTTGTCTAATGCTTGTTTTAGTTCCTTTTACAGGTCCCCCCCGGCCCGTGGCCGTTCCGTGCAGCGTCGTGCAGGGAGTGTTTTGCCCGGTATGTATGCAGCTGTTTGCGGGTCTCAGGTAAGCCATCTTGTCTCTGTTTGTTGTCTAATGCTTGTTTTTGTTTCTTTTACAGATCCCCCCCGGCCCGTGGCCGTTCCGTGCAGCGTCGTGCAAGGAGTGTTTTGCCCGGTATGTATGCAGCACTTTCTGGGTCTCGGGTAAGCCATCTTGTCTCTGTTTTGTTGTCTAATGCTTGTTTTTGTTCCTTTTACAGGTCCCCCCAGGCCCGTGGCCGTTCCGTGCAGCGTCGTGCAAGGAGTGTTTTGCCCGGTATGTATGCAGCTGTTTGCGGGTCTCAGGTAAGCCATCTTGTCTCCGTTTGTTGTCTAATGCTTGTTTTTGTTCCTTTTACAGATCCCCCCGGGCCCGTGGCCATTCCATGCAGCGTCGTGCAAGGAGTGTTTTGCCCGGTATGTATGCAGCACTTTCTGGGTCTTGGGTTAGCCATCTTGTCTCTGTTTTGTTGTCTAATGCTTGTTTTTGTTCCTTTTACAGGTCCCCCCCCCCCGGCCCGTGGCCCTTCCGTGCAGCGTCGTGCAAGGAGTGTTTTGCCCGGTATGTATGCAGCAGTTTGCGGGTCTCAGGTAAGCCATCTTGTCTCTGTTTTGTTGTCTAATGCTTGTTTTTGTTCCTTTTACAGGTCCCCCCTGGCCCGTGGCCGTTCCGTGCAGCGTCGTGCAAGGAGTGTTTTGCCCGGTATGTACACCGCTGTTTGCGGGTCTCAGGTAAGCCATCTTGTCTCTGTTTTGTTGTCGAATGCTTGTTTTTTTTCCTTTTACGGGTCCCCCCCGGCCCGTGGCCGTTCCGTGCAGCGTCGTGCAAGGAGTGTTTTGCCCGGTATGTACACAGCTGTTTGCGGGTTTCAGGTAAGCCATCTTGTCTCTGTTTTGTTGTCTAATGCTTGTTTTTGTTCCTTTTACAGGTCGCCCGTGGCCGTTCCGTGCAGCATCGTGCAAGGAGTGTTTTGCCTGGTACGTATACAGCTGTTTGCGGATCTCAGGTAAGCCATCTTGTCTCTGTTTTGTTGTCTAATGCTTGTTTTTGTTCCTTTTACAGGTCCCCCCCGGCCTGTGGCCGTTCGGTGCAGCGTCGTGCAAGGAGTGTTTTGCCCGGTATGTATACAGCTGTTTGCGGGTCTCAGGTAAGCCATCTTGTCTCTGTTTTGTTGTCTAATGCTTGTTTTTGTTCCTTTTACAGGTCCCCCCCGGCCCGTGGCCGTTCCGTGCAGCGTCGTGCAAGGAGTGTTTTGCCCGGTATGTATGCAGCTGTTTGCAGGTCTCAGGTAAGCCATCTTGTCTCTGTTTGTTGTCTAATGCTTGTTTTTGTTCCTTTTACAGGTCCCTCCCGGCCCGTGGCCGTTCCGTGCAGCGTCGTGCAAGGAGTGTTTTGCCCGGTATGTATGCAGCACTTTCTGGGTCTCGGGTAAGCCATCTTGTCTCTGTTTTGTTGTCTAATGCTTGTTTTTGTTCCTTTTACAGGTCCCCCCCGGCCCGTGGCCGTTACGTTCAGCGTCGTGCAAGGAGTGTTTTGCCCGGTATGTACACAGCTGTTTGCGGGTTTCAGGTAAGCCATCTTGTCTCTGTTTTGTTGTCTAATGCTTGTTTTTGTTCCTTTTACAGGTCCCCCCCAGCCCGTGGCCGTTCCGTGCAGCGTCGTGCAAGGAGTGTTTTGCCTGGTACGTATACAGCTGTTTGCGGGTCTCAGGTAAGCCATCTTGTCTCTGTTTTGTTGTCTAATGCTTGTTTTTTTCCTTTTACAGGTCCCCCCCGGCCCGTGGCCGTTCCGTGCAGCGTCGTGCAAGGAGTGTTTTGCCCGGTATGTATACAACTGTTTGCGGGTCTCAGGTAAGCCATCTTGTCTCTGTTTTGTTGTCTAATGCTTGTTTTTGTTCCTTTTACAGGTCCCCCCCGGCCCGTGGCCGTTCCGTGCAGCGTCGTGCAAGGAGTGTTTTGCCCCGTATGTATGCAGCTGTTTGCGGGTCTCAGGTAAGCCATCTTGTCTCTGTTTGTTGTCTAATGCTTGTTTTTGTTCCTTTTACAGGTCCCCCCCGGCCCGTGGCCGTTCCGTGCAGCGTCGTGCAAGGAGTGTTTTGCCCGGTATGAATGCAGCACTTTCTGGGTCTCGGGTAAGCCATCTTGTCTCTGTTTTGTTGTCTAATGCTTGTTTTTGATCCTTTTACAGGTCCTACCCGGCCCGTGGCCGTTACGTGCAGCGTCGTGCAAGGAGTGTTTTGCCCGGTATGTATGCAGCTGTTTGCGGGTCTCAGGTAAGCCATCTTGTCTCCGTTTGTTGTCTAATGCTTGTTTTTGTTCCTTTTACAGACCCCCCCGGCCCGTGGCCGTTCCGTTCAGCGACGTGCAAGGAATATTTTGCCCTGTATGTATGCAGCACTTTCTGGGTCTCGGGTAAGCCATCTTGTCTCTGTTTTGTTGTCAAATGCTTGTTTTTGTTCCTTTTACAGGTCCCCCCGGCCCGTGGCCGTTCCGTGCAGCGTCGTGCAAGGAGTGTTTTGCCCGGTATGTATGCAGCTGTTTGCGGGTCTCAGGTAAGCCATCTTGTCTCCGTTTGTTGTCTAATGCTTGTTTTTGTTCCTTTTACAGATCCCCCCCGGCCCGTGGCCGTTCCGTGCAGCGTCGTGCAAGGAGTGTTTTGCCCGGTATGTATGCAGCACTTTCTGGGTCTCGGGTTAGCCATCTTGTCTCTGTTTTGTTGTCTAATGCTTGTTTTTGTTCCTTTTACAGGTCTCCCCCGGCCCGTGGCCCTTCCGTGCAGCGTCGTGCAAGTAGTGTTTTGCCCGTTATGTATGCAGCAGTTTGCGGGTCTCAGGTAAGCCATCTTGTCTCTGTTTTGTTGTCTAATGCTTGTTTTTGTTCCTTTTATAGGTCCCCCCCCGGCCCGTTGCCATTCCGTGCAGCGTCGTGCAAGGAGTGTTTTTGCCCGGTATGTACACAGCTGTTTGCGGGTCTCAGGAAAGCCATCTTGTCTCTGTTTTGTTGTCTAATGCTTGTTTTTGTTCCTTTTACAGGTCCCCCCCGGCCCGTGGCCGTTCCGTGCAGCGTCGTGCAAGGAGTGTTTTGCCCGGTATGTTGTTTGCGGGTCTCAGGTAAGCCATCTTGTCTCTGTTTTGTTGTCTAATGCTTGTTTTTGTTCCTTTTACAGGTCCGGCCCGTGGCCGGTCCGTGCAGCGTCGTGCAAGGAGTGTTTTGCCCGGTATGTATGCAGCTGTTTGCGGGTCTCAGGTAAGCCATCTTGTCTCTGTTTGTTGTCTAATGCTTGTTTTTGTTCCTTTTACAGATCCCCCCGGCCCGTGGCCGTTCCGTGCAGCGTCGTGCAAGGAGTGTTTTGCCCAGTATGTACACAGCTGTTTGCGGATCTCAGGTAAGCCATCTTGTCTCTGTTTTGTTGTCTAATGCTTGTTTTTGTTCCTTTTACAGGTCCCCCCGGCCCGTGGCCGTTCCGTGCAGCGTCGTGCAAGGAGTGTTTTGCCCGGTATGTTTACGGCCGTTTGCGGGTCTCAGGTAAGCCATCTTGTCTCTGTTTTGTTGTCTAATGCTTGTTTTTGTTCCTTTTACAGGTCCCCCCCGGCCCGTGGCCGTTACGTGCAGCGTCATGCAAGGAGTGTTTTGCCCGGTATGTATGCAGCTGTTTGCGGGTCTCAGGTAAGCCATCTTGTCTCTGTTTGTTGTCTAATGCTAGTTTTTGTTCCTTTTACAGATCCCCCCCCTACCCGTGGCCGTTCCGTGCAGCGTCGTGCAAGGAGTGTTTTGCCCTGTATGTATGTAGCACTTTCTGGGTCTCGGGTAAGCCATCTTGTCTCTGTTTTGTTGTCTAATGCTTGTTTTTGTTCCTTTTACAGGTCCCCCCCGGCCGTGGCCGTTCCCTGCAGCGTCCTGCAAGGAGTGTTTTGCCCGTTATGTATGCAGCAGTTTGCGGGTCTCAGGTAAGCCATCTTGTCTCTGTTTTGTTGTCTAATGCTTGTTTTTGTTCCTTTTATAGGTCCCCCCCGGCCCGTGGCCATTCCGTGCAGCGTCGTGCAAGGAGTGTTTTTGCCCGGTATGTACACAGCTGTTTGCGGGTCTCAGGAAAGCCATCTTGTCTCTGTTTTGTTGTCTAATGCTTGTTTTTGTTCCTTTTACAGGTCCCCCCCGGCCCGTGGCCGTTCCGTGCAGCGTCGTGCAAGGAGTGTTTTGCCCGGTATGTTGTTTGCGGGTCTCAGGTAAGCCATCTTGTCTCTGTTTTGTTGTCTAATGCTTGTTTTTGTTCCTTTTACAGGTCCGGCCCGTGGCCGGTCCGTGCAGCGTCGTGCAAGGAGTGTTTTGCCCGGTATGTATGCAGCTGTTTGCGGGTCTCAGGTAAGCCATCTTGTCTCTGTTTGTTGTCTAATGCTTGTTTTTGTTCCTTTTACAGATCCCCCCGGCCCGTGGCTGTTCCGTGCAGCGTCGTGCGAGGAGTGTTTTGCCCAGTATGTACACAGCTGTTTGCGGATCCCAGGTAAGCCATCTTGTCTCTGTTTTGTTGTCTAATGCTTGTTTTTGTTCCTTTTACAGGTCCCCCCGGCCCGTGGCCGTTCCGTGCAGCGTCGTGCAAGGAGTGTTTTGCCCGGTATGTTTACAGCCGTTTGCGGGTCTCAGGTAAGCCATCTTGTCTCTGTTTTGTTGTCTAATGCTTGTTTTTGTTCCTTTTACAGGTACCCCCTGGCCCGTGGCCGTTACGTGCAGCGTCATGCAAGGAGTGTTTTGCCCGGTATGTATGCAGCTGTTTGCGGGTCTCAGGTAAGCCATCTTGTCTCTGTTTGTTGTCTAATGCTAGTTTTTGTTCCTTTTACAGATCCCCCCCTACCCGTGGCCGTTCCGTGCAGCGTCGTGCAAGGAGTGTTTTGCCCTGTATGTATGTAGCACTTTCTGGGTCTCGGGTAAGCCATCTTGTCTCTGTTTTGTTGTCTAATGCTTGTTTTTGTTCCTTTTACAGGTCCCCCCCGGCCCGTGGCCGTTCCGTGCAGCGTCGTGCAAGGAGTGTTTTGCCCGGTATGTATGCAGCTGTTTGCGGGTCTCAGGTAAGCCATCTTGTCTCTGTTTGTTGTCTAATGCTTGTTTTTGTTCCTTTTACAGATCCCCCCGGCCCGTGGCCGTTCCGTGCAGCGTCGTGCAAGGAGTGTTTTGCCCAGTATGTACACAGCTGTTTGCGGATCTCAGGTAAGCCATCTTGTCTCTGTTTTGTTGTCTAATGCTTGTTTTTGTTCCTTTTACAGGTCCCCCCCAGCCCGTGGCCGTTCCGTGCAGCGTCGTGCAAGGAGTGTTTTGCCTGGTACGTATACAGCTGTTTGCGGGTCTCAGGTAAGCCATCTTGTCTCTGTTTTGTTGTCTAATGCTTGTTTTTGTTCCTTTTACAGGTCCCCCCCGGCCCGTGGCCGTTCCGTGCAGCGTCGTGCAAGGAGTGTTTTGCCCGGTATGTATGCAGCACTTTCTGGGTCTCGGGTTAGCCATCTTGTCTCTGTTTTGTTGTCTAATGCTTGTTTTTGTTCCTTTTACAGGTCCCCCCGGCCCGTGGCCGTTCCGTGCAGCGTCGTGCAAGGAGTGTTTTGCCCGGTATGTATGCAGCTGTTTGCGGGTCTCAGGTAAGCCATCTTGTCTCCGTTTGTTGTCTAATGCTTGTTTTTGTTCCTTTTACAAATCTCCCCCCGGCCCGTGGCCGTTCCGTGCAGCGTCGTGCAAGGAGTGTTTTGCCCGGTATGTATGCAGCACTTTCTGGGTCTCGGGTTAGCCATCTTGTCTCTGTTTTGTTGTCTAATGCTTGTTTTTGTTCCTTTTACAGGTCCCCCCCGGCCCGTTGCCGTTCCGTGCAGCGTCGTGCAAGGAGTGTTTTGCCCGGTATGTACACAGCTGTTTGCGGGTCTCAGGTAAGCCATCTTGCCTCTGTTTTGTTGTCTAATGCTTGTTTTTGTTCCTTTTACAGGTCCCCCCCGGCCCGTGGCCGTTCCGTGCAGCGTAGTGCAAGGAGTGTTTTGCCCGGTACGTATACAGCTGTTTGCGGGTCTCAGGTAAGCCATCTTGTCTCTGTTTTGTTGTCTAATGCTTGTTTTTGTTCCTTTTACAGGTCCCCCCCGGACCGTGGCCGTTCCGTGCAGCGTCGTGCAAGGAGTGTTTTGCCCGGTATGTATGAAGCTGTTTGCGGGTCTCAGGTAAGCCATCTTCTCCTGTTTGTTGTCTAATGCTTGTTATTGTTTCTTTTACAGATCCCCCCCGGCCTGTGGCCGTTCCGTGCAGCGTCGTGCTAGGAGTGTTTTGCCCGGTATGTATGCAGCTGTTTGCGGGTCTCAGGTAAGCCATCTTGTCTCCGTTTGTTGTCTAATGCTTGTTTTTGTTCCTTTTACAGACCCCCCGGCCCGTGGCCGTTCCGTGCAGCGTCGTGCAAGGAGTATTTTGCCCTGTATGTATGCAGCACTTTCTGAGTCTCGGGTAAGCCATCTTGTCTCTGTTTTGTTGTCTAATGCTTGTTTTTGTTCCTTTTACAGGTCCCCCCGGCCCGTGGCCGTTCCGTGCAGCGTCGTGCAAGGAGTGTTTTGCCCGGTATGTATACAGCTGTTTGCGGGTCTCAGGTAAGCCATCCTGTCTCTGTTATGTTGTCTAATGCTTGTTTTTGTTCCTTTTACAGGTCCCCCCCGGCCCGTGGCCGTTCCGTGCAGCGTCGTGCAAGGAGTGTTTTGCCCCGTATGTATGCAGCTGTTTGCGGGTCTCAGGTAAGCCATCTTGTCTCTGTTTGTTGTCTAATGCTTGTTTTTGTTCCTTTTACAGGTCCCCCCCGGCCCGTGGCCGTTCCGTGCAGCGTCGTGCAAGGAGTGTTTTGCCCGGTATGTATGCAGCACTTTCTGGGTCTCGGGTAAGCCATCTTGTCTCTGTTTTGTTGTCTAATGCTTGTTTTTGATCCTTTTACAGGTCCCCCCCAGCCCGTGGCCGTTCCGTGCAGCGTCGTGCAAGGAGTGTTTTGCCTGGTACGTATACAGCTGTTTGCGGGTCTCAGGTAAGCCATCTTGTCTCTGTTTTGTTGTCTAATGCTTGTTTTTGTTCCTTTTACAGGTCCCCCCCGGCCCGTGGCCGTTCCGTGCAGCGTCGTGCAAGGAGTGTTTTGCCCGGTATGTATACAGCTGTTTGCGGGTCTCAGGTAAGCCATCTTGTCTCTGTTTTGTTGTCTAATGCTTGTTTTTCTTCCTTTTACAGGTCTCGCCCGGCCCGTGGCCGTTCCGTGCAGCGTCGTGCAAGGAGTGTTTTGCCCGGTACGTATACAGCTGTTTGCGGGTCTCAGGTAAGCCATCTTGTCTCTGTTTTGTTGTCTAATGCTTGTTTTAGTTCCTTTTACAGGTCCCCCCCGGCCCGTGGCCGTTCCGTGCAGCGTCGTGCAGGGAGTGTTTTGCCCGGTATGTATGCAGCTGTTTGCGGGTCTCAGGTAAGCCATCTTGTCTCTGTTTGTTGTCTAATGCTTGTTTTTGTTTCTTTTACAGATCCCCCCCGGCCCGTGGCCGTTCCGTGCAGCGTCGTGCAAGGAGTGTTTTGCCCGGTATGTATGCAGCACTTTCTGGGTCTCGGGTAAGCCATCTTGTCTCTGTTTTGTTGTCTAATGCTTGTTTTTGTTCCTTTTACAGGTCCCCCCAGGCCCGTGGCCGTTCCGTGCAGCGTCGTGCAAGGAGTGTTTTGCCCGGTATGTATGCAGCTGTTTGCGGGTCTCAGGTAAGCCATCTTGTCTCCGTTTGTTGTCTAATGCTTGTTTTTGTTCCTTTTACAGATCCCCCCGGGCCCGTGGCCATTCCATGCAGCGTCGTGCAAGGAGTGTTTTGCCCGGTATGTATGCAGCACTTTCTGGGTCTTGGGTTAGCCATCTTGTCTCTGTTTTGTTGTCTAATGCTTGTTTTTGTTCCTTTTACAGGTCCCCCCCCCCCGGCCCGTGGCCCTTCCGTGCAGCGTCGTGCAAGGAGTGTTTTGCCCGGTATGTATGCAGCAGTTTGCGGGTCTCAGGTAAGCCATCTTGTCTCTGTTTTGTTGTCTAATGCTTGTTTTTGTTCCTTTTACAGGTCCCCCCTGGCCCGTGGCCGTTCCGTGCAGCGTCGTGCAAGGAGTGTTTTGCCCGGTATGTAAACCGCTGTTTGCGGGTCTCAGGTAAGCCATCTTGTCTCTGTTTTGTTGTCGAATGCTTGTTTTTTTTCCTTTTACGGGTCCCCCCCGGCCCGTGGCCGTTCTGTGCAGCGTCGTGCAAGGAGTGTTTTGCCCGGTATGTACACAGCTGTTTGCGGGTTTCAGGTAAGCCATCTTGTCTCTGTTTTGTTGTCTAATGCTTGTTTTTGTTCCTTTTACAGGTCGCCCGTGGCCGTTCCGTGCAGCATCGTGCAAGGAGTGTTTTGCCTGGTACGTATACAGCTGTTTGCGGATCTCAGGTAAGCCATCTTGTCTCTGTTTTGTTGTCTAATGCTTGTTTTTGTTCCTTTTACAGGTCCCCCCCGGCCTGTGGCCGTTCGGTGCAGCGTCGTGCAAGGAGTGTTTTGCCCGGTATGTATACAGCTGTTTGCGGGTCTCAGGTAAGCCATCTTGTCTCTGTTTTGTTGTCTAATGCTTGTTTTTGTTCCTTTTACAGGTCCCCCCCGGCCCGTGGCCGTTCCGTGCAGCGTCGTGCAAGGAGTGTTTTGCCCGGTATGTATGCAGCTGTTTGCAGGTCTCAGGTAAGCCATCTTGTCTCTGTTTGTTGTCTAATGCTTGTTTTTGTTCCTTTTACAGGTCCCCCCCGGCCCGTGGCCGTTCCGTGCAGCGTCGTGCAAGGAGTGTTTTGCCCGGTATGTATGCAGCACTTTCTGGGTCTCGGGTAAGCCATCTTGTCTCTGTTTTGTTGTCTAATGCTTGTTTTTGTTCCTTTTACAGGTCCCCCCCGGCCCGTGGCCGTTACGTTCAGCGTCGTGCAAGGAGTGTTTTGCCCGGTATGTACACAGCTGTTTGCGGGTTTCAGGTAAGCCATCTTGTCTCTGTTTTGTTGTCTAATGCTTGTTTTTGTTCCTTTTACAGGTCCCCCCCAGCCCGTGGCCGTTCCGTGCAGCGTCGTGCAAGGAGTGTTTTGCCTGGTACGTATACAGCTGTTTGCGGGTCTCAGGTAAGCCATCTTGTCTCTGTTTTGTTGTCTAATGCTTGTTTTTTTCCTTTTACAGGTCCCCCCCGGCCCGTGGCCGTTCCGTGCAGCGTCGTGCAAGGAGTGTTTTGCCCGGTATGTATACAACTGTTTGCGGGTCTCAGGTAAGCCATCTTGTCTCTGTTTTGTTGTCTAATGCTTGTTTTTGTTCCTTTTACAGGTCCCCCCCGGCCCGTGGCCGTTCCGTGCAGCGTCGTGCAAGGAGTGTTTTGCCCCGTATGTATGCAGCTGTTTGCGGGTCTCAGGTAAGCCATCTTGTCTCTGTTTGTTGTCTAATGCTTGTTTTTGTTCCTTTTACAGGTCCCCCCCGGCCCGTGGCCGTTCCGTGCAGCGTCGTGCAAGGAGTGTTTTGCCCGGTATGAATGCAGCACTTTCTGGGTCTCGGGTAAGCCATCTTGTCTCTGTTTTGTTGTCTAATGCTTGTTTTTGATCCTTTTACAGGTCCTACCCGGCCCGTGGCCGTTACGTGCAGCGTCGTGCAAGGAGTGTTTTGCCCGGTATGTATGCAGCTGTTTGCGGGTCTCAGGTAAGCCATCTTGTCTCCGTTTGTTGTCTAATGCTTGTTTTTGTTCCTTTTACAGACCCCCCCGGCCCGTGGCCGTTCCGTTCAGCGACGTGCAAGGAATATTTTGCCCTGTATGTATGCAGCACTTTCTGGGTCTCGGGTAAGCCATCTTGTCTCTGTTTTGTTGTCAAATGCTTGTTTTTGTTCCTTTTACAGGTCCCCCCGGCCCGTGGCCGTTCCGTGCAGCGTCGTGCAAGGAGTGTTTTGCCCGGTATGTATGCAGCTGTTTGCGGGTCTCAGGTAAGCCATCTTGTCTCCGTTTGTTGTCTAATGCTTGTTTTTGTTCCTTTTACAGATCCCCCCCGGCCCGTGGCCGTTCCGTGCAGCGTCGTGCAAGGAGTGTTTTGCCCGGTATGTATGCAGCACTTTCTGGGTCTCGGGTTAGCCATCTTGTCTCTGTTTTGTTGTCTAATGCTTGTTTTTGTTCCTTTTACAGGTCTCCCCCGGCCCGTGGCCCTTCCGTGCAGCGTCGTGCAAGTAGTGTTTTGCCCGTTATGTATGCAGCTGTTTGCGGGTCTCAGGTAAGCCATCTTGTCTCTGTTTTGTTGTCTAATGCTTGTTTTTGTTCCTTTTATAGGTCCCCCCCCGGCCCGTTGCCATTCCGTGCAGCGTCGTGCAAGGAGTGTTTTTGCCCGGTATGTACACAGCTGTTTGCGGGTCTCAGGAAAGCCATCTTGTCTCTGTTTTGTTGTCTAATGCTTGTTTTTGTTCCTTTTACAGGTCCCCCCCGGCCCGTGGCCGTTCCGTGCAGCGTCGTGCAAGGAGTGTTTTGCCCGGTATGTTGTTTGCGGGTCTCAGGTAAGCCATCTTGTCTCTGTTTTGTTGTCTAATGCTTGTTTTTGTTCCTTTTACAGGTCCGGCCCGTGGCCGGTCCGTGCAGCGTCGTGCAAGGAGTGTTTTGCCCGGTATGTATGCAGCTGTTTGCGGGTCTCAGGTAAGCCATCTTGTCTCTGTTTGTTGTCTAATGCTTGTTTTTGTTCCTTTTACAGATCCCCCCGGCCCGTGGCCGTTCCGTGCAGCGTCGTGCAAGGAGTGTTTTGCCCAGTATGTACACAGCTGTTTGCGGATCTCAGGTAAGCCATCTTGTCTCTGTTTTGTTGTCTAATGCTTGTTTTTGTTCCTTTTACAGGTCCCCCCGGCCCGTGGCCGTTCCGTGCAGCGTCGTGCAAGGAGTGTTTTGCCCGGTATGTTTACGGCCGTTTGCGGGTCTCAGGTAAGCCATCTTGTCTCTGTTTTGTTGTCTAATGCTTGTTTTTGTTCCTTTTACAGGTCCCCCCCGGCCCGTGGCCGTTACGTGCAGCGTCATGCAAGGAGTGTTTTTGCCCGGTATGTATGCAGCTGTTTGCGGGTCTCAGGTAAGCCATCTTGTCTCTGTTTGTTGTCTAATGCTAGTTTTTGTTCCTTTTACAGATCCCCCCCCTACCCGTGGCCGTTCCGTGCAGCGTCGTGCAAGGAGTGTTTTGCCCTGTATGTATGTAGCACTTTCTGGGTCTCGGGTAAGCCATCTTGTCTCTGTTTTGTTGTCTAATGCTTGTTTTTGTTCCTTTTACAGGTCCCCCCCGGCCGTGGCCGTTCCCTGCAGCGTCGTGCAAGGAGTGTTTTGCCCGTTATGTATGCAGCAGTTTGCGGGTCTCAGGTAAGCCATCTTGTCTCTGTTTTGTTGTCTAATGCTTGTTTTTGTTCCTTTTATAGGTCCCCCCCGGCCCGTGGCCATTCCGTGCAGCGTCGTGCAAGGAGTGTTTTTGCCCGGTATGTACACAGCTGTTTGCGGGTCTCAGGAAAGCCATCTTGTCTCTGTTTTGTTGTCTAATGCTTGTTTTTGTTCCTTTTACAGGTCCCCCCCGGCCCGTGGCCGTTCCGTGCAGCGTCGTGCAAGGAGTGTTTTGCCCGGTATGTTGTTTGCGGGTCTCAGGTAAGCCATCTTGTCTCTGTTTTGTTGTCTAATGCTTGTTTTTGTTCCTTTTACAGGTCCGGCCCGTGGCCGGTCCGTGCAGCGTCGTGCAAGGAGTGTTTTGCCCGGTATGTATGCAGCTGTTTGCGGGTCTCAGGTAAGCCATCTTGTCTCTGTTTGTTGTCTAATGCTTGTTTTTGTTCCTTTTACAGATCCCCCCGGCCCGTGGCTGTTCCGTGCAGCGTCGTGCGAGGAGTGTTTTGCCCAGTATGTACACAGCTGTTTGCGGATCCCAGGTAAGCCATCTTGTCTCTGTTTTGTTGTCTAATGCTTGTTTTTGTTCCTTTTACAGGTCCCCCCGGCCCGTGGCCGTTCCGTGCAGCGTCGTGCAAGGAGTGTTTTGCCCGGTATGTTTACAGCCGTTTGCGGGTCTCAGGTAAGCCATCTTGTCTCTGTTTTGTTGTCTAATGCTTGTTTTTGTTCCTTTTACAGGTACCCCCTGGCCCGTGGCCGTTACGTGCAGCGTCATGCAAGGAGTGTTTTGCCCGGTATGTATGCAGCTGTTTGCGGGTCTCAGGTAAGCCATCTTGTCTCTGTTTGTTGTCTAATGCTAGTTTTTGTTCCTTTTACAGATCCCCCCCTACCCGTGGCCGTTCCGTGCAGCGTCGTGCAAGGAGTGTTTTGCCCTGTATGTATGTAGCACTTTCTGGGTCTCGGGTAAGCCATCTTGTCTCTGTTTTGTTGTCTAATGCTTGTTTTTGTTCCTTTTACAGGTCCCCCCGGCCCGTGGCCGTTCCGTGCAGCGTCGTGCAAGGAGTGTTTTGCCCGGTATGTATGCAGCTGTTTGCGGGTCTCAGGTAAGCCATCTTGTCTCTGTTTGTTGTCTAATGCTTGTTTTTGTTCCTTTTACAGATCCCCCCGGCCCGTGGCCGTTCCGTGCAGCGTCGTGCAAGGAGTGTTTTGCCCAGTATGTACACAGCTGTTTGCGGATCTCAGGTAAGCCATCTTGTCTCTGTTTTGTTGTCTAATGCTTGTTTTTGTTCCTTTTACAGGTCCCCCCCAGCCCGTGGCCGTTCCGTGCAGCGTCGTGCAAGGAGTGTTTTGCCTGGTACGTATACAGCTGTTTGCGGGTCTCAGGTAAGCCATCTTGTCTCTGTTTTGTTGTCTAATGCTTGTTTTTGTTCCTTTTACAGGTCCCCCCCGGCCCGTGGCCGTTCCGTGCAGCGTCGTGCAAGGAGTGTTTTGCCCGGTATGTATGCAGCACTTTCTGGGTCTCGGGTTAGCCATCTTGTCTCTGTTTTGTTGTCTAATGCTTGTTTTTGTTCCTTTTACAGGTCCCCCCGGCCCGTGGCCGTTCCGTGCAGCGTCGTGCAAGGAGTGTTTTGCCCGGTATGTATGCAGCTGTTTGCGGGTCTCAGGTAAGCCATCTTGTCTCCGTTTGTTGTCTAATGCTTGTTTTTGTTCCTTTTACAAATCTCCCCCCGGCCCGTGGCCGTTCCGTGCAGCGTCGTGCAAGGAGTGTTTTGCCCGGTATGTATGCAGCACTTTCTGGGTCTCGGGTTAGCCATCTTGTCTCTGTTTTGTTGTCTAATGCTTGTTTTTGTTCCTTTTACAGGTCCCCCCCGGCCCGTTGCCGTTCCGTGCAGCGTCGTGCAAGGAGTGTTTTGCCCGGTATGTACACAGCTGTTTGCGGGTCTCAGGTAAGCCATCTTGCCTCTGTTTTGTTGTCTAATGCTTGTTTTTGTTCCTTTTACAGGTCCCCCCCGGCCCGTGGCCGTTCCGTGCAGCGTAGTGCAAGGAGTGTTTTGCCCGGTACGTATACAGCTGTTTGCGGGTCTCAGGTAAGCCATCTTGTCTCTGTTTTGTTGTCTAATGCTTGTTTTTGTTCCTTTTACAGGTCCCCCCCGGACCGTGGCCGTTCCGTGCAGCGTCGTGCAAGGAGTGTTTTGCCCGGTATGTATGAAGCTGTTTGCGGGTCTCAGGTAAGCCATCTTCTCCTGTTTGTTGTCTAATGCTTGTTATTGTTTCTTTTACAGATCCCCCCGGCCTGTGGCCGTTCCGTGCAGCGTCGTGCTAGGAGTGTTTTGCCCGGTATGTATGCAGCTGTTTGCGGGTCTCAGGTAAGCCATCTTGTCTCCGTTTGTTGTATAATGCTTGTTTTTGTTCCTTTTACAGACCCCCCGGCCCGTGGCCGTTCCGTGCAGCGTCGTGCAAGGAGTATTTTGCCCTGTATGTATGCAGCACTTTCTGAGTCTCGGGTAAGCCATCTTGTCTCTGTTTTGTTGTCTAATGCTTGTTTTTGTTCCTTTTACAGGTCCCCCCGGCCCGTGGCCGTTCCGTGCAGCGTCGTGCAAGGAGTGTTTTGCCCGGTATGTATACAGCTGTTTGCGGGTCTCAGGTAAGCCATCCTGTCTCTGTTATGTTGTCTAATGCTTGTTTTTGTTCCTTTTACAGGTCCCCCCCGGCCCGTGGCCGTTCCGTGCAGCGTCGTGCAAGGAGTGTTTTGCCCCGTATGTATGCAGCTGTTTGCGGGTCTCAGGTAAGCCATCTTGTCTCTGTTTGTTGTCTAATGCTTGTTTTTGTTCCTTTTACAGGTCCCCCCCGGCCCGTGGCCGTTCCGTGCAGCGTCGTGCAAGGAGTGTTTTGCCCGGTATGTATGCAGCACTTTCTGGGTCTCGGGTAAGCCATCTTGTCTCTGTTTTGTTGTCTAATGCTTGTTTTTGATCCTTTTACAGGTCCTACCCTGCCCGTGGCCGTTACGTGCAGCGTCGTGCAAGGAGGGTTTTGCCCGGTATGTATGCAGCTGTTTGCGGGTCTCAGGTAAGCCATCTTGTCTCCGTTTGTTGTCTAATGCTTGTTTTTGTTCCTTTTACAGACCCCCCCCGGCCCGTGGCCGTTCCGTTCAGCGTCGTGCAAGGAATATTTTGCCCTGTATGTATGCAGCACTTTCTGGGTCTCGGGTAAGCCATCTTGTCTCTGTTTTGTTGTCAAATGCTTGTTTTTGTTCCTTTTACAGGTCCCCCCGGCCCGTGGCCGTTCCGTGCAGCGTCGTGCAAGGAGTGTTTTGCCCGGTATGTATGCAGCTGTTTGCGGGTCTCAGTTAAGCCATCTTGTCTCCGTTTGTTGTCTAATGCTTGTTTTTGTTCCTTTTACAGATCCCCCCCGGCCCGTGGCCGTTCCGTGCAGCGTCGTGCAAGGAGTGTTTTGCCCGGTATGTATGCAGCACTTTCTGGGTCTCGGGTTAGCCATCTTGTCTCTGTTTTGTTGTCTAATGCTTGTTTTTGTTCCTTTTACAGGTCTCCCCCGGCCCGTGGCCCTTCCGTGCAGCGTCGTGCAAGGAGTGTTTTGCCCGTTATGTATGCAGCAGTTTGCGGGTCTCAGGTAAGCCATCTTGTCTCTGTTTTGTTGTCTAATGCTTGTTTTTGTTCCTTTTATAGGTCCCCCCCGGCCCGTTGCCATTCCGTGCAGCGTCGTGCAAGGAGTGTTTTTGCCCGGTATGTACACAGCTGTTTGCGGGTCTCAGGAAAGCCATCTTGTCTCTGTTTTGTTGTCTAATGCTTGTTTTTGTTCCTTTTACAGGTCCCCCCGGCCCGTGGCCGTTCCGTGCAGCGTCGTGCAAGGAGTGTTTTGCCCGGTATGTTGTTTGCGGGTCTCAGGTAAGCCATCTTGTCTCTGTTTTGTTGTCTAATGCTTGTTTTTTTTCCTTTTACAGGTCCGGCCCGTGGCCGGTCCGTGCAGCGTCGTGCAAGGAGTGTTTTGCCCGGTATGTATGCAGCTGTTTGCGGGTCTCAGGTAAGCCATCTTGTCTCTGTTTGTTGTCTAATGCTTGTTTTTGTTCCTTTTACAGATCCCCCCGGCCCGTGGCCGTTCCGTGCAGCGTCGTGCAAGGAATGTTTTGCCCAGTATGTACACAGCTGTTTGCGGATCTCAGGTAAGCCATCTTGTCTCTGTTTTGTTGTCTAATGCTTGTTTTTGTTCCTTTTACAGGTCCCCCCGGCCCGTGGCCGTTCCGTGCAGCGTCGTGCAAGGAGTGTTTTGCCCGGTATGTTTACGGCCGTTTGCGGGTCTCAGGTAAGCCATCTTGTCTCTGTTTTGTTGTCTAATGCTTGTTTTTGTTCCTTTTACAGGTCCCCCCGGCCCGTGGCCGTTACGTGCAGCGTCATGCAAGGAGTGTTTTGCCCGGTATGTATGCAGCTGTTTGCGGGTCTCAGGTAAGCCATCTTGTCTCTGTTTGTTGTCTAATGCTAGTTTTTGTTCCTTTTACAGATCCCCCCCTACCCGTGGCCGTTCCGTGCAGCGTCGTGCAAGGAGTGTTTTGCCCTGTATGTATGTAGCACTTTCTGGGTCTCGGGTAAGCCATCTTGTCTCTGTTTTGTTGTCTAATGCTTGTTTTTGTTCCTTTTACAGGTCCCCCCCGGCCGTGGCCGTTCCGTGCATCGTCGTGCAAGGAGTGTTTTGCCCGTTATGTATGCAGCAGTTTGCGGGTCTCAGGTAAGCCATCTTGTCTCTGTTTTGTTGTCTAATGCTTGTTTTTGTTCCTTTTATAGGTCCCCCCCGGCCCGTGGCCATTCCGTGCAGCGTCGTGCAAGGAGTGTTTTTGCCCGGTATGTACACAGCTGTTTGCGGGTCTCAGGAAAGCCATCTTGTCTCTGTTTTGTTGTCTAATGCTTGTTTTTGTTCCTTTTACAGGTCCCCCCCGGCCCGTGGCCGTTCCGTGCAGCGTCGTGCAAGGAGTGTTTTGCCCGGTATGTTGTTTGCGGGTCTCAGGTAAGCCATCTTGTCTCTGTTTTGTTGTCTAATGCTTGTTTTTGTTCCTTTTACAGGTCCGGCCCGTGGCCGGTCCGTGCAGCGTCGTGCAAGGAGTGTTTTGCCCGGTATGTATGCAGCTGTTTGCGGGTCTCAGGTAAGCCATCTTGTCTCTGTTTGTTGTCTAATGCTTGTTTTTGTTCCTTTTACAGATCCCCCCGGCCCGTGGCCGTTCCGTGCAGCGTCGTGCAAGGAGTGTTTTGCCCAGTATGTACACAGCTGTTTGCGGATCTCAGGTAAGCCATCTTGTCTCTGTTTTGTTGTCTAATGCTTGTTTTTGTTCCTTTTACAGGTCCCCCCGGCCCGTGGCCGTTCCGTGCAGCGTCGTGCAAGGAGTGTTTTGCCCGGTATGTTTACAGCCGTTTGCGGGTCTCAGGTAAGCCATCTTGTCTCTGTTTTGTTGTCTAATGCTTGTTTTTGTTCCTTTTACAGGTACCCCCCGGCCCGTGGCCGTTACGTGCAGCGTCATGCAAGGAGTGTTTTGCCCGGTATGTATGCAGCTGTTTGCGGGTCTCAGGTAAGCCATCTTGTCTCTGTTTGTTGTCTAATGCTAGTTTTTGTTCCTTTTACAGATCCCCCCCTACCCGTGGCCGTTCCGTGCAGCGTCGTGCAAGGAGTGTTTTGCCCTGTATGTATGTAGCACTTTCTGGGTCTCGGGTAAGCCATCTTGTCTCTGTTTTGTTGTCTAATGCTTGTTTTTGTTCCTTTTACAGGTCCCCCCCGGCCCGTGGCCGTTCCGTGCAGCGTCGTGCAAGGAGTGTTTTGCCCGGTATGTATGCAGCTGTTTGCGGGTCTCAGGTAAGCCATCTTGTCTCTGTTTGTTGTCTAATGCTTGTTTTTGTTCCTTTTACAGATCCCCCCGGACCGTGGCCGTTCCGTGCAGCGTCGTGCAAGGAGTGTTTTGCCCAGTATGTACACAGCTGTTTGCGGATCTCAGGTAAGCCATCTTGTCTCTGTTTTGTTGTCTAATGCTTGTTTTTGTTCCTTTTACAGGTCCCCCCCGGCCCGTGGCCGTTACGTGCAGCGTCATGCAAGGAGTGTTTTGCCCGGTATGTATGCAGCTGTTTGCGGGTCTCAGGTAAGCCATCTTGTCTCTGTTTGTTGTCTAATGCTAGTTTTTGTTCCTTTTACAGATCCCCCCCCTACCCGTGGCCGTTCCGTGCAGCGTCGTGCAAGGAGTGTTTTGCCCTGTATGTATGTAGCACTTTCTGGGTCTCGGGTAAGCCATCTTGTCTCTGTTTTGTTGTCTAATGCTTGTTTTTGTTCCTTTTACAGGTCCCCCCCGGCCGTGGCCGTTCCCTGCAGCGTCGTGCAAGGAGTGTTTTGCCCGTTATGTATGCAGCAGTTTGCGGGTCTCAGGTAAGCCATCTTGTCTCTGTTTTGTTGTCTAATGCTTGTTTTTTTCCTTTTATAGGTCCCCCCCGGCCCGTGGCCATTCCGTGCAGCGTCGTGCAAGGAGTGTTTTTGCCCGGTATGTACACAGCTGTTTGCGGGTCTCAGGAAAGCCATCTTGTCTCTGTTTTGTTGTCTAATGCTTGTTTTTGTTCCTTTTACAGGTCCCCCCCGGCCCGTGGCCGTTCCGTGCAGCGTCGTGCAAGGAGTGTTTTGCCCGGTATGTTGTTTGCGGGTCTCAGGTAAGCCATCTTGTCTCTGTTTTGTTGTCTAATGCTTGTTTTTGTTCCTTTTACAGGTCCGGCCCGTGGCTGTTCCGTGCAGCGTCGTGCAAGGAGTGTTTTGCCCGGTATGTATACAGCTGTTTGTGGGTCTCAGGTAAGCCATCTTGTCTCTGTTTTGTTGTCTAATGCTTGTTTTTGTTCCTTTTACAGGTCCCCCCCGGCCCGTGGCCGTCCCGTGCAGCGTCGTGCAAGGAGTGTTTTGCCCCGTATGTATGCAGCTGTTTGCGGGTCTCAGGTAAGCCATCTTGTCTCTGTTTGTTGTCTAATGCTTGTTTTTGTTCCTTTTACAGGTCCCCCCCGGCCCGTGGCCGTTCCGTGCAGCGTCGTGCAAGGAGTGTTTTGCCCGGTATGTATGCAGCACTTTCTGGGTCTCGGGTAAGCCATCTTGTCTCTGTTTTGTTGTCTAATGCTTGTTTTTGATCCTTTTACAGGTCCTACCCGGCCCGTGGCCGTTACGTGCAGCGTCGTGCAAGGAGTGTTTTGCCCGGTATGTATGCAGCTGTTTGCGGGTCTCAGGTAAGCCATCTTGTCTCCGTTTGTTGTCTAATGCTTGTTTTTGTTCCTTTTACAGACCCCCCCCGGCCCGTGGCCGTTCCGTTCAGCGTCGTGCAAGGAATATTTTGCCCTGTATGTATGCAGCACTTTCTGGGTCTCGGGTAAGCCATCTTGTCTCTGTTTTGTTGTCAAATGCTTGTTTTTGTTCCTTTTACAGGTCCCCCCGGCCCGTGGCCGTTCCGTGCAGCGTCGTGCAAGGAGTGTTTTGCCCGGTATGTATGCAGCTGTTTGCGGGTCTCAGGTAAGCCATCTTGTCTCCGTTTGTTGTCTAATGCTTGTTTTTGTTCCTTTTACAGATCCCCCCCGGCCCGTGGCCGTTCCGTGCAGCGTCGTGCAAGGAGTGTTTTGCCCGGTATGTATGCAGCACTTTCTGGGTCTCGGGTTAGCCATCTTGTCTCTGTTTGGTTGTCTAATGCTTGTTTTTGTTCCTTTTACAGGTCTCCCCCGGCCCGTGGCCCTTCCGTGCAGCGTCGTGCAAGTAGTGTTTTGCCCGTTATGTATGCAGCAGTTTGCGGGTCTCAGGTAAGCCATCTTGTCTCTGTTTTGTTGTCTAATGCTTGTTTTTGTTCCTTTTATAGGTCCCCCCCGGCCCGTGGCCATTCCGTGCAGCGTCGTGCAAGGAGTGTTTTTGCCCGGTATGTACACAGCTGTTTGCGGGTCTCAGGAAAGCCATCTTGTCTCTGTTTTGTTGTCTAATGCTTGTTTTTGTTCCTTTTACAGGTCCCCCCCGGCCCGTGGCCGTTCCGTGCAGCGTCGTGCAAGGAGTGTTTTGCCCGGTATGTTGTTTGCGGGTCTCAGGTAAGCCATCTTGTCTCTGTTTTGTTGTCTAATGCTTGTTTTTGTTCCTTTTACAGGTCCGGCCCGTGGCCGGTCCGTGCAGCGTCGTGCAAGGAGTGTTTTGCCCGGTATGTATGCAGCTGTTTGCGGGTCTCAGGTAAGCCATCTTGTCTCTGTTTGTTGTCTAATGCTTGTTTTTGTTCCTTTTACAGGTCCCCCCGGCCCGTGGCCGTTCCGTGCAGCGTCGTGCAAGGAGTGTTTTGCCCGGTATGTTTACAGCCGTTTGCGGGTCTCAGGTAAGCCATCTTGTCTCTGTTTTGTTGTCTAATGCTTGTTTTTGTTCCTTTTACAGGTACCCCCTGGCCCGTGGCCGTTACGTGCAGCGTCATGCAAGGAGTGTTTTGCCCGGTATGTATGCAGCTGTTTGCGGGTCTCAGGTAAGCCATCTTGTCTCTGTTTGTTGTCTAATGCTAGTTTTTGTTCCTTTTACAGATCCCCCCCTACCCGTGGCCGTTCCGTGCAGCGTCGTGCAAGGAGTGTTTTGCCCTGTATGTATGTAGCACTTTCTGGGTCTCGGGTAAGCCATCTTGTCTCTGTTTTGTTGTCTAATGCTTGTTTTTGTTCCTTTTACAGGTCCCCCCCGGCCCGTGGCCGTTCCGTGCAGCGTCGTGCAAGGAGTGTTTTGCCCGGTATGTATGCAGCTGTTTGCGGGTCTCAGGTAAGCCATCTTGTCTCTGTTTGTTGTCTAATGCTTGTTTTTGTTCCTTTTACAGATCCCCCCGGCCCGTGGCCGTTCCGTGCAGCGTCGTGCAAGGAGTGTTTTGCCCAGTATGTACACAGCTGTTTGCGGATCTCAGGTAAGCCATCTTGTCTCTGTTTTGTTGTCTAATGCTTGTTTTTGTTCCTTTTACAGGTCCCCCCCAGCCCGTGGCCGTTCCGTGCAGCGTCGTGCAAGGAGTGTTTTGCCTGGTACGTATACAGCTGTTTGCGGGTCTCAGGTAAGCCATCTTGTCTCTGTTTTGTTGTCTAATGCTTGTTTTTGTTCCTTTTACAGGTCCCCCCCGGCCCGTGGCCGTTCCGTGCAGCGTCGTGCAAGGAGTGTTTTGCCCGGTATGTATGCAGCACTTTCTGGGTCTCGGGTTAGCCATCTTGTCTCTGTTTTGTTGTCTAATGCTTGTTTTTGTTCCTTTTACAGGTCCCCCCGGCCCGTGGCCGTTCCGTGCAGCGTCGTGCAAGGAGTGTTTTGCCCGGTATGTATGCAGCTGTTTGCGGGTCTCAGGTAAGCCATCTTGTCTCCGTTTGTTGTCTAATGCTTGTTTTTGTTCCTTTTACAAATCTCCCCCCGGCCCGTGGCCGTTCCGTGCAGCGTCGTGCAAGGAGTGTTTTGCCCGGTATGTATGCAGCACTTTCTGGGTCTCGGGTTAGCCATCTTGTCTCTGTTTTGTTGTCTAATGCTTGTTTTTGTTCCTTTTACAGGTCCCCCCCGGCCCGTTGCCGTTCCGTGCAGCGTCGTGCAAGGAGTGTTTTGCCCGGTATGTACACAGCTGTTTGCGGGTCTCAGGTAAGCCATCTTGCCTCTGTTTTGTTGTCTAATGCTTGTTTTTGTTCCTTTTACAGGTCCCCCCCGGCCCGTGGCCGTTCCGTGCAGCGTAGTGCAAGGAGTGTTTTGCCCGGTACGTATACAGCTGTTTGCGGGTCTCAGGTAAGCCATCTTGTCTCTGTTTTGTTGTCTAATGCTTGTTTTTGTTCCTTTTACAGGTCCCCCCCGGACCGTGGCCGATCCGTGCAGCGTCGTGCAAGGAGTGTTTTGCCCGGTATGTATGAAGCTGTTTGCGGGTCTCAGGTAAGCCATCTTCTCCTGTTTGTTGTCTAATGCTTGTTATTGTTTCTTTTACAGATCCCCCCCGGCCTGTGGCCGTTCCGTGCAGCGTCGTGCTAGGAGTGTTTTGCCCGGTATGTATGCAGCTGTTTGCGGGTCTCAGGTAAGCCATCTTGTCTCCGTTTGTTGTCTAATGCTTGTTTTTGTTCCTTTTACAGACCCCCCGGCCCGTGGCCGTTCCGTGCAGCGTCGTGCAAGGAGTATTTTGCCCTGTATGTATGCAGCACTTTCTGAGTCTCGGGTAAGCCATCTTGTCTCTGTTTTGTTGTCTAATGCTTGTTTTTGTTCCTTTTACAGGTCCCCCCGGCCCGTGGCCGTTCCGTGCAGCGTCGTGCAAGGAGTGTTTTGCCCGGTATGTATACAGCTGTTTGCGGGTCTCAGGTAAGCCATCCTGTCTCTGTTATGTTGTCTAATGCTT
Organism: Lissotriton helveticus; assembly: GCF_964261635.1. Classification (NCBI taxonomy): domain Eukaryota; kingdom Metazoa; phylum Chordata; class Amphibia; order Caudata; family Salamandridae; genus Lissotriton; species Lissotriton helveticus. Next base: position 1,281,653,561 of record NC_136061.1, read on the forward strand.
GTTTTTGTTCCTTTTACAGGTCCCCCCCGGCCCGTGGCCGTTCCGTGCAGCGTCGTGCAAGGAGTGTTTTGCCCCGTATGTATGCAGCTGTTTGCGGGTCTCAGGTAAGCCATCTTGTCTCTGTTTGTTGTCTAATGCTTGTTTTTGTTCCTTTTACAGGTCCCCCCCGGCCCGTGGCCGTTCCGTGCAGCGTCGTGCAAGGAGTGTTTTGCCCGGTATGTATGCAGCACTTTCTGGGTCTCGGGTAAGACATCTTGTCTCTGTTTTGTTGTCTAATGCTTGTTTTTGATCCTTTTACAGGTCCTACCCTGCCCGTGGCCGTTACGTGCAGCGTCGTGCAAGGAGGGTTTTGCCCGGTATGTATGCAGCTGTTTGCGGGTCTCAGGTAAGCCATCTTGTCTCCGTTTGTTGTCTAATGCTTGTTTTTGTTCCTTTTACAGACCCCCCCCGGCCCGTGGCCGTTCCGTTCAGCGTCGTGCAAGGAATATTTTGCCCTGTATGTATGCAGCACTTTCTGGGTCTCGGGTAAGCCATCTTGTCTCTGTTTTGTTGTCAAATGCTTGTTTTTGTTCCTTTTACAGGTCCCCCCGGCCCGTGGCCGTTCCGTGCAGCGTCGTGCAAGGAGTGTTTTGCCCGGTATGTATGCAGCTGTTTGCGGGTCTCAGGTAAGCCATCTTGTCTCCGTTTGTTGTCTAATGCTTGTTTTTGTTCCTTTTACAGATCCCCCCCGGCCCGTGGCCGTTCCGTGCAGCGTCGTGCAAGGAGTGTTTTGCCCGGTATGTATGCAGCACTTTCTGGGTCTCGGGTTAGCCATCTTGTCTCTGTTTTGTTGTCTAATGCTTGTTTTTGTTCCTTTTACAGGTCTCCCCCGGCCCGTGGCCCTTCCGTGCAGCGTCGTGCAAGGAGTGTTTTGCCCGTTATGTATGCAGCAGTTTGCGGGTCTCAGGTAAGCCATCTTGTCTCTGTTTTGTTGTCTAATGCTTGTTTTTGTTCCTTTTATAGGTCCCCCCCGGCCCGTTGCCATTCCGTGCAGCGTCGTGCAAGGAGTGTTTTTGCCCGGTATGTACACAGCTGTTTGCGGGTCTCAGGAAAGCCATCTTGTCTCTGTTTTGTTGTCTAATGCTTGTTTTTGTTCCTTTTACTGGTCCCCCCCGGCCCGTGGCCGTTCCGTGCAGCGTCGTGCAAGGAGTGTTTTGCCCGGTATGTTGTTTGCGGGTCTCAGGTAAGCCATCTTGTCTCTGTTTTGTTGTCTAAGGCTTGTTTTTTTTCCTTTTACAGGTCCGGCCTGTGGCCGGTCCGTGCAGCGTCGTGCAAGGAGTGTTTTGCCCGGTATGTATGCAGCTGTTTGCGGGTCTCAGGTAAGCCATCTTGTCTCTGTTTGTTGTCTAATGCTTGTTTTTGTTCCTTTTACAGATCCCCCCGGCCCGTGGCCGTTCCGTGCAGCGTCGTGCAAGGAATGTTTTGCCCAGTATGTACACAGCTGTTTGCGGATCTCAGGTAAGCCATCTTGTCTCTGTTTTGTTGTCTAATGCTTGTTTTTGTTCCTTTTACAGGTCCCCCCGGCCCGTGGCCGTTCCGTGCAGCGTCGTGCAAGGAGTGTTTTGCCCGGTATGTTTACGGCCGTTTGCGGGTCTCAGGTAAGCCATCTTGTCTCTGTTTTGTTGTCTAATGCTTGTTTTTGTTCCTTTTACAGGTCCCCCCCGGCCCGTGGCCGTTACGTGCAGCGTCATGCAAGGAGTGTTTTGCCCGGTATGTATGCAGCTGTTTGCGGGTCTCAGGTAAGCCATCTTGTCTCCGTTTGTTGTCTAATGCTTGTTTTTGTTCCTTTTACAGATCCCCCCCGGCCCGTGGCCGTTCCGTGCAGCGTCGTGCAAGGAGTGTTTTGCCCGGTATGTATGCAGCACTTTCTGGGTCTCGGGTTAGCCATCTTGTCTCTGTTTTGTTGTCTAATGCTTGTTTTTGTTCCTTTTACAGGTCTCCCCCGGCCCGTGGCCCTTCCGTGCAGCGTCGTGCAAGGAGTGTTTTGCCCGTTATGTATGCAGCAGTTTGCGGGTCTCAGGTAAGCCATCTTGTCTCTGTTTTGTTGTCTAATGCTTGTTTTTGTTCCTTTTATAGGTCCCCCCCGGCCCGTTGCCATTCCGTGCAGCGTCGTGCAAGGAGTGTTTTTGCCCGGTATGTACACAGCTGTTTGCGGGTCTCAGGAAAGCCATCTTGTCTCTGTTTTGTTGTCTAATGCTTGTTTTTGTTCCTTTTACAGGTCCCCCCCGGCCCGTGGCCGTTCCGTGCAGCGTCGTGCAAGGAGTGTTTTGCCCGGTATGTTGTTTGCGGGTCTCAGGTAAGCCATCTTGTCTCTGTTTTGTTGTCTAATGCTTGTTTTTTTTCCTTTTACAGGTCCGGCCCGTGGCCGGTCCGTGCAGCGTCGTGCAAGGAGTGTTTTGCCCGGTATGTATGCAGCTGTTTGCGGGTCTCAGGTAAGCCATCTTGTCTCTGTTTGTTGTCTAATGCTTGTTTTTGTTCCTTTTACAGATCCCCCCGGCCCGTGGCCGTTCCGTGCAGCGTCGTGCAAGGAATGTTTTGCCCAGTATGTACACAGCTGTTTGCGGATCTCAGGTAAGCCATCTTGTCTCTGTTTTGTTGTCTAATGCTTGTTTTTGTTCCTTTTACAGGTCCCCCCGGCCCGTGGCCGTTCCGTGCAGCGTCGTGCAAGGAGTGTTTTGCCCGGTATGTTTACGGCCGTTTGCGGGTCTCAGGTAAGCCATCTTGTCTCTGTTTTGTTGTCTAATGCTTGTTTTTGTTCCTTTTACAGGTCCCCCCCGGCCCGTGGCCGTTACGTGCAGCGTCATGCAAGGAGTGTTTTGCCCGGTATGTATGCAGCTGTTTGCGGGTCTCAGGTAAGCCATCTTGTCTCTGTTTGTTGTCTAATGCTAGTTTTTGTTCCTTTTACAGATCCCCCCTTACCCGTGGCCTTTCCGTGCAGCGTCGTGCAAGGAGTGTTTTGCCCTGTATGAATGTAGCACTTTCTGGGTCTCGGGTAAGCCATCTTGTCTCTGTTTTGTTGTCTAATGCTTGTTTTTGTTCCTTTTACAGGTCCCCCCCGGCCGTGGCCGTTCCGTGCAGCGTCGTGCAAGGAGTGTTTTGCCCGTTATGTATGCAGCAGTTTGCGGGTCTCAGGTAAGCCATCTTGTCTCTGTTTTGTTGTCTAATGCTTGTTTTTGTTCCTTTTATAGGTCCCCCCCGGCCCGTGGCCATTCCGTGCAGCGTCGTGCAAGGAGTGTTTTTGCCCGGTATGTACACAGCTGTTTGCGGGTCTCAGGAAAGCCATCTTGTCTCTGTTTTGTTGTCTAATGCTTGTTTTTGTTCCTTTTACAGGTCCCCCCCGGCCCGTGGCCGTTCCGTGCAGCGTCGTGCAAGGAGTGTTTTGCCCGGTATGTTGTTTGCGGGTCTCAGGTAAGCCATCTTGTCTCTGTTTTGTTGTCTATTGCTTGTTTTTGTTCCTTTTACAGGTCCGGCCCGTGGCCGGTCCGTGCAGCGTCGTGCAAGGAGTGTTTTGCCCGGTATGTATGCAGCTGTTTGCGGGTCTCAGGTAAGCCATCTTGTCTCTGTTTGTTGTCTAATGCTTGTTTTTGTTCCTTTTACAGATCCCCCCGGCCCGTGGCCGTTCCGTGCAGCGTCGTGCAAGGAGTGTTTTGCCCAGTATGTACACAGCTGTTTGCGGATCTCAGGTAAGCCATCTTGTCTCTGTTTTGTTGTCTAATGCTTGTTTTTGTTCCTTTTACAGGTCCCCCCGGCCCGTGGCCGTTCCGTGCAGCGTCGTGCAAGGAGTGTTTTGCCCGGTATGTTTACAGCCGTTTGCGGGTCTCAGGTAAGCCATCTTGTCTCTGTTTTGTTGTCTAATGCTTGTTTTTGTTCCTTTTACAGGTACCCCCCGGCCCGTGGCCGTTACGTGCAGCGTCATGCAAGGAGTGTTTTGCCCGGTATGTATGCAGCTGTTTGCGGGTCTCAGGTAAGCCATCTTGTCTCTGTTTGTTGTCTAATGCTAGTTTTTGTTCCTTTTACAGATCCCCCCCTACCCGTGGCCGTTCCGTGCAGCGTCGTGCAAGGAGTGTTTTGCCCTGTATGTATGTAGCACTTTCTGGGTCTCGGGTAAGCCATCTTGTCTCTGTTTTGTTGTCTAATGCTTGTTTTTGTTCCTTTTACAGGTCCCCCCCGGCCCGTGGCCGTTCCGTGCAGCGTCGTGCAAGGAGTGTTTTGCCCGGTATGTATGCAGCTGTTTGCGGGTCTCAGGTAAGCCATCTTGTCTCTGTTTGTTGTCTAATGCTTGTTTTTGTTCCTTTTACAGATCCCCCCGGACCGTGGCCGTTCCGTGCAGCGTCGTGCAAGGAGTGTTTTGCCCAGTATGTACACAGCTGTTTGCGGATCTCAGGTAAGCCATCTTGTCTCTGTTTTGTTGTCTAATGCTTGTTTTTGTTCCTTTTACAGGTCCCCCCAGCCCGTGGCCGTTCCGTGCAGCGTCGTGCAAGGAGTGTTTTGCCTGGTACGTATACAGCTGTTTGCGGGTCTCAGGTAAGCCATCTTGTCTCTGTTTTGTTGTCTAATGCTTGTTTTTGTTCCTTTTACAGGTCCCCCCCGGCCCGTGGCCGTTCCGTGCAGCGTCGTGCAAGGAGTGTTTTGCCCGGTATGTATACAGCTGTTTGCGGGTCTCAGGTAAGCCATCTTGTCTCTGTTTTGTTGTCTAATGCTTGTTTTTCTTCCTTTTACAGGTCTCGCCCGGCCCGTGGCCGTTCCGTGCAGCGTCGTGCAAGGAGTGTTTTGCCCGGTACGTATACAGCTGTTTGCGGGTCTCAGGTAAGCCATCTTGTCTCTGTTTTGTTGTCTAATGCTTGTTTTAGTTCCTTTTACAGGTCCCCCCCGGCCCGTGGCCGTTCCGTGCAGCGTCGTGCAGGGAGTGTTTTGCCCGGTATGTATGCAGCTGTTTGCGGGTCTCAGGTAAGCCATCTTGTCTCTGTTTGTTGTCTAATGCTTGTTTTTGTTTCTTTTACAGATCCCCCCGGCCCGTGGCCGTTCCGTGCAGCGTCGTGCAAGGAGTGTTTTGCCCGGTATGTATGCAGCACTTTCTGGGTCTCGGGTAAGCCATCTTGTCTCTGTTTTGTTGTCTAATGCTTGTTTTTGTTCCTTTTACAGGTCCCCCCAGGCCCGTGGCCGTTCCGTGCAGCGTCGTGCAAGGAGTGTTTTGCCCGGTATGTATGCAGCTGTTTGCGGGTCTCAGGTAAGCCATCTTGTCTCCGTTTGTTGTCTAATGCTTGTTTTTGTTCCTTTTACAGATCCCCCCGGGACCGTGGCCATTCCATGCAGCGTCGTGCAAGGAGTGTTTTGCCCGGTATGTATGCAGCACTTTCTGGGTCTTGGGTTAGCCATCTTGTCTCTGTTTTGTTGTCTAATGCTTGTTTTTGTTCCTTTTACAGGTCCCCCCCCCCCGGCCCGTGGCCCTTCCGTGCAGCGTCGTGCAAGGAGTGTTTTGCCCGGTATGTATGCAGCAGTTTGCGGGTCTCAGGTAAGCCATCTTGTCTCTGTTTTGTTGTCTAATGCTTGTTTTTGTTCCTTTTACAGGTCCCCCCTGGCCCGTGGCCGTTCCGTGCAGCGTTGTGCAAGGAGTGTTTTGCCCGGTATGTACACCGCTGTTTGCGGGTCTCAGGTAAGCCATCTTGTCTCTGTTTTGTTGTCGAATGCTTGTTTTTTTTCCTTTTACGGGTCCCCCCCGGCCCGTGGCCGTTCCGTGCAGCGTCGTGCAAGGAGTGTTTTGCCCGGTATGTACACAGCTGTTTGCGGGTTTCAGGTAAGCCATCTTGTCTCTGTTTTGTTGTCTAATGCTTGTTTTTGTTCCTTTTACAGGTCGCCCGTGGCCGTTCCGTGCAGCATCGTGCAAGGAGTGTTTTGCCTGGTACGTATACAGCTGTTTGCGGGTCTCAGGTAAGCCATCTTGTCTCTGTTTTGTTGTCTAATGCTTGTTTTTGTTCCTTTTACAGGTCCCCCCCGGCCTGTGGCCGTTCGGTGCAGCGTCGTGCAAGGAGTGTTTTGCCCGGTATGTATACAGCTATTTGCGGGTCTCAGGTAAGCCATCTTGTCTCTGTTTTGTTGTCTAATGCTTGTTTTTGTTCCTTTTACAGGTCCCCCCCGGCCCGTGGCCGTTCCGTGCAGCGTCGTGCAAGGAGTGTTTTGCCCGGTATGTATGCAGCTGTTTGCAGGTCTCAGGTAAGCCATCTTGTCTCTGTTTGTTGTCTAATGCTTGTTTTTGTTCCTTTTACAGGTCCTCCCCGGCCCGTGGCCGTTCCGTGCAGCGTCGTGCAAGGAGTGTTTTGCCCGGTATGTATGCAGCACTTTCTGGGTCTCGGGTAAGCCATCTTGTCTCTGTTTTGTTGTCTAATGCTTGTTTTTGTTCCTTTTACAGGTCCCCCCCCGCCCGTGGCCGTTACGTTCAGCGTCGTGCAAGGAGTGTTTTGCCCGGTATGTACACAGCTGTTTGCGGGTTTCAGGTAAGCCATCTTGTCTCTGTTTTGTTGTCTAATGCTTGTTTTTGTTCCTTTTACAGGTCCCCCCCAGCCCGTGGCCGTTCCGTGCAGCGTCGTGCAAGGAGTGTTTTGCCTGGTACGTATACAGCTGTTTGCGGGTCTCAGGTAAGCCATCTTGTCTCTGTTTTGTTGTCTAATGCTTGTTTTTTTCCTTTTACAGGTCCCCCCCGGCCCGTGGCCGTTCCGTGCAGCGTCGTGCAAGGAGTGTTTTGCCCGGTATGTATACAACTGTTTGCGGGTCTCAGGTAAGCCATCTTGTCTCTGTTTTGTTGTCTAATGCTTGTTTTTGTTCCTTTTACAGGTCCCCCCCGGCCCGTGGCCGTTCCGTGCAGCGTTGTGCAAGGAGTGTTTTGCCCCGTATGTATGCAGCTGTTTGCGGGTCTCAGGTAAGCCATCTTGTCTCTGTTTGTTGTCTAATGCTTGTTTTTGTTCCTTTTACAGGTCCCCCCCGGGCCGTGGCCGTTCCGTGCAGCGTCGTGCAAGGAGTGTTTTGCCCGGTATGTATGCAGCACTTTCTGGGTCTCGGGTAAGCCATCTTGTCTCTGTTTTGTTGTCTAATGCTTGTTTTTGATCCTTTTACAGGTCCTACCCGGCCCGTGGCCGTTACGTGCAGCGTCGTGCAAGGAGTGTTTTGCCCGGTATGTATGCAGCTGTTTGCGGGTCTCAGGTAAGCCATCTTGTCTCCGTTTGTTGTCTAATGCTTGTTTTTGTTCCTTTTACAGACCCCCCCGGCCCGTGGCCGTTCCGTTCAGCGTCGTGCAAGGAATATTTTGCCCTGTATGTATGCAGCACTTTCTGGGTCTCGGGTAAGCCATCTTGTCTCTGTTTTGTTGTCAAATGCTTGTTTTTGTTCCTTTTACAGGTCCCCCCGGCCCGTGGCTGTTCCGTGCAGCGTCGTGCAAGGAGTGTTTTGCCCGGTATGTATGCAGCTGTTTGCGGGTCTCAGGTAAGCCATCTTGTCTCCGTTTGTTGTCTAATGCTTGTTTTTGTTCCTTTTACAGATCCCCCCCGGCCCGTGGCCGTTCCGTGCAGCGTCGTGCAAGGAGTGTTTTGCCCGGTATGTATGCAGCACTTTCTGGGTCTCGGGTTAGCCATCTTGTCTCTGTTTTGTTGTCTAATGCTTGTTTTTGTTCCTTTTACAGGTCTCCCCCGGCCCGTGGCCCTTCCGTGCAGCGTCGTGCAAGTAGTGTTTTGCCCGTTATGTATGCAGCAGTTTGCGGGTCTCAGGTAAGCCATCTTGTCTCTGTTTTGTTGTCTAATGCTTGTTTTTGTTCCTTTTATAGGTCCCCCCCCGGCCCGTTGCCATTCCGTGCAGCGTCGTGCAAGGAGTGTTTTTGCCCGGTATGTACACAGCTGTTTGCGGGTCTCAGGAAAGCCATCTTGTCTCTGTTTTGTTGTCTAATGCTTGTTTTTGTTCCTTTTACAGGTCCCCCCCGGCCCGTGGCCGTTCCGTGCAGCGTCGTGCAAGGAGTGTTTTGCCCGGTATGTTGTTTGCGGGTCTCAGGTAAGCCATCTTGTCTCTGTTTTGTTGTCTAATGCTTGTTTTTGTTCCTTTTACAGGTCCGGCCCGTGGCCGGTCCGTGCAGCGTCGTGCAAGGAGTGTTTTGCCCGGTATGTATGCAGCTGTTTGCGGGTCTCAGGTAAGCCATCTTGTCTCTGTTTGTTGTCTAATGCTTGTTTTTGTTCCTTTTACAGATCCCCCCGGCCCGTGGCCGTTCCGTGCAGCGTCGTGCAAGGAGTGTTTTGCCCAGTATGTACACAGCTGTTTGCGGATCTCAGGTAAGCCATCTTGTCTCTGTTTTGTTGTCTAATGCTTGTTTTTGTTCCTTTTACAGGTCCCCCCGGCCCGTGGCCGTTCCGTGCAGCGTCGTGCAAGGAGTGTTTTGCCCGGTATGTTTACGGCCGTTTGCGGGTCTCAGGTAAGCCATCTTGTCTCTGTTTTGTTGTCTAATGCTTGTTTTTGTTCATTTTACAGGTCCCCCCCGGCCCGTGGCCGTTACGTGCAGCGTCATGCAAGGAGTGTTTTGCCCGGTATGTATGCAGCTGTTTGCGGGTCTCAGGTAAGCCATCTTGTCTCTGTGTGTTGTCTAATGCTAGTTTTTGTTCCTTTTACAGATCCCCCCCCTACCCGTGGCCGTTCCGTGCAGCGTCGTGCAAGGAGTGTTTTGCCCTGTATGTATGTAGCACTTTCTGGGTCTCGGGTAAGCCATCTTGTCTCTGTTTTGTTGTCTAATGCTTGTTTTTGTTCCTTTTACAGGTCCCCCCCGGCCGTGGCCGTTCCCTGCAGCGTCGTGCAAGGAGTGTTTTGCCCGTTATGTATGCAGCAGTTTGCGGGTCTCAGGTAAGCCATCTTGTCTCTGTTTTGTTGTCTAATGCTTGTTTTTGTTCCTTTTATAGGTCCCCCCCGGCCCGTGGCCATTCCGTGCAGCGTCGTGCAAGGAGTGTTTTTGCCCGGTATGTACACAGCTGTTTGCGGGTCTCAGGAAAGCCATCTTGTCTCTGTTTTGTTGTCTAATGCTTGTTTTTGTTCCTTTTACAGGTCCCCCCCCGGCCCGTGGCCGTTCCGTGCAGCGTCGTGCAAGGAGTGTTTTGCCCGGTATGTTGTTTGCGGGTCTCAGGTAAGCCATCTTGTCTCTGTTTTGTTGTCTAATGCTTGTTTTTGTTCCTTTTACAGGTCCGGCCCGTGGCCGGTCCGTGCAGCGTCGTGCAAGGAGTGTTTTGCCCGGTATGTATGCAGCTGTTTGCGGGTCTCAGGTAAGCCATCTTGTCTCTGTTTGTTGTCTAATGCTTGTTTTTGTTCCTTTTACAGATCCCCCCGGCCCGTGGCTGTTCCGTGCAGCGTCGTGCAAGGAGTGTTTTGCCCAGTATGTACACAGCTGTTTGCGGATCCCAGGTAAGCCATCTTGTCTCTGTTTTGTTGTCTAATGCTTGTTTTTGTTCCTTTTACAGGTCCCCCCGGCCCGTGGCCGTTCCGTGCAGCGTCGTGCAAGGAGTGTTTTGCCCGGTATGTTTACAGCCGTTTGCGGGTCTCAGGTAAGCCATCTTGTCTCTGTTTTGTTGTCTAATGCTTGTTTTTGTTCCTTTTACAGGTACCCCCTGGCCCGTGGCCGTTACGTGCAGCGTCATGCAAGGAGTGTTTTGCCCGGTATGTATGCAGCTGTTTGCGGGTCTCAGGTAAGCCATCTTGTCTCTGTTTGTTGTCTAATGCTAGTTTTTGTTCCTTTTACAGATCCCCCCCTACCCGTGGCCGTTCCGTGCAGCGTCGTGCAAGGAGTGTTTTGCCCTGTATGTATGTAGCACTTTCTGGGTCTCGGGTAAGCCATCTTGTCTCTGTTTTGTTGTCTAATGCTTGTTTTTGTTCCTTTTACAGGTCCCCCCCCGGCCCGTGGCCGTTCCGTGCAGCGTCGTGCAAGGAGTGTTTTGCCCGGTATGTATGCAGCTGTTTGCGGGTCTCAGGTAAGCCATCTTGTCTCTGTTTGTTGTCTAATGCTTGTTTTTGTTCCTTTTACAGATCCCCCCGGCCCGTGGCCGTTCCGTGCAGCGTCGTGCAAGGAGTGTTTTGCCCAGTATGTACACAGCTGTTTGCGGATCTCAGGTAAGCCATCTTGTCTCTGTTTTGTTGTCTAATGCTTGTTTTTGTTCCTTTTACAGGTCCCCCCCAGCCCGTGGCCGTTCCGTGCAGCGTCGTGCAAGGAGTGTTTTGCCCGGTATGTACACAGCTGTTTGCGGGTTTCAGGTAAGCCATCTTGTCTCTGTTTTGTTGTCTAATGCTTGTTTTTGTTCCTTTTACAGGTCCCCCCCAGCCCGTGGCCGTTCCGTGCAGCGTCGTGCAAGGAGTGTTTTGCCTGGTACGTATACAGCTGTTTGCGGGTCTCAGGTAAGCCATCTTGTCTCTGTTTTGTTGTCTAATGCTTGTTTTTTTCCTTTTACAGGTCCCCCCCGGCCCGTGGCCGTTCCGTGCAGCGTCGTGCAAGGAGTGTTTTGCCCGGTATGTATACAACTGTTTGCGGGTCTCAGGTAAGCCATCTTGTCTCTGTTTTGTTGTCTAATGCTTGTTTTTGTTCCTTTTACAGGTCCCCCCCGGCCCGTGGCCGTTCCGTGCAGCGTTGTGCAAGGAGTGTTTTGCCCTGTATGTATGCAGCTGTTTGCGGGTCTCAGGTAAGCCATCTTGTCTCTGTTTGTTGTCTAATGCTTGTTTTTGTTCCTTTTACAGGTCCCCCCCGGCCCGTGGCCGTTCCGTGCAGCGTCGTGCAAGGAGTGTTTTGCCCGGTATGTATGCAGCACTTTCTGGGTCTCGGGTAAGCCATCTTGTCTCTGTTTTGTTGTCTAATGCTTGTTTTTGATCCTTTTACAGGTCCTACCCGGCCCGTGGCCGTTACGTGCAGCGTCGTGCAAGGAGTGTTTTGCCCGGTATGTATGCAGCTGTTTGCGGGTCTCAGGTAAGCCATCTTGTCTCCGTTTGTTGTCTAATGCTTGTTTTTGTTCCTTTTACAGACCCCCCCGGCCCGTGGCCGTTCCGTTCAGCGTCGTGCAAGGAATATTTTGCCTTGTATGTATGCAGCACTTTCTGGGTCTCGGGTAAGCCATCTTGTCTCTGTTTTGTTGTCAAATGCTTGTTTTTGTTCCTTTTACAGGTCCCCCCGGCCCGTGGCTGTTCCGTGCAGCGTCGTGCAAGGAGTGTTTTGCCCGGTATGTATGCAGCTGTTTGCGGGTCTCAGGTAAGCCATCTTGTCTCCGTTTGTTGTCTAATGCTTGTTTTTGTTCCTTTTACAGATCCCCCCCGGCCCGTGGCCGTTCCGTGCAGCGTCGTGCAAGGAGTGTTTTGCCCGGTATGTATGCAGCACTTTCTGGGTCTCGGGTTAGCCATCTTGTCTCTGTTTTGTTGTCTAATGCTTGTTTTTGTTCCTTTTACAGGTCTCCCCCGGCCCGTGGCCCTTCCGTGCAGCGTCGTGCAAGTAGTGTTTTGCCCGTTATGTATGCAGCAGTTTGCGGGTCTCAGGTAAGCCATCTTGTCTCTGTTTTGTTGTCTAATGCTTGTTTTTGTTCCTTTTATAGGTCCCCCCCCGGCCCGTTGCCATTCCGTGCAGCGTCGTGCAAGGAGTGTTTTTGCCCGGTATGTACACAGCTGTTTGCGGGTCTCAGGAAAGCCATCTTGTCTCTGTTTTGTTGTCTAATGCTTGTTTTTGTTCCTTTTACAGGTCCCCCCCGGCCCGTGGCCGTTCCGTGCAGCGTCGTGCAAGGAGTGTTTTGCCCGGTATGTTGTTTGCGGGTCTCAGGTAAGCCATCTTGTCTCTGTTTTGTTGTCTAATGCTTGTTTTTGTTCCTTTTACAGGTACCCCCTGGCCCGTGGCCGTTACGTGCAGCGTCATGCAAGGAGTGTTTTGCCCGGTATGTATGCAGCTGTTTGCGGGTCTCAGGTAAGCCATCTTGTCTCTGTTTGTTGTCTAATGCTAGTTTTTGTTCCTTTTACAGATCCCCCCCTACCCGTGGCCGTTCCGTGCAGCGTCGTGCAAGGAGTGTTTTGCCCTGTATGTATGTAGCACTTTCTGGGTCTCGGGTAAGCCATCTTGTCTCTGTTTTGTTGTCTAATGCTTGTTTTTGTTCCTTTTACAGGTCCCCCCCCGGCCCGTGGCCGTTCCGTGCAGCGTCGTGCAAGGAGTGTTTTGCCCGGTATGTATGCAGCTGTTTGCGGGTCTCAGGTAAGCCATCTTGTCTCTGTTTGTTGTCTAATGCTTGTTTTTGTTCCTTTTACAGATCCCCCCGGCCCGTGGCCGTTCCGTGCAGCGTCGTGCAAGGAGTGTTTTGCCCAGTATGTACACAGCTGTTTGCGGATCTCAGGTAAGCCATCTTGTCTCTGTTTTGTTGTCTAATGCTTGTTTTTGTTCCTTTTACAGGTCCCCCCCAGCCCGTGGCCGTTCCGTGCAGCGTCGTGCAAGGAGTGTTTTGCCCGGTATGTACACAGCTGTTTGCGGGTTTCAGGTAAGCCATCTTGTCTCTGTTTTGTTGTCTAATGCTTGCTTTTGTTCCTTTTACAGGTCCCCCCCAGCCCGTGGCCGTTCCGTGCAGCGTCGTGCAAGGAGTGTTTTGCCTGGTACGTATACAGCTGTTTGCGGGTCTCAGGTAAGCCATCTTGTCTCTGTTTTGTTGTCTAATGCTTGTTTTTTTCCTTTTACAGGTCCCCCCCGGCCCGTGGCCGTTCCGTGCAGCGTCGTGCAAGGAGTGTTTTGCCCGGTATGTATACAACTGTTTGCGGGTCTCAGGTAAGCCATCTTGTCTCTGTTTTGTTGTCTAATGCTTGTTTTTGTTCCTTTTACAGGTCCCCCCCGGCCCGTGGCCGTTCCGTGCAGCGTTGTGCAAGGAGTGTTTTGCCCTGTATGTATGCAGCTGTTTGCGGGTCTCAGGTAAGCCATCTTGTCTCTGTTTGTTGTCTAATGCTTGTTTTTGTTCCTTTTACAGGTCCCCCCCGGCCCGTGGCCGTTCCGTGCAGCGTCGTGCAAGGAGTGTTTTGCCCGGTATGTATGCAGCACTTTCTGGGTCTCGGGTAAGCCATCTTGTCTCTGTTTTGTTGTCTAATGCTTGTTTTTGATCCTTTTACAGGTCCTACCCGGCCCGTGGCCGTTACGTGCAGCGTCGTGCAAGGAGTGTTTTGCCCGGTATGTATGCAGCTGTTTGCGGGTCTCAGGTAAGCCATCTTGTCTCCGTTTGTTGTCTAATGCTTGTTTTTGTTCCTTTTACAGACCCCCCCGGCCCGTGGCCGTTCCGTTCAGCGTCGTGCAAGGAATATTTTGCCTTGTATGTATGCAGCACTTTCTGGGTCTCGGGTAAGCCATCTTGTCTCTGTTTTGTTGTCAAATGCTTGTTTTTGTTCCTTTTACAGGTCCCCCCGGCCCGTGGCTGTTCCGTGCAGCGTCGTGCAAGGAGTGTTTTGCCCGGTATGTATGCAGCTGTTTGCGGGTCTCAGGTAAGCCATCTTGTCTCCGTTTGTTGTCTAATGCTTGTTTTTGTTCCTTTTACAGATCCCCCCCGGCCCGTGGCCGTTCCGTGCAGCGTCGTGCAAGGAGTGTTTTGCCCGGTATGTATGCAGCACTTTCTGGGTCTCGGGTTAGCCATCTTGTCTCTGTTTTGTTGTCTAATGCTTGTTTTTGTTCCTTTTACAGGTCTCCCCCGGCCCGTGGCCCTTCCGTGCAGCGTCGTGCAAGTAGTGTTTTGCCCGTTATGTATGCAGCAGTTTGCGGGTCTCAGGTAAGCCATCTTGTCTCTGTTTTGTTGTCTAATGCTTGTTTTTGTTCCTTTTATAGGTCCCCCCCCGGCCCGTTGCCATTCCGTGCAGCGTCGTGCAAGGAGTGTTTTTGCCCGGTATGTACACAGCTGTTTGCGGGTCTCAGGAAAGCCATCTTGTCTCTGTTTTGTTGTCTAATGCTTGTTTTTGTTCCTTTTACAGGTCCCCCCCGGCCCGTGGCCGTTCCGTGCAGCGTCGTGCAAGGAGTGTTTTGCCCGGTATGTTGTTTGCGGGTCTCAGGTAAGCCATCTTGTCTCTGTTTTGTTGTCTAATGCTTGTTTTTGTTCCTTTTACAGGTCCGGCCCGTGGCCGGTCCGTGCAGCGTCGTGCAAGGAGTGTTTTGCCCGGTATGTATGCAGCTGTTTGCGGGTCTCAGGTAAGCCATCTTGTCTCTGTTTGTTGTCTAATGCTTGTTTTTGTTCCTTTTACAGATCCCCCCGGCCCGTGGCCGTTCCGTGCAGCGTCGTGCAAGGAGTGTTTTGCCCAGTATGTACACAGCTGTTTGCGGATCTCAGGTAAGCCATCTTGTCTCTGTTTTGTTGTCTAATGCTTGTTTTTGTTCCTTTTACAGGTCCCCCCGGCCCGTGGCCGTTCCGTGCAGCGTCGTGTAAGGAGTGTTTTGCCCGGTATGTTTACGGCCGTTTGCGGGTCTCAGGTAAGCCATCTTGTCTCTGTTTTGTTGTCTAATGCTTGTTTTTGTTCCTTTTACAGGTCCCCCCCGGCCCGTGGCCGTTACGTGCAGCGTCATGCACGGAGTGTTTTGCCCGGTATGTATGCAGCTGTTTGCGGGTCTCAGGTAAGCCATCTTGTCTCTGTTTGTTGTCTAATGCTAGTTTTTGTTCCTTTTACAGATCCCCCCCCTACCCGTGGCCGTTCCGTGCAGCGTCGTGCAAGGAGTGTTTTGCCCTGTATGTATGTAGCACTTTCTGGGTCTCGGGTAAGCCATCTTGTCTCTGTTTTGTTGTCTAATGCTTGTTTTTGTTCCTTTTACAGGTCCCCCCCGGCCGTGGCCGTTCCCTGCAGCGTCGTGCAAGGAGTGTTTTGCCCGTTATGTATGCAGCAGTTTGCGGGTCTCAGGTAAGCCATCTTGTCTCTGTTTTGTTGTCTAATGCTTGTTTTTGTTCCTTTTATAGGTCCCCCCCGGCCCGTGGCCATTCCGTGCAGCGTCGTGCAAGGAGTGTTTTTGCCCGGTATGTACACAGCTGTTTGCGGGTCTCAGGAAAGCCATCTTGTCTCTGTTTTGTTGTCTAATGCTTGTTTTTGTTCCTTTTACAGGTCCCCCCCCGGCCCGTGGCCGTTCCGTGCAGCGTCGTGCAAGGAGTGTTTTGCCCGGTATGTTGTTTGCGGGTCTCAGGTAAGCCATCTTGTCTCTGTTTTGTTGTCTAATGCTTGTTTTTGTTCCTTTTACAGGTCCGGCCCGTGGCCGGTCCGTGCAGCGTCGTGCAAGGAGTGTTTTGCCCGGTATGTATGCAGCTGTTTGCGGGTCTCAGGTAAGCCATCTTGTCTCTGTTTGTTGTCTAATGCTTGTTTTTGTTCCTTTTACAGATCCCCCCGGCCCGTGGCTGTTCCGTGCAGCGTCGTGCAAGGAGTGTTTTGCCCAGTATGTACACAGCTGTTTGCGGATCCCAGGTAAGCCATCTTGTCTCTGTTTTGTTGTCTAATGCTTGTTTTTGTTCCTTTTACAGGTCCCCCCGGCCCGTGGCCGTTCCGTGCAGCGTCGTGCAAGGAGTGTTTTGCCCGGTATGTTTACAGCCGTTTGCGGGTCTCAGGTAAGCCATCTTGTCTCTGTTTTGTTGTCTAATGCTTGTTTTTGTTCCTTTTACAGGTACCCCCTGGCCCGTGGCCGTTACGTGCAGCGTCATGCAAGGAGTGTTTTGCCCGGTATGTATGCAGCTGTTTGCGGGTCTCAGGTAAGCCATCTTGTCTCTGTTTGTTGTCTAATGCTAGTTTTTGTTCCTTTTACAGATCCCCCCCTACCCGTGGCCGTTCCGTGCAGCGTCGTGCAAGGAGTGTTTTGCCCTGTATGTATGTAGCACTTTCTGGGTCTCGGGTAAGCCATCTTGTCTCTGTTTTGTTGTCTAATGCTTGTTTTTGTTCCTTTTACAGGTCCCCCCCCGGCCCGTGGCCGTTCCGTGCAGCGTCGTGCAAGGAGTGTTTTGCCCGGTATGTATGCAGCTGTTTGCGGGTCTCAGGTAAGCCATCTTGTCTCTGTTTGTTGTCTAATGCTTGTTTTTGTTCCTTTTACAGATCCCCCCGGCCCGTGGCCGTTCCGTGCAGCGTCGTGCAAGGAGTGTTTTGCCCAGTATGTACACAGCTGTTTGCGGATCTCAGGTAAGCCATCTTGTCTCTGTTTTGTTGTCTAATGCTTGTTTTTGTTCCTTTTACAGGTCCCCCCCAGCCCGTGGCCGTTCCGTGCAGCGTCGTGCAAGGAGTGTTTTGCCTGGTACGTATACAGCTGTTTGCGGGTCTCAGGTAAGCCATCTTGTCTCTGTTTTGTTGTCTAATGCTTGTTTTTGTTCCTTTTACAGGTCCCCCCCGGCCCGTGGCCGTTCCGTGCAGCGTCGTGCAAGGAGTGTTTTGCCCGGTATGTATACAGCTGTTTGCGGGTCTCAGGTAAGCCATCTTGTCTCTGTTTTGTTGTCTAATGCTTGTTTTTCTTCCTTTTACAGGTCCCGCCCGGCCCGTGGCCGTTCCGTGCAGCGTCGTGCAAGGAGTGTTTTGCCCGGTACGTATACAGCTGTTGGCGGGTCTCAGGTAAGCCATCTTGTCTCTGTTTTGTTGTCTAATGCTTGTTTTAGTTCCTTTTCCAGGTCCCCCCCGGCCCGTGGCCGTTCCGTGCAGCGTCGTGCAGGGAGTGTTTTGCCCGGTATGTATGCAGCTGTTTGCGGGTCTCAGGTAAGCCATCTTGTCTCTGTTTGTTGTCTAATGCTTGTTTTTGTTTCTTTTACAGATCCCCCCCGGCCCGTGGCCGTTCCGTGCAGCGTCGTGCAAGGAGTGTTTTGCCCGGTATGTATGCAGCACTTTCTGGGTCTCGGGTAAGCCATCTTGTCTCTGTTTTGTTGTCTAATGCTTGTTTTTGTTCCTTTTACAGGTCCCCCCAGGCCCGTGGCCGTTCCGTGCAGCGTCGTGCAAGGAGTGTTTTGCCCGGTATGTATGCAGCTGTTTGCGGGTCTCAGGTAAGCCATCTTGTCTCCGTTTGTTGTCTAATGCTTGTTTTTGTTCCTTTTACAGATCCCCCCGGGCCCGTGGCCATTCCATGCAGCGTCGTGCAAGGAATGTTTTGCCGGGTATGTATGCAGCACTTTCTGGGTCTTGGGTTAGCCATCTTGTCTCTGTTTTGTTGTCTAATGCTTGTTTTTGTTCCTTTTACAGGTCCCCCCCCCCCCCGGCCCGTGGCCCTTCCGTGCAGCGTCGTGCAAGGAGTGTTTTGCCCGGTATGTATGCAGCAGTTTGCGGGTCTCAGGTAAGCCATCTTGTCTCTGTTTTGTTGTCTAATGCTTGTTTTTGTTCCTTTTACAGGTCCCCCCTGGCCCGTGGCCGTTCCGTGCAGCGTCGTGCAAGGAGTGTTTTGCCCGGTATGTACACCGCTGTTTGCGGGTCTCAGGTAAGCCATCTTGTCTCTGTTTTGTTGTCTAATGCTTGTTTTTTTTCCTTTTACGGGTCCCCCCCGGCCCGTGGCCGTTCCGTGCAGCGTCGTGCAAGGAGTGTTTTGCCCGGTATGTACACAGCTGTTTGCGGGTTTCAGGTAAGCCATCTTGTCTCTGTTTTGTTGTCTAATGCTTGTTTTTGTTCCTTTTACAGGTCGCCCGTGGCCGTTCCGTGCAGCATCGTGCAAGGAGTGTTTTGCCTGGTACGTATACAGCTGTTTGCGGGTCTCAGGTAAGCCATCTTGTCTCTGTTTTGTTGTTTAATGCTTGTTTTTGTTCCTTTTACAGGTCCCCCCCGGCCTGTGGCCGTTCGGTGCAGCGTCGTGCAAGGAGTGTTTTGCCCGGTATGTATACAGCTGTTTGCGGGTCTCAGGTAAGCCATCTTGTCTCTGTTTTGTTGTCTAATGCTTGTTTTTGTTCCTTTTACAGGTCCCCCCCGGCCGTTCCGTGCAGCGTCGTGCAAGGAGTGTTTTGCCCAGTATGTACACAGCTGTTTGCGGATCTCAGGTAAGCCATCTTGTCTCTGTTTTGTTGTCTAATGCTTGTTTTTGTTCCTTTTACAGGTCCCCCCCAGCCCGTGGCCGTTCCGTGCAGCGTCGTGCAAGGAGTGTTTTGCCCGGTATGTATGCAGCACTTTCTGGGTCTCGGGTAAGCCATCTTGTCTCTGTTTTGTTGTCTAATGCTTGTTTTTGTTCCTTTTACAGGTCCCCCCCGGCCCGTGGCCGTTACGTGCAGCGTCGTGCAAGGAGTGTTTTGCCCGGTATGTATACAGCTGTTTGCGGGTCTCAGGTAAGCCATCTTGTCTCCGTTTATTGTCTAATGCTTGTTTTTGTTCCTTTTACAAATCTCCCCCCGGCCCGTGGTCGTTCCGTGCAGCGTCGTGCAAGGAGTGTTTTGCCCGGTATGTATGCAGCACTTTCTGGGTCTCGGGTTAGCCATCTTGTCTCTGTTTTGTTGTCTAATGCTTTTTTTTGTTCCTTTTACAGGTCCCCCCCGGCCCGTTGCCGTTCCGTGCAGCGTCGTGCAAGGAGTGTTTTGCCCGGTATGTACACAGCTGTTTGCGGGTCTCAGGTAAGCCATCTTGCCTCTGTTTTGTTGTCTAATGCTTGTTTTTGTTCCTTTTACAGGTCCCCCCCGGCCCGTGGCCGTTCCGTGCAGCGTCGTGCAAGGAGTGTTTTGCCTGGTACGTATACAGCTGTTTGCGGGTCTCAGGTAAGCCATCTTGTCTCTGTTTGTTGTCTAATGCTTGTTTTTGTTCCTTTTATAGGTCCCCCCCGGCCCGTGGCCATTCCGTGCAGCGTCGTGCAAGGAGTGTTTTTGCCCGGTATGTACACAGCTGTTTGCGGGTCTCAGGAAAGCCATCTTGTCTCTGTTTTGTTGTCTAATGCTTGTTTTTGTTCCTTTTACAGGTCCCCCCCCGGCCCGTGGCCGTTCCGTGCAGCGTCGTGCAAGGAGTGTTTTGCCCGGTATGTTGTTTGCGGGTCTCAGGTAAGCCATCTTGTCTCTGTTTTGTTGTCTAATGCTTGTTTTTGTTCCTTTTACAGGTCCGGCCCGTGGCCGGTCCGTGCAGCGTCGTGCAAGGAGTGTTTTGCCCGGTATGTATGCAGCTGTTTGCGGGTCTCAGGTAAGCCATCTTGTCTCTGTTTGTTGTCTAATGCTTGTTTTTGTTCCTTTTACAGATCCCGCCGGCCCGTGGCTGTTCCGTGCAGCGTCGTGCAAGGAGTGTTTTGCCCAGTATGTACACAGCTGTTTGCGGATCCCAGGTAAGCCATCTTGTCTCTGTTTTGTTGTCTAATGCTTGTTTTTGTTCCTTTTACAGGTCCCCCCGGCCTGTGGCCGTTCCGTGCAGCGTCGTGCAAGGAGTGTTTTGCCCGGTATGTTTACAGCCGTTTGCGGGTCTCAGGTAAGCCATCTTGTCTCTGTTTTGTTGTCTAATGCTTGTTTTTGTTCCTTTTACAGGTACCCCCTGGCCCGTGGCCGTTACGTGCAGCGTCATGCAAGGAGTGTTTTGCCCGGTATGTATGCAGCTGTTTGCGGGTCTCAGGTAAGCCATCTTGTCTCTGTTTGTTGTCTAATGCTAGTTTTTGTTCCTTTTACAGATCCCCCCCTACCCGTGGCCGTTCCGTGCAGCGTCGTGCAAGGAGTGTTTTGCCCTGTATGTATGTAGCACTTTCTGGGTCTCGGGTAAGCCATCTTGTCTCTGTTTTGTTGTCTAATGCTTGTTTTTGTTCCTTTTACAGGTCCCCCCCCGGCCCGTGGCCGTTCCGTGCAGCGTCGTGCAAGGAGTGTTTTGCCCGGTATGTATGCAGCTGTTTGCGGGTCTCAGGTAAGCCATCTTGTCTCTGTTTGTTGTCTAATGCTTGTTTTTGTTCCTTTTACAGATCCCCCCGGCCCGTGGCCGTTCCGTGCAGCGTCGTGCAAGGAGTGTTTTGCCCCGTATGTACACAGCTGTTTGCGGGTCTCAGGTAAGCCATCTTGTCTCTGTTTTGTTGTCTAATGCTTGTTTTTGTTCCTTTTACAGGTCCCCCCCAGCCCGTGGCCGTTCCGTGCAGCGTCGTGCAAGGAGTGTTTTGCCTGGTACGTATACAGCTGTTTGCGGGTCTCAGGTAAGCCATCTTGTCTCTGTTTTGTTGTCTAATGCTTGTTTTTGTTCCTTTTACAGGTCCCCCCCGGCCCGTGGCCGTTCCGTGCAGCGTCGTGCAAGGAGTGTTTTGCCCGGTATGTATACAGCTGTTTGCGGGTCTCAGGTAAGCCATCTTGTCTCTGTTTTGTTGTCTAATGCTTGTTTTTCTTCCTTTTACAGGTCCCGCCCGGCCCGTGGCCGTTCCGTGCAGCGTCGAGCAAGGAGTGTTTTGCCCGGTATGTATGAAGCACTTTCTGGGTCTCGGGTTAGCCATCTTGTCTCTGTTTGTTGTCTAATGCTAGTTTTTGTTCCTTTTACAGATCCCCCCCTACCCGTGGCCGTTCCGTGCAGCGTCGTGCAAGGAGTGTTTTGCCCTGTATGTATGTAGCACTTTCTGGGTCTCGGGTAAGCCATCTTGTCTCTGTTTTGTTGTCTAATGCTTGTTTTTGTTCCTTTTACAGGTCCCCCCCGGCCCGTGGCCGTTCCGTGCAGCGTCGTGCAAGGAGTGTTTTGCCCGGTATGTATGCAGCTGTTTGCGGGTCTCAGGTAAGCCATCTTGTCTCTGTTTGTTGTCTAATGCTTGTTTTTGTTCCTTTTACAGATCCCCCCGGCCCGTGGCCGTTCCGTGCAGCGTCGTGCAAGGAGTGTTTTGCCCAGTATGTACACAGCTGTTTGCGGATCTCAGGTAAGCCATCTTGTCTCTGTTTTGTTGTCTAATGCTTGTTTTTGTTCCTTTTACAGGTCCCCCCCAGCCCGTGGCCGTTCCGTGCAGCGTCGTGCAAGGAGTGTTTTGCCTGGTACGTATACAGCTGTTTGCGGGTCTCAGGTAAGCCATCTTGTCTCTGTTTTGTTGTCTAATGCTTGTTTTTGTTCCTTTTACAGGTCCCCCCCGGCCCGTGGCCGTTCCGTGCAGCGTCGTGCAAGGAGTGTTTTGCCCGGTATGTATGCAGCTGTTTGCGGGTCTCAGGTAAGCCATCTTGTCTCTGTTTGTTGTCTAATGCTTGTTTTTGTTCCTTTTACAGATCCCCCCGGCCCGTGGCCGTTCCGTGCAGCGTCGTGCAAGGAGTGTTTTGCCCAGTATGTACACAGCTGTTTGCGGATCTCAGGTAAGCCATCTTGTCTCTGTTTTGTTGTCTAATGCTTGTTTTTGTTCCTTTTACAGGTCCCCCCCAGCCCGTGGCCGTTCCGTGCAGCGTCGTGCAAGGAGTGTTTTGCCTGGTACGTATACAGCTGTTTGCGGGTCTCAGGTAAGCCATCTTGTCTCTGTTTTGTTGTCTAATGCTTGTTTTTGTTCCTTTTACAGGTCCCCCCCGGCCCGTGGCCAATCCGTGCAGCGTCGTGCAAGGAGTGTTTGCCCGGTATGTATACAGCTGTTTGCGGGTCTCAGGTAAGCCATCTTGTCTCTGTTTTGTTGTCTAATGCTTGTTTTTCTTCCTTTTACAGGTCCCGCCCGGCCCGTGG
This sequence comes from Lissotriton helveticus, assembly GCF_964261635.1. Taxonomy (NCBI): domain Eukaryota; kingdom Metazoa; phylum Chordata; class Amphibia; order Caudata; family Salamandridae; genus Lissotriton; species Lissotriton helveticus. Next base: position 1,281,675,137 of record NC_136061.1, read on the forward strand.
CCGTTCCGTGCAGCGTCGTGCAAGGAGTGTTTTGCCCGGTACGTATACAGCTGTTGGCGGGTCTCAGGTAAGCCATCTTGTCTCTGTTTTGTTGTCTAATGCTTGTTTTAGTTCCTTTTACAGGTCCCCCCCGGCCCGTGGCCGTTCCGTGCAGCGTCGTGCAGGGAGTGTTTTGCCCGGTATGTATGCAGCTGTTTGCGGGTCTCAGGTAAGCCATCTTGTCTCTGTTTGTTGTCTAATGCTTGTTTTTGTTTCTTTTACAGATCCCCCCCGGCCCGTGGCCGTTCCGTGCAGCGTCGTGCAAGGAGTGTTTTGCCCGGTATGTATGCAGCACTTTCTGGGTCTCGGGTAAGCCATCTTGTCTCTGTTTTGTTGTCTAATGCTTGTTTTTGTTCCTTTTACAGGTCCCCCCAGGCCCGTGGCCGTTCCGTGCAGCGTCGTGCAAGTAGTGTTTTGCCCGGTATGTATGCAGCTGTTTGCGGGTCTCAGGTAAGCCATCTTGTCTCCGTTTGTTGTCTAATGCTTGTTTTTGTTCCTTTTACAGATCCCCCCGGGCCCGTGGCCATTCCATGCAGCGTCGTGCAAGGAGTGTTTTGCCCGGTATGTATGCAGCACTTTCTGGGTCTTGGGTTAGCCATCTTGTCTCTGTTTTGTTGTCTAATGCTTGTTTTTGTTCCTTTTACAGGTCCCCCCCCCCCGGCCCGTGGCCCTTCCGTGCAGCGTCGTGCAAGGAGTGTTTTGCCCGGTATGTATGCAGCAGTTTGCGGGTCTCAGGTAAGCCATCTTGTCTCTGTTTTGTTGTCTAATGCTTGTTTTTGTTCCTTTTACAGGTCCCCCCTGGCCCGTGGCCGTTCCGTGCAGCGTCGTGCAAGGAGTGTTTTGCCCGGTATGTACACCGCTGTTTGCGGGTCTCAGGTAAGTCATCTTGTCTCTGTTTTGTTGTCTAATGCTTGTTTTTTTTCCTTTTACGGGTCCCCCCCGGCCCGTGGCCGTTCCGTGCAGCGTCGTGCAAGGAGTGTTTTGCCCGGTATGTACACAGCTGTTTGCGGGTTTCAGGTAAGCCATCTTGTCTCTGTTTTGTTGTCTAATGCTTGTTTTTGTTCCTTTTACAGGTCGCCCGTGGCCGTTCCGTGCAGCATCGTGCAAGGAGTGTTTTGCCTGGTACGTATACAGCTGTTTGCGGGTCTCAGGTAAGCCATCTTGTCTCTGTTTTGTTGTCTAATGCTTGTTTTTGTTCCTTTTACAGGTCCCCCCGGCCTGTGGCCGTTCGGTGCAGCGTCGTGCAAGGAGTGTTTTGCCCGGTATGTATACAGCTGTTTGCGGGTCTCAGGTAAGCCATCTTGTCTCTGTTTTGTTGTCTAATGCTTGTTTTTGTTCCTTTTACAGGTCCCCCCCGGCCCGTGGCCGTTCCGTGCAGCGTCGTGCAAGGAGTGTTTTGCCCGGTATGTATGCAGCTGTTTGCAGGTCTCAGGTAAGCCATCTTGTCTCTGTTTGTTGTCTAATGCTTGTTTTTGTTCCTTTTACAGGTCCCCCCCGGCCCGTGGCCGTTCCGTGCAGCGTCGTGCAAGGAGTGTTTTGCCCGGTATGTATGCAGCACTTTCTGGGTCTCGGGTAAGCCATCTTGTCTCTGTTTTGTTGTCTAATGCTTGTTTTTGTTCCTTTTACAGGTCCCCCCCGGCCCGTGGCCGTTACGTTCAGCGTCGTGCAAGGAGTGTTTTGCCCGGTATGTATGCAGCTGTTTGCGGGTCTCAGGTAAGCCATCTTGTCTCCGTTTATTGTCTAATGCTTGTTTTTGTTCCTTTTACAAATCTCCCCCCGGCCCGTGGCCGTTCCGTGCAGCGTCGTGCAAGGAGTGTTTTGCCCGGTATGTATGCAGCACTTTCTGGGTCTCGGGTTAGCCATCTTGTCTCTGTTTTGTTGTCTAATGCTTGTTTTTGTTCCTTTTACAGGTCTCCCCCGGCCGGTTGCCGTTCCGTGCAGCGTCGTGCAAGGAGTGTTTTGCCCGGTATGTACACAGCTGTTTGCGGGTCTCAGGTAAGCCATCTTGCCTCTGTTTTGTTGTCTAATGCTTGTTTTTGTTCCTTTTACAGGTCCCCCCCGGCCCGTGGCCGTTCCGTGCAGCGTAGTGCAAGGAGTGTTTTGCCCGGTACGTATACAGCTGTTTGCGGGTCTCAGGTAAGCCATCTTGTCTCTGTTTTGTTGTCTAATGCTTGTTTTTGTTCCTTTTACAGGTCCCCCCCGGACCGTGGCCGTTCCGTGCAGCGTCGTGCAAGGAGTGTTTTGCCCGGTATGTATGAAGCTGTTTGCGGGTCTCAGGTAAGCCATCTTGTCCTGTTTGTTGTCTAATGCTTGTTTTTGTTTCTTTTACAGATCCCCCCCGGCCCGTGGCCGTTCCGTGCAGCGTCGTGCTAGGAGTGTTTTGCCCGGTATGTATGCAGCTGTTTGCGGGTCTCAGGTAAGCCATCTTGTCTCCGTTTGTTGTCTAATGCTTGTTTTTGTTCCTTTTACAGACCCCCCGGCCCGTGGCCGTTCCGTGCAGCGTCGTGCAAGGAGTATTTTGCCCTGTATGTATGCAGCACTTTCTGAGTCTCGGGTAAGCCATCTTGTCTCTGTTTTGTTGTCTAATGCTTGTTTTTGTTCCTTTTACAGGTCCCCCCGGCCCGTGGCCGTTCCGTGCAGCGTCGTGTAAGGAGTGTTTTGCCCGGTATGTATGCAGCTGTTTGCGGGTCTCAGGTAAGCCATCTTGTCTCCGTTTGTTGTCTAATGCTTGTTTTTGGTCCTTTTACAGATCCCCCCCGGCCCTTGGCCGTTCCGTGCAGCGTCGTGCAAGGAGTGTTTTGCCCGGTAGTTATGCAGCACTTTCTGGGTCTCGGGTTAGCCATCTTGTCTCTGTTTTGTTGTCTAATGCTTGTTTTTGTTCCTTTTACAGGTCCCCCCCGGCCCGTGGCCATTCCGTGCAGCGTCGTGCAAGGAGTGTTTTTGCCCGGTATGTACACAGCTGTTTGCGGGTCTCAGGAAAGCCATCTTGTCTCTGTTTTGTTGTCTAATGCTTGTTTTTGTTCCTTTTACAGGTCCCCCCCGGCCTGTGGCCGTTCCGTGCAACGTCGTGCAAGGAGTGTTTTGCCCGGTATGTTGTTTGCGGGTCTCAGGTAAGCCATCTTGTCTCTGTTTTGTTGTCTAATGCTTGTTTTTGTTCCTTTTACAGGTCCGGCCCGCGGCCGTTCCGTGCAGCGTCGTGCAAGGTGTGTTTTGCCCGGTATGTATGCAGCTGTTTGCGGGTCTCAGGTAAGCCATCTTGTCTCTGTTTGTTGTCTAATGCTTGTTTTTGTTCCTTTTACAGATCCCCCCGGCCCGTGGCCGTTCCGTGCAGCGTCGTGCAAGGAGTGTTTTGCCCAGTATGTACACAGCTGTTTGCGGATCTCAGGTAAGCCATCTTGTCTCTGTTTTGTTGTCTAATGCTTGTTTTTGTTCCTTTTACAGGTCCCCCCCAGCCCGTGGCCGTTCCGTGCAGCGTCATGCAAGGAGTGTTTTGCCTGGTACGTATACAGCTGTTTGCGGGTCTCAGGTAAGCCATCTTGTCTCTGTTTTGTTGTCTAATGCTTGTTTTTGTTCCATTTACAGGTCCCCCCCGGCCCGTGGCCGTTCCGTGCAGCGTCGTGCAAGGAGTGTTTTGCCCGGTATGTATACAGCTGTTTGCGGGTCTCAGGTAAGCCATCTTGTCTCTGTTTTGTTGTCTAATGCTTTTTTTTCTTCCTTTTACAGGTCCCGCCCGGCCCGTGGCCGTTCCGTGCAGCGTCGTGCAAGGAGTGTTTTGTCCGGTACGTATACAGCTGTTGGCGGGTCTCAGGTAAGCCATCTTGTCTCTGTTTTGTTGTCTAATGCTTGTTTTAGTTCCTTTTACAGGTCCCCCCCGGCCCGTGGCCGTTCCGTGCAGCGTCGTGCAGGGAGTGTTTTGCCCGGTATGTATGCAGCTGTTTGCGGGTCTCAGGTAAGCCATCTTGTCTCTGTTTGTTGTCTAATGCTTGTTTTTGTTTCTTTTACAGATCCCCCCCGGCCCGTGGCCGTTCCGTGCAGCGTCGTGCAAGGAGTGTTTTGCCCGGTATGTATGCAGCACTTTCTGGGTCTCGGGTAAGCCATCTTGTCTCTGTTTTGTTGTCTAATGCTTGTTTTTGTTCCTTTTACAGGTCCCCCCAGGCCCGTGGCCGTTCCGTGCAGCGTCGTGCAAGGAGTGTTTTGCCCGGTATGTATGCAGCTGTTTGCGGGTCTCAGGTAAGCCATCTTGTCTCCGTTTGTTGTCTAATGCTTGTTTTTGTTCCTTTTACAGATCCCCCCGGGCCCGTGGCCATTCCATGCAGCGTCGTGCAAGGAGTGTTTTGCCCGGTATGTATGCAGCACTTTCAGGGTCTTGGGTTAGCCATCTTGTCTCTGTTTTGTTGTCTAATGCTTGTTTTTGTTCCTTTTACAGGTCCCCCCCCCCCGGCCCATGGCCCTTCCGTGCAGCGTCGTGCAAGGAGTGTTTTGCCCTGTATGTATGCAGCAGTTTGCGGGTCTCAGGTAAGCCATCTTGTCTCTGTTTTGTTGTCTAATGCTTGTTTTTGTTCCTTTTACAGGTCCCCCCTGGCCCGTGGCCGTTCCGTGCAGCGTCGTGCAAGGAGTGTTTTGCCCGGTATGTACACCGCTGTTTGCGGGTCTCAGGTAAGCCATCTTGTCTCTGTTTTGTTGTCTAATGCTTGTTTTTGTTCCTTTTACGGGTCCCCCCCGGCCCGTGGCCGTTCCGTGCAGCGTCGTGCAAGGAGTGTTTTGCCCGGTATGTACACAGCTGTTTGCGGGTTTCAGGTAAGCCATCTTGTCTCTGTTTTGTTGTCTAATGCTTGTTTTTGTTCCTTTTACAGGTCGCCCGTGGCCGTTCCGTGCAGCATCGTGCAAGGAGTGTTTTGCCTGGTACGTATACAGCTGTTTGCGGGTCTCAGGTAAGCCATCTTGTCTCTGTTTTGTTGTCTAATGCTTGTTTTTGTTCCTTTTACAGGTCCCCCCCGGCCTGTGGCCGTTCGGTGCAGCGTCGTGCAAGGAGTGTTTTGCCCGGTATGTATACAGCTGTTTGCGGGTCTCAGGTAAGCCATCTTGTCTCTGTTTTGTTGTCTAATGCTTGTTTTTGTTCCTTTTACAGGTCCCCCCCGGCCCGTGGCCGTTCCGTGCAGCGTCGTGCAAGGAGTGTTTTGCCCGGTATGTATGCAGCTGTTTGCAGGTCTCAGGTAAGCCATCTTGTCTCTGTTTGTTGTCTAATGCTTGTTTTTGTTCCTTTTACAGGTCCCCCCCGGCCCGTGGCCGTTCCGTGCAGCGTCGTGCAAGGAGTGTTTTGCCCGGTATGTATGCAGCACTTTCTGGGTCTCGGGTAAGCCATCTTGTCTCTGTTTTGTTGTCTAATGCTTGTTTTTGTTCCTTTTACAGGTCCCCCCCGGCCCGTGGCCGTTACGTTCAGCGTCGTGCAAGGAGTGTTTTGCCCGGTATGTATGCAGCTGTTTGCGGGTCTCAGGTAAGCCATCTTGTCTCCGTTTATTGTCTAATGCTTGTTTTTGTTCCTTTTACAAATCTCCCCCCGGCCCGTGGCCGTTCCGTGCAGCGTCGTGCAAGGAGTGTTTTGCCCGGTATGTATGCAGCACTTTCTGGGTCTCGGGTTAGCCATCTTGTCTCTGTTTTGTTGTCTAATGCTTGTTTTTGTTCTTTTTACAGGTCCCCCCCGGCCCGTTGCCGTTCCGTGCAGCGTCGTGCAAGGAGTGTTTTGCCCGCTATGTACACAGCTGTTTGCGGGTCTCAGGTAAGCCATCTTGCCTCTGTTTTGTTGTCTAATGCTTGTTTTTGTTCCTTTTACAGGTCCCCCCCGGCCCGTGGCCGTTCCGTGCAGCGTAGTGCAAGGAGTGTTTTGCCTGGTACGTATACAGCTGTTTGCGGGTCTCAGGTAAGCCATCTTGTCTCTGTTTTGTTGTCTAATGCTTGTTTTTGTTCCTTTTACAGGTCCCCCCCGGACCGTGGCCGTTCCGTGCAGCGTCGTGCAAGGAGTGTTTTGCCCGGTATGTATGAAGCTGTTTGCGGGTCTCAGGTAAGCCATCTTGTCCTGTTTGTTGTCTAATGCTTGTTTTTGTTTCTTTTACCGATCCCCCCCGGCCCGTGGCCGTTCCGTGCAGCGTCGTGCTAGGAGTGTTTTGCCCGGTATGTATGCAGCTGTTTGCGGGTCTCAGGTAAGCCATCTTGTCTCCGTTTGTTGTCTAATGCTTGTTTTTGTTCCTTTTACAGACCCCCCGGCCCGTGGCCGTTCCGTGCAGCGTCGTGCAAGGAGAATTTTGCCCTGTATGTATGCAGCACTTTCTGAGTCTCGGGTAAGCCATCTTGTCTCTGTTTTGTTGTCTAATGCTTGTTTTTGTTCCTTTTACAGGTCCCCCCGGCCCGTGGCCGTTCCGTGCAGCGTCGTGTAAGGAGTGTTTTGCCCGGTATGTATGCAGCTGTTTGCGGGTCTCAGGTAAGCCATCTTGTCTCCGTTTGTTGTCTAATGCTTGTTTTTGTTCCTTTTACAGATCCCCCCCGGCCCGTGGCCGCTCCGTGCAGCGTCGTGCAAGGAGTGTTTTGCCCGGTATGTATGCAGCACTTTCTGGGTCTCGGGTTAGCCATCTTGTCTCTGTTTTGTTGTCTAATGCTTGTTTTTGTTCCTTTTACAGGTCTCCCCCGGCCCGTGGCCCTTCCGTGCAGCGTCGTGCAAGGAGTGTTTTGCCCGGTATGTATGCAGCAGTTTGCGGGTCTCAGGTAAGCCATCTTGTCTCTGTTTTGTTGTCTAATGCTTGTTTTTGTTCCTTTTATAGGTCCCCCCCGGCCCGTGGCCATTCCGTGCAGCGTCGTGCAAGGAGTGTTTTTGCCCGGTATGTACACAGCTGTTTGCGGGTCTCAGGAAAGCCATCTTGTCTCTGTTTTGTTGTCTAATGCTTGTTTTTGTTCCTTTTACAGGTCCCCCCCGGCCTGTGGCCGTTCCGTGCAGCGTCGTGCAAGGAGTGTTTTGCCCGGTATGTTGTTTGCGGGTCTCAGGTAAGCCATCTTGTCTCTGTTTTGTTGTCTAATGCTTGTTTTTGTTCCTTTTACAGGTCCGGCCCGTGGCCGTTCCGTGCAGCGTCGTGCAAGGAGTGTTTTGCCCGGTATGTATGCAGCTGTTTGCGTGTCTCAGGTAAGCCATCTTGTCTCTGTTTGTTGTCTAATGCTTGTTTTTGTTCCTTTTACAGATCCCCCCGGCCTGTGGCCGTTCCGTGCAGCGTCGTGCAAGGAGTGTTTTGCCCAGTATGTACACAGCTGTTTGCGGATCTCAGGTAAGCCATCTTGTCTCTGTTTTGTTGTCTAATGCTTGTTTTTGTTCCTTTTACAGGTCCCGCCCGGCCCCTGGCCGTTCCGTGCAGCGTCGTGCAAGGAGTGTTTTGCCCGGTACGTATACAGCTGTTGGCGGGTCTCAGGTAAGCCATCTTGTCTCTGTTTTGTTGTCTAATGCTTGTTTTAGTTCCTTTTACAGGTCCCCCCCGGCCCGTGGCCGTTCCGTGCAGCGTCGTGCAGGGAGTGTTTTGCCCGGTATGTATGCAGCTGTTTGCGGGTCTCAGGTAAGCCATCTTGTCTCTGTTTGTTGTCTAATGCTTGTTTTTGTTTCTTTTACAGATCCCCCCCGGCCCGTGGCCGTTCCGTGCAGCGTCGTGCAAGGAGTGTTTTGCCCGGTATGTATGCAGCACTTTCTGGGTCTCGGGTAAGCCATCTTGTCTCTGTTTTGTTGTCTAATGCTTGTTTTTGTTCCTTTTACAGGTCCCCCCAGGCCCGTGGCCGTTCCGTGCAGCGTCGTGCAAGGAGTGTTTTGCCCGGTATGTATGCAGCTGTTTGCGGGTCTCAGGTAAGCCATCTTGTCTCCGTTTGTTGTCTAATGCTTGTTTTTGTTCCTTTTACAGATCCCCCCGGGCCCGTGGCCATTCCATGCAGCGTCGTGCAAGGAGTGTTTTGCCCGGTATGTATGCAGCACTTTCAGGGTCTTGGGTTAGCCATCTTGTCTCTGTTTTGTTGTCTAATGCTTGTTTTTGTTCCTTTTACAGGTCCCCCCCCCCCGGCCCATGGCCCTTCCGTGCAGCGTCGTGCAAGGAGTGTTTTGCCCTGTATGTATGCAGCAGTTTGCGGGTCTCAGGTAAGCCATCTTGTCTCTGTTTTGTTGTCTAATGCTTGTTTTTGTTCCTTTTACAGGTCCCCCCTGGCCCGTGGCCGTTCCGTGCAGCGTCGTGCAAGGAGTGTTTTGCCCGGTATGTACACCGCTGTTTGCGGGTCTCAGGTAAGCCATCTTGTCTCTGTTTTGTTGTCTAATGCTTGTTTTTGTTCCTTTTACGGGTCCCCCCCGGCCCGTGGCCGTTCCGTGCAGCGTCGTGCAAGGAGTGTTTTGCCCGGTATGTACACAGCTGTTTGCGGGTTTCAGGTAAGCCATCTTGTCTCTGTTTTGTTGTCTAATGCTTGTTTTTGTTCCTTTTACAGGTCGCCCGTGGCCGTTCCGTGCAGCATCGTGCAAGGAGTGTTTTGCCTGGTACGTATACAGCTGTTTGCGGGTCTCAGGTAAGCCATCTTGTCTCTGTTTTGTTGTCTAATGCTTGTTTTTGTTCCTTTTACAGGTCCCCCCCGGCCTGTGGCCGTTCGGTGCAGCGTCGTGCAAGGAGTGTTTTGCCCGGTATGTATACAGCTGTTTGCGGGTCTCAGGTAAGCCATCTTGTCTCTGTTTTGTTGTCTAATGCTTGTTTTTGTTCCTTTTACAGGTCCCCCCCGGCCCGTGGCCGTTCCGTGCAGCGTCGTGCAAGGAGTGTTTTGCCCGGTATGTATGCAGCTGTTTGCAGGTCTCAGGTAAGCCATCTTGTCTCTGTTTGTTGTCTAATGCTTGTTTTTGTTCCTTTTACAGGTCCCCCCCGGCCCGTGGCCGTTCCGTGCAGCGTCGTGCAAGGAGTGTTTTGCCCGGTATGTATGCAGCACTTTCTGGGTCTCGGGTAAGCCATCTTGTCTCTGTTTTGTTGTCTAATGCTTGTTTTTGTTCCTTTTACAGGTCCCCCCCGGCCCGTGGCCGTTACGTTCAGCGTCGTGCAAGGAGTGTTTTGCCCGGTATGTATGCAGCTGTTTGCGGGTCTCAGGTAAGCCATCTTGTCTCCGTTTATTGTCTAATGCTTGTTTTTGTTCCTTTTACAAATCTCCCCCCGGCCCGTGGCCGTTCCGTGCAGCGTCGTGCAAGGAGTGTTTTGCCCGGTATGTATGCAGCACTTTCTGGGTCTCGGGTTAGCCATCTTGTCTCTGTTTTGTTGTCTAATGCTTGTTTTTGTTCTTTTTACAGGTCCCCCCCGGCCCGTTGCCGTTCCGTGCAGCGTCGTGCAAGGAGTCTTTTGCCCGCTATGTACACAGCTGTTTGCGGGTCTCAGGTAAGCCATCTTGCCTCTGTTTTGTTGTCTAATGCTTGTTTTTGTTCCTTTTACAGGTCCCCCCCGGCCCGTGGCCGTTCCGTGCAGCGTAGTGCAAGGAGTGTTTTGCCTGGTACGTATACAGCTGTTTGCGGGTCTCAGGTAAGCCATCTTGTCTCTGTTTTGTTGTCTAATGCTTGTTTTTGTTCCTTTTACAGGTCCCCCCCGGACCGTGGCCGTTCCGTGCAGCGTCGTGCAAGGAGTGTTTTGCCCGGTATGTATGAAGCTGTTTGCGGGTCTCAGGTAAGCCATCTTGTCCTGTTTGTTGTCTAATGCTTGTTTTTGTTTCTTTTACCGATCCCCCCCGGCCCGTGGCCGTTCCGTGCAGCGTCGTGCTAGGAGTGTTTTGCCCGGTATGTATGCAGCTGTTTGCGGGTCTCAGGTAAGCCATCTTGTCTCCGTTTGTTGTCTAATGCTTGTTTTTGTTCCTTTTACAGACCCCCCGGCCCGTGGCCGTTCCGTGCAGCGTCGTGCAAGGAGAATTTTGCCCTGTATGTATGCAGCACTTTCTGAGTCTCGGGTAAGCCATCTTGTCTCTGTTTTGTTGTCTAATGCTTGTTTTTGTTCCTTTTACAGGTCCCCCCGGCCCGTGGCCGTTCCGTGCAGCGTCGTGTAAGGAGTGTTTTGCCCGGTATGTATGCAGCTGTTTGCGGGTCTAAGGTAAGCCATCTTGTCTCCGTTTGTTGTCTAATGCTTGTTTTTGTTCCTTTTACAGATCCCCCCCGGCCCGTGGCCGCTCCGTGCAGCGTCGTGCAAGGAGTGTTTTGCCCGGTATGTATGCAGCACTTTCTGGGTCTCGGGTTAGCCATCTTGTCTCTGTTTTGTTGTCTAATGCTTGTTTTTGTTCCTTTTACAGGTCTCCCCCGGCCCGTGGCCCTTCCGTGCAGCGTCGTGCAAGGAGTGTTTTGCCCGGTATGTATGCAGCAGTTTGCGGGTCTCAGGTAAGCCATCTTGTCTCTGTTTTGTTGTCTAATGCTTGTTTTTGTTCCTTTTATAGGTCCCCCCCGGCCCGTGGCCATTCCGTGCAGCGTCGTGCAAGGAGTGTTTTTGCCCGGTATGTACACAGCTGTTTGCGGGTCTCAGGAAAGCCATCTTGTCTCTGTTTTGTTGTCTAATGCTTGTTTTTGTTCCTTTTACAGGTCCCCCCCGGCCTGTGGCCGTTCCGTGCAGCGTCGTGCAAGGAGTGTTTTGCCCGGTATGTTGTTTGCGGGTCTCAGGTAAGCCATCTTGTCTCTGTTTTGTTGTCTAATGCTTGTTTTTGTTCCTTTTACAGGTCCGGCCCGTGGCCGTTCCGTGCAGCGTCGTGCAAGGAGTGTTTTGCCCGGTATGTATGCAGCTGTTTGCGTGTCTCAGGTAAGCCATCTTGTCTCTGTTTGTTGTCTAATGCTTGTTTTTGTTCCTTTTACAGATCCCCCCGGCCTGTGGCCGTTCCGTGCAGCGTCGTGCAAGGAGTGTTTTGCCCAGTATGTACACAGCTGTTTGCGGATCTCAGGTAAGCCATCTTGTCTCTGTTTTGTTGTCTAATGCTTGTTTTTGTTCCTTTTACAGGTCCCGCCCGGCCCCTGGCCGTTCCGTGCAGCGTCGTGCAAGGAGTGTTTTGCCCGGTACGTATACAGCTGTTGGCGGGTCTCAGGTAAGCCATCTTGTCTCTGTTTTGTTGTCTAATGCTTGTTTTAGTTCCTTTTACAGGTCCCCCCCGGCCCGTGGCCGTTCCGTGCAGCGTCGTGCAGGGAGTGTTTTGCCCGGTATGTATGCAGCTGTTTGCGGGTCTCAGGTAAGCCATCTTGTCTCTGTTTGTTGTCTAATGCTTGTTTTTGTTTCTTTTACAGATCCCCCCCGGCCCGTGGCCGTTCCGTGCAGCGTCGTGCAAGGAGTGTTTTGCCCGGTATGTATGCAGCACTTTCTGGGTCTCGGGTAAGCCATCTTGTCTCTGTTTTGTTGTCTAATGCTTGTTTTTGTTCCTTTTACAGGTCCCCCCAGGCCCGTGGCCGTTCCGTGCAGCGTCGTGCAAGTAGTGTTTTGCCCGGTATGTATGCAGCTGTTTGCGGGTCTCAGGTAAGCCATCTTGTCTCCGTTTGTTGTCTAATGCTTGTTTTTGTTCCTTTTACAGATCCCCCCGGGCCCGTGGCCATTCCATGCAGCGTCGTGCAAGGAGTGTTTTGCCCGGTATGTATGCAGCACTTTCTGGGTCTTGGGTTAGCCATCTTGTCTCTGTTTTGTTGTCTAATGCTTGTTTTTGTTCCTTTTACAGGTCCCCCCCCCCCGGCCCGTGGCCCTTCCGTGCAGCGTCGTGCAAGGAGTGTTTTGCCCGGTATGTATGCAGCAGTTTGCGGGTCTCAGGTAAGCCATCTTGTCTCTGTTTTGTTGTCTAATGCTTGTTTTTGTTCCTTTTACAGGTCCCCCCTGGCCCGTGGCCGTTCCGTGCAGCGTCGTGCAAGGAGTGTTTTGCCCGGTATGTACACCGCTGTTTGCGGGTCTCAGGTAAGCCATCTTGTCTCTGTTTTGTTGTCTAATGCTTGTTTTTTTTCCTTTTACGGGTCCCCCCCGGCCCGTGGCCGTTCCGTGCAGCGTCGTGCAAGGAGTGTTTTGCCCGGTATGTACACAGCTGTTTGCGGGTTTCAGGTAAGCCATCTTGTCTCTGTTTTGTTGTCTAATGCTTGTTTTTGTTCCTTTTACAGGTCGCCCGTGGCCGTTCCGTGCAGCATCGTGCAAGGAGTGTTTTGCCTGGTACGTATACAGCTGTTTGCGGGTCTCAGGTAAGCCATCTTGTCTCTGTTTTGTTGTCTAATGCTTGTTTTTGTTCCTTTTACAGGTCCCCCCCGGCCTGTGGCCGTTCGGTGCAGCGTCGTGCAAGGAGTGTTTTGCCCGGTATGTATACAGCTGTTTGCGGGTCTCAGGTAAGCCATCTTGTCTCTGTTTTGTTGTCTAATGCTTGTTTTTGTTCCTTTTACAGGTCCCCCCCGGCCCGTGGCCGTTCCGTGCAGCGTCGTGCAAGGAGTGTTTTGCCCGGTATGTATGCAGCTGTTTGCAGGTCTCAGGTAAGCCATCTTGTCTCTGTTTGTTGTCTAATGCTTGTTTTTGTTCCTTTTACAGGTCCCCCCCGGCCCGTGGCCGTTCCGTGCAGCGTCGTGCAAGGAGTGTTTTGCCCGGTATGTATGCAGCACTTTCTGGGTCTCGGGTAAGCCATCTTGTCTCTGTTTTGTTGTCTAATGCTTGTTTTTGTTCCTTTTACAGGTCCCCCCCGGCCCGTGGCCGTTACGTTCAGCGTCGTGCAAGGAGTGTTTTGCCCGGTATGTATGCAGCTGTTTGCGGGTCTCAGGTAAGCCATCTTGTCTCCGTTTATTGTCTAATGCTTGTTTTTGTTCCTTTTACAAATCTCCCCCCGGCCCGTGGCCGTTCCGTGCAGCGTCGTGCAAGGAGTGTTTTGCCCGGTATGTATGCAGCACTTTCTGGGTCTCGGGTTAGCCATCTTGTCTCTGTTTTGTTGTCTAATGCTTGTTTTTGTTCCTTTTACAGGTCCCCCCCGGCCCGTTGCCATTCCGTGCAGCGTCGTGCAAGGAGTGTTTTGCCCGGTATGTACACAGCTGTTTGCGGGTCTCAGGTAAGCCATCTTGCCTCTGTTTTGTTGTCTAATGCTTGTTTTTGTTCCTTTTACAGGTCCCCCCCCCGGCCCGTGGCCGTTCCGTGCAGCGTAGTGCAAGGAGTGTTTTGCCCGGTACGTATACAGCTGTTTGCGGGTCTCAGGTAAGCCATCTTGTCTCTGTTTTGTTGTCTAATGCTTGTTTTTGTTCCTTTTACAGGTCCCCCCCGGACCGTGGCCGTTCCGTGCAGCGTCGTGCAAGGAGTGTTTTGCCCGGTATGTATGAAGCTGTTTGCGGGTCTCAGGTAAGCCATCTTGTCCTGTTTGTTGTCTAATGCTTGTTTTTGTTTCTTTTACAGATCCCCCCCGGCCCGTGGCCGTTCCGTGCAGCGTCGTGCTAGGAGTGTTTTGCCCGGTATGTATGCAGCTGTTTGCGGGTCTCAGGTAAGCCATCTTGTCTCCGTTTGTTGTCTAATGCTTGTTTTTGTTCCTTTTACAGACCCCCCGGCCCGTGGCCGTTCCGTGCAGCGTCGTGCAAGGAGTATTTTGCCCTGTATGTATGCAGCACTTTCTGAGTCTCGGGTAAGCCATCTTGTCTCTGTTTTGTTGTCTAATGCTTGTTTTTGTTCCTTTTACAGGTCCCCCCGGCCCGTGGCCGTTCCGTGCAGCGTCGTGTAAGGAGTGTTTTGCCCGGTATGTATGCAGCTGTTTGCGGGTCTCAGGTAAGCCATCTTGTCTCCGTTTGTTGTCTAATGCTTGTTTTTGTTCCTTTTACAGATCCCCCCCGGCCCTTGGCCGTTCCGTGCAGCGTCGTGCAAGGAGTGTTTTGCCCGGTATGTATGCAGCACTTTCTGGGTCTCGGGTTAGCCATCTTGTCTCTGTTTTGTTGTCTAATGCTTGTTTTTGTTCCTTTTACAGGTCTCCCCCGGCCCGTGGCCCTTCCGTGCAGCGTCGTGCAAGGAGTGTTTTGCCCGGTATGTATGCAGCAGTTTGCGGGTCTCAGGTAAGCCATCTTGTCTCTGTTTTGTTGTCTAATGCTTGTTTTTGTTCCTTTTATAGGTCCCCCCCGGCCCGTGGCCATTCCGTGCAGCGTCGTGCAAGGAGTGTTTTTGCCCGGTATGTACACAGCTGTTTGCGGGTCTCAGAAAAGCCATCTTGTCTCTGTTTTGTTGTCTAATGCTTGTTTTTGTTCCTTTTACAGGTCCCCCCCGGCCTGTGGCCGTTCCGTGCAACGTCGTGCAAGGAGTGTTTTGCCCGGTATGTTGTTTGCGGGTCTCAGGTAAGCCATCTTGTCTCTGTTTTGTTGTCTAATGCTTGTTTTTGTTCCTTTTACAGGTCCGGCCCGCGGCCGTTCCGTGCAGCGTCGTGCAAGGAGTGTTTTGCCCGGTATGTATGCAGCTGTTTGCGGGTCTCAGGTAAGCCATCTTGTCTCTGTTTGTTGTCTAATGCTTGTTTTTGTTCCTTTTACAGATCCCCCCGGCCCGTGGCCGTTCCGTGCAGCGTCGTGCAAGGAGTGTTTTGCCCAGTATGTACACAGCTGTTTGCGGATCTCAGGTAAGCCATCTTGTCTCTGTTTTGTTGTCTAATGCTTGTTTTTGTTCCTTTTACAGATCCCCCCCGGCCCTTGGCCGTTCCGTGCAGCGTCGTGCAAGGAGTGTTTTGCCCGGTATGTATGCAGCACTTTCTGGGTCTCGGGTTAGCCATCTTGTCTCTGTTTTGTTGTCTAATGCTTGTTTTTGTTCCTTTTACAGGTCTCCCCCGGCCCGTGGCCCTTCCGTGCAGCGTCGTGCAAGGAGTGTTTTGCCCGGTATGTATGCAGCAGTTTGCGGGTCTTAGGTAAGCCATCTTGTCTCTGTTTTGTTGTCTAATGCTTGTTTTTGTTCCTTTTATAGGTCCCCCCCGGCCCGTGGCCATTCCGTGCAGCGTCGTGCAAGGAGTGTTTTTGCCCGGTATGTACACAGCTGTTTGCGGGTCTCAGGAAAGCCATCTTGTCTCTGTTTTGTTGTCTAATGCTTGTTTTTGTTCCTTTTACAGGTCCCCCCCGGCCTGTGGCCGTTCCGTGCAACGTCGTGCAAGGAGTGTTTTGCCCGGTATGTTGTTTGCGGGTCTCAGGTAAGCCATCTTGTCTCTGTTTTGTTGTCTAATGCTTGTTTTTGTTCCTTTTACAGGTCCGGCCCGCGGCCGTTCCGTGCAGCGTCGTGCAAGGAGTGTTTTGCCCGGTATGTATGCAGCTGTTTGCGGGTCTCAGGTAAGCCATCTTGTCTCTGTTTGTTGTCTAATGCTTGTTTTTGTTCCTTTTACAGATCCCCCCGGCCCGTGGCCGTTCCGTGCAGCGTCGTGCAAGGAGTGTTTTGCCCAGTATGTACACAGCTGTTTGCGGATCTCAGGTAAGCCATCTTGTCTCTGTTTTGTTGTCTAATGCTTGTTTTTGTTCCTTTTACAGGTCCCCCCCAGCCCGTGGCCGTTCCGTGCAGTGTCGTGCAAGGAGTGTTTTGCCTGGTACGTATACAGCTGTTTGCGGGTCTCAGGTAAGCCATCTTGTCTCTGTTTTGTTGTCTAATGCTTGTTTTTGTTCCATTTACAGGTCCCCCCCGGCCCGTGGCCGTTCCGTGCAGCGTCGTGCAAGGAGTGTTTTGCCCGGTATGTATACAGCTGTTTGCGGGTCTCAGGTAAGCCATCTTGTCTCTGTTTTGTTGTCTAATGCTTGTTTTTCTTCCTTTTACAGGTCCCGCCCGGCCCGTGGCCGTTCCGTGCAGCGTCGTGCAAGGAGTGTTTTGCCCGGTACGTATACAGCTGTTGGCGGGTCTCATGTAAGCCATCTTGTCTCTGTTTTGTTGTCTAATGCTTGTTTTAGTTCCTTTTACAGGTCCCCCCCGGCCCGTGGCCGTTCCGTGCAGCGTCGTGCAGGGAGTGTTTTGCCCGGTATGTATGCAGCTGTTTGCGGGTCTCAGGTAAGCCATCTTGTCTCTGTTTGTTGTCTAATGCTTGTTTTTGTTTCTTTTACAGATCCCCCCCGGCCCGTGGCCGTTCCGTGCAGCGTCGTGCAAGGAGTGTTTTGCCCGGTATGTATGCAGCACTTTCTGGGTCTCGGGTAAGCCATCTTGTCTCTGTTTTGTTGTCTAATGCTTGTTTTTGTTCCTTTTACAGGTCCCCCCAGGCCCGTGGCCGTTCCGTGCAGCGTCGTGCAAGGAGTGTTTTGCCCGGTATGTATGCAGCTGTTTGCGGGTCTCAGGTAAGCCATCTTGTCTCCGTTTGTTGTCTAATGCTTGTTTTTGTTCCTTTTACAGATCCCCCCGGGCCCGTGGCCATTCCATGCAGCGTCGTGCAAGGAGTGTTTTGCCCGGTATGTATGCAGCACTTTCAGGGTCTTGGGTTAGCCATCTTGTCTCTGTTTTGTTGTCTAATGCTTGTTTTTGTTCCTTTTACAGGTCCCCCCCCCCGGCCCATGGCCCTTCCGTGCAGCGTCGTGCAAGGAGTGTTTTGCCCTGTATGTATGCAGCAGTTTGCGGGTCTCAGGTAAGCCATCTTGTCTCTGTTTTGTTGTCTAATGCTTGTTTTTGTTCCTTTTACAGGTCCCCCCTGGCCCGTGGCCGTTCCGTGCAGCGTCGTGCAAGGAGTGTTTTGCCCGGTATGTACACCGCTGTTTGCGGGTCTCAGGTAAGCCATCTTGTCTCTGTTTTGTTGTCTAATGCTTGTTTTTGTTCCTTTTACGGGTCCCCCCCGGCCCGTGGCCGTTCCGTGCAGCGTCGTGCAAGGAGTGTTTTGCCCGGTATGTACACAGCTGTTTGCGGGTTTCAGGTAAGCCATCTTGTCTCTGTTTTGTTGTCTAATGCTTGTTTTTGTTCCTTTTACAGGTCGCCCGTGGCCGTTCCGTGCAGCATCGTGCAAGGAGTGTTTTGCCTGGTACGTATACAGCTGTTTGCGGGTCTCAGGTAAGCCATCTTGTCTCTGTTTTGTTGTCTAATGCTTGTTTTTGTTCCTTTTACAGGTCCCTCCCGGCCTGTGGCCGTTCGGTGCAGCGTCGTGCAAGGAGTGTTTTTTGCCCGGTATGTATACAGCTGTTTGCGGGTCTCAGGTAAGCCATCTTGTCTCTGTTTTGTTGTCTAATGCTTGTTTTTGTTCCTTTTACAGGTCCCCCCCGGCCCGTGGCCGTTCCGTGCAGCGTCGTGCAAGGAGTGTTTTGCCCGGTATGTATGCAGCTGTTTGCAGGTCTCAGGTAAGCCATCTTGTCTCTGTTTGTTGTCTAATGCTTGTTTTTGTTCCTTTTACAGGTCCCCCCCGGCCCGTGGCCGTTCTGTGCAGCGTCGTGCAAGGAGTGTTTTGCCCGGTATGTATGCAGCACTTTCTGGGTCTCGGGTAAGCCATCTTGTCTCTGTTTTGTTGTCTAATGCTTGTTTTTGTTCCTTTTACAGGTCCCCCCCGGCCCGTGGCCGTTACGTTCAGCGTCGTGCAAGGAGTGTTTTGCCCGGTATGTATGCAGCTGTTTGCGGGTCTCAGGTAAGCCATCTTGTCTCCGTTTATTGTCTAATGCTTGTTTTTGTTCCTTTTACAAATCTCCCCCCGGCCCGTGGCCGTTCCGTGCAGCGTCGTGCAAGGAGTGTTTTGCCCGGTATGTATGCAGCACTTTCTGGGTCTCGGGTTAGCCATCTTGTCTCTGTTTTGTTGTCTAATGCTTGTTTTTGTTCTTTTTACAGGTCCCCCCCGGCCCGTTGCCGTTCCGTGCAGCGTCGTGCAAGGAGTGTTTTGCCCGCTATGTACACAGCTGTTTGCGGGTCTCAGGTAAGCCATCTTGCCTCTGTTTTGTTGTCTAATGCTTGTTTTTGTTCCTTTTACAGGTCCCCCCCGGCCCGTGGCCGTTCCGTGCAGCGTAGTGCAAGGAGTGTTTTGCCCGGTACGTATACAGCTGTTTGCGGGTCTCAGGTAAGCCATCTTGTCTCTGTTTTGTTGTCTAATGCTTGTTTTTGTTCCTTTTACAGGTCCCCCCCGGACCGTGGCCGTTCCGTGCAGCGTCGTGCAAGGAGTGTTTTGCCCGGTATGTATGAAGCTGTTTGCGGGTCTCAGGTAAGCCATCTTGTCCTGTTTGTTGTCTAATGCTTGTTTTTGTTTCTTTTACCGATCCCCCCCGGCCCGTGGCCGTTCCGTGCAGCGTCGTGCTAGGAGTGTTTTGCCCGGTATGTATGCAGCTGTTTGCGGGTCTCAGGTAAGCCATCTTGTCTCCGTTTGTTGTCTAATGCTTGTTTTTGTTCCTTTTACAGACCCCCGGCCCGTGGCCGTTCCGTGCAGCGTCGTGCAAGGAGAATTTTGCCCTGTATGTATGCAGCACTTTCTGAGTCTCGGGTAAGCCATCTTGTCTCTGTTTTGTTGTCTAATGCTTGTTTTTGTTCCTTTTACAGGTCCCCCCGGCCCGTGGCCGTTCCGTGCAGCGTCGTGTAAGGAGTGTTTTGCCCGGTATGTATGCAGCTGTTTGCGGGTCTCAGGTAAGCCATCTTGTCTCCGTTTGTTGTCTAATGCTTGTTTTTGTTCCTTTTACAGATCCCCCCCGGCCCGTGGCCGCTCCGTGCAGCGTCGTGCAAGGAGTGTTTTGCCCGGTATGTATGCAGCACTTTCTGGGTCTCGGGTTAGCCATCTTGTCTCTGTTTTGTTGTCTAATGCTTGTTTTTGTTCCTTTTACAGGTCTCCCCCGGCCCGTGGCCCTTCCGTGCAGCGTCGTGCAAGGAGTGTTTTGCCCGGTATGTATGCAGCAGTTTGCGGGTCTCAGGTAAGCCATCTTGTCTCTGTTTTGTTGTCTAATGCTTGTTTTTGTTCCTTTTATAGGTCCCCCCCGGCCCGTGGCCATTCCGTGCAGCGTCGTGCAAGGAGTGTTTTTGCCCGGTATGTACACAGCTGTTTGCGGGTCTCAGGAAAGCCATCTTGTCTCTGTTTTGTTGTCTAATGCTTGTTTTTGTTCCTTTTACAGGTCCCCCCCGGCCTGTGGCCGTTCCGTGCAGCGTCGTGCAAGGAGTGTTTTGCCCGGTATGTTGTTTGCGGGTCTCAGGTAAGCCATCTTGTCTCTGTTTTGTTGTCTAATGCTTGTTTTTGTTCCTTTTACAGGTCCGGCCCGTGGCCGTTCCGTGCAGCGTCGTGCAAGGAGTGTTTTGCCCAGTATGTACACAGCTGTTTGCGGATCTCAGGTAAGCCATCTTGTCTCTGTTTTGTTGTCTAATGCTTGTTTTTGTTCCTTTTACAGGTCCCGCCCGGCCCGTGGCCGTTCCGTGCAGCGTCGTGCAAGGAGTGTTTTGCCCGGTACGTATACAGCTGTTGGCGGGTCTCAGGTAAGCCATCTTGTCTCTGTTTTGTTGTCTAATGCTTGTTTTAGTTCCTTTTACAGGTCCCCCCCGGCCCGTGGCCGTTCCGTGCAGCGTCGTGCAGGGAGTGTTTTGCCCGGTATGTATGCAGCTGTTTGCGGGTCTCAGGTAAGCCATCTTGTCTCTGTTTGTTGTCTAATGCTTGTTTTTGTTTCTTTTACAGATCCCCCCCGGCCCGTGGCCGTTCCGTGCAGCGTCGTGCAAGGAGTGTTTTGCCCGGTATGTATGCAGCACTTTCTGGGTCTCGGGTAAGCCATCTTGTCTCTGTTTTGTTGTCTAATGCTTGTTTTTGTTCCTTTTACAGGTCCCCCCAGGCCCGTGGCCGTTCCGTGCAGCGTCGTGCAAGTAGTGTTTTGCCCGGTATGTATGCAGCTGTTTGCGGGTCTCAGGTAAGCCATCTTGTCTCCGTTTGTTGTCTAATGCTTGTTTTTGTTCCTTTTACAGATCCCCCCGGGCCCGTGGCCATTCCATGCAGCGTCGTGCAAGGAGTGTTTTGCCCGGTATGTATGCAGCACTTTCTGGGTCTTGGGTTAGCCATCTTGTCTCTGTTTTGTTGTCTAATGCTTGTTTTTGTTCCTTTTACAGGTCCCCCCCCCCCGGCCCGTGGCCCTTCCGTGCAGCGTCGTGCAAGGAGTGTTTTGCCCGGTATGTATGCAGCAGTTTGCGGGTCTCAGGTAAGCCATCTTGTCTCTGTTTTGTTGTCTAATGCTTGTTTTTGTTCCTTTTACAGGTCCCCCCTGGCCCGTGGCCGTTCCGTGCAGCGTCGTGCAAGGAGTGTTTTGCCCGGTATGTACACCGCTGTTTGCGGGTCTCAGGTAAGCCATCTTGTCTCTGTTTTGTTGTCTAATGCTTGTTTTTTTTCCTTTTACGGGTCCCCCCCGGCCCGTGGCCGTTCCGTGCAGCGTCGTGCAAGGAGTGTTTTGCCCGGTATGTACACAGCTGTTTGCGGGTTTCAGGTAAGCCATCTTGTCTCTGTTTTGTTGTCTAATGCTTGTTTTTGTTCCTTTTACAGGTCGCCCGTGGCCGTTCCGTGCAGCATCGTGCAAGGAGTGTTTTGCCTGGTACGTATACAGCTGTTTGCGGGTCTCAGGTAAGCCATCTTGTCTCTGTTTTGTTGTCTAATGCTTGTTTTTGTTCCTTTTACAGGTCCCCCCCGGCTTGTGGCCGTTCGGTGCAGCGTCGTGCAAGGAGTGTTTTGCCCGGTATGTATACAGCTGTTTGCGGGTCTCAGGTAAGCCATCTTGTCTCTGTTTTGTTGTCTAATGCTTGTTTTTGTTCCTTTTACAGGTCCCCCCCGGCCCGTGGCCGTTCCGTGCAGCGTCGTGCAAGGAGTGTTTTGCCCGGTATGTATGCAGCTGTTTGCAGGTCCCAGGTAAGCCATCTTGTCTCTGTTTGTTGTCTAATGCTTGTTTTTGTTCCTTTTACAGGTCCCCCCCGGCCCGTGGCCGTTCCGTGCAGCGTCGTGCAAGGAGTGTTTTGCCCGGTATGTATGCAGCACTTTCTGGGTCTCGGGTAAGCCATCTTGTCTCTGTTTTGTTGTCTAATGCTTGTTTTTGTTCCTTTTACAGGTCCCCCCCGGCCCGTGGCCGTTACGTTCAGCGTCGTGCAAGGAGTGTTTTGCCCGGTATGTATGCAGCTGTTTGCGGGTCTCAGGTAAGCCATCTTGTCTCCGTTTATTGTCTAATGCTTGTTTTTGTTCCTTTTACAAATCTCCCCCGGCCCGTGGCCGTTCCGTGCAGCGTCGTGCAAGGAGTGTTTTGCCCGGTATGTATGCAGCACTTTCTGGGTCTCGGGTTAGCCATCTTGTCTCTGTTTTGTTGTCTAATGCTTGTTTTTGTTCCTTTTACAGGTCCCCCCCGGCCCGTTGCCGTTCCGTGCAGCGTCGTGCAAGGAGTGTTTTGCCCGGTATGTACACAGCTGTTTGCGGGTCTCAGGTAAGCCATCTTGCCTCTGTTTTGTTGTCTAATGCTTGTTTTTGTTCCTTTTACAGGTCCCCCCCCGGCCCGTGGCCGTTCCGTGCAGCGTAGTGCAAGGAGTGTTTTGCCCGGTACGTATACAGCTGTTTGCGGGTCTCAGGTAAGCCATCTTGTCTCTGTTTTGTTGTCTAATGCTTGTTTTTGTTCCTTTTACAGGTCCCCCCCGGACCGTGGCCGTTCCGTGCAGCGTCGTGCAAGGAGTGTTTTGCCCGGTATGTATGAAGCTGTTTGCGGGTCTCAGGTAAGCCATCTTGTCCTGTTTGTTGTCTAATGCTTGTTTTTGTTTCTTTTACAGATCCCCCCCGGCCCGTGGCCGTTCCGTGCAGCGTCGTGCTAGGAGTGTTTTGCCCGGTATGTATGCAGCTGTTTGCGGGTCTCAGGTAAGCCATCTTGTCTCCGTTTGTTGTCTAATGCTTGTTTTTGTTCCTTTTACAGACCCCCCGGCCCGTGGCCGTTCCGTGCAGCGTCGTGCAAGGAGTATTTTGCCCTGTATGTATGCAGCACTTTCTGAGTCTCGGGTAAGCCATCTTGTCTCTGTTTTGTTGTCTAATGCTTGTTTTTGTTCCTTTTACAGGTCCCCCCGGCCCGTGGCCGTTCCGTGCAGCGTCGTGTAAGGAGTGTTTTGCCCGGTATGTATGCAGCTGTTTGCGGGTCTCAGGTAAGCCATCTTGTCTCCGTTTGTTGTCTAATGCTTGTTTTTGTTCCTTTTACAGATCCCCCCCGGCCCTTGGCCGTTCCGTGCAGCGTCGTGCAAGGAGTGTTTTGCCCGGTATGTATGCAGCACTTTCTGGGTCTCGGGTTAGCCATCTTGTCTCTGTTTTGTTGTCTAATGCTTGTTTTTGTTCCTTTTACAGGTCTCCCCCGGCCCGTGGCCCTTCCGTGCAGCGTCGTGCAAGGAGTGTTTTGCCCGGTATGTATGCAGCAGTTTGCGGGTCTCAGGTAAGCCATCTTGTCTCTGTTTTGTTGTCTAATGCTTGTTTTTGTTCCTTTTATAGGTCCCCCCCGGCCCGTGGCCATTCCGTGCAGCGTCGTGCAAGGAGTGTTTTTGCCCGGTATGTACACAGCTGTTTGCGGGTCTCAGGAAAGCCATCTTGTCTCTGTTTTGTTGTCTAATGCTTGTTTTTGTTCCTTTTACAGGTCCCCCCCGGCCTGTGGCCGTTCCGTGCAACGTCGTGCAAGGAGTGTTTTGCCCGGTATGTTGTTTGCGGGTCTCAGGTAAGCCATCTTGTCTCTGTTTTGTTGTCTAATGCTTGTTTTTGTTCCTTTTACAGGTCCGGCCCGCGGCCGTTCCGTGCAGCGTCGTGCAAGGAGTGTTTTGCCCGGTATGTATGCAGCTGTTTGCGGGTCTCAGGTAAGCCATCTTGTCTCTGTTTGTTGTCTAATGCTTGTTTTTGTTCCTTTTACAGATCCCCCCGGCCCGTGGCCGTTCCGTGCAGCGTCGTGCAAGGAGTGTTTTGCCCAGTATGTACACAGCTGTTTGCGGATCTCAGGTAAGCCATCTTGTCTCTGTTTTGTTGTCTAATGCTTGTTTTTGTTCCTTTTACAGATCCCCCCCGGCCCTTGGCCGTTCCGTGCAGCGTCGTGCAAGGAGTGTTTTGCCCGGTATGTATGCAGCACTTTCTGGGTCTCGGGTTAGCCATCTTGTCTCTGTTTTGTTGTCTAATGCTTGTTTTTGTTCCTTTTACAGGTCTCCCCCGGCCCGTGGCCCTTCCGTGCAGCGTCGTGCAAGGAGTGTTTTGCCCGGTATGTATGCAGCAGTTTGCGGGTCTCAGGTAAGCCATCTTGTCTCTGTTTTGTTGTCTAATGCTTGTTTTTGTTCCTTTTATAGGTCCCCCCCGGCCCGTGGCCATTCCGTGCAGCGTCGTGCAAGGAGTGTTTTTGCCCGGTATGTACACAGCTGTTTGCGGGTCTCAGGAAAGCCATCTTGTCTCTGTTTTGTTGTCTAATGCTTGTTTTTGTTCCTTTTACAGGTCCCCCCCGGCCTGTGGCCGTTCCGTGCAACGTCGTGCAAGGAGTGTTTTGCCCGGTATGTTGTTTGCGGGTCTCAGGTAAGCCATCTTGTCTCTGTTTTGTTGTCTAATGCTTGTTTTTGTTCCTTTTACAGGTCCGGCCCGCGGCCGTTCCGTGCAGCGTCGTGCAAGGAGTGTTTTGCCCGGTATGTATGCAGCTGTTTGCGGGTCTCAGGTAAGCCATCTTGTCTCTGTTTGTTGTCTAATGCTTGTTTTTGTTCCTTTTACAGATCCCCCCGGCCCGTGGCCGTTCCGTGCAGCGTCGTGCAAGGAGTGTTTTGCCCAGTATGTACACAGCTGTTTGCGGATCTCAGGTAAGCCATCTTGTCTCTGTTTTGTTGTCTAATGCTTGTTTTTGTTCCTTTTACAGGTCCCCCCCAGCCCGTGGCCGTTCCGTGCAGCGTCGTGCAAGGAGTGTTTTGCCTGGTACGTATAAAGCTGTTTGCGGGTCTCAGGTAAGCCATCTTGTCTCTGTTTTGTTGTCTAATGCTTGTTTTTGTTCCATTTACAGGTCCCCCCCGGCCCGTGGCCGTTCCGTGCAGCGTCGTGTAAGGAGTGTTTTGCCCGGTATGTATACAGCTGTTTGCGGGTCTCAGGTAAGCCATCTTGTCTCTGTTTTGTTGTCTAATGCTTGTTTTTCTTCCTTTTACAGGTCCCGCCCGGCCCGTGGCCGTTCCGTGCAGCGTCGTGCAAGGAGTGTTTTGCCCGGTACGTATACAGCTGTTGGCGGGTCTCAGGTAAGCCATCTTGTCTCTGTTTTGTTGTCTAATGCTTGTTTTAGTTACTTTTACAGGTCCCCCCCGGCCCGTGGCCGTTCCGTGCAGCGTCGTGCAGGGAGTGTTTTGCCCGGTATGTATGCAGCTGTTTGCGGGTCTCAGGTAAGCCATCTTGTCTCTGTTTGTTGTCTAATGCTTGTTTTTGTTTCTTTTACGGATCCCCCCCGGCCCGTGGCCGTTCCGTGCAGCGTCGTGCAAGGACTGTTTTGCCCGGTATGTATGCAGCACTTTCTGGGTCTCGGGTAAGCCATCTTGTCTCTGTTTTGTTGTCTAATGCTTGTTTTTGTTCCTTTTACAGGTCCCCCCGGCCCGTGGCCGTTCCGTGCAGCGTCGTGTAAGGAGTGTTTTGCCCGGTATGTATGCAGCTGTTTGCGGGTCTCAGGTAAGCCATCTTGTCTCCGTTTGTTGTCTAATGCTTGTTTTTGTTCCTTTTACAGATCCCCCCCGGCCCTTGGCCGTTCCGTGCAGCGTCGTGCAAGGAGTGTTTTGCCCGGTATGTATGCAGCACTTTCTGGGTCTCGGGTTAGCCATCTTGTCTCTGTTTTGTTGTCTAATGCTTGTTTTTGTTCCTTTTACAGGTCTCCCCCGGCCCGTGGCCCTTCCGTGCAGCGTCGTGCAAGGAGTGTTTTGCCCGGTATGTATGCAGCAGTTTGCGGGTCTCAGGTAAGCCATCTTGTCTCTGTTTTGTTGTCTAATGCTTGTTTTTGTTCCTTTTATAGGTCCCCCCCGGCCCGTGGCCATTCCGTGCAGCGTCGTGCAAGGAGTGTTTTTGCCCGGTATGTACACAGCTGTTTGCGGGTCTCAGGAAAGCCATCTTGTCTCTGTTTTTTTGTCTAATGCTTGTTTTTGTTCCTTTTACAGGTCCCCCCCGGCCTGTGGCCGTTCCGTGCAACGTCGTGCAAGGAGTGTTTTGCCCGGTATGTTGTTTGCGGGTCTCAGGTAAGCCATCTTGTCTCTGTTTTGTTGTCTAATGCTTGTTTTTGTTCCTTTTACAGGTCCGGCCCGCGGCCGTTCCGTGCAGCGTCGTGCAAGGAGTGTTTTGCCCGGTATGTATGCAGCTGTTTGCGGGTCTCAGGTAAGCCATCTTGTCTCTGTTTGTTGTCTAATGCTTGTTTTTGTTCCTTTTACAGATCCCCCCGGCCCGTGGCCGTTCCGTGCAGCGTCGTGCAAGGAGTGTTTTGCCCAGTATGTACACAGCTGTTTGCGGATCTCAGGTAAGCCATCTTGTCTCTGTTTTGTTGTCTAATGCTTGTTTTTGTTCCTTTTACAGATCCCCCTCGGCCCTTGGCCGTTCCGTGCAGCGTCGTGCAAGGAGTGTTTTGCCCGGTATGTATGCAGCACTTTCTGGGTCTCGGGTTAGCCATCTTGTCTCTGTTTTGTTGTCTAATGCTTGTTTTTGTTCCTTTTACAGGTCTCCCCGGCCCGTGGCCCTTCCGTGCAGCGTCGTGCAAGGAGTGTTTTGCCCGGTATGTATGCAGCAGTTTGCGGGTCTCAGGTAAGCCATCTTGTCTCTGTTTTGTTGTCTAATGCTTGTTTTTGTTCCTTTTATAGGTCCCCCCCGGCCCGTGGCCATTCCGTGCAGCGTCGTGCAAGGAGTGTTTTTGCCCGGTATGTACACAGCTGTTTGCGGGTCTCAGGAAAGCCATCTTGTCTCTGTTTTGTTGTCTAATGCTTGTTTTTGTTCCTTTTACAGGTCCCCCCCGGCCTGTGGCCGTTCCGTGCAACGTCGTGCAAGGAGTGTTTTGCCCGGTATGTTGTTTGCGGGTCTCAGGTAAGCCATCTTGTCTCTGTTTTGTTGTCTAATGCTTGTTTTTGTTCCTTTTACAGGTCCGGCCCGCGGCCGTTCCGTGCAGCGTCGTGCAAGGAGTGTTTTGCCCGGTATGTATGCAGCTGTTTGCGGGTCTCAGGTAAGCCATCTTGTCTCTGTTTGTTGTCTAATGCTTGTTTTTGTTCCTTTTACAGATCCCCCCGGCCCGTGGCCGTTCCGTGCAGCGTCTTGCAAGGAGTGTTTTGCCCAGTATGTACACAGCTGTTTGCGGATCTCAGGTAAGCCATCTTGTCTCTGTTTTGTTGTCTAATGCTTGTTTTTGTTCCTTTTACAGGTCCCCCCCAGCCCGTGGCCGTTCCGTGCAGCGTCGTGCAAGGAGTGTTTTGCCTGGTACGTATACAGCTGTTTGCGGGTCTCAGGTAAGCCATCTTGTCTCTGTTTTGTTGTCTAATGCTTGTTTTTGTTCCATTTACAGGTCCCCCCCGGCCCGTGGCCGTTCCGTGCAGCGTCGTGTAAGGAGTGTTTTGCCCGGTATGTATACAGCTGTTTGCGGGTCTCAGGTAAGCCATCTTGTCTCTGTTTTGTTGTCTAATGCTTGTTTTTCTTCCTTTTACAGGTCCCGCCCGGCCCGTGGCCGTTCCGTGCAGCGTCGTGCAAGGAGTGTTTTGCCCGGTACGTATACAGCTGTTGGCGGGTCTCAGGTAAGCCATCTTGTCTCTGTTTTGTTGTCTAATGCTTGTTTTTGTTCCTTTTACAGGTCTCCCCCGGCCCGTGGCCCTTCCGTGCAGCGTCGTGCAAGGAGTGTTTTGCCCGGTATGTATGCAGCACTTTCTGGGTCTCGGGTTAGCCATCTTGTCTCTGTTTTGTTGTCTAATGCTTGTTTTTGTTCCTTTTACAGGTCTCCCCCGGCCCGTGGCCCTTCCGTGCAGCGTCGTGCAAGGAGTGTTTTGCCCGGTATGTATGCAGCAGTTTGCGGGTCTCAGGTAAGCCATCTTGTCTCTGTTTTGTTGTCTAATGCTTGTTTTTGTTCCTTTTATAGGTCCCCCCCGGCCCGTGGCCATTCCGTGCAGCGTCGTGCAAGGAGTGTTTTTGCCCGGTATGTACACAGCTGTTTGCGGGTCTCAGGAAAGCCATCTTGTCTCTGTTTTGTTGTCTAATGCTTGTTTTTGTTCCTTTTACAGGTCCCCCCCGGCCTGTGGCCGTTCCGTGCAACGTCGTGCAAGGAGTGTTTTGCCCGGTATGTTGTTTGCGGGTCTCAGGTAAGCCATCTTGTCTCTGTTTTGTTGTCTAATGCTTGTTTTTGTTCCTTTTACAGGTCCGGCCCGCGGCCGTTCCGTGCAGCGTCGTGCAAGGAGTGTTTTGCCCGGTATGTATGCAGCTGTTTGCGGGTCTCAGGTAAGCCATCTTGTCTCTGTTTGTTGTCTAATGCTTGTTTTTGTTCCTTTTACAGATCCCCCCGGCCCGTGGCCGTTCCGTGCAGCGTCTTGCAAGGAGTGTTTTGCCCAGTATGTACACAGCTGTTTGCGGATCTCAGGTAAGCCATCTTGTCTCTGTTTTGTTGTCTAATGCTTGTTTTTGTTCCTTTTACAGGTCCCCCCCAGCCCGTGGCCGTTCCGTGCAGCGTCGTGCAAGGAGTGTTTTGCCTGGTACGTATACAGCTGTTTGCGGGTCTCAGGTAAGCCATCTTGTCTCTGTTTTGTTGTCTAATGCTTGTTTTTGTTCCATTTACAGGTCCCCCCCGGCCCGTGGCCGTTCCGTGCAGCGTCGTGTAAGGAGTGTTTTGCCCGGTATGTATACAGCTGTTTGCGGGTCTCATGTAAGCCATCTTGTCTCTGTTTTGTTGTCTAATGCTTGTTTTTCTTCCTTTTACAGGTCCCGCCCGGCCCGTGGCCGTTCCGTGCAGCGTCGTGCAAGGAGTGTTTTGCCCGGTACGTATACAGCTGTTGGCGGGTCTCAGGTAAGCCATCTTGTCTCTGTTTTGTTGTCTAATGCTTGTTTTAGTTACTTTTACAGGTCCCCCCCGGCCCGTGGCCGTTCCGTGCAGCGTCGTGCAAGGAGTGTTTTGCCCGGTATGTATGCAGCACTTTCTGGGTCTCGGGTAAGCCATCTTGTCTCTGTTTTGTTGTCTAATGCTTGTTTTTGTTCCTTTTACAGGTCCCCCCAGGCCCGTGGCCGTTCCGTGCAGCGTCGTGCAAGGAGTGTTTTGCCCGGTATGTATGCAGCTGTTTGCGGATCTCAGGTAAGCCATCTTGTCTCCGTTTGTTGTCTAATGCTTGTTTTTGTTCCTTTTACAGATCCCCCCGGGCCCGTGGCCATTCCATGCAGCGTCGTGCAAGGAGTGTTTTGCCCGGTATGTATGCAGCACTTTCAGGGTCTTGGGTTAGCCATCTTGTCTCTGTTTTGTTGTCTAATGCTTGTTTTTGTTCCTTTTACAGGTCCCCCCCCCCCGGCCCATGGCCCTTCCGTGCAGCGTCGTGCAAGGAGTGTTTTGCCCTGTATGTATGCAGCAGTTTGCGGGTCTCAGGTAAGCCATCTTGTCTCTGTTTTGTTGTCTAATGCTTGTTTTTGTTCCTTTTACAGGTCCCCCCTGGCACGTGGCCGTTCCGTGCAGCGTCGTGCAAGGAGTGTTTTGCCCGGTATGTACACCGCTGTTTGCGGGTCTCAGGTAAGCCATCTTGTCTCTGTTTTGTTGTCTAATGCTTGTTTTTGTTCCTTTTACGGGTCCCCCCCGGCCCGTGGCCGTTCCGTGCAGCGTCGTGCAAGGAGTGTTTTGCCCGGTATGTACACAGCTGTTTGCGGGTTTCAGGTAAGCCATCTTGTCTCTGTTTTGTTGTCTAATGCTTGTTTTTGTTCCTTTTACAGGTCGCCCGTGGCCGTTCCGTGCAGCATCGTGCAAGGAGTGTTTTGCCTGGTACGTATACAGTTGTTTGCGGGTCTCAGGTAAGCCATCTTGTCTCTGTTTTGTTGTCTAATGCTTGTTTTTGTTCCTTTTACAGGTCCCCCCCGGCCTGTGGCCGTTCGGTGCAGCGTCGTGCAAGGAGTGTTTTGCCCGGTATGTATACAGCTGTTTGCGGGTCTCAGGTAAGCCATCTTGTCTCTGTTTTGTTGTCTAATGCTTGTTTTTGTTCCTTTTACAGGTCCCCCCCGGCCCGTGGCCGTTCCGTGCAGCGTCGTGCAAGGAGTGTTTTGCCCGGTATGTATGCAGCTGTTTGCAGGTCTCAGGTAAGCCATCTTGTCTCTGTTTGTTGTCTAATGCTTGTTTTTGTTCCTTTTACAGGTCCCCCCCGGCCCGTGGCCGTTCCGTGCAGCGTCGTGCAAGGAGTGTTTTGCCCGGTATGTATGCAGCACTTTCTGGGTCTCGGGTAAGCCATCTTGTCTCTGTTTTGTTGTCTAATGCTTGTTTTTGTTCCTTTTACAGGTCCCCCCCGGCCCGTGGCCGTTAAGTTCAGCGTCGTGCAAGGAGTGTTTTGCCCGGTATGTATGCAGCTGTTTGCGGGTCTCAGGTAAGCCATCTTGTCTCCGTTTATTGTCTAATGCTTGTTTTTGTTCCTTTTACAAATCTCCCCCCGGCCCGTGGCCGTTCCGTGCAGCGTCGTGCAAGGAGTGTTTTGCCCGGTATGTATGCAGCACTTTCTGGGTCTCGGGTTAGCCATCTTGTCTCTGTTTTGTTGTCTAATGCTTGTTTTTGTTCTTTTTACAGGTCCCCCCCGGCCCGTTGCCGTTCCGTGCAGCGTCGTGCAAGGAGTGTTTTGCCCGCTATGTACACAGCTGTTTGCGGGTCTCAGGTAAGCCATCTTGCCTCTGTTTTGTTGTCTAATGCTTGTTTTTGTTCCTTTTACAGGTCCCCCCCGGCCCGTGGCCGTTCCGTGCAGCGTAGTGCAAGGAGTGTTTTGCCCGGTACGTATACAGCTGTTTGCGGGTCTCAGGTAAGCCATCTTGTCTCTGTTTTGTTGTCTAATGCTTGTTTTTGTTCCTTTTACAGGTCCCCCCCAGACCGTGGCCGTTCCGTGCAGCGTCGTGCAAGGAGTGTTTTGCCCGGTATGTATGAAGCTGTTTGCGGGTCTCAGGTAAGCCATCTTGTCCTGTTTGTTGTCTAATGCTTGTTTTTGTTTCTTTTACCGATCCCCCCCGGCCCGTGGCCGTTCCGTGCAGCGTCGTGCTAGGAGTGTTTTGCCCGGTATGTATGCAGCTGTTTGCGGGTCTCAGGTAAGCCATCTTGTCTCCGTTTGTTGTCTAATGCTTGTTTTTGTTCCTTTTACAGACCCCCCGGCCCGTGGCCGTTCCGTGCAGCGTCGTGCAAGGAGAATTTTGCCCTGTATGTATGCAGCACTTTCTGAGTCTCGGGTAAGCCATCTTGTCTCTGTTTTGTTGTCTAATGCTTGTTTTTGTTCCTTTTACAGGTCCCCCCGGCCCGTGGCCGTTCCGTGCAGCGTCGTGTAAGGAGTGTTTTGCCCGGTATGTATGCAGCTGTTTGCGGGTCTCAGGTAAGCCATCTTGTCTCCGTTTGTTGTCTAATGCTTGTTTTTGTTCCTTTTACAGATCCCCCCCGGCCCGTGGCCGCTCCGTGCAGCGTCGTGCAAGGAGTGTTTTGCCCGGTATGTATGCAGCACTTTCTGGGTCTCGGGTTAGCCATCTTGTCTCTGTTTTGTTGTCTAATGCTTGTTTTTGTTCCTTTTACAGGTCTCCCCCGGCCCGTGGCCCTTCCGTGCAGCGTCGTGCAAGGAGTGTTTTGCCCGGTATGTATGCAGCAGTTTGCGGGTCTCAGGTAAGCCATCTTGTCTCTGTTTTGTTGTCTAATGCTTGTTTTTGTTCCTTTTATAGGTCCCCCCCGGCCCGTGGCCATTCCGTGCAGCGTCGTGCAAGGAGTGTTTTTGCCCGGTATGTACACAGCTGTTTGCGGGTCTCAGGAAAGCCATCTTGTCTCTGTTTTGTTGTCTAATGCTTGTTTTTGTTCCTTTTACAGGTCCCCCCCGGCCTGTGGCCGTCCCGTGCAGCGTCGTGCAAGGAGTGTTTTGCCCGGTATGTTGTTTGCGGGTCTCAGGTAAGCCATCTTGTCTCTGTTTTGTTGTCTAATGCTTGTTTTTGTTCCTTTTACAGGTCCGGCCCGTGGCCGTTCCGTGCAGCGTCGTGCAAGGAGTGTTTTGCCCGGTATGTATGCAGCTGTTTGCGTGTCTCAGGTAAGCCATCTTGTCTCTGTTTGTTGTCTAATGCTTGTTTTTGTTCCTTTTACAGATCCCCCCGGCCTGTGGCCGTTCCGTGCAGCGTCGTGCAAGGAGTGTTTTGCCCAGTATGTACACAGCTGTTTGCGGATCTCAGGTAAGCCATCTTGTCTCTGTTTTGTTGTCTAATGCTTGTTTTTGTTCCTTTTACAGGTCCCCCCGGCCCGTGGCCGTTCCGTGCAGCGTCGTGCAAGGAGTGTTTTGCCCCGTATGTATACAGCTGTTTGCGGGTCTCAGGTAAGCCATCTTGTCTCTGTTTTGTTGTCTAATGCTTGTTTTTGTTCCTTTTACAGGTCCCCCCCGGCCCGTGGCCGTTACGTGCAGCGTCATGCAAGGAGTGTTTTGCCCGGTATGTATGCAGCTGTTTGCGGGTCTCAGGTAAGCCATCTTGTCTCCGTTTGTTGTCTAATGCTTGTTTTTGTTCCTTTTACAGATCCCCCCCGGCCTGTGGCCGTTCGGTGCAGCGTCGTGCAAAGAGTGTTTTGCCCGGTATGTATGCAGCACTTTCTGGGTCTCGGGTTAGCCATCTTGTCTCTGTTTTGTTGTCTAATGCTTGTTTTTGTTCCTTTTACAGGTCCCCCCCGGCCCGTGGCCGTTCCGTGCAGCGTCGTGCAAGGAGTGTTTTGCCTGGTACGTATACAGCTGTTTGCGGGTCTCAGGTAAGCCATCTTGTCTCTGTTTTGTTGTCTAATGCTTGTTTTTGTTCCTTTTACAGGTCCCCCCCGGCCCGTGGCCGTTCCGTGCAGCGTCGTGCAAGGAGTGTTTTTGCCCGGTATGTACATAGCTGTTTGCGGGTCTCAGGAAAGCCATTTTGTCTCTGTTTTGTTGTCTAATGCTTGTTTTTGTTCCTTTTACAGGTCCCCCCCGGCCCGTGGCCGTTCCGTGCAGCGTCGTGCAAGGAGTGTTTTGCCTGGTACGTATACAGCTGTTTGCGGGTCTCAGGTAAGCCATCTTGTCTCTGTTTTGTTGTCTAATGCTTGTTTTTGTTCCTTTTACAGGTCCCCCCCAGCCCGTGGCCGTTCCGTGCAGCGTCGTGCAAGGAGTGTTTTGCCTGGTACGTATACAGCTGTTTGCGGGTCTCAGGTAAGCCATCTTGTCTCTGTTTTGTTGTCTAATGCTTGTTTTTGTTCCTTTTACAGGTCCCCCCCGGCCCGTGGCCGTTCCGTGCAGCGTCGTGCAAGGAGTGTTTTGCCCGGTATGTATACAGCTGTTTGCGGGTCCCAGGTAAGCCATCTTGTCTCTGTTTTGTTGTCTAATGCTTGTTTTTGTTCCTTTTACAGGTCCCCCCCGGCCTGTGGCCGTTCCGTGCAGCGTCGTGCAAGGAGTGTTTTGCCCGGTATGTTGTTTGCGGGTCTCAGGTAAGCCATCTTGTCTCTGTTTTGTTGTCTAATGCTTGTTTTTGTTCCTTTTACAGGTCCGGCCCGTGGCCGTTCCGTGCAGCGTCGTGCAAGGAGTGTTTTGCCCGGTATGTATGCAGCTGTTTGCGTGTCTCAGGTAAGCCATCTTGTCTCTGTTTGTTGTCTAATGCTTGTTTTTGTTCCTTTTACAGATCCCCCCGGCCTGTGGCCGTTCCGTGCAGCGTCGTGCAAGGAGTGTTTTGCCCAGTATGTACACAGCTGTTTGCGGATCTCAGGTAAGCCATCTTGTCTCTGTTTTGTTGTCTAATGCTTGTTTTTGTTCCTTTTACAGGTCCCCCCGGCCCGTGGCCGTTCCGTGCAGCGTCGTGCAAGGAGTGTTTTGCCCCGTATGTATACAGCTGTTTGCGGGTCTCAGGTAAGCCATCTTGTCTCTGTTTTGTTGTCTAATGCTTGTTTTTGTTCCTTTTACAGGTCCCCCCCGGCCCGTGGCCGTTACGTGCAGCGTCATGCAAGGAGTGTTTTGCCCGGTATGTATGCAGCTGTTTGCGGGTCTCAGGTAAGCCATCTTGTCTCTGTTTGTTGTCTAATGCTAGTTTTTGTTCCTTTTACAGATCCCCCCCTACCCGTGGCCGTTCCGTGCAGCGTCGCCCAAGGAGTGTTTTGCCCTATATGTATGCAGCACTTTCTGGGTCTCGGGTAAGCCATCTTGTCTCTGTTTTGTTGTCTAATGCTTGTTTTTGTTCCTTTTACAGGTCCCCCCCGGCCCGTGGCCGTTCCGTGCAGCGTCCTGCAAGGAGTGTTTTGCCCGGTATGTATGCAGCTGTTTGCGGGTCTCAGGTAAGCCATCTTGTCTCCGTTTGTTGTCTAATGCTTGTTTTTGTTCCTTTTACAGATCCCCCCCGGCCTGTGGCCGTTCGGTGCAGCGTCGTGCAAGGAGTGTTTTGCCCGGTATGTATGCAGCACTTTCTGGGTCTCGGGTTAGCCATCTTGTCTCTGTTTTGTTGTCTAATGCTTGTTTTTGTTCCTTTTACAGGTCCCCCCCGGCCCGTGGCCGTTCCGTGCAGCGTCGTGCAAGGAGTGTTTTGCCTGGTACGTATACAGCTGTTTGCGGGTCTCAGGTAAGCCATCTTGTCTCTGTTTTGTTGTCTAATGCTTGTTTTTGTTCCTTTTACAGGTCCCCCCCGGCCCGTGGCCGTTCCGTGCAGCGTCGTGCAAGGAGTGTTTTTGCCCGGTATGTACATAGCTGTTTGCGGGTCTCAGGAAAGCCATTTTGTCTCTGTTTTGTTGTCTAATGCTTGTTTTTGTTCCTTTTACAGGTCCCCCCCGGCCCGTGGCCGTTCCGTGCAGCGTCGTGCAAGGAGTGTTTTGCCTGGTACGTATACAGCTGTTTGCGGGTCTCAGGTAAGCCATCTTGTCTCTGTTTTGTTGTCTAATGCTTGTTTTTGTTCCTTTTACAGGTCCCCCCCAGCCCGTGGCCGTTCCGTGCAGCGTCGTGCAAGGAGTGTTTTGCCTGGTACGTATACAGCTGTTTGCGGGTCTCAGGTAAGCCATCTTGTCTCTGTTTTGTTGTCTAATGCTTGTTTTTGTTCCTTTTACAGGTCCCCCCCGGCCCGTGGCCGTTCCGTGCAGCGTCGTGCAAGGAGTGTTTTTGCCCGGTATGTACATAGCTGTTTGCGGGTCTCAGGAAAGCCATTTTGTCTCTGTTTTGTTGTCTAATGCTTGTTTTTGTTCCTTTTACAGGTCCCCCCCGGCCCGTGGCCGTTCCGTGCAGCGTCGTGCAAGGAGTGTTTTGCCTGGTACGTATACAGCTGTTTGCGGGTCTCAGGTAAGCCATCTTGTCTCTGTTTTGTTGTCTAATGCTTGTTTTTGTTCCTTTTACAGGTCCCCCCCAGCCCGTGGCCGTTCCGTGCAGCGTCGTGCAAGGAGTGTTTTGCCCGGTATGTATACAGCTGTTTGCGGGTCCCAGGTAAGCCATCTTGTCTCTGTTTTGTTGTCTAATGCTTGTTTTTGTTCCTTTTACAGGTCCCCCCCGGCCCGTGGCCGTTCCGTGCAGCGTCGTGCAAGGAGTGTTTTGCCCCGTATGTATGCAGCTGTTTGCGGGTCTCAGGTAAGCCATCTTGTCTCTGTTTGTTGTCTAATGCTTGTTTTTGTTCCTTTTACAGGTCCCCCCCGGCCCGTGGCCGTTCCGTGCAGCGTCGTGCAAGGACTGTTTTGCCCGGTATGTATGCAGCACTTTCTGGGTCTCGGGTAAGCCATCTTGTCTCTGTTTTGTTGTCTAATGCTTGTTTTTGATCCTTTTACAGGTCCCCCCTGGCCCGTGGCCGTTACGTGCAGCGTCGTGCAAGGAGTGTTTTGCCCGGTATGTATGCAGCACTTTCTGGGTCTCGGGTTAGCCATCTTGTCTCTGTTTTGTTGTCTAATGCTTGTTTTTGTTCCTTTTACAGTTCCCCCCCGGCCCGTTGCCGTTCCGTGCAGCGTCGTGCAAGGAGTGTTTTGCCCGGTATGTACACAGCTGTTTGCGGGTCTCAGGTAAGACATCTTGTCTCTGTTTTGTTGTCTAATGCTTGTTTTTGTTCCTTTTACAGGTCCCCCCCGGACCGTGGCCGTTCCGTGCATCGTCGTGCAAGGAGTGTTTTGCCCAGTATGTATGCAGCTGTTTGCGGGTCTCAGGTAAGCCATCTTGTCCTGTTTGTTGTCTAATGCTTGTTTTTGTTCCTTTTACAGATCCCCCCGGCCCGTGGCCGTTCCGTGCAGCGTCGTGCAAGGAGTGTTTTGCCCGGTATGTATGCAGCACTTTCTGGGTCTCGGGTTAGCCATCTTGTCTCTGTTTTGTTGTCTAATGCTTGTTTTTGTTCCTTTTGATGGTCCCCCCCGGCCCGTGGCCCTTCCGTGCAGCATCGTGCAAGGAGTGTTTTGCCCGGTATGTATGCAGCAGTTTGCGGGTCTCAGGTAAGCCATCTTGTCTCTGTTTTGTTGTCTAATGCTTGTTTTTGTTCCTTTTACAGGTCCCCCCCGGCCCGTGGCCGTTCCGTGCAGCGTCGTGCAAGGAGTGTTTTTGCCCGGTATGTACATAGCTGTTTGCGGGTCTCAGGAAAGCCATTTTGTCTCTGTTTTGTTGTCTAATGCTTGTTTTTGTTCCTTTTACAGGTCCCCCCCGGCCCGAGGCCGTTCCGTGCAGCGTCGTGCAAGGAGTGTTTTGCCCGGTATGTTGTTTGCGGGTCTCAGGTAAGCCATCTTGTCTCTGTTTTGTTGTCTAATGCTTGTTTTTGTTCCTTTTACAGGTCCGGCCCGTGGCCGTTCCGTGCAGCGTCGTGCAAGGAGTGTTTTGCCCGGTATGTTGTTTGCGGGTCTCAGGTAAGCCATCTTGTCTCTGTTTGTTGTCTAATGCTTGTTTTTGTTCCTTTTACAGATCCCCCTGTCCCGTGGCCGTTCCGTGCAGCGTCGTGCAAGGAGTGTTTTGCCTGGTATGTATAAAGCTGTTTGCGGGTCTCAGGTAAGCCATCCTGTCTCTGTTATGTTGTCTAATGCTTGTTTTTGTTCCTTTTACAGGTCCCCCCCGGCCCGTGGCCGTTCCGTGCAGCGTCGTGCAAGGAGTGTTTTGCCCGGTATGTATGCAGCTGTTTGCGGGTCTCAGGTAAGCCATCTTGTCTCTGTTTGTTGTCTAATGCTTGTTTTTGTTCCTTTTACAGATCCCCCCCGGCCCGTGGCCGTTCCGTGCAGCGTCGTGCAAGGAGTGTTTTGCCCGGTATGTATGCAGCACTTTCAGGGTCTTGGGTTAGCCATCTTGTCTCTGTTTTGTTGTCTAATGCTTGTTTTTGTTCCTTTTACAGGTCCCCCCCCCCCGGCCCATGGCCCTTCCGTGCAGCGTCGTGCAAGGAGTGTTTTGCCCTGTATGTATGCAGCAGTTTGCGGGTCTCAGGTAAGCCATCTTGTCTCTGTTTTGTTGTCTAATGCTTGTTTTTGTTCCTTTTACAGGTCCCCCCTGGCCCGTGGCCGTTCCGTGCAGCGTCGTGCAAGGAGTGTTTTGCCCGGTATGTACACCGCTGTTTGCGGGTCTCAGGTAAGCCATCTTGTCTCTGTTTTGTTGTCTAATGCTTGTTTTTGTTCCTTTTACGGGTCCCCCCCGGCCCGTGGCCGTTCCGTGCAGCGTCGTGCAAGGAGTGTTTTGCCTGGTACGTATACAGCTGTTTGCGGGTCTCAGGTAAGCCATCTTGTCTCTGTTTTGTTGTCTAATGCTTGTTTTTGTTCCTTTTACAGGTCCGGCCCGCGGCCGTTCCGTGCAGCGTCGTGCAAGGAGTGTTTTGCCCGGTATGTATGCAGCTGTTTGCGGGTCTCAGGTAAGCCATCTTGTCTCTGTTTGTTGTCTAATGCTTGTTTTTGTTCCTTTTACAGATCCCCCCGGCCCGTGGCCGTTCCGTGCAGCGTCTTGCAAGGAGTGTTTTGCCCAGTATGTACACAGCTGTTTGCGGATCTCAGGTAAGCCATCTTGTCTCTGTTTTGTTGTCTAATGCTTGTTTTTGTTCCTTTTACAGGTCCCCCCCAGCCCGTGGCCGTTCCGTGCAGCGTCGTGCAAGGAGTGTTTTGCCTGGTACGTATACAGCTGTTTGCGGGTCTCAGGTAAGCCATCTTGTCTCTGTTTTGTTGTCTAATGCTTGTTTTTGTTCCATTTACAGGTCCCCCCCGGCCCGTGGCCGTTCCGTGCAGCGTCGTGTAAGGAGTGTTTTGCCCGGTATGTATACAGCTGTTTGCGGGTCTCAGGTAAGCCATCTTGTCTCTGTTTTGTTGTCTAATGCTTGTTTTTCTTCCTTTTACAGGTCCCGCCCGGCCCGTGGCCGTTCCGTGCAGCGTCGTGCAAGGAGTGTTTTGCCCGGTACGTATACAGCTGTTGGCGGGTCTCAGGTAAGCCATCTTGTCTCTGTTTTGTTGTCTAATGCTTGTTTTTGTTCCTTTTACAGGTCTCCCCCGGCCCGTGGCCCTTCCGTGCAGCGTCGTGCAAGGAGTGTTTTGCCCGGTATGTATGCAGCACTTTCTGGGTCTCGGGTTAGCCATCTTGTCTCTGTTTTGTTGTCTAATGCTTGTTTTTGTTCCTTTTACAGGTCTCCCCCGGCCCGTGGCCCTTCCGTGCAGCGTCGTGCAAGGAGTGTTTTGCCCGGTATGTATGCAGCAGTTTGCGGGTCTCAGGTAAGCCATCTTGTCTCTGTTTTGTTGTCTAATGCTTGTTTTTGTTCCTTTTATAGGTCCCCCCCGGCCCGTGGCCATTCCGTGCAGCGTCGTGCAAGGAGTGTTTTTGCCCGGTATGTACACAGCTGTTTGCGGGTCTCAGGAAAGCCATCTTGTCTCTGTTTTGTTGTCTAATGCTTGTTTTTGTTCCTTTTACAGGTCCCCCCCGGCCTGTGGCCGTTCCGTGCAACGTCGTGCAAGGAGTGTTTTGCCCGGTATGTTGTTTGCGGGTCTCAGGTAAGCCATCTTGTCTCTGTTTTGTTGTCTAATGCTTGTTTTTGTTCCTTTTACAGGTCCGGCCCGCGGCCGTTCCGTGCAGCGTCGTGCAAGGAGTGTTTTGCCCGGTATGTATGCAGCTGTTTGCGGGTCTCAGGTAAGCCATCTTGTCTCTGTTTGTTGTCTAATGCTTGTTTTTGTTCCTTTTACAGATCCCCCCGGCCCGTGGCCGTTCCGTGCAGCGTCTTGCAAGGAGTGTTTTGCCCAGTATGTACACAGCTGTTTGCGGATCTCAGGTAAGCCATCTTGTCTCTGTTTTGTTGTCTAATGCTTGTTTTTGTTCCTTTTACAGGTCCCCCCCAGCCCGTGGCCGTTCCGTGCAGCGTCGTGCAAGGAGTGTTTTGCCTGGTACGTAT
Source organism: Lissotriton helveticus (assembly GCF_964261635.1). NCBI lineage: Eukaryota > Metazoa > Chordata > Amphibia > Caudata > Salamandridae > Lissotriton > Lissotriton helveticus. The sequence continues at coordinate 1,281,713,513 of NC_136061.1, forward strand.
ACAGCTGTTTGCGGGTCTCAGGTAAGCCATCTTGTCTCTGTTTTGTTGTCTAATGCTTGTTTTTGTTCCATTTACAGGTCCCCCCCGGCCCGTGGCCGTTCCGTGCAGCGTCGTGTAAGGAGTGTTTTGCCCGGTATGTATACAGCTGTTTGCGGGTCTCAGGTAAGCCATCTTGTCTCTGTTTTGTTGTCTAATGCTTGTTTTTCTTCCTTTTACAGGTCCCGCCCGGCCCGTGGCCGTTCCGTGCAGCGTCGTGCAAGGAGTGTTTTGCCCGGTACGTATACAGCTGTTGGCGGGTCTCAGGTAAGCCATCTTGTCTCTGTTTTGTTGTCTAATGCTTGTTTTAGTTACTTTTACAGGTCCCCCCCGGCCCGTGGCCGTTCCGTGCAGCGTCGTGCAAGGAGTGTTTTGCCCGGTATGTATGCAGCACTTTCTGGGTCTCGGGTAAGCCATCTTGTCTCTGTTTTGTTGTCTAATGCTTGTTTTTGTTCCTTTTACAGGTCCCCCCAGGCCCGTGGCCGTTCCGTGCAGCGTCGTGCAAGGAGTGTTTTGCCCGGTATGTATGCAGCTGTTTGCGGATCTCAGGTAAGCCATCTTGTCTCCGTTTGTTGTCTAATGCTTGTTTTTGTTCCTTTTACAGATCCCCCCGGGCCCGTGGCCATTCCATGCAGCGTCGTGCAAGGAGTGTTTTGCCCGGTATGTATGCAGCACTTTCAGGGTCTTGGGTTAGCCATCTTGTCTCTGTTTTGTTGTCTAATGCTTGTTTTTGTTCCTTTTACAGGTCCCCCCCCCCCGGCCCATGGCCCTTCCGTGCAGCGTCGTGCAAGGAGTGTTTTGCCCTGTATGTATGCAGCAGTTTGCGGGTCTCAGGTAAGCCATCTTGTCTCTGTTTTGTTGTCTAATGCTTGTTTTTGTTCCTTTTACAGGTCCCCCCTGGCACGTGGCCGTTCCGTGCAGCGTCGTGCAAGGAGTGTTTTGCCCGGTATGTACACCGCTGTTTGCGGGTCTCAGGTAAGCCATCTTGTCTCTGTTTTGTTGTCTAATGCTTGTTTTTGTTCCTTTTACGGGTCCCCCCCGGCCCGTGGCCGTTCCGTGCAGCGTCGTGCAAGGAGTGTTTTGCCCGGTATGTACACAGCTGTTTGCGGGTTTCAGGTAAGCCATCTTGTCTCTGTTTTGTTGTCTAATGCTTGTTTTTGTTCCTTTTACAGGTCGCCCGTGGCCGTTCCGTGCAGCATCGTGCAAGGAGTGTTTTGCCTGGTACGTATACAGTTGTTTGCGGGTCTCAGGTAAGCCATCTTGTCTCTGTTTTGTTGTCTAATGCTTGTTTTTGTTCCTTTTACAGGTCCCCCCCGGCCTGTGGCCGTTCGGTGCAGCGTCGTGCAAGGAGTGTTTTGCCCGGTATGTATACAGCTGTTTGCGGGTCTCAGGTAAGCCATCTTGTCTCTGTTTTGTTGTCTAATGCTTGTTTTTGTTCCTTTTACAGGTCCCCCCCGGCCCGTGGCCGTTCCGTGCAGCGTCGTGCAAGGAGTGTTTTGCCCGGTATGTATGCAGCTGTTTGCAGGTCTCAGGTAAGCCATCTTGTCTCTGTTTGTTGTCTAATGCTTGTTTTTGTTCCTTTTACAGGTCCCCCCCGGCCCGTGGCCGTTCCGTGCAGCGTCGTGCAAGGAGTGTTTTGCCCGGTATGTATGCAGCACTTTCTGGGTCTCGGGTAAGCCATCTTGTCTCTGTTTTGTTGTCTAATGCTTGTTTTTGTTCCTTTTACAGGTCCCCCCCGGCCCGTGGCCGTTAAGTTCAGCGTCGTGCAAGGAGTGTTTTGCCCGGTATGTATGCAGCTGTTTGCGGGTCTCAGGTAAGCCATCTTGTCTCCGTTTATTGTCTAATGCTTGTTTTTGTTCCTTTTACAAATCTCCCCCCGGCCCGTGGCCGTTCCGTGCAGCGTCGTGCAAGGAGTGTTTTGCCCGGTATGTATGCAGCACTTTCTGGGTCTCGGGTTAGCCATCTTGTCTCTGTTTTGTTGTCTAATGCTTGTTTTTGTTCTTTTTACAGGTCCCCCCCGGCCCGTTGCCGTTCCGTGCAGCGTCGTGCAAGGAGTGTTTTGCCCGCTATGTACACAGCTGTTTGCGGGTCTCAGGTAAGCCATCTTGCCTCTGTTTTGTTGTCTAATGCTTGTTTTTGTTCCTTTTACAGGTCCCCCCCGGCCCGTGGCCGTTCCGTGCAGCGTAGTGCAAGGAGTGTTTTGCCCGGTACGTATACAGCTGTTTGCGGGTCTCAGGTAAGCCATCTTGTCTCTGTTTTGTTGTCTAATGCTTGTTTTTGTTCCTTTTACAGGTCCCCCCCAGACCGTGGCCGTTCCGTGCAGCGTCGTGCAAGGAGTGTTTTGCCCGGTATGTATGAAGCTGTTTGCGGGTCTCAGGTAAGCCATCTTGTCCTGTTTGTTGTCTAATGCTTGTTTTTGTTTCTTTTACCGATCCCCCCCGGCCCGTGGCCGTTCCGTGCAGCGTCGTGCTAGGAGTGTTTTGCCCGGTATGTATGCAGCTGTTTGCGGGTCTCAGGTAAGCCATCTTGTCTCCGTTTGTTGTCTAATGCTTGTTTTTGTTCCTTTTACAGACCCCCCGGCCCGTGGCCGTTCCGTGCAGCGTCGTGCAAGGAGAATTTTGCCCTGTATGTATGCAGCACTTTCTGAGTCTCGGGTAAGCCATCTTGTCTCTGTTTTGTTGTCTAATGCTTGTTTTTGTTCCTTTTACAGGTCCCCCCGGCCCGTGGCCGTTCCGTGCAGCGTCGTGTAAGGAGTGTTTTGCCCGGTATGTATGCAGCTGTTTGCGGGTCTCAGGTAAGCCATCTTGTCTCCGTTTGTTGTCTAATGCTTGTTTTTGTTCCTTTTACAGATCCCCCCCGGCCCGTGGCCGCTCCGTGCAGCGTCGTGCAAGGAGTGTTTTGCCCGGTATGTATGCAGCACTTTCTGGGTCTCGGGTTAGCCATCTTGTCTCTGTTTTGTTGTCTAATGCTTGTTTTTGTTCCTTTTACAGGTCTCCCCCGGCCCGTGGCCCTTCCGTGCAGCGTCGTGCAAGGAGTGTTTTGCCCGGTATGTATGCAGCAGTTTGCGGGTCTCAGGTAAGCCATCTTGTCTCTGTTTTGTTGTCTAATGCTTGTTTTTGTTCCTTTTATAGGTCCCCCCCGGCCCGTGGCCATTCCGTGCAGCGTCGTGCAAGGAGTGTTTTTGCCCGGTATGTACACAGCTGTTTGCGGGTCTCAGGAAAGCCATCTTGTCTCTGTTTTGTTGTCTAATGCTTGTTTTTGTTCCTTTTACAGGTCCCCCCCGGCCTGTGGCCGTCCCGTGCAGCGTCGTGCAAGGAGTGTTTTGCCCGGTATGTTGTTTGCGGGTCTCAGGTAAGCCATCTTGTCTCTGTTTTGTTGTCTAATGCTTGTTTTTGTTCCTTTTACAGGTCCGGCCCGTGGCCGTTCCGTGCAGCGTCGTGCAAGGAGTGTTTTGCCCGGTATGTATGCAGCTGTTTGCGTGTCTCAGGTAAGCCATCTTGTCTCTGTTTGTTGTCTAATGCTTGTTTTTGTTCCTTTTACAGATCCCCCCGGCCTGTGGCCGTTCCGTGCAGCGTCGTGCAAGGAGTGTTTTGCCCAGTATGTACACAGCTGTTTGCGGATCTCAGGTAAGCCATCTTGTCTCTGTTTTGTTGTCTAATGCTTGTTTTTGTTCCTTTTACAGGTCCCCCCGGCCCGTGGCCGTTCCGTGCAGCGTCGTGCAAGGAGTGTTTTGCCCCGTATGTATACAGCTGTTTGCGGGTCTCAGGTAAGCCATCTTGTCTCTGTTTTGTTGTCTAATGCTTGTTTTTGTTCCTTTTACAGGTCCCCCCCGGCCCGTGGCCGTTACGTGCAGCGTCATGCAAGGAGTGTTTTGCCCGGTATGTATGCAGCTGTTTGCGGGTCTCAGGTAAGCCATCTTGTCTCTGTTTGTTGTCTAATGCTAGTTTTTGTTCCTTTTACAGATCCCCCCCCTACCCGTGGCCGTTCCGTGCAGCGTCGCCCAAGGAGTGTTTTGCCCTATATGTATGCAGCACTTTCTGGGTCTCGGGTAAGCCATCTTGTCTCTGTTTTGTTGTCTAATGCTTGTTTTTGTTCCTTTTACAGGTCCCCCCCGGCCCGTGGCCGTTCCGTGCAGCGTCCTGCAAGGAGTGTTTTGCCCGGTATGTATGCAGCTGTTTGCGGGTCTCAGGTAAGCCATCTTGTCTCCGTTTGTTGTCTAATGCTTGTTTTTGTTCCTTTTACAGATCCCCCCCGGCCTGTGGCCGTTCGGTGCAGCGTCGTGCAAAGAGTGTTTTGCCCGGTATGTATGCAGCACTTTCTGGGTCTCGGGTTAGCCATCTTGTCTCTGTTTTGTTGTCTAATGCTTGTTTTTGTTCCTTTTACAGGTCCCCCCCGGCCCGTGGCCGTTCCGTGCAGCGTCGTGCAAGGAGTGTTTTGCCTGGTACGTATACAGCTGTTTGCGGGTCTCAGGTAAGCCATCTTGTCTCTGTTTTGTTGTCTAATGCTTGTTTTTGTTCCTTTTACAGGTCCCCCCCGGCCCGTGGCCGTTCCGTGCAGCGTCGTGCAAGGAGTGTTTTTGCCCGGTATGTACATAGCTGTTTGCGGGTCTCAGGAAAGCCATTTTGTCTCTGTTTTGTTGTCTAATGCTTGTTTTTGTTCCTTTTACAGGTCCCCCCCGGCCCGTGGCCGTTCCGTGCAGCGTCGTGCAAGGAGTGTTTTGCCTGGTACGTATACAGCTGTTTGCGGGTCTCAGGTAAGCCATCTTGTCTCTGTTTTGTTGTCTAATGCTTGTTTTTGTTCCTTTTACAGGTCCCCCCCAGCCCGTGGCCGTTCCGTGCAGCGTCGTGCAAGGAGTGTTTTGCCTGGTACGTATACAGCTGTTTGCGGGTCTCAGGTAAGCCATCTTGTCTCTGTTTTGTTGTCTAATGCTTGTTTTTGTTCCTTTTACAGGTCCCCCCCGGCCCGTGGCCGTTCCGTGCAGCGTCGTGCAAGGAGTGTTTTGCCCGGTATGTATACAGCTGTTTGCGGGTCCCAGGTAAGCCATCTTGTCTCTGTTTTGTTGTCTAATGCTTGTTTTTGTTCCTTTTACAGGTCCCCCCCGGCCTGTGGCCGTTCCGTGCAGCGTCGTGCAAGGAGTGTTTTGCCCGGTATGTTGTTTGCGGGTCTCAGGTAAGCCATCTTGTCTCTGTTTTGTTGTCTAATGCTTGTTTTTGTTCCTTTTACAGGTCCGGCCCGTGGCCGTTCCGTGCAGCGTCGTGCAAGGAGTGTTTTGCCCGGTATGTATGCAGCTGTTTGCGTGTCTCAGGTAAGCCATCTTGTCTCTGTTTGTTGTCTAATGCTTGTTTTTGTTCCTTTTACAGATCCCCCCGGCCTGTGGCCGTTCCGTGCAGCGTCGTGCAAGGAGTGTTTTGCCCAGTATGTACACAGCTGTTTGCGGATCTCAGGTAAGCCATCTTGTCTCTGTTTTGTTGTCTAATGCTTGTTTTTGTTCCTTTTACAGGTCCCCCCGGCCCGTGGCCGTTCCGTGCAGCGTCGTGCAAGGAGTGTTTTGCCCCGTATGTATACAGCTGTTTGCGGGTCTCAGGTAAGCCATCTTGTCTCTGTTTTGTTGTCTAATGCTTGTTTTTGTTCCTTTTACAGGTCCCCCCCGGCCCGTGGCCGTTACGTGCAGCGTCATGCAAGGAGTGTTTTGCCCGGTATGTATGCAGCTGTTTGCGGGTCTCAGGTAAGCCATCTTGTCTCTGTTTGTTGTCTAATGCTAGTTTTTGTTCCTTTTACAGATCCCCCCCTACCCGTGGCCGTTCCGTGCAGCGTCGCCCAAGGAGTGTTTTGCCCTATATGTATGCAGCACTTTCTGGGTCTCGGGTAAGCCATCTTGTCTCTGTTTTGTTGTCTAATGCTTGTTTTTGTTCCTTTTACAGGTCCCCCCCGGCCCGTGGCCGTTCCGTGCAGCGTCCTGCAAGGAGTGTTTTGCCCGGTATGTATGCAGCTGTTTGCGGGTCTCAGGTAAGCCATCTTGTCTCCGTTTGTTGTCTAATGCTTGTTTTTGTTCCTTTTACAGATCCCCCCCGGCCTGTGGCCGTTCGGTGCAGCGTCGTGCAAGGAGTGTTTTGCCCGGTATGTATGCAGCACTTTCTGGGTCTCGGGTTAGCCATCTTGTCTCTGTTTTGTTGTCTAATGCTTGTTTTTGTTCCTTTTACAGGTCCCCCCCGGCCCGTGGCCGTTCCGTGCAGCGTCGTGCAAGGAGTGTTTTGCCTGGTACGTATACAGCTGTTTGCGGGTCTCAGGTAAGCCATCTTGTCTCTGTTTTGTTGTCTAATGCTTGTTTTTGTTCCTTTTACAGGTCCCCCCCGGCCCGTGGCCGTTCCGTGCAGCGTCGTGCAAGGAGTGTTTTTGCCCGGTATGTACATAGCTGTTTGCGGGTCTCAGGAAAGCCATTTTGTCTCTGTTTTGTTGTCTAATGCTTGTTTTTGTTCCTTTTACAGGTCCCCCCCGGCCCGTGGCCGTTCCGTGCAGCGTCGTGCAAGGAGTGTTTTGCCTGGTACGTATACAGCTGTTTGCGGGTCTCAGGTAAGCCATCTTGTCTCTGTTTTGTTGTCTAATGCTTGTTTTTGTTCCTTTTACAGGTCCCCCCCAGCCCGTGGCCGTTCCGTGCAGCGTCGTGCAAGGAGTGTTTTGCCTGGTACGTATACAGCTGTTTGCGGGTCTCAGGTAAGCCATCTTGTCTCTGTTTTGTTGTCTAATGCTTGTTTTTGTTCCTTTTACAGGTCCCCCCCGGCCCGTGGCCGTTCCGTGCAGCGTCGTGCAAGGAGTGTTTTGCCCGGTATGTATACAGCTGTTTGCGGGTCCCAGGTAAGCCATCTTGTCTCTGTTTTGTTGTCTAATGCTTGTTTTTGTTCCTTTTACAGGTCCCCCCCGGCCCGTGGCCGTTCCGTGCAGCGTCGTGCAAGGAGTGTTTTGCCCCGTATGTATGCAGCTGTTTGCGGGTCTCAGGTAAGCCATCTTGTCTCTGTTTGTTGTCTAATGCTTGTTTTTGTTCCTTTTACAGGTCCCCCCCGGCCCGTGGCCGTTCCGTGCAGCGTCGTGCAAGGACTGTTTTGCCCGGTATGTATGCAGCACTTTCTGGGTCTCGGGTAAGCCATCTTGTCTCTGTTTTGTTGTCTAATGCTTGTTTTTGATCCTTTTACAGGTCCCCCCTGGCCCGTGGCCGTTACGTGCAGCGTCGTGCAAGGAGTGTTTTGCCCGGTATGTATGCAGCACTTTCTGGGTCTCGGGTTAGCCATCTTGTCTCTGTTTTGTTGTCTAATGCTTGTTTTTGTTCCTTTTACAGTTCCCCCCCGGCCCGTTGCCGTTCCGTGCAGCGTCGTGCAAGGAGTGTTTTGCCCGGTATGTACACAGCTGTTTGCGGGTCTCAGGTAAGACATCTTGTCTCTGTTTTGTTGTCTAATGCTTGTTTTTGTTCCTTTTACAGGTCCCCCCCGGACCGTGGCCGTTCCGTGCATCGTCGTGCAAGGAGTGTTTTGCCCAGTATGTATGCAGCTGTTTGCGGGTCTCAGGTAAGCCATCTTGTCCTGTTTGTTGTCTAATGCTTGTTTTTGTTCCTTTTACAGATCCCCCCGGCCCGTGGCCGTTCCGTGCAGCGTCGTGCAAGGAGTGTTTTGCCCGGTATGTATGCAGCACTTTCTGGGTCTCGGGTTAGCCATCTTGTCTCTGTTTTGTTGTCTAATGCTTGTTTTTGTTCCTTTTGATGGTCCCCCCCGGCCCGTGGCCCTTCCGTGCAGCATCGTGCAAGGAGTGTTTTGCCCGGTATGTATGCAGCAGTTTGCGGGTCTCAGGTAAGCCATCTTGTCTCTGTTTTGTTGTCTAATGCTTGTTTTTGTTCCTTTTACAGGTCCCCCCCGGCCCGTGGCCGTTCCGTGCAGCGTCGTGCAAGGAGTGTTTTTGCCCGGTATGTACATAGCTGTTTGCGGGTCTCAGGAAAGCCATTTTGTCTCTGTTTTGTTGTCTAATGCTTGTTTTTGTTCCTTTTACAGGTCCCCCCCGGCCCGAGGCCGTTCCGTGCAGCGTCGTGCAAGGAGTGTTTTGCCCGGTATGTTGTTTGCGGGTCTCAGGTAAGCCATCTTGTCTCTGTTTTGTTGTCTAATGCTTGTTTTTGTTCCTTTTACAGGTCCGGCCCGTGGCCGTTCCGTGCAGCGTCGTGCAAGGAGTGTTTTGCCCGGTATGTTGTTTGCGGGTCTCAGGTAAGCCATCTTGTCTCTGTTTGTTGTCTAATGCTTGTTTTTGTTCCTTTTACAGATCCCCCTGTCCCGTGGCCGTTCCGTGCAGCGTCGTGCAAGGAGTGTTTTGCCTGGTATGTATAAAGCTGTTTGCGGGTCTCAGGTAAGCCATCCTGTCTCTGTTATGTTGTCTAATGCTTGTTTTTGTTCCTTTTACAGGTCCCCCCCGGCCCGTGGCCGTTCCGTGCAGCGTCGTGCAAGGAGTGTTTTGCCCGGTATGTATGCAGCTGTTTGCGGGTCTCAGGTAAGCCATCTTGTCTCTGTTTGTTGTCTAATGCTTGTTTTTGTTCCTTTTACAGATCCCCCCCGGCCCGTGGCCGTTCCGTGCAGCGTCGTGCAAGGAGTGTTTTGCCCGGTATGTATGCAGCACTTTCAGGGTCTTGGGTTAGCCATCTTGTCTCTGTTTTGTTGTCTAATGCTTGTTTTTGTTCCTTTTACAGGTCCCCCCCCCCCGGCCCATGGCCCTTCCGTGCAGCGTCGTGCAAGGAGTGTTTTGCCCTGTATGTATGCAGCAGTTTGCGGGTCTCAGGTAAGCCATCTTGTCTCTGTTTTGTTGTCTAATGCTTGTTTTTGTTCCTTTTACAGGTCCCCCCTGGCCCGTGGCCGTTCCGTGCAGCGTCGTGCAAGGAGTGTTTTGCCCGGTATGTACACCGCTGTTTGCGGGTCTCAGGTAAGCCATCTTGTCTCTGTTTTGTTGTCTAATGCTTGTTTTTGTTCCTTTTACGGGTCCCCCCCGGCCCGTGGCCGTTCCGTGCAGCGTCGTGCAAGGAGTGTTTTGCCCGGTATGTACACAGCTGTTTGCGGGTTTCAGGTAAGCCATCTTGTCTCTGTTTTGTTGTCTAATGCTTGTTTTTGTTCCTTTTACAGGTCGCCCGTGGCCGTTCCGTGCAGCATCGTGCAAGGAGTGTTTTGCCTGGTACGTATACAGCTGTTTGCGGGTCTCAGGTAAGCCATCTTGTCTCTGTTTTGTTGTCTAATGCTTGTTTTTGTTCCTTTTACAGGTCCCCCCCGGCCTGTGGCCGTTCGGTGCAGCGTCGTGCAAGGAGTGTTTTGCCCGGTATGTATACAGCTGTTTGCGGGTCTCAGGTAAGCCATCTTGTCTCTGTTTTGTTGTCTAATGCTTGTTTTTGTTCCTTTTACAGGTCCCCCCCGGCCCGTGGCCGTTCCGTGCAGCGTCGTGCAAGGAGTGTTTTGCCCGGTATGTATGCAGCTGTTTGCAGGTCTCAGGTAAGCCATCTTGTCTCTGTTTGTTGTCTAATGCTTGTTTTTGTTCCTTTTACAGGTCCCCCCCGGCCCGTGGCCGTTCCGTGCAGCGTCGTGCAAGGAGTGTTTTGCCCGGTATGTATGCAGCACTTTCTGGGTCTCGGGTAAGCCATCTTGTCTCTGTTTTGTTGTCTAATGCTTGTTTTTGTTCCTTTTACAGGTCCCCCCCGGCCCGTGGCCGTTCCGTGCAGCGTCGTGAAGGAGTGTTTTTGCCCAGTATGTACATAGCTGTTTGCGGGTCTCAGGAAAGCCATTTTGTCTCTGTTTTGTTGTCTAATGCTTGTTTTTGTTCCTTTTACAGGTCCCCCCCGGCCCGTGGCCGTTCCGTGCAGCGTCGTGCAAGGAGTGTTTTGCCTGGTACGTATACAGCTGTTTGCGGGTCTCAGGTAAGCCATCTTGTCTCTGTTTTGTTGTCTAATGCTTGTTTTTGTTCCTTTTACAGGTCCCCCCCAGCCCGTGGCCGTTCCGTGCAGCGTCGTGCAAGGAGTGTTTTGCCCGGTATGTATACAGCTGTTTGCGGGTCCCAGGTAAGCCATCTTGTCTCTGTTTTGTTGTCTAATGCTTGTTTTTGTTCCTTTGACAGGTCCCCCCCGGCCCGTGGCCGTTCCGTGCAGCGTCGTGCAAGGAGTGTTTTGCCCCGTATGTATGCAGCTGTTTGCGGGTCTCAGGTAAGCCATCTTGTCTCTGTTTGTTGTCTAATGCTTGTTTTTGTTCCTTTTACAGGTCCCCCCCGGCCCGTGGCCGTTCCGTGCAGCGTCGTGCAAGGACTGTTTTGCCCGGTATGTATGCAGCACTTTCTGGGTCTCGGGTTAGCCATCTTGTCTCTGTTTTGTTGTCTAATGCTTGTTTTTGATCCTTTTACAGGTCCCCCCTGGCCCGTGGCCGTTACGTGCAGCGTCGTGCAAGGAGTGTTTTGCCCGGTATGTATGCAGCACTTTCTGGGTCTCGGGTTAGCCATCTTGTCTCTGTTTTGTTGTCTAATGCTTGTTTTTGTTCCTTTTACAGTTCCCCCCCGGCCCGTTGCCGTTCCGTGCAGCGTCGTGCAAGGAGTGTTTTGCCCAGTATGTATGCAGCTGTTTGCGGGTCTCAGGTAAGACATCTTGTCTCTGTTTTGTTGTCTAATGCTTGTTTTTGGTCCTTTTACAGGTCCCCCCGGACCGTGGCCGTTCCGTGCATCGTCGTGCAAGGAGTGTTTTGCCCAGTATGTATGCAGCTGTTTGCGGGTCTCAGGTAAGCCATCTTGTCCTGTTTGTTGTCTAATGCTTGTTTTTGTTCCTTTTACAGATCCCCCCGGCCCGTGGCCGTTCCGTGCAGCGTCGTGCAAGGAGTGTTTTGCCCGGTATGTATGCAGCACTTTCTGGGTCTCGGGTTAGCCATCTTGTCTCTGTTTTGTTGTCTAATGCTTGTTTTTGTTCCTTTTGATGGTCCCCCCCGGCCCGTGGCCCTTCCGTGCAGCATCGTGCAAGGAGTGTTTTGCCCGGTATGTATGCAGCAGTTTGCGGGTCTCAGGTAAGCCATCTTGTCTCTGTTTTGTTGTCTAATGCTTGTTTTTGTTCCTTTTACAGGTCCCCCCCGGCCCGTGGCCGTTCCGTGCAGCGTCGTGCAAGGAGTGTTTTTGCCCGGTATGTACATAGCTGTTTGCGGGTCTCAGGAAAGCCATTTTGTCTCTGTTTTGTTGTCTAATGCTTGTTTTTGTTCCTTTTACAGGTCCCCCCCGGCCCGAGGCCGTTCCGTGCAGCGTCGTGCAAGGAGTGTTTTGCCCGGTATGTTGTTTGCGGGTCTCAGGTAAGCCATCTTGTCTCTGTTTTGTTGTCTAATGCTTGTTTTTGTTCCTTTTACAGGTCCGGCCCGTGGCCGTTCCGTGCAGCGTCGTGCAAGGAGTGTTTTGCCCGGTATGTTGTTTGCGGGTCTCAGGTAAGCCATCTTGTCTCTGTTTGTTGTCTAATGCTTGTTTTTGTTCCTTTTACAGATCCCCCTGTCCCGTGGCCGTTCCGTGCAGCGTCGTGCAAGGAGTGTTTTGCCTGGTATGTATAAAGCTGTTTGCGGGTCTCAGGTAAGCCATCCTGTCTCTGTTATGTTGTCTAATGCTTGTTTTTGTTCCTTTTACAGGTCCCCCCCGGCCCGTGGCCGTTCCGTGCAGCGTCGTGCAAGGAGTGTTTTGCCCGGTATGTATGCAGCTGTTTGCGGGTCTCAGGTAAGCCATCTTGTCTCTGTTTGTTGTCTAATGCTTGTTTTTGTTCCTTTTACAGATCCCCCCCGGCCCGTGGCCGTTCCGTGCAGCGTCGTGCAAGGAGTGTTTTGCCCGGTATGTATGCAGCACTTTCAGGGTCTTGGGTTAGCCATCTTGTCTCTGTTTTGTTGTCTAATGCTTGTTTTTGTTCCTTTTACAGATCCCCCCCGGCCCATGGCCCTTCCGTGCAGCGTCGTGCAAGGAGTGTTTTGCCCTGTATGTATGCAGCAGTTTGCGGGTCTCAGGTAAGCCATCTTGTCTCTGTTTTGTTGTCTAATGCTTGTTTTTGTTCCTTTTACAGGTCCCCCCTGGCCCGTGGCCGTTCCGTGCAGCGTCGTGCAAGGAGTGTTTTGCCCGGTATGTACACCGCTGTTTGCGGGTCTCAGGTAAGCCATCTTGTCTCTGTTTTGTTGTCTAATGCTTGTTTTTGTTCCTTTTACGGGTCCCCCCCGGCCCGTGGCCGTTCCGTGCAGCGTCGTGCAAGGAGTGTTTTGCCCGGTATGTACACAGCTGTTTGCGGGTTTCAGGTAAGCCATCTTGTCTCTGTTTTGTTGTCTAATGCTTGTTTTTGTTCCTTTTACAGGTCGCCCGTGGCCGTTCCGTGCAGCATCGTGCAAGGAGTGTTTTGCCTGGTACGTATACAGCTGTTTGCGGGTCTCAGGTAAGCCATCTTGTCTCTGTTTTGTTGTCTAATGCTTGTTTTTGTTCCTTTTACAGGTCCCCCCGGCCTGTGGCCGTTCGGTGCAGCGTCGTGCAAGGAGTGTTTTGCCCGGTATGTATACAGCTGTTTGCGGGTCTCAGGTAAGCCATCTTGTCTCTGTTTTGTTGTCTAATGCTTGTTTTTGTTCCTTTTACAGGTCCCCCCCGGCCCGTGGCCGTTCCGTGCAGCGTCGTGCAAGGAGTGTTTTGCCCGGTATGTATGCAGCTGTTTGCAGGTCTCAGGTAAGCCATCTTGTCTCTGTTTGTTGTCTAATGCTTGTTTTTGTTCCTTTTACAGGTCCCCCCCGGCCCGTGGCCGTTCCGTGCAGCGTCGTGCAAGGAGTGTTTTGCCCGGTATGTATGCAGCACTTTCTGGGTCTCGGGAAAGCCATCTTGTCTCTGTTTTGTTGTCTAATGCTTGTTTTTGTTCCTTTTACAGGTCCCCCCCGGCCCGTGGCCGTTACGTTCAGCGTCGTGCAAGGAGTGTTTTGCCCGGTATGTATGCAGCTGTTTGCGGGTCTCAGGTAAGCCATCTTGTCTCCGTTTATTGTCTAATGCTTGTTTTTGTTCCTTTTACAAATCTCCCCCCGGCCCGTGGCCGTTCCGTGCAGCGTCGTGCAAGGAGTGTTTTGCCCGGTATGTATGCAGCACTTTCTGGGTCTCGGGTTAGCCATCTTGTCTCTGTTTTGTTGTCTAATGCTTGTTTTTGTTCTTTTTACCGGTCCCCCCCGGCCCGTTGCCGTTCCGTGCAGCGTCGTGCAAGGAGTGTTTTGCCCGCTATGTACACAGCTGTTTGCGGGTCTCAGGTAAGCCATCTTGCCTCTGTTTTGTTGTCTAATGCTTGTTTTTGTTCCTTTTACAGGTCCCCCCCGGCCCGTGGCCGTTCCGTGCAGCGTAGTGCAAGGAGTGTTTTGCCCGGTACGTATACAGCTGTTTGCGGGTCTCAGGTAAGCCATCTTGTCTCTGTTTTGTTGTCTAATGCTTGTTTTTGTTCCTTTTACAGGTCCCCCCCGGACCGTGGCCGTTCCGTGCAGCGTCGTGCAAGGAGTGTTTTGCCCGGTATGTATGAAGCTGTTTGCGGGTCTCAGGTAAGCCATCTTGTCCTGTTTGTTGTCTAATGCTTGTTTTTGTTTCTTTTACCGATCCCCCCCGGCCCGTGGCCGTTCCGTGCAGCGTCGTGCTAGGAGTGTTTTGCCCGGTATGTATGCAGCTGTTTGCGGGTCTCAGGTAAGCCATCTTGTCTCCGTTTGTTGTCTAATGCTTGTTTTTGTTCCTTTTACAGACCCCCCGGCCCGTGGCCGTTCCGTGCAGCGTCGTGCAAGGAGAATTTTGCCCTGTATGTATGCAGCACTTTCTGAGTCTCGGGTAAGCCATCTTGTCTCTGTTTTGTTGTCTAATGCTTGTTTTTGTTCCTTTTACAGGTCCCCCCGGCCCGTGGCCGTTCCGTGCAGCGTCGTGTAAGGAGTGTTTTGCCCGGTATGTATGCAGCTGTTTGCGGGTCTCAGGTAAGCCATCTTGTCTCCGTTTGTTGTCTAATGCTTGTTTTTGTTCCTTTTACAGATCCCCCCCGGCCCGTGGCCGCTCCGTGCAGCGTCGTGCAAGGAGTGTTTTGCCCGGTATGTATGCAGCACTTTCTGGGTCTCGGGTTAGCCATCTTGTCTCTGTTTTGTTGTCTAATGCTTGTTTTTGTTCCTTTTACAGGTCTCCCCCGGCCCGTGGCCCTTCCGTGCAGCGTCGTGCAAGGAGTGTTTTGCCCGGTATGTATGCAGCAGTTTGCGGGTCTCAGGTAAGCCATCTTGTCTCTGTTTTGTTGTCTAATGCTTGTTTTTGTTCCTTTTATAGGTCCCCCCCGGCCCGTGGCCATTCCGTGCAGCGTCGTGCAAGGAGTGTTTTTGCCCGGTATGTACACAGCTGTTTGCGGGTCTCAGGAAAGCCATCTTGTCTCTGTTTTGTTGTCTAATGCTTGTTTTTGTTCCTTTTACAGGTCCCCCCCGGCCTGTGGCCGTTCCGTGCAGCGTCGTGCAAGGAGTGTTTTGCCCGGTATGTTGTTTGCGGGTCTCAGGTAAGCCATCTTGTCTCTGTTTTGTAGTCTAATGCTTGTTTTTGTTCCTTTTACAGATCCCCCCGGCCCGTGGCCGTTCCGTGCAGCGTCGTGCAAGGAGAATTTTGCCCTGTATGTATGCAGCACTTTCTGAGTCTCGGGTAAGCCATTTTGTCTCTGTTTTGTTGTCTAATGCTTGTTTTTGTTCCTTTTACAGGTCCCCCCGGCCCGTGGCCGTTCCGTGCAGCGTCGTGCAAGGAGTGTTTTGCCCGGTATGTATGAAGCTGTTTGCGTGTCTCAGGTAAGCCATCTTGTCTCTGTTTGTTGTCTAATGCTTGTTTTTGTTCCTTTTACAGATCCCCCCGGCCTGTGGCCGTTCCGTGCAGCGTCGTGCAAGGAGTGTTTTGCCCAGTATGTACACAGCTGTTTGCGGATCTCAGGTAAGCCATCTTGTCTCTGTTTTGTTGTCTAATGCTTGTTTTTGTTCCTTTTACAGGTCCCCCCGGCCCGTGGCCGTTCCGTGCAGCGTCGTGCAAGGAGTGTTTTGCCCCGTATGTATACAGCTGTTTGCGGGTCTCAGGTAAGCCATCTTGTCTCTGTTTTGTTGTCTAATGCTTGTTTTTGTTCCTTTTACAGGTCCCCCCCGGCCCGTGGCCGTTACGTGCAGCGTCATGCAAGGAGTGTTTTGCCCGGTATGTATGCAGCTGTTTGCGGGTCTCAGGTAAGCCATCTTGTCTCTGTTTGTTGTCTAATGCTAGTTTTTGTTCCTTTTACAGATCCCCCCCCTACCCGTGGCCGTTCCGTGCAGCGTCGCCCAAGGAGTGTTTTGCCCTATATGTATGCAGCACTTTCTGGGTCTCGGGTAAGCCATCTTGTCTCTGTTTTGTTGTCTAATGCTTGTTTTTGTTCCTTTTACAGGTCCCCCCCGGCCCGTGGCCGTTCCGTGCAGCGTCCTGCAAGGAGTGTTTTGCCCGGTATGTATGCAGCTGTTTGCGGGTCTCAGGTAAGCCATCTTGTCTCCGTTTGTTGTCTAATGCTTGTTTTTGTTCCTTTTACAGATCCCCCCCGGCCTGTGGCCGTTCGGTGCAGCGTCGTGCAAGGAGTGTTTTGCCCGGTATGTATGCAGCACTTTCTGGGTCTCGGGTTAGCCATCTTGTCTCTGTTTTGTTGTCTAATGCTTGTTTTTGTTCCTTTTACAGGTCCCCCCCGGCCCGTGGCCGTTCCGTGCAGCGTCGTGCAAGGAGTGTTTTGCCTGGTACGTATACAGCTGTTTGCGGGTCTCAGGTAAGCCATCTTGTCTCTGTTTTGTTGTCTAATGCTTGTTTTTGTTCCTTTTACAGGTCCCCCCCGGCCCGTGGCCGTTCCGTGCAGCGTCGTGCAAGGAGTGTTTTTGCCCGGTATGTACATAGCTGTTTGCGGGTCTCAGGAAAGCCATTTTGTCTCTGTTTTGTTGTCTAATGCTTGTTTTTGTTCCTTTTACAGGTCCCCCCCGGCCCGTGGCCGTTCCGTGCAGCGTCGTGCAAGGAGTGTTTTGCCTGGTACGTATACAGCTGTTTGCGGGTCTCAGGTAAGCCATCTTGTCTCTGTTTTGTTGTCTAATGCTTGTTTTTGTTCCTTTTACAGGTCCCCCCCAGCCCGTGGCCGTTCCGTGCAGCGTCGTGCAAGGAGTGTTTTGCCTGGTACGTATACAGCTGTTTGCGGGTCTCAGGTAAGCCATCTTGTCTCTGTTTTGTTGTCTAATGCTTGTTTTTGTTCCTTTTACAGGTCCCCCCCGGCCCGTGGCCGTTCCGTGCAGCGTCGTGCAAGAAGTGTTTTGCCCGGTATGTATACAGCTGTTTGCGGGTCCCAGGTAAGCCATCTTGTCTCTGTTTTGTTGTCTAATGCTTGTTTTTGTTCCTTTTACAGGTCCCCCCCGGCCCGTGGCCCTTCCGTGCAGCGTCGTGCAAGGAGTGTTTTGCCCGGTATGTATGCAGCAGTTTGCGGGTCTCAGGTAAGCCATCTTGTCTCTGTTTTGTTGTCTAATGCTTGTTTTTGTTCCTTTTATAGGTCCCCCCCGGCCCGTGGCCATTCCGTGCAGCGTCGTGCAAGGAGTGTTTTTGCCCGGTATGTACACAGCTGTTTGCGGGTCTCAGGAAAGCCATCTTGTCTCTGTTTTGTTGTCTAATGCTTGTTTTTGTTCCTTTTACAGGTCCCCCCCGGCCTGTGGCCGTTCCGTGCAGCGTCGTGCAAGGAGTGTTTTGCCCGGTATGTTGTTTGCGGGTCTCAGGTAAGCCATCTTGTCTCTGTTTTGTTGTCTAATGCTTGTTTTTGTTCCTTTTACAGGTCCGGCCCGTGGCCGTTCCGTGCAGCGTCGTGCAAGGAGTGTTTTGCCTGGTATGTATGCAGCTGTTTGCGTGTCTCAGGTAAGCCATCTTGTCTCTGTTTGTTGTCTAATGCTTGTTTTTGTTCCTTTTACAGATCCCCCCGGCCTGTGGCCGTTCCGTGCAGCGTCGTGCAAGGAGTGTTTTGCCCAGTATGTACACAGCTGTTTGCGGATCTCAGGTAAGCCATCTTGTCTCTGTTTTGTTGTCTAATGCTTGTTTTTGTTCCTTTTACAGGTCTCCCCCGGCCCGTGGCCCTTCCGTGCAGCGTCGTGCAAGGAGTGTTTTGCCCGGTATGTATGCAGCAGTTTGCGGGTCTCAGGTAAGCCATCTTGTCTCTGTTTTGTTGTCTAATGCTTGTTTTTGTTCCTTTTATAGGTCCCCCCCGGCCCGTGGCCATTCCGTGCAGCGTCGTGCAAGGAGTGTTTTTGCCCGGTATGTACACAGCTGTTTGCGGGTCTCAGGAAAGCCATCTTGTCTCTGTTTTGTTGTCTAATGCTTGTTTTTGTTCCTTTTACAGGTCCCCCCCGGCCTGTGGCCGTTCCGTGCAGCGTCGTGCAAGGAGTGTTTTGCCCGGTATGTTGTTTGCGGGTCTCAGGTAAGCCATCTTGTCTCTGTTTTGTAGTCTAATGCTTGTTTTTGTTCCTTTTACAGATCCCCCCGGCCCGTGGCCGTTCCGTGCAGCGTCGTGCAAGGAGAATTTTGCCCTGTACGTATGCAGCACTTTCTGAGTCTCGGGTAAGCCATTTTGTCTCTGTTTTGTTGTCTAATGCTTGTTTTTGTTCCTTTTACAGGTCCCCCCGGCCCGTGGCCGTTCCGTGCAGCGTCGTGCAAGGAGTGTTTTGCCCGGTATGTATGAAGCTGTTTGCGTGTCTCAGGTAAGCCATCTTGTCTCTGTTTGTTGTCTAATGCTTGTTTTTGTTCCTTTTACAGATCCCCCCGGCCTGTGGCCGTTCCGTGCAGCGTCGTGCAAGGAGTGTTTTGCCCAGTATGTACACAGCTGTTTGCGGATCTCAGGTAAGCCATCTTGTCTCTGTTTTGTTGTCTAATGCTTGTTTTTGTTCCTTTTACAGGTCCCCCCGGCCCGTGGCCGTTCCGTGCAGCGTCGTGCAAGGAGTGTTTTGCCCCGTATGTATACAGCTGTTTGCGGGTCTCAGGTAAGCCATCTTGTCTCTGTTTTGTTGTCTAATGCTTGTTTTTGTTCCTTTTACAGGTCCCCCCCGGCCCGTGGCCGTTACGTGCAGCGTCATGCAAGGAGTGTTTTGCCCGGTATGTATGCAGCTGTTTGCGGGTCTCAGGTAAGCCATCTTGTCTCTGTTTGTTGTCTAATGCTAGTTTTTGTTCCTTTTACAGATCCCCCCCCTACCCGTGGCCGTTCCGTGCAGCGTCGCCCAAGGAGTGTTTTGCCCTATATGTATGCAGCACTTTCTGGGTCTCGGGTAAGCCATCTTGTCTCTGTTTTGTTGTCTAATGCTTGTTTTTGTTCCTTTTACAGGTCCCCCCCGGCCCGTGGCCGTTCCGTGCAGCGTCCTGCAAGGAGTGTTTTGCCCGGTATGTATGCAGCTGTTTGCGGGTCTCAGGTAAGCCATCTTGTCTCCGTTTGTTGTCTAATGCTTGTTTTTGTTCCTTTTACAGATCCCCCCCGGCCTGTGGCCGTTCGGTGCAGCGTCGTGCAAGGAGTGTTTTGCCCGGTATGTATGCAGCACTTTCTGGGTCTCGGGTTAGCCATCTTGTCTCTGTTTTGTTGTCTAATGCTTGTTTTTGTTCCTTTTACAGGTCCCCCCCGGCCCGTGGCCGTTCCGTGCAGCGTCGTGCAAGGAGTGTTTTGCCTGGTACGTATACAGCTGTTTGCGGGTCTCAGGTAAGCCATCTTGTCTCTGTTTTGTTGTCTAATGCTTGTTTTTGTTCCTTTTACAGGTCCCCCCCGGCCCGTGGCCGTTCCGTGCAGCGTCGTGCAAGGAGTGTTTTTGCCCGGTATGTACATAGCTGTTTGCGGGTCTCAGGAAAGCCATTTTGTCTCTGTTTTGTTGTCTAATGCTTGTTTTTGTTCCTTTTACAGGTCCCCCCCGGCCCGTGGCCGTTCCGTGCAGCGTCGTGCAAGGAGTGTTTTGCCTGGTACGTATACAGCTGTTTGCGGGTCTCAGGTAAGCCATCTTGTCTCTGTTTTGTTGTCTAATGCTTGTTTTTGTTCCTTTTACAGGTCCCCCCCAGCCCGTGGCCGTTCCGTGCAGCGTCGTGCAAGGAGTGTTTTGCCTGGTACGTATACAGCTGTTTGCGGGTCTCAGGTAAGCCATCTTGTCTCTGTTTTGTTGTCTAATGCTTGTTTTTGTTCCTTTTACAGGTCCCCCCCGGCCCGTGGCCGTTCCGTGCAGCGTCGTGCAAGGAGTGTTTTGCCCGGTATGTATACAGCTGTTTGCGGGTCCCAGGTAAGCCATCTTGTCTCTGTTTTGTTGTCTAATGCTTGTTTTTGTTCCTTTTACAGGTCCCCCCCGGCCCGTGGCCCTTCCGTGCAGCGTCGTGCAAGGAGTGTTTTGCCCGGTATGTATGCAGCAGTTTGCGGGTCTCAGGTAAGCCATCTTGTCTCTGTTTTGTTGTCTAATGCTTGTTTTTGTTCCTTTTATAGGTCCCCCCCGGCCCGTGGCCATTCCGTGCAGCGTCGTGCAAGGAGTGTTTTTGCCCGGTATGTACACAGCTGTTTGCGGGTCTCAGGAAAGCCATCTTGTCTCTGTTTTGTTGTCTAATGCTTGTTTTTGTTCCTTTTACAGGTCCCCCCCGGCCTGTGGCCGTTCCGTGCAGCGTCGTGCAAGGAGTGTTTTGCCCGGTATGTTGTTTGCGGGTCTCAGGTAAGCCATCTTGTCTCTGTTTTGTTGTCTAATGCTTGTTTTTGTTCCTTTTACAGGTCCGGCCCGTGGCCGTTCCGTGCAGCGTCGTGCAAGGAGTGTTTTGCCCGGTATGTATGCAGCTGTTTGCGTGTCTCAGGTAAGCCATCTTGTCTCTGTTTGTTGTCTAATGCTTGTTTTTGTTCCTTTTACAGATCCCCCCGGCCTGTGGCCGTTCCGTGCAGCGTCGTGCAAGGAGTGTTTTGCCCAGTATGTACACAGCTGTTTGCGGATCTCAGGTAAGCCATCTTGTCTCTGTTTTGTTGTCTAATGCTTGTTTTTGTTCCTTTTACAGGTCCCCCCGGCCCGTGGCCGTTCCGTGCAGCGTCGTGCAAGGAGTGTTTTGCCCCGTATGTATACAGCTGTTTGCGGGTCTCAGGTAAGCCATCTTGTCTCTGTTTTGTTGTCTAATGCTTGTTTTTGTTCCTTTTACAGGTCCCCCCCGGCCCGTGGCCGTTACGTGCAGCGTCATGCAAGGAGTGTTTTGCCCGGTATGTATGCAGCTGTTTGCGGGTCTCAGGTAAGCCATCTTGTCTCTGTTTGTTGTCTAATGCTAGTTTTTGTTCCTTTTACAGA